>NW_026294503.1:39381989-39981989 GCF_007827085.1 Peromyscus californicus insignis
ATCAAAACATCTCTGAGGTATCAGTTGGGGCTTGCTCTCCTTGCTGGGATGAGAGATTCTGCTATGGGTGGGGTTTTGGGTCCCCACAGAGCTCTCATCCCACTCCAGGCCTGTGGCTGCTCTAGGCTGGACCTTTTTGCTCTGGTCTTTCTCTATGCCTAAAGAATAGACCACTGAGAGATAGGCTATGCTGATACTGGCCAGGGTTGGAGGGAGGAGGGAAGATTAATTGGTTCTCATTAGCCCAGGAGTCAATTTGCAGACATCCGGTAAGAGCCCCTGAAAAGAAAGCTGTTGACAAATTGGAGTATATTCAAACCAAACAGCGAGGCTCTTGAGGGACTGAGTAAGGACTGGAGAGCAGCAAGCGATGAGCTGTAGCTCATGGTTGGTTGAATCTCACATAGATCTCCATTAGGGGCTTGGGGCTACCTTTGCCTACTCACCCCACACACCCTGCTGATTAGACAGCTATTCTCTGATCTCACCCATGAACACAGTGGGGCTCCTCCAAGTGTCAGTGAACCTGACCAAGTAGGGGCAGGGTAGCCAGGACCCAGAGCTCACCTGCCTTGTCCCCACAGTGATATCTGGGCCTCCTAGCTCATGGCTACCTCTGTCAGGACCCAGGTCTCTCTCTCTTCTGGTTTCCAGTCTCCTCATCCATCAGCTACACACCTTCAGTGCAGGGTTCCACCATAAGAAGGCTGAAAGGGCTTCTGGGTATTAGCAGACAGTCCCCATCTTGTCCGGATTCAGCCGCTGCAGCCCTGGATCCTGGGTGAGCCTCTTGTCTCTGCAGACCGAGCATGGAACGCACTGAGGGGTTCCACCCGCAAACCTGCTCTGAACAAAGGGCTTTGTCCAAAGACTGGGGAACTAGTGAGGCCTGTCTGAGCCCTGAGCTGGGTTTTGAGGAGTAGATAGGAGTTTCCCTGATGAAAGCACTGGGTGGATGGAAACAGCATTAGGCCAGGCACAGGGAAGCAGGTGTAGGAAGTGGGTGGGGTACACAGGGTTGTAGAATGGCTTGATGTGGGAGAGGGGTTTAGGTTCAGTGTGACCTGGGAGTTCCCCTCCCACCACTGCTCAGAGCAGCAGGTGAGTGCCTGGGCATCCTGGTGGCCTGCCAATTCCCCAGGGCTTCCGGCCAGCCCCACCCCACAGAGCTGTCTGGCCTGGTGTGAAAATGAAGATTGATCATGGCGGAAAGGCAGCCCGGGCCGCGGAGCCAGCCGGGAGTTGCAGAAACACCGGGCTTCATTATTATTTTAAGTGTTACTCAGCGGCTTTATTGAATTCTCCAAGTCAGGAAAAATTCTGGCGAGATAAGAAGTTGACATTTTCAGACGCCGCAGCAGCGAGAACTGTGCGGGCGGTGAGGACAGCGAGAAGCGCCTGCTTGGCATGAGAATGTCCCAGCCCACGGCCACCACCCACGGCCACACAGGCGCATGCACAAGGCACGCTGACTCAGGACAAGGGAGCCCAGCCAACCGGGGGAAGCGGGGAGGGGGGGACAGACAGGAGGGGAGAGGAAGGGAAGGCTGCTCCCGGGGAAGCCGCTAGAGACCTCTCTTCCCTCCAGTTCCCCTTGCCCTGCTTTCCTCTCTACCTTCCTTTGTTGAGCACCTACTGTGTGCCAGGCTGGGATGCCCACTAGCTCTTTCTATTTGCCTCAGAGCACTGGTGAGCACCACAAGATGTCACTGTGGAGTAGTGTACACAGGAACCAAGGTGGAGGCCAGGTGGAGCCCAGGGGAGGAGAGAGCTGGGAGTCCTCCAGGCTCAGTTCTTGGATGCCTCTGAGGTAACCGGCCTGGAGTGAAGCGGGCACAGACTTTATGCTCAGTATCTATTTGCGAAACACAGTATACTTGTTGAAGAAATGGATAGTTCTTTCTGGGGCGCTACAGAGGAATTTCTGTTCTGGTCTTAGAGGATTAGGATTATAGTTTTCTAAAGGAAACCATCTCATTGGTCTTCTGTGAAGGCCATGGCCGGGGACACAAGACTTGATGGGATGGCCCAGCCAATGTGGTTAAGAGATGGAGGTCAAAAGATGCAGAGGCAACAAGTGGAGGCTGAAAGTGGAGGGCAGGGTCCCGGCTGTCTCCTCAGGCCCTTGGCTGGCTGGCCTCAGGCCTGGAATGAAGTGGGTCTGAACTTGAGTCTTCCGTGAAAGAATGACATGATTTTATTTTATTTTATTTTAAACTTCTTTTTGATACAGGGTTTCTCTGTGTAGTTTTGGAGCCTGTTCTGGAACTTGCTCTGTAGACCAGGCTGGCCTCAAACTCACAGGGATCCGCCTGGCTCTGCCTCCCGAGTGCTGGGATTAAAGGCATGCACCACCGATGCCTGGCTAAATGACATGACTTTAGATACAGCCAGCATTGTCCCAGCCTTGTGGTGGGAAGGAATATAGATCCTGAGGTCATCTCACCTGTACATGGATTTCAGGAAAGCACTGTCCCAGAACAGGCTGAGTCTAGGTCGTTGTCTTGGGGCCACCACCTGTCCCTGTGGCCTCCTCTTTCACACAGCCATATTTAGGGGTGCAGACAAACAGACACATGGATGCTTGCCTCCACACAGACACGATCATGAGCAAGCCTGCAGGGGGTAGCCACTCTTTATTCCCCCAGCCTGCACAGGACAGGGCTGTCTGTGCCCCTGGACTCCATCCCTTCTCTGTAAACCCAGGGCAATAGTTGGGTCTGGAATGTTCTCTAAAGACCCATATACAAACTTGGTCATAGCCCGTGGCATAGGGAGGTGGAACATTTAGGAGGTGGGGCTTGGTGGAAGGACACTTCATTGGTGTCCCCTTGAAGGGAGTGGGGAGAACCTACCCTTTCTTTCTGCTTCCATGTTCTTATGAGGTGAACAGGCTTTTTCTGTCACATACTGTTACCATGGCACATTATGTTGCCATAGACCCAAAGCAACAGGGCCTAGTGACCACCAGCTGATCATCTGAAACGGTGAGCTAGAACTTTTCTTCCTCTTTGTTCTGTATCTCTGGGATTTTGTCACAGCGACAGGACACTGACAAAAATACAGGCACTTCACAGTGGGTCCCCAGCCATGCCCCATGAAAAGCTTGTAAGCACAGAGTGACACACAGGCTGTTTGTGGCTCAGGGGCAGAGGCCTTGACCATGAGACCAGGCACAATGCGCAGACTTCTCAGCAATATGGCCTGGGGCCTTCTATTCTACAGAGGTATGTGTCAGCCTATAGGCAAGTTCCTGTCTTTGTGCAGAGTCCTACCCTTCAGGATCCCGGACCTGGTTCCGGTAGGAGGGGCCTACCAGTTCCAGCCTGTCAGATCTGGGATAGTCCTGGATATAGGGTGAAAAGGGCCAATGAAAAACACCTTGACTTTGACTTGGGAACAGGGATTGAAATCCCACCAAACCCCGAGCACAAAAACCCACCAATCCCAAGCCACCCTGGAAAGCCCCGCCCCCCCGCCCCTCCCCAAGGAACTCTATATAAGCTCTGTAGCCTGTTCAGTTTACTGCCACCTCACCCTAAGGACAGCCACCCTCCTGGATTCTTCCCTCCCCATACATCTCTTGAATGAGGTTTGCGTTGCGTGATGACCTTCTTCGGCCAGAGCAGGGCAGAGAAGTGACACCTTTCGCAGGAGCCGGAGCTTTTACCACAAGCTTAGGCTGGAGGCTGCCAGCCCAACCACATCTCCCTAGAAAGGATGGTGTGAATTTCTCTTTATTCAGTAGGAGCTGCTAAGCGCATCTGCTCCACACTAATGACAGCCTGGGCCATTGTGTCCCTTCCCAATGGTCTCATTTAATCCCTCCACACGTGTCAAGAGCGCCCTGTCCTGTGTCTGTGTGCACTAGGCTCTCAGCAAGGAATGTCCTGACCTGCAATTCCCAGCACAGGCCTCAGAGTCTAGCTCCCCTTCTCCCTACCATGCTGTGGCTTGCACCTGGCTGAACCTTAAAACCCACCTCTCCTGTGTCCCTCGCCTTACACTCAGCTCCTGCTGTGACTCAGTCTAATCATTCCTCAGCCCCTTGGTTTAGAACTTGCCTGGTACTTCCTTCAGCCAATGAGAAAGCCCCCCCCCCCCCCGGGCTCTTTCTGGTCCCCCCCAGGGCCTCTGGATTTGCAGATCTCTAACTCCAGCCCCAAGGCCTTCCTGGAGGCTCCCCATGCTGGCATTTTGCGTGGGATTTCACCTCTGTTCTCCTTGCTGGCTGTTGGCTCCCTATCGACCTCCCTAATTTGATGGACTCCATGAAGTAGGATTTCTGGCCCTAGGCAGGTGTTCACCACGGGGTAAGGAGGTAAGTTTCCTTTGACAGTAGCTCAGCTTTCCTGGCTGCTGGTCCATGACAGGAGTGCACAGTAGGGAAAGAGGGTAGTTTATTTATGACTTGTCATTGCCTATCCTCTTACGACCATGTGATAGACAGAACTACCGGGTCTCACGGAAATCACAGAATTCAGGTTGCTCAGGCTCAGAGCTGAGCTCCAGATCAACACACCCAAGACCCCTCAGAAGACCTGCAGGGCTCCGATGTTCTTCACCAACAGCAAGCCAGTGACACACAGCAGGAGCTGGACCCAGGAGTAGGTGTGAGAGGAGGGGCTGGGCTTCTTCTTGCGGCTGCTGCGCTGAGGTCTACAGCCAGCTCAGCTGCCCTTCTTTTGTGCTTTGGTTTCAGAAAGCAATGATTTTTTCAGAAAAAGAAAGAAGGAAGGAAAGAAAGAAAAAGAAGTAGCTTATGTGTTAGCATAATGGAGCCATTTTTTTAAAAAAATGTTCCTTATTCCATCTCTGTTGCTGTCAGTACTGCATCACAAACGTGTTTTCTGAGGGTGGGGTGCCACTGATTCTGGTGTGTACAAGGGGTCTCCGTCTCAGAGTTAAGGAGCTGGATCTCAAGCTCTGTGGTTGCTTTGGCTGTGGGCTGCTGTATTCCTTTGAAGAGCTGGTTCCGTACAGGGATGTATGGATGGATTTTTCTTGGTGGGGCTGGAGTTCTGGGTGGCTCCGTGTAGGGAACAAGGAGGTGCTCTGTCCAGGGGTGCTGGGTGGGATTGTGATAGGTGGTGAAAAGGCGGGCAGTGCCGAGTATGGAGAGGGTGTGCCGACTATCCTGAGCCCTGCTCACTCTGGGCTTCCCCGGGGCTGCCCAGCCTAGTCTGCTGGAATCTACTAGCCTATGTGGATCTGGTCTGTCCCTGTGAAAGCTTAAGAATGGATGTGTCGCTGTTCCAGCAGGGTGGAGGACTGGGAATGGGGAGGCTCCCTCCTGCTGCCGATGGCTCTGGAGATAGTCTCCCCCGGAAATTGACAGCACAGCACTCGGGGACTTTAATATCATGGCTCCATGGGGACGCTGCGGAGTCTGCCGTTGCTAAGCGGCCCAGCATCTGCAGTGTGGGTGTGGGAGGAACCGACTCACCCGTCCATCTGCCCTTCCTTACGCAGCACACTCACTCATTCACTGACTCATTCATCCATTCCTCCCTCTTTATCCACACACATACACCCAGCCAGAGACTCATTCATTCAGTTACCTACCTATCCCTTTCTTTGTAGACTTATTCCCGTTGCCTACTTACCTACCTATGTTTGGGGGATAATGATGATGGATGCATGTTCTTACCTGCAAGGGGCATGGAAGGCCAGTGAGAAAATGCTGCCGCAGTGGGTGATGATGAGAATGATGGAGGTATTGGTATGGTGATAGGCTGTGATGATGGTGGTAGGGCAATGATGATTATGACAATGATGAAGAAGATGATGATGATGGTGATGACAGTGATGGTGGAGATGATGGTGATGGTAGTGGAGCAATTATGATGATGGATATGGTATGATGATGGTGATGATCGAGTGATAGTGATGGTAGTGATGATGATGTCACATCCTGGTCACTGTGGTGGTGGGATGGTGCTGATGGTGATGATGAAGGTTATGAGCACAACGGAGTTGATGGTGATGATGGTGACATTATCACATGATGGTGACTGTGGTGGTGGATTGATGATGGTGGTGGTGATGGTGATGAGCATGATGGAGTTGATGGTGATGATGGTGATGATGGTGTGGTAGTGATGATGGTGGCGTTGTCACATGATGGTGACTATGGTGGTGGAGTGATGATGGTGGTGGTGATGGTGATGGCTGAAGGACTAGTTATTTGGCATGGTGAGCAGTTGATGTAATTCTAGAAGACCACAGAATCCTTTACCAGAAGTCTGGAAGCCAGTGCCACGTGTGACTAGCTTAAGGTTGTGGAATCCAGCACTCCATGTCACCAGCCTAGGAGCTAGGCAAAGCCCCACTTGGTCTAGAATATTGACACAGTATGTAATTGAGGGGCTTGCCTGGGGCAGAGCATATCTCCACAAAGTGTTAGCTGATGGTCACATGTCATAGAAGTCTGAGGGGCTGCTTGAAGAGGGGCCAGCCCCTCTTCATGGGTAGGTCCAGTAGGAGTTAGCATGTGGCCTGGACAAGGTCATTCATCTGGGGGAGGAGAGGGACCAGGATCATGTCACATGATGGAATGGGGTCCAACTAGAAGCCTTAAGGTCATTGCACAGTCCCTGCATGGATGGTTCAGAGGTAGGTGAGAAGGGATGGTGACAGCCTCAGATCTGACAGACGCGCTACTCCAGGTGGGTCTGCCACCTCAGCGGACTAGCCACACTGCCTGCTTGCAAGTGTTCCTTGGTGAGGGTTGAAAGCCCAGGTTCTAGTCCCGCTGCCTCAGGCCTGACTGGAGCACCCTTGGCCCAATGTTGAGATCTTCATTCACTTTCAGCCATCTTGAGCTGCTCTGTTGAAGTCCCATCCTGGCCCCACTACGGGCTCATAGGCTTTCCAGGGGCTGGATGTTCTGAGAAGCTGACTGAGCACGGGCACAGACAGGGTGCTGAGGAACCTATGCAGCCTTTGGCTCACCCAGGAGTCTGTGGGGGGCCCGGGAGAGCTTGTTCTCTCTGGTTCTCACCTAGTCCTGGACAGCCAAGCTGGGAAGGTGCATCGAGGACCAGCATGGCTCCCCAAACAGAGGGGATATTGACACAGCTATTTTTAGCCTTATTAAAATGAGTCTGCTTGCTCCTTTCCATGCTCTTCTCTCCAGCTCAATCTTCTTTTCCAGATTGAACGTGTGTGTCCAGGCCAAGGCGCCAGGGGAGCCGAGCTGCAATCAAAATGTTAATAAGCCTCTGATTGTGCCTTGGATGCCTCCTCCTCCCTTCCTCTGCCTTCTCCAGATGTTGTGGGGTCTTCATGAGCCCCGGGAAGCTGCACACGTGTTTGGAAAATGAGACCTTGGCATCACCCTCCATGCACAGAGCCCTGGGGAGCTCAAGAGTAAGAGGCTGGCTGTGGTATGGGTCCTCACTGTGTCTCAAGTCCCTGCTGCTTCTCTACATGGGCCCAGAGCAGGTGCAGAGCCAAGAAACTAGTGTTCATGATGTTGGACTCATCAGACCAGGACCAGGGTCCCCCCTACATAGGGAGTCGGTTCTGTCACAGGGATGGACAATCTCATGTCTGAGATGCAGGATATGAGGTCTTCCAGGGGATAGCCTCTGTGAGGAGTGACAGCTCTCTCAGGAGCACGGCTGTAGGTCTGTCTCTTTGAGTTGTGCCATCTGGCACAGTGACAAAGTCTCTCGGACAAGGGCAGGGGAAGCGTCTCCTGTCATCTGTGTAGCCAGTTAATGTGTTTCTATGGAATTTGAGCCAGGAGTGAGCTAGGAGGGGGTGACGGGTGGGGAAAGGTGTACATAAGCCAGCCTTGGGGCTTTGTGGCAGAGTGATAGGGGAGGTCGCAAAAACTCATACGAAGAGCCATAGACTTATATAGCGAAGGAGAGGGATGTAGAGTGGAGAATGGGAATAGCCTGTGCAAAGGCCCTGTGGTTGGGGAGTGTGGCAGACATGAAGGAGCACAAACATCAAGAAAGTTAAAACCGATCTGTTGGGGTGGGTCCTTGACTGTCGCGGTGAGACCATGGAGGGCCCAGGGTTGACCTAGCAGAGTCTAGCAGATGTGGAGCATGGTGGAAGGGACAGAGGGATCCACAGACAACAGGCAGCAGACACATCGAGGTGACAGGCCGTGTGGCCGCCCGGTGACAGTAGACTGAGGACAGGGACAGGAGTGACTTTGAGGAGGTACGCACACAACACAGGCAAAATCGTGAGGGGACAACAAGCTGGGCAGGGACACTGGGAAGAGCCCCAAGCAGGACTAGGCTTTGCCACTGCCAGGCATGGCAGGTTGCCAGGCTTGGTTGGGGAACTGGGCAGGGCAGGGTCTATGTCATTAGAGGGGTACCTAGGGCAGGTTGAAGTCTGCTTATCAGGGTGTGCCATCTCCCATACTACCCACAGCGGTATACTGTTAACCCCTGCACCCCCAATATCTCACCAGAAACTTCTTCCACACGCTCACCAATAACATGAATCTACCAGGGTGCAGTGAGGCTGCCTGAACCACTCACTCAAAACGGATCATGAATATGTCCAGTAATGGAGGGAGTAGACAGTTGTCTTTGGGCCACCGGCTCCGATCCGCCAGCTAGGGAAGGGGGGGCTGGAATCCTGAAGAGGAAGCCTGGGGGACACCTTCCTTTCTGTCTCTCTTCCCACAGGCTCTGTGAGATAAAGGAGAGGCTGGGAGGGAATGTGTGGACATGCGGTCCATGAGACCAAGCCCAGGAGCCAAGGTCAAGGTTGCAACCCTGACCCTTATTCACACGGGAACTTCTGATTACTTATAGGAAAAATCCTTGGGCCAGGCATGCTAGCAGTCCCCCCTCAAGGCTTGGTTCTGGCTTCTCCGTGTCTGTCCTTCCCTGAGCAGCATCCCTGCTGGGGAGGGAGGCTGGAAGGCCATCTTAGGACCTGGCTGATATCACTTTGTGCACATCTGTGCTCTGAGAGAAGCTAGAGAACTCCCTGCCATCATTTCTTCTCCATGGCTCTGGGGTCTCAGGACCAAGGAGTGACTCCTGCTTCCTGCTCCCCTGGCATAAGTGGTCTCCAGTGCTGTGTCTGTCCCCTGCGCCATAGGCTAACCTTGTCCACTGGTCTCCAGAGACAGAGAGCGGGGACTGTACTTAAAGGCAGATGCTGGGAATAGGAAGGATCCTGCAAGTGCGTGTGTATGGGAAGGGATGCTCTCAACTGTGACCTGTCTGTTTAGGACCAACTCTAGAAGTCACTGGGCAGCAGCAGCTGCTTCTAGGGGGTCCCACATGACAGAGTCCAGAATCAGAGGCAAGACTAGGAGAGCTGGCCACCTGATGAGGTGCCTGCACATGCCAAGGATGCTATCTACCTAACAACATAGAGCATGCAGTGATTTTGGTTCCAGGGGAAGATAGGGTTGGCTGGTTACTGGATGATAAGAGCTGGCAGACAGCGACAGGGGTCCGAGGTAGGTCCCAGGCTCCTAGGCTGTAACCCTTCCTGATTCTCTTCTGGCTCTCTAGGCCAGGAGCCTTCTACTGCCATTCTACTGTCTTGGAGCATGTCTTTGACCTCATGGTGACTCTCATGAGGTCCCCATGTCTCATGTTGTGTCCCCTTAGACACAACAGAATGGTACCCTTCCCAGGAATGGACTGTTTACTCTGGTAGAGTATGCTGTGATATATTCCCAGCCCTCCATCCTACACCACAGTGCTAACGACCACTCAATGCTTTCAGCACGTCTTTCATGAGCATCGTCACGTTCTGCATGGTACTCAGTGCTCTGATGTGGTAGGCTGGCTTGGGAGTCAGGATGACAGGCTATCTTGGGAGGGCAGCAAGGATCAGCAGCTCCAATATCCCAGACATCCTCACTCTCCTAGGACCCCATCAGTGAGGTGGCTTGACCATAGGGTATGTGAATCTCTAAAAATCAGCCCCTGCCTGAGGACTAGGCAATCACAAGTCCTGAGGAATGGTCTCTGGCAGAGAAAGCCTCATCCACCTGGCAACATGGGTCCCCTGGGTAAGGTATGTTGGCAGATCCTCTGTGTGGGCGCCCAACCCCCTAGTGTCCAGATGTTGCTTTGCTTAGCCAGACTTGCTCCTCAGCCCCTGAGGGGTGTCTAAAAAGGATGCTGGAGGGGGCCATTGTGTATCTGTTAAGGTCCCAGAGGAGGCCAGCCTCCCACTGAAGACCTCACTTGCTGGGCCAGCCAGGTGAGATGTTCCCAGGTGATATCGGCATGTATTTTCCCCATGCCCAACCCTCAGCCATGCTTCAGCTAATCTGCTTACAGAGGTTCAGGGCCTGACTGTCTTGTAGTAAGTTATGGGTTTCACCTGCACACAAGTCATATCTCATATCCCCCAGATCCCCTCTCATGTAACTATCTATGGTTTTGGCTCTCCCTTCCTTCCCCATAGCGCTATGCATGCTTTTAGGTTTTGGAGGTCATATTCTACCGTCCAAATTCCTAGCCACTTCTTGACTCTGGGGGTCTAGGCATTATGACAGTGGGTTATGTGGTGGTGGCCAAGGCCATCCCTCCATGTGTCAGCTCCAGGTACCTGCTTCTCCCTGGGCCTGGACCCCCCAACAGTCCTTTGCTCCTGGGACCCTCCACCAAAGTCCCTTACCTAGGGAGCTACTAAGTTTCTTCCCTCTTGGTGGCTTTTGGTGTTATAGCCACAGCGGAACTGGTATAGATGATAATGAACAGAAGCTGGACTCAGAAGCAAGGTGGAAGCCAGCATTTCCCAATCTAGGTAGTCAGGGCCTCAGAAAGGCTAAGGGACTAGCCTGAAGATGCACAAGAAGGAAGCAGAGGCCAGTGAGACTGGCCTGTGTCCCAGGGCTGGTCCTGTCCTCTCCTCCTTTCCTGCCTTATTCAGGTGGCTGCTTCTCTTCTGTATCTTTCTCTCCTTTGCACAAGAAGGTCTGGATGGTTTTAGAAGAGGGCCTCCCTAGGCTCACAGGTGCTAAACTGTTGGCATGTCTGACCTTCCTTAGCTGCCCACGGGGAAGTGGGAGGTGTGCCCTGTCAGTGTGTGTTAACATGAGCACATACGTACCCATTCTCACCAGTGCAGCGAGCACCCATTGGGCCTCTTCTGCATGCAGGGCTCTGAGGCCAGGTTCACATTGCTGAGATGTCCATGATGTTCTGTAGGTGAGGGGTTCTTACCGGGTGAAAAACAGATTTCTCCCACCCCATCTCCCACCCCAAGCACCCTAAGACAGGGCTTCATGCATGGTGGGGACCCTAGAAGTCACCTTATAACTGCACAGAATGGAAAGGAAATGCTCAGTTCTCCCAGCCCAGGCGTTTCCATGGAGACTGTTCCAGCACTGCCCCTCCTCCCTCCAGCCTCCAGGGAAGAATGGGGGGTCTTGCCTGAATGAGGCTGGGGGTTCTGCAGGTGGATCAGGAGACTGCTCTTCTGTGAAACCTCCTTACCTCTTTGAGGCCACACACCGTTGAGAAGGCAATGAACCCCTGGTGTGTGAGCTCAGGGATAGCCCAACAGCACTTGGAATCTTCCCCAGCACCCTTGGAGTTCGGCTGTCTCACCAAGGGACCAGGAGTGTCCAAGGCATTAGATCACCTGGAGGTGACCCCACAGCCGCAGTGGTAATAAGGTGACACAGGAAAGCTGGCCTAGCCCACAGCTCAGAGACCATGTGTGGATCTCTTCTGCGGGTAGACAGGTTGGGCAGGGCAGGGACCCTGCACGTCTCGAAGGCTGGCTGCCCCTGTACTGTGACCTTTCATGATGACTACAGCCGGCCTGGAGTTCCCAGTATCCTGTCACTATAACTTGAGTGTGCTTGAACATGTCTGTATTTGTGTGTCATGTGGGATCTGCAAACATGCCTGTACATGCATGTCCAGGGTACAGACCGAATGCGGCTGTGATCCAGTTGCTTGGAAACTCTGCTTGTTTTGAGGCAGGCTGCTTTTGCTCTGTCACAGCTCTGGAGCCTAAGCCAGCACTGGCATCCTCTGATTTGGTGTGTACGGGGCATGGCGCTCTCACAGTGAGCTTGACAGCATGACAGATGGACACTTCCCCGCATCCCTGGAGTCCAGGTCTGGGGGAGATGAATCTGAACTCTTGCTACTACATGATTTCCAACCTAATTATCCAGGTCCCAGTGGGGCTTCCAGGAGGAGCGCTGACAAGTCAGGGCTGGTGCACTAGTGTGGGAGTGTGCGGGGAGGGGAGGGGCTGAGGCTAACCCCTGACCCTGCCTAGTTCATTACTCATCTCCTTTAAGCCCAAGTCCATTCCTCCACTCCAGAGCCAGTAATCCAGAGGTCGGCTTGCTCCTGCTAGATAACTGTTGGTAGAGATCGCAGGGATCAGCAAGGCCCTGGGCCAGAAAGCTCTAGGCTGGTCCTTTCTTCTCCCTGTAACAGCTTGTTGGCTGGCCAATGAGACCCCCACAGTGCTCTGCCCTTAGTGCTGCCTCTAGTGTTCCCCACCTTGGAAGAGGGGTGGCCCGGTACTCAGTGGATTCTCGAAGCTGCCCCACCCCACCCTGCTATGAGGTGGAGGGTATTGAGGGATGAAAGGAAAACTCAGTTTTAAAATGTGCCAGTTATTCAGTCGCAGGGAGGGACATGTTTTGTTGTGGGTGTTGGATACGTGCACACTCAATGTGTGCCTCTGTGCTCCGAGTAAGTCACGGTCCTGTCTAGGCATCCCCATCTGCAAGCTCAAGAGGGGTCAGCGGCTTGGTGACCCCAGTCCCTGTGACACTATGGCTCTGGAGTCCTGGTTGCCAGGGGCAGCCTAAGTGCAGCTGTCTCTCTCCAAATGTCAACACGGATATTAAAGCTCTCTGGAACGGCGTGTCATACTGTCATTTATTAGTTCCTCAACAATTTAATAAGGAGAGGGCTTGGGGAGGTGCGTGCTTCTGGCACCGTTTATCCCACAAATTAACCACCACATCTTCACTAAGGTCTTTGACTAAGAGAGTTTTCTCAGTAGATGAAGGACCCATTTCCTCAGCTGGGTGGTAAGGGCGGTAGAGGTGATAGCCCTACATTGTCTGTTGTGAGCTGATCACCAAGCCTTGGGACAACCTTATCCCATCCCCACCCTGAGGGCAACTGTGAAGTCCCATGACAGGCAGATGTTGAGGTCTGAAAGGCCCATTTACTTTACCCCTAGCCCTAAGGCAGGACTTGCAGGGGTGATGGGTACCCCAGTACCCACCTCAGTGTGCCATGCATTCAAGGACACAGTAATGACTTAGTGTGAGGGATCTGAAGGACGTTACATAGCTCAGAACAAGTTACTTCACCTCTCTGGGGCTCAGTCTCCCCAACTAAAAGGATTCCACTCCTGCCGGGCGGTGGTGGAGCATGCCTTAATCCCAGCACCTCAGGAGGCAGAGGCAGGCAGATCTCTGTGAGTTCGAGGCCAGCCTGGTCTACAAAGCGAGATCCAGGACAGGCACCAAAGCTACACAGATAAACCCTGTCTTGAACCCCCCCCCCAAAAAAAAAAAGAGATTATATTCCTGTTTCCTTCCTATGCCCAACATATGCATAGGCTTCCTCTCACAGACTCTTGGATGCAGCGATTCCATCCATTTTTTCTCTCCATGATAGGACTTTCCTTATGTAAGTTGCTGGAGCCCACCGTCTGGATGGTGCTCTGTCACCCTTTCCCCTTAGGGCCATTGTCCTGTGCTGAGAGGGTGGCTTTCTGGAATCCAGGAGAGAGAATTGCCCTCGCTGAAGGGAGCGGAAGGCATCAGTGCTAATGTCTCCTTCTAGAAGTCCTGGCAGCCAAGAGGGAGGCATTCTAAACTCAGGGGAGCTCGGTGATGTCTAACATCGGTTTGCTCTGGGCCTGAATCACAACCATTGCCTGTACTAGGGAAAGCTGGCTCTCTGCATCCTGCCCTGGAGCCGATGGCTTCTTACACAGAGGATAGTTCATTGCTTTGGGCCATTTCTGAAGCAGAGGTGTGAGCTCTGGCTTCCTGGATGCTCAGCGAAGTTTGGACCACTGAGTGGCAGACAGAGGACAGCCAGAATGGTGCTTTACCTGGAGGCTGGGGTTGGTCCTTGACCTTAGGGTATGTTCCTGGGCACTGGTTCCATTAAGCAGAGTACTTAGGCCCATGTCCTCGATGTGAAGCTGGGAACTCATTTAGTTAGGGCTTGTTACCATGAACACAAGAGTTCCTGAGCTGTCTGGGCCTCTGCCTCAGTTTCCCTGTGGTTGGAGTCCTGGGCCCTGCTGTGATGTCATTGACCCACTGAGGCCTCTTCCATCTGGATCTCAGCCTGTAACATGAGCATGTCTTCATTTTCCCAGGCTAACCAGTTAATTGTGGTGAGGACCCAGCAGTATGGTATGGGAGTTCTGCCCTCAATTCCTAATAATCTATGAATCACTGGCAAAAGAGGACTTGATCTCAAGTGTGGAACTCTGCAGGGCACCCCTTCCTATCCCACTAATGTCCTGGGACACTGGGGTCCTGAGATCCATCTCCCAGTGCCTGAGGACTGGGGAATGTCTCACAAACATTCCCTCCCCAGATTGAACTTAAAGCTGGCCTTCTCAGGCAGCCCTGGAGGTCCCCACTGGCCCTTGGAGACCCCCAGGGCAGCACAGTTATTGAATCCAGATGTGCTGGCCAGCTGTGAGTCCATCTGCTCATGCTGTCTCCCTGGATTTACTTCTCAGGCCTCTTCTCCCACAGAGCCACAGCCCAGGGAGCAGCTGCATCTGCTGGGAACATAAGCTCTCGCCCCTTCTACTTCCCACTTGGGACTCTCTGCAGCCTCCTTGCCCTTCTAGCCACCCAGATGGGAGCTTCTGCTTCTCTGAGGTCTCCTGTCTCCTCCTGGGACCCCCTCCTTTCTGGCCCTTTGAGTGATACACCCTCTAACCCCAGCCTGGGTAGATCCACTCATCAGACCTGGGGTGGAGAGGCAAGGTTAATTTTGAGGCTTTGTCTGCCAGGGTCCCATGGCTCTCCTGCTTCCTTATGTTGTGGTGTCCTTGGCCTTGTTCACAGATGTGACCCACAGGATAACTAAGACACTCTTCATCCATTTGGCGATTCACTCTGCTCATCATGCCTGTGACCCCAGGCTTGTTCTGTGTGAACAAACAGAAGCCTGGAGATGGCCTTAATTGTCTGTTCTGTGAGAAGTGTTTAAGAGGACATAAAGAACTGGGAATATTTTGAATGCCCCTTGGAAGACAGGGAGGCAGACCACCATGGTAAAGTTGCTATTCCTGACTACAGAGCCACGGAGGATGTCAGTCTAGCTACTTTGAGTCACTTCTGCACCCCTGTGGCCTCTCTGAGCTTGGATCCCCATGGGAGAGCCAGGGATGCCTCAGGAGGATAGAGAGGGACATAGAAGCCTGGCCTTGCAGGGGCAGTACATGCCATTTCCCAGTATATGTATACTGGTGTTGGGGACCGACTCCGGCAGCTGTGTCCTGAACTTTGTCAAGCCTTGACAGGAAGTTCCTGGCCTAACTGCAGGACATAAGATTAGATAAACTTTCTGGAGCCTGTCGGCCAGCTGCAGGGGGCCTGGGATCAAAGCGACCTCACCCTCCCTTAGGAATTTTCTATTCTTCTCTCCCTGCTTCCCCTGCTCCCCCACCCTGCCTGAAGCCCTGCTTATAAGCCTCAATACCCAGTCAATAAAGGAGACCTTGATGCGACTCAGACTGACTTTGTCTTCCCTTATGCGCCTGGTCTCCTTTCTCTCTCGCCCCCATTGATCTTTCAGGAGGTGCCTCCTCGGGTCTCCCCAATAACCTGGCCCGCGGGACGGGTCATACTGGTGTTGGCCACACTTCACCGCTCTAGAGGCCTAACCCTACAAAGGAACAGCTGACTGGCCCAGGGCCACCGGACGTGACAGAAGGGACCACTTCAAGTCTAGATCCTGACCTGGTCTTAGGCTCTACATACGTCCAGGGGCGGGGGGTGGTGGGTAGGTTAAGAGCTGAATGAGGCTGGATGGGTCTATCTCCAGACAGCAGGGATCAGCCCCTCTTTGGCATGGTCATGTGTTTCTCCATCACCTGGTCTACTCCTGAACTCCCCCCTCCGATTCCTTCACGTTTGTGGATGCAGCATTGCGGAGAACCTTTTCCAGCCTGGGGACTGGCACACTTGGATTCTATTCTTGCTTGTCCACCTATGCCAATGGGAAGAGAGTACTGTGGCAGAGACTACCCACACAGGTGGGGGTGCATATCCAAGGACCCTGGTCATATGTCCCAGGAGATGGCAGGGGCCAAATCTGTTCACATGTCCCTTTACCTTTGGTCTTTGTGTGACATTTTCTGTCACTGGTGGAACTCAGAGGGCACCGGGGAGGGTGTATAGGCAAATGAAAGGAGGCTAGTGTAGGCAAAAGCATTTGGATATTCCATGAGGCCATCCTCAGATTGGCTCTACACATATGTTCTAGAACCTGACATGAGGTGGAGTGGGGTTGTTGGGGGTGGTGCACAGAGAAGCCTCCTGGCCTTCAAGTCACACAGCTTGTTCTTGCGAATACAAGGCTGCACTCTGATTGTACAGTGACAATCTGATTTCCTAATTGGTTCTGGGAGGTTGGGGGTGTGTCCTGGGCAGGAGAAGGGTTTGAATAGCCATAAGTTTCAGACAGAGAAGGTAAGTGGACTCTCCCAAAAGCCCCAGCGGATGACAGGCAGGAGGGTGTGCCTGCTGTCCTCCATCCCTCAGGATGCTGCCTCTTCTAGCCTACCACGCCGGCTTCTGCTTGTGCCTGCCCCTTTGCAATACCATCTCCAGCTCACAGGGGGCGCTGAGGCCCCGCGGCTGGCTTCCTGCCTGCTCAAACCCTGAAAAATGCGACTTGTGATATGCAAAGGGCCCGGGCTGTGTGTTTTTCCAATCAATAGAAGCCGCTCAGTCCCCCAGTTGTCGCTTCCAAAGTCTTCACACATCTGCATGTGAAGGGCTCCAAATGCAGCCTTTTCCTGTTGGGGAAAAAAAGCAGAAGGAGAAAGGGAGATTTTTGCCTGACAGATTAGAAAATTTTCCACTTCCCAGCATTTGAACAAAGTATTTGTGCTTCTTGTGCCAATTACCCAGGCTGTGAAAGAGAAGCCGGGAAGGTGTGGGCTCAGCCGGGCGCCTGGTATGATGATGCCTCGGAGGACCTGCAGGTGTCAGTGGATGGATGGGGGCCCCGGGGGCCCCAGCAGACCTAGGAGTGGCCTGGGTCAGCCCTGCCTTCCTTCATGGTTGACCTTGGGAAGAAGACTGGGTCCTGGGGAACTCAGATGTTGGCAGTGAAGTGGCTTGCTATGGCTGCTTTCCAGGGTACCGGGAAGGTCAGAGCGCTTTATCTACAACACGGGGCGCCTACGGATAAACTGTATTAATAGCTCGGCAGTAATTTTCAGTTTTCAAAGTGTTTTTGAAGTCAGAGACAGTCTGATCTCCTACTGAGTTCCCATGGGAGTGAGCTGCACCCCAGAGGCAGGGGTTGGGTGAAAAGTCTCAGGGGGGCACTGAATAGCTGGTAGCCCTGGTCCTGTTCTAAGACCCGATTGTGTCCTTGGCGTCCAGCTGCCTGGCATGGGGGAAACAGGTTGGGGGACACTGGGCTCTGCCTCGTGCACATTGAAGACATTGGCTGGGGACAAACCTCCCGCAGTGTTGCATTTAAGTGCCAGGCTAGGTGCAGTCCTAGAACCCAGGTCTGCTGAGTTCTACGCCCAACATAATACTTAGAGACGAATGGTCACTGGATGCAAGATGAACTTCAGGCCTTAAATCTTGGAGCCGGCTTCTCTTGGTCTGGATTTTAAGACATGGGCTACCTGGAGTTGTTCAGGCTTCCCATCCTCACAATAGGCTTTTGCTAATTTGACCCCTGTCCAGCTCTTTCCTCCATCTGGATGCAGTCTTCAAGGCCTCACCCTGCCATTCCTGCCACCTTCTTCCTGGCTCAGCCATCACTGAGGTTTGTGGTCTCAACCTTTCAGCAGTTGCCAGCCCTGCCTCCCTGAACCTCTGCTACCATTGTTCCTTCCTGGGAACAATAGCCACCCTCCCTATTGGACTTCCTGCCCACTCTCCCTCTGGTGTGATTGCGGGCCATGAACAGCTCCTTCTTTAGAACAAGGATCAAGATGGACGCTCACCCTGTATGTCTCCACACCTGATGTGCCTGGTCCACCGGCCCGCCCCATTGTGCCCACTTCCTCTGCGTGTCTTGACGTGGATTGTCTCATTAAGTACTTGCTGGCTGACGGAATGGGTGGGTGTCTGAGCAGGGTCTCCAGCCAAGAGGGAGGCGTCCTCCAACGGAGCTTGGGGGAACTGAGTAGGGGTAGAGGGGTGAAGCTGGGTCTTCCGTCAGGATGAGGGGAAGGGCCACACCGAAGGCTCAAGGATGTCTGTGGCGCTCCAAGCGGGAGTGAATAGGACCAGTGCTGCAGGAAGCTAGGGAGCAGGCTGGTGCTCGGCGTCCAGGAGGGGCTCTGTTCTGTGTTTCCTAGATTTCTTAGGATCCCTGGGAGAAAGGGGGCCTGGAGACAGGAGGTCAAGACAAGGCTGAGGTGGTGGTGAAGGGAGTGGGAGGGGGGACAAATCCTGAGGTGCTCTGCTCCCCTGGAAGGATGGATAGCCATGCAATCTCGACCCCTTCAGTCCTTGGGCACGGGGCAGTACTGACTTCCAGCAGGCCCAGTAGGGGGCAAGGTAGAGTGATAACAGAACAAGGACTACGGCCTGTGCCATCTCAGGACAACAGCTCTGCAGTCGCCCTGCGTACCCTTCACTCAGCAGGCCTCGGCATGGTCAGGTGGCAGGTCTTGTTCTTTGTGGGCCCAGGCTCTGCTTTGAGTGGCATTCAGTAGCGCGTGTGGGTTTCGGGGTGATTGAAGTCGTCCTCAGGATTCTCTCTTAACATACAAAGTCCCTTTGGAAGTCACAGGTTTCCCTGCCCTGCCTATTACTGTAGCCAAGGCTCTCCACTCCAGAGCTGTGCCCAGGCTCACACAGCATGCCTACCCTAGGAGTCTCTGGCCTGATATAGATCCCCGTGGCAAATCAACCCTCTTCAAGGTGACTCCCTGTGTGGAAGGCCCAGGAACGGAGATACTCAGGGAGACCGGAGAACTCACATTCATCTGTGGCGTCTTTACAGCACCCCAGCCTTGGGGAGCCTCAGGCTCCCCAGGTGTCAGCTCATCATCCTGTATACAGCAGAGCAGACACAGGCATGCAGAATGCTCTGGCTTCATCAGTCCTTCCTGACTCTGTCCTGGCACATTCTCTCGATTCTCCTGCCCTGTCCTTGCATCTCACTGGCCTCTTTGTCCATTACCTACCTGGGGACAAAGGCCCACACAGCTCTCCGCTTGTCTCAGCGCCAGGGGATGAGCAACCCTATGTGACCTTGAAGCAGACCCTCCCATCTTCTGGCCTCGGCCCCATCACAGGAGGGATCTAGTCTCTTTGTCTCTCCCCCCCCCCAACTCTCTTCCTCCCCGTGTTCTCTTTCCTTCCTCCTCCTCCTCTTCCTTCCTCTACTCCTCCTCCAGCTCTGGGCTCTGCATTTCTTCTGTTTCCTTCGGGGAATGACTCACACACTTGCCTCCCACCTGCACCACCAGCTTCCCAAACCTTTATTGGCAGGGGTCGAGCTGGAGCGGATTTCAGCCTTCAGAGGCCTCGGGCTGTGGCAGGCAGTGGGCGGTGCCCCCGTGGGCAGCATGTTCCTCCCTGCAGCCCTGCGTGCTCCTGGCCCTTCTAGAAGATCTGTGGCTCTCACTGGGTCCATGGAAGGAGTCTCATTTTTTTTCTCCCGAGTCTCACTTTCAGCTTGACCTTGGACTGGTACTGTTTCTCTCCTGCATTCCTCTCTCTTAAGCAAGATGCTCCTGGCCAGAGCTGAAAACTCCTGGGTGCTCTTTCTTTCCATGGTAATGGATAGGGAGTGGGGCCCCGTGGAGGTGGCTCTGTTTCTCCAGAGCATGGTCAGTGTGAAGGTTATTTGGTGTTTGACGCCCACTGGCTCCCCTCCTCCCACCAGCTCTGGAGACCAGAAGACATTAAACCATCGAAGACATGTGACCCAGAATCCAGCCAATCGCGACATCACATTTCAACATCCAAGGTGATTGGTTGAGGGAGGTGCACGTGACCCGGGGACAGCCAATGATTGGCAAGGAGCGTTGCTAGGTCTGGGGGTGGGGGCAAGGATGCTGGCTCCTTTCTCTGGGGTTTACTCTGCAGTCCCTGCCCCTCTCAACACTCGGGGAAAGCAAGAACTTCACCCTTCGCCCTCCGTAACCTGGAAACTGAGGCAGAAAAGATTTTGTTCTCACCACTGATAGTTCAGCGTCTGTGGCCACACAGCAGCAACTTCTTTGATCTATTATCTCATTTAAGTCCCACAGTGACTCTGCAGGGTACATTTCCTTTTCCATCCTATAGGACATAAAACATGGGTCTGCTTGATCCCAAGTGCAGCTCAGATCCGTATCCTGTGTGGGGCCCCTGATGTCGGCCCTGGAACCCAAAACCCAAAGCTCAGGCTCTGGGATACATCCTACAGCGCTCTCGGCAGCCTGCGGGCTCTGCGTCTGCTGGTGGGCAAAGCGCCCTTGTGGGCTGAGCTGCTTCCTCATGAACTCACGGCACCTGGGAACTGCTATAGGCCTGACTCTGGTCTCAGGCCTGTGCATGCACTAGGGTGGTTCGGTGAGGAGGGTGGCTGTGGAACTCTGCCTGTAAAATGAGTTTGGCTGGCTGGGTGACTGGGGCCATTCTCTTCCCTTCCAGCCTCCAGCAGCCCACTCATAGTAGTTGCTCAAGAAACAGTTACCGATGAAAGCTCTTAGAAAGAACTAAAGAGGCACATGTCTGAGCTGGTCGGGATGATCTGGCACCACCACCCCCCCCCCCCCGTTATCATAACTGCAGTGGGATCTGGGGGCTCCTGGGAGGCGGCTGCTCTTTAACATCTTTCAGTGCTTCCCTGGGCTGAATCCTGGGACTCTGGATTCCCTCTCTACCTGAGAAGAGGTTCACCTGCCTGTCTCAGATCCCACTGGACCCTTCATTCTTCCAGCTTCTGGAGTGTCAGAAGCTCCATCTGCCATCTGCACAGAGCTTGAAAAGAAAGCCAGAGAATATGACCTGGCACTCAGACCATCACAGCACCTCCTCTCCTGTCCCACTCAACTTAGCGTGGGGACAGCCAGGTGGGCCATTGTCCAGTTCTGGTTAGAGACTAGCTGCAGAAAGGCTGAGTGTCTGGGGACAGGGCGGGCCAGCCAGAGAGAGGAAGGGCCAGCACTGGCCATAAGGACTGTGAGCTTGCTAGAGATGGGAAGCAGGCCTTCCCACTGGAAAGAGCATGGGTAGGGCAGAGGCAAGAAGTACAAGGCCCTCTGATGGTGAGCAGACAGGCCACAGTGATGGAGAGGAACTCTGGGGTAGGCTTCCACATAGGGACAGCCCTAACAGAGTCAAGGTCATCGAGGGCACGGTGAACGCTGCCTTCGTGATCCTGGCAGTCTTGACTTTTGAGCACTGTGTGTGCAACCCCATGGTCTGCACTCATTCTCATCCATGTTGGGGTAGGTAGGAGACACAAGGATGGATTAGAGGTGCAGCATCAAGCTGTGCCTGGCTGCAGCCTGGCCTTCTGGAGACCACACCGCCACTGAGGGAATTTGGGTGGCTCTATTGGTGGGCAGGAGAACTGGCCTTGAGCATGGGCTAGATCTTTTCTGTCTCTGGTGTTTTTTCTGCCTTGGTCCTTACTGTCCATCCTTAGCCCTGTCAGGGCACTACCTTGGGACTATTTCCACTTTGTTCATCTAGGTACCTGGTCCAGTACTTACCGAGCCTTCTAGGGCCCCTTCCTGCCCTGCTAGGGGTCTCAGAGCTGGGCAAATCCTTCCCTAAGGACCATGGACAGAGGTCATACTGCTCTGAGCACCCATGTCACCCCTAGGCAGGGAGGTGCCGCTCCCTCCCCTACACCAGATGCATTATGGTCCTCCTTCAATTCTAACCTCATTAACAAGCCCATTGTGGATCTTGCTGAGGCATGTGCTGAGGGATGGTGGTGGGGAGTCCAGGTAGGGGAGATGGCGTTGGGCAGTCTCCTTGGGGAAGCAAAATGGGATGATTTACATATTTATGAGATCATTTTCATTTTGCCCAAGTCCCTGTGTACTAAGGAATGTCACATCATATTTTAAGCTGGGATCTGGGCCCTCAGAGTGACAGCTCAAACTGCCATTTGGCTTCCTGGGAGTCTGAAGAAGAAAACAGTGTAGGACCGGGGTTCCTATCTCACATCTGCAAGAAATGGCCATGTGAGGATGTGAATAGGGCGAGAGGGACACTCACCCCTGAGCCTCAGTTTCTCCATACATGAAGGTAAGGATACTTGTGTGGTAGCCAATCTCCAGCACAGAGCCAATGACGACCCTCATGGTATTCATGTCCTTGTATGACACCTCCCCCTGGGGGTGGACAAGGCCCATAATTTGCTTCTCACCCATAGAAACTGCCATAACGAAGGGTTGTCTTACACAGGCAGTGATGGTGTCACTCATAACTTGATTTGTGGTCACCAGTTGTACAGAAGCCAGCCACCATAGAGTCATGCTTATAAGGATACAACAATAGCCAGGAGGGAACATGGCTTCAGCCAAAGAGTACAGCAATGTCTGTGTCATGCCTAAATCATGTGGGTGCATGTGCACCTCTAGGGCCTCAACAGGAACTCTACTCTCAACAGTAACCTAAACCCCAACTCTAACAGTAGCTCTATCTATTGAGTCTGGAGTCCCAGCTAGGATTGACCTCGGTGTTCTGGCATTTGGCGGGGAGGGGATCTGGGAGGACTAGAGGCATGACCTCACTGCAGCTCTCAGGAGGTCTGGGGTCTCTTTGGCTGGGCTGATATATATATAAAATACTATGTAGTGGAGAATTATATGGCGGGGATGGCCCACATCTGAGTTATCCACCAGCTCCACCAGCCACAGCTGGCTACAGAGACTTGAATGGGTCCCATGAGATGAGGGGCCAATGCTCGAAGTTCCTTCACCCCCAAATAGTCACCTGTGGCCAGTGACTCCTGTATGGACCACACAGATCTAGAAACAGAGCAAAAGCAAGCAGGTCTGCTCATTCTTGATGTCTGGAGTCAGGGCTTTCCAAGAATACTAAAAATAACCTTTAAAATAGTGCCAAGAAAAGATGCATCTTGCTGGGCTGGGGCTTGAAGGAGCCAGAGGCCTTGCCCGTCAGAGACTGCACCATCTGTCTGTGGGCTCTGCTACAGGGCATGGTCTTTCCCAACTCATCTCTATTTTTAATGTGTCAGTCTACAGATCTGAGATGCTGCCAAGGCAGAGATTCCCCAAGAGCCCCACCATGATGGTAGTGGAACTGTGTTCTAGACTCCACTATCTGTTCCCCCTCCCAATCCAAAGTGGTGAGTCTCCCTTGGGCCACCAGTGCTACCATTATCACAGAGCCATCAACATCCACATCCTTTCCACTCAGCTCAGCACCTCGGTACTGTGGACAGCGCCATGGGAGGCACTGAGCTGCAGGGACAGTGGTGGAGTCATGGAGCAGGCTCCTGGCTTCATAGGTCAGTTGAGCTCACGGGGGGAATTGATGACCCCATGGAGATCCCTTAAGGACCACTTGGCTTTCCTTGACTCAGTCACCTCTTCTGACTGCACCTTCACCTCAGCGGTGACAGAGCAGACAGGAGCCAGGGAGAACGATGTGAGCAGGAGAAAGAGGTCCTGGTATCAATGTAACAAGAGTGTTGCATCTCCCTTATAGGCCTTACTTTCCGGACTCCTGTCGCAGTGGTTCTTGGAGGTGGGGGCAGCCTCATAAGGAAGTACAGAACAAGCCATGCCTGCTTCCATGGTTGTTCTTCCCTCTCTGTGTGGCACTTCCTGGTGTCCACTGAGCCCTCCAGTGGACCTGAACTATAGGCCCCAGCAACCTTGTTTCATCTTCTGGCTGACCATAGTCCTAAAGAATCCATTTTTAATGCCTGCAGGGCTGGGCGGGGTAGTGGATGCTCCTTCTATGACACTATATCTGTTTGACTCTGCAGAGCCAATACTTAGATGAGCAGAATCCTAGGAACAGCTGGAGCAAACCTTCCAGCTCCCAGAAAGCATCCGAAAAAGCCTGGAAACTGTGAGTCAACTGTGTTTTAAGATGGAGGGAGTCAACTCTCAAGAGCTTTTGGGGCCTGGATGTGTGTGGTCTTGCCCTCCCCAGTGCTTGCTGTCCTTGCACTCCAGCCCACAAGGAAGTTCGGTTCTCTAACTAGCCTTGCCCATCACAGCCTGAGGCCAGTTCATTTCTGAACTACTGTCTGTCGGTGGGCCACAAGCTGGATGCATCGTGGGTAGGTAAGGAGGTAGATGAGCACGTGAACCAAAGGCTGAGTGGAAATGCTTGATCTCCCTCAGAACCCTTCAGCATGGAGGTCTGCTCCCTCTGCTATGTGGCTCTGGGCACCTTGATACTTTGTCTGAGTTTGGTCTCTGCTCCTGTGGATGGAGAATTGTCACAGTGCCCTCAGGATCATCACAGAGCTGGGCACGAGCCTGGAGCTCAGCCATCCCTCAGCAATTGGGCATGGTAGCTATTTATACAGTTATTAGGTATTTCACACACATACTCTTTACCAAATGCTCAAAATGACCCCATGAGGGCTAATCCCCACTTTACTGTGGGAAAGCCAGGCTTACAGAATGGCCACTCAGCTAGGACACGGAGCTTTTGGCACATGTTGGGAGGTCACAAAATGTCCACAGTTAATCCGAGAATGAACAAATAAATGAGAAGTCTTGGCTATGGACTGCAGGCCTGGTACTGGTGGGGGGAGCACTGTGTCCTTGAAATGTCTCACTGATGATGACAAAAAGCCTGGCTTTGAGGTTTCAGGGCTGCGTTAGCCCCGACTCTAGCCTTTCTGGATGGATCCTCATTGTCTACAGTGGAAATGGGAGTGACCTCACAGCTGGGTGCATGCGCTGCACACCCACTTCATTTGTGGAAGGTGGTGTTACGCTTAAGTGGTAACAAAGGATGCATGAGGTGTCCGGATCAAGGGGTAGATGAGCTCTCTGTCTCAGGCAGCAGTATCTGGAAGTCAAGGAGTCATAGGGTGTCTGGCTCTGAGCCAACTTTCCTGTTTCCTGAGACATGCATGTGTACAGGGACCCCATTGACAGGAGCCAGCAGGAAAGCGGTCGGGTTCTCTGAATGCACTGGGAGGAGCATCTGCACAGATCGATAGCAAGGCCCTGGAGACCTGGCCCAGCCTTCAAGTTGGGGTTGGGATCAGGGTGAAGGTGGCAGCTGGAGTCTGGTGGGGCAATAGGGAGAGGTGCCAGCTATCTTTCTGCTACTGTCACAGATACCCGAGGCAATCACTTTATAAAGAGAGAAGGTTTACCATGGCCAACACCTTTGGAGATTCCAGTCTAGAAATCAGTTGGCTCTATTGTTCTTGGACCTGTGACAAAGTAGTGTGTGAGGCTGATAAACATGCCGGAGCAATCAGCTCCTGTCTGGGTAGCAAGAGAGTGAGGATGGACAATCCCTTGGAGGGCAATTCCCCTCCAATGACCCAAAGACCTTCCACCAAACTTCACCTCTTACAGGTTTCACCACCTCCCATTAGTGCCACACTGGGGTCCACGACTTAACACCTGGGACTTGGGGGACCTTATCTCCAAATGGTAGCAGGAGATTAAACCACAACCAGGTAGTTTCTAGTTGAGACCCACACCAGATGAGGGGTGAAGAAGATCAAGGACCCTGAGGTGGTACCACTTCTGCCCGAGGCTCTGAACTTTCCTTAGCACTCAGTGCCCTGACCAGGGCTCCAGGGCTGGGCAGACTGTTTTCCCCCAGGTTCTGGAGGAAAGTCTGTTGCTCCAGATGGAGACAAACCTACCCACTCCTCACTTGCACCCCACAGCACCTCATCCTTTTTCTCTCAGACTGTGATCCACGGTGGGAGGCAGAGAACTCGGTATAGTGATGATAGTGACCTTGCACAACACCACCTTCACAGAGGGCTGTGGGGAGACATTGGTTCTGGAGGGAGAGGCTTGGTTGGTAGTCTTGTGCGGCATGGCAGTGGGAGACAGGCTGCATAATGCCAATGGACTTCAGTCCCATCCTGTTTGTACTCCTTATCTGCCATAGTGTCCGGCCAGAGGGCAACCCTTTGAGGATCATCACCTACCAAAGTTATGCTGCTCCCCCAGAGCTCCAGGAGATCACACACTTGGAGACCCCCGTGCTCTGGGTGACTTGGCAAAGCTGTTGAGAATACCCTTGATCCCTCCTCGGGATGCTAGGAACCTGGGGGGCTCTGCATCCCACAGCCACTCCCTCTGCTGTGTGGCTCCAGGCAAGCAGCTCAGGTTCTCCCTGAGAGGAGCTGGACAGATGACCCCAGGCTCCTGAAACACTGCTGCTGAGGACTGTGCTTGCAAGTAAGTCCTTGCCCATCAGTCCTGCAGCACAAATGCTGTGCTTTGATGCATAATCGCCAGTTTCCTGCCCGCCAGCCATTCAAAGGAGGAAAGAGAAAACCTCCTTCATTTTATCTAGGGAAGGCGGTGAGCCTGTACTCCAGCTCCCCCATGGTGGCAGCCTTTTTCTGAGATCACAGCAACAGACCAGCAATTAGACCCCAGCCTGGGAATCAATCGCAGTTACTAAAGAGCTTGCAAGGGCTGGCAATTGCGCAGTTCAATGGTGGTGGGAGTCTTGTGGTGCGTGGCCTGCTCCACTGGGCCCAGAGGTGGCCTGTGTGTCTCAAAGGGGTGGCAGGGGCTCAATGCAGACTCAGAGGATGCTCCTGGCAGGAGGATCTCTTTGGCTCCCAACAGATCCCATGCTGCCTGAGTCTTTTCCCTAGCAAGGACCTCATACATTTTTGGGGTCTCCTGTGGCATACTTCCTTTAGGAACAGGAGTTTAGCTCCGGGGGTAGAGTGCTTCCTTAGCAACAGAAAAGCCCTCAGCTTCATCCACAGCACCAGAAACCAAATAAAACCAGCCATAAAACAACTGACCAAGTGCATGGTAACAAGTTTGGCCCTGCAGCCCAGATCTCCCACCCACTGCCCCTGCCCCATGACAAGCTCACACATAGGACCTCTGTGTCCTGATACTTCCCTATGCACCCTTCCTTTTGGCATCTCGCACTAAGGAAAGGCAGACTAGGTCCAGAGGGGCTCTAGTGTGGTGTTGTCCTTGTCCTTTTCAGTGGCTCACTTCACTCCATCACCCGGCCTGCAGCTGTACTGAGAGGTGCCCCCACCTGGCAGAGCCCTACCTGCATTTCCTGTGACAGGGTTCTTCCGCAGGTCTCTGCCCCTCAGGAGGACCCAGAGCGAGATTACCTGAGCAAAACCCTCCATACTGTCATAAAGCTGTGACAGTATCTGTCCCACCTGAGGGCAGAGTCCTGGCCATAGCGTCCAGAATGAATTCTCAACCTCTCCTTACACCCAGATCTCAGCGGTGACCTTGACAAAGTTCCAGCTACTTGGAATTTCCCCTTCCTATACCCCATCCTTGAGCTATCTGTGGCCTGTGGAATGCTGCCACCCACATCAGCCTGTGTCTTCTTCCTGTTATATGCCACAGGACAGGGGTCACCTTTTCAGAGGCCATGGCCACTAGTATCTACACCTCTTACTTACTGCTCCCCAAATGTCAGCACCTCTTTATCCTTTCTTGAGTGTTCGATGGGCCTGTCACCCATCTCCAGCTTTTTCTTGCCAAGCAGGCCTTGGCAAGGCACAATTCCTCACCCAGAAGGACAGACAGGGTACCCCAAGGGTGGTGGGCCCCATGCACAGCCTATTGGTCTCTAGAAGGTCCTCTAGAAGCTAATACTGTTTTGGGTTGAATTCAGGGACAGTCTCTTCCTCTTTGTTCCCAGATGGTCCCACTCTGTAGCCAGGCCAGGGTGACATGATGTTATAGGGTCACTCCAGACAGAATGGTGCAGGAGACTGTCTTGTATGATCCCTTTCTAGGAGAAATGTTCACGTCCAGCAGTGAAGGGGTTTGGACAATGCCCAGCAGTGATGGAGGTGGGGAGATGCCTACCAGTGATGAAGGTTGGGCAGTGCCCACAGTGGAGTCTGGGGCAATGCCTGCAGTGATGGAGGTGGGGTGATGCCTAACAGTGATGGGTGTGGGGCCCCTTGCATCAAACCTGCTGTGCTGAAGCTGGGGATGCAGAGATGAGGCTGAAACTAGAGATTCCCAAGGCTCAGCTAACAGGAAACAGGAGGTCAGGATGCATTCATTCATACTACGACACTAATGAAACACCTTCTCCTCTGCACAGGACCATGCTAGAGCTAGCTAGGAAATAAAAAGCAGCAAGGCCCACCTGCCCATCACAGCCTCAAGCCTCAGAGGGAGACAGAGACACAGAAGACCAGGACTGATCAAACACAGTGGTCCACAGTATAAGTCAAGGAGATACCCAGGAAGTGGCTTCCCAGAGAAGGTGATACCCCATCTGATGCAGCTTTGAAGGTGGAGGAAAGCAAGGGTAAGGGATCTCCCAGCAAGAGCAGAAACAAAGGCTCCAGAGACGAAGAGGCTGAGTACAGGAGGCTGGGAGATGGGGGTGAGGGTGGGGGAGTGGCTCAGGGAGTGGCGCTGAAGTCACAGGTGGCCTGAGCCGTGGGCACAAAGCCAATGGCAGGGGTTGAATACTTGGCTCCTGTAGGTAAATGGTGCTAAAAGCCCAGCAGGACAATGGCCTGAGGCCAGCCTCCTGGCTCAAAGCCAGACTGTCTTTCTTTGCTCAAGGCAGCAATAAGGAAGCATAAGATCAGGATCAAACCTGGCCTAGAGTGGGCTGAGGGGATTAAGTAAATGGGGGGGAGGGAGGGAGGGAGGGAGAGAGAAAGAGAGAGAGAGAGAGAGAACTCCTCAGCCTGGTCTGAGGACCTGGCTCCGTGGTCTGATGGCTCACAGGGGCTAGAGAGGTGCACAATGGAGCAGACAGAGGAGGACAAGGAAAGGAAACAGACACTGGCCACTGCTCTCTGTGAACCCATCGTCAGTAGACCACAACACCAGAGAGCAGCCAGGGCCAGGGTAGCTAGGTGATAGCAGATGGAAGGATTGGGGACAGTGTGTAGAGCAGAGCCACAGGCTAAACCCCAGGCCTTCATGAAGCAGGGGTGAGAAGCAAGGCTCATGCTAATCAGGGAGCTCCAAGTTCAGTGAGAGACCCTATCTAAAAAATAAGGTAGACGGTGCCTGAAGAAGTCACCTGATGGTGTTTTCTGGCCTCCACATGCATACATGCACTCTATATGTAGTGCACACATATGGTGTATAGCAATTCCTCTGAAGTGAATCATTCCTTCCTGGAGGCAGGCTCATTAAGAATGAGGAGACAGACAACTCATTAGTCTCAGGAAGTTCCTGAAACACAAATGATTCCCAAGTTCCCTCTCCAGGCTTATAGATACAAAGGCCTGCTGGGGAAGAGGAGACTCTGACCAGCAGAACTGCCTCCAAGTCACGTAGGGAGCTTTCATAAGTCATCACCCATACTCGAGTGAGCTTACCAATGATGCAACTGCCTTTGAGACATCCATGCTCCTGTAAGTAACTCCAATAAATGCACTGGTTCCCTAAGCCAGACCTAGGTGGAACCATTTATGTGGTCTGTCCATCAGCTTCCTATCTGCGGTGAATAGATGTTTGTTTACTACTCCCCAGAAAAAGTCACATACATTACCACCACCACCACCACCATCACCACCACTGTCACCACCACCATCACCACCACTGCCACCACCACCACCACCACCACCACCACCACCACCACCACTGCCACCACCACCACTACCACCATAGAAACAATCCATGGAGTGGATATGTATGGGTGGAATTCCATTCACTGGAAGGAATCAGGATGAGATAATTCTGATGAGATGGGACTGAGGCTTTCCAAGAGTGAAGAGCATGTGGCCCTTGGAGAAGAAAACAGGGAGAGATGTAACAAGGCCCTTCCCTGTTCATCCAGCTACTAACCAACACATGTGTGTGAGGAGATTAATGGGCTGGGGAGAGAGCCACCTGGAAAGATTTGGTGATGTGGTACAATTGGGAATAGTAACTGTCCTGCCAACTAGACTGGAAAACTAGTTGCATGGGAGTGGGGGTAGTGAGGGTACACAAGGGGGTCTTGCTGTAAAGGCAGGAGAACTGTGGGTACAACTGAAACATGAAAGCATCAGGCTGCTTCCAAGGAACTTGACTGCATCCCAGACAACTCAAAAATACTCATACAAAAGGATCTTGCAATCAGAAAAAAATGTACAATGCTTTACAGGAACAAACGATATGAGGACAATGTAATGCTTAATGCGGAGAAAAGAATAAATGGAAATAAATTCAAAACACAGATGTCAGGACACGACTATGCATATTCAATATTAAGTCAAAATAAGTTGGGTGTGATGGTGCATGCATATACTCATAGCATTTGGGAGGTAGAGGCAGGAGGGGGTACAAGTCTGAGGCCGGTCTGGCCGGCATTGTGAGACCCCCAACTTAAAAAATAAAATGGTAGAAATGGAAGAAGTAAATATAAGTTTTAATGGATGGAACAAGGTGGTTACATGGTATTACAGAAGAGAAATGTCTAAACATGAAATTGTGAGTATGTGGGATGCGGAATGCAGGGGGTGGGTCTATCAGCAAAGCTGACATTGGAGAAGGAACAACTAGCACGTGAAGACTCCCTGAAAGTGAGAAAAGGCTTTTAAAAATAGGAAAACAGGAAACGAAATAGAGTGTTTGAAAGGGATGAAGGGGAAACCAGGGCAGGAGGATTAAGTGGGGAGGGGGATGGAAGAGCAGGGAATGTGTGTGGGGGGGCAATTATCACTAAAGGCCTTTTGAAAAACCAGATGGACACCTACTACTGTAGAATATCCCTAACAATCTACACGCATATGAAAGGGATTTAAATGGAGTCACCGTTTAATTCAGGAGACAATGTCCCAATTAGGCATCTTATGCCACCAAGTGAAACCTCCAGTGCCAGAATGGGTTACATCTTGCGGAGTCATTGACCCAAAGGGTTCCATTGGTGCACCCAAACATCACAGCCAAAGCTATTGGTTGTTCTCTGCAGCTTGAAGGTAAGACCCTACTTCTGAAGACACCACTTACTTATTGATGTGGCTTGAATAGGAATGGCCCCAAAAGGCTCATAGATTTGAATACTTGGTCACCAGGGAGTGGCACTATCTGAAAGGATCAGGAGGTGTGGCCTTGTTGGAGGAAGTGTGTCACTAGGGGGTGGGTTTTGAGGTTTCAAGAAGCCTGTTCCAAGTCCAAAGACTTTCCCTTTCTGCTGCCTCTGGATCCAGATGTAGAACTCTCAACTATACCAGCACTATGTCTGCTCCCCATCATGATGAAAATGGACTAAATCTCTGAAACTGTAAGCAAACCCAATTAAATGCTTCCTTTTATGAGAGTTGCTGTAGTCATGGTGTCTCTTCACAGCAATAGAACACTGACCAAGACACTTATGTCACTAAACAGGAGAAACTGAGCTGTTGCCCAACTAGAAATTTCATCCCTACCGACTATTATTCATTGTGGTGGAAGATGTTATGCACACTACTACTGGAAGAGAAAAGTATTCATCAATATCTCCCAGTTACAAACTCTGTGACCTAAAACAGCAACCTGCCTACAATATAAACTGGTTCAATAGTGGTACAATGTTATGAGAGCAACCAACCACTTTTTGATTGGATTTAAGGCCTACTCCATGAAGTGCTAAAGTGGCCAAGAACTTGATACTAGATAGGTAATGGGCCCGAGAAAAGAGCATAATACTATTGTTCTGCTAAAGGAACTTAGCAATAAAATGATTACACCTATAGGTCGGAGCATCCCTCAACCCTCAACAGAGAAGCTTCTTGCAATAGATGGCAGCCAACATATAAAGCCACAACTGGGAAATGCACAGAGAGCCAAAGACTTTGGAGCACTCAGTCCTAAATGGGATGTCTTTATCAAACCCCTCTTATCAAAGCTGCAGGATCCACGCAGAAGAGGAGGTGGGAAGATTTTAAGAGTCGGAAGTGGTGGATGACTCCAAGGAAACAGGATCTTCTAGTCACAATAGGACTGATACACACACAAGCTCACAGAGACTGTGGCAGCCCACACAAGACCTACACCGGTTTAAGCCAGATCCCACTCCTGATACGGGGAAGTGGACACAGCGTCTCACCCCTAACCAAGAAGCTATTTGCAATTGATACCTGCTGGGAAAGGAAGAATCAGTTTTCTCTAATGGAGTGTCACTGGGTATATCAATTACCCTTCAGGAAAGGTCTTCAGGAGTAGCTGACCAACACAAGATGGATTCCATGTTTTTTTCTGTACACTTTTTTTTTTTTTGGTCTTGGTAAACTTTTTTTGTCATTGAGATTTTTTGTTTGTTTGTTTCTGGCTTTTTTGAAAGCAAGAAAAAGTACACGAAGTTGGTAGGTAGGGAGGTTGAGAGGATCTGGGAGGAGTTGGCAGATGGTAAAGAATTTGAGCAAAATATATTATATGAAAAAACATTTAAATAAAAAAATATGAAAACAAAATCAGTAAACAACTTCAAAGGCCTGGTATGTGTGTAATGAAAGCCTACAGGATAGGGTGGGGCAGAAAAACACTGGAACAAATAATGGTGAAAGAATTCAAAGTCAGTGGAAAAAACGATGGAAGGACCCCCCTCCCCAATATGGTCTGTCAACTTCAAGGTCAGAAATGATGAAGAGATCTATACCCAGGCACACCACAATCAACCTGCTTGAAGCCAGTGATGAGGGGAAATATTGAATGAATCTAGGTCCTGGCTGAGGCAGGAGGTGAGAGGTGTGAGGTGGGTGGAAGTGGGAGTCAGAAGGCAGGAGATAAGAAGATATTGGAGGCAGAAGCCACGCAGATAGAAGAAGAATTCGGATGGCAGTTGACTTTTCTGTGTGAATTATGCAGATAGGGCGACAATGGAGCCACACCATACTAAAAACACATAGGAAGGACTCTTTTGTTCCTCATTGACAAATGTCCTTGAAGGAAAATTGAATGTTTATAAAAAGGACAGGACAGTAACCAACAACAGGACAGTCACACCCGGGTACTCAGAAATGTGAGGTACGTAAAAGATTTAAAAACAGACACGTGACTGCACCAGGGCAAACTTCCCATGATCCAGTGGGAATGGCTGCAGCAAGATCTTTCGCCTAAATTTCAGCTGTGACATGTCACCTGATGGTGCAGTGTGAAGGTTAAACATTCTAGAAGCTCTAGTGCATCCCCTAGAGCCACACAAAAAAGGCTGTGAAACAGAACCCAGAGATGTCCAGACAATATCATCAAAGCAGAAACAAATTTTAAAAATGGATAAAAAGTGCAATTGTAAAACAAGGCTCGTCAGAGTGAAAGTTAGCTATTCAGCCAATGACATTTGGTGGGGGGCTTAAATGAAGTCATAGAGAACTGGGCAGTGAAGTTAATGTGTGATATGATAATGGATACCTGAGGTTGCACACAGGTCCAGATCCACATAAATGGGGAGCTGTGTACAAAGTATACCGTATGTTATCTGTGGCTCTTAGTTAATAAGACTGTGCTTGCATCCAAGACATTTATGTCATTTGCAAATTTTAACAAATGCCCAAGGCAGGGAGCTGCTGAGAGGGGACTGGCATTCTCTCACTGTTCCAAGCTTCCTACCAAACTGTTCTATGAATTTCAAAAAGAAAACTAGAGTGGTTATGCTCCTATCTGGACTTCAGAGTGAAGAAGATTGCCATGGATAAAAAATGATTTCATTTTATGATATCATGATATGATATTATCTTATGATAAAGGAGTTGGGTTGTCGAGAGGATGAAATCCAATGTTCTCACATTTAATAGCAGCCTTAAAAATCCATGAGGAGTCTCCAATAGAGCTGAAGAGAGACGGTAGTGTGCAGTGATATAGGAGAACCTAACCCACGCTCTCTGGAGCCAATCCAACCCAACGGTGAGACTCCAGTTGCATAGACTTTGAATGATGTTGACAATTGACTTGATCTAATTGACATTTAAAGAACAACTGGCACCACCAGCAGAACATACATTATTTTTAAATATTTATGAATCGTTTTAAAACTGGACTGCCTTTGGGAATCATGAGACCACTCAGTAAGTTTAAAAGGAATCAATCCATATATAATACATGCTTTGACGACAATGGAAGAAGAAAGGGAATTAATAACAGAAAGCTATCTGAAGTATCTTCAGGTGTTTGAAAATTTCATGCATGAGTCAAAAAAAAACTTTTAAAGGGGAAATTAGAAAGTACTCTTAGCCAATACCATGAAGATGTGACTTTGGAATTGGGAGTATCATCATGGCATTGTGTTTGTGTATGTGTATGTGTGTGTGTGTGTGTGTGTGTGTGTGTGTGTGTGTGTGTGTGTGTGTGTGCCTATGTGTCTGTATGTGTTTGTTAACAACAGTATTTTCTTGCATTAAGAAATAAGATTCAAAGTCAATACCTTTAAATTTTATCTTAAGAAACTAGAAAGTTAAATAAATTAAACCCAGGGGAAGTATAATCCACATCAGATCAAAAGCCAACAAGAACGGAAATATAAAGACAACAGAGAAAATTGATAAAAAAAAATTGGCTCAATGTGGTGATGCATACAAATAATCTCATCACTTGGAAGTAGAGACAGGAGGATTAGGAGTTCAAGGTAATCCTCAATCAGAGTTCAAGGTTAGCCTGGACTACATGAAACCCTGTCACAAAAGAAAATAAAACAAAGAACAACCCCATCTTGCAAAAAAAGGTAATGATTTGAAATGGATAAAACTCATAAACCTCTAACTAAGCTCACTAGGCAAGACTAATTTTCAGGAGACACGTTCCCATCATAGGGTAGAGAGAGGAGACCTCAGCATACACAGATCTCACAGATGGGCAAAGAGTAATGAAAGAATAGCATGGAACAACTTTTGCCAATCTATCTGGCAGCGCTGATGGATGACTTTCTTGACATACGGATTTAATTAAGAGCAACTAGGTCACCAGCATGATCCTGTATCTGAGAGATTTCATTTGTAGTTGAAAGTTTCTCCAGAAGAAGCTAGCCCCAAATGTCTCTCTGGTGAATTCAGCTCAGCACCTATGGATGAAATTGTATTAGTTCCACACATACTCTTCCAGAAAACTGAACAAGATGGAATGCTTCCCAGCTCATCCTATGAGCCCAATATGGCCCTCATCCTCAAACAAAGAAAGTCAAGGGGAAAAAAATCACAGGCCAATACTTCTTATGCACAAAGAGATGTCAATGTGAAGTCTGATTGTTTCAAATTAAATTTGACAGCATATGAAAGACATGGTGCATCATGATCATGTGGAGTTTATTCATTAGGAATGCAAGGTTGGTTTAACACTCAATTAAAGACGGTCAATATAATTTTCTGTTACACAAACTAAAACATTTTGTAAGGCTTTCTTCTTCATAGATTTCAAAAAGCATTTGACGATCTCTAGTTTGTTTGATTATTTATTGTCTTGGGTTTCTATTGCGTGAAGAGACACCATGACTAAGGCAACTCTTATAAGGGAAAACATAATTGGGGATAGCTTATGGTAGAGAAGTTTAGTCCATTATCATCATGGTGGGTGGCATGCAGGCAGACATGGTGCTGGAGAAGGAGTTGAGAGTTCTATATCTTGAACCACAGGCAGCAGAAGCAGCTTTGGGCCACATTGAGTGTATCTTGATCAAAGGAGACCTCAAAGCCCACCCGCACAGTGACACCCTTCCTCCAAACAAGGCCACACCTACTCCAACAAAGTCACACCTCCTAATAGTGCCTCTCATTATGGGGGACATTTTCATTCAAACCACCACATTCCACTCTCTGGCCCCTGTAGGCTTATAGCCATATCATAAAACAAAAATGCATTCACTCCAACTTCAAAAGTTCCCATAGTCTATAGCCATCTCAAACTTATTTAAAAATCTTAAGTTCCAAGTCTCTTCTGAGATTCATGCAATCTCTTAACTGTAATCCCCTCTAAAATCAAAATCAAAAAGTAGTTCATACACATCCAATATAAAATGGCACAGGATATACATATATTACCATTCCAAAATGAAGGGAAGGGGAGATAGTGAGAAAACACTGGACCAAAGCATAACTGAAAACCTGCTGGGCAAACTCCAAACTCTTCATCTCCATGTTTGATGTCAAAGTGCTCTTCAGATCTCCAATTCCTTTTAGCTTTGTTGACTACAACACAGTTCTTTCTCCTGGGCTGACTCCACTCTCTTAGCAGCTCTCCTCTGCAGGAATCCCATAGCTCTGGCATCTAAATACAACTTGGGGTCTCCAAGGCAATCCAGGCTTCACCTTCACAGCTTCACACAACGGCCTCTCTAGGCCTCCATTCAGGGACACTCACGACACATGTCTGTCCTTAAAGGCTTTCCTTAGTTGCTGAGGAAGTTTCCATAATCCATTTCTTGTATCCTTGACTCTAAAGCCAGGACCACGTGGCTGAGGCTGCCAAGTTTTTCTGCTTGCTGGGGTTGGAACATGGCTCCCTCGTTCAATCACATCTTCATCAGCTTTCAGTTTTCAATGGTTACTTTCACTGCTTAAGCTTGGCTGTGCTGGCACTTGCTCTGTAAACTAGGCTGGCCTCAGACTCAGAGATCTGTCTCCTGAGTGCTGGAATTAAAGGCCTGCACTGCTACATCTGGCTCTGAGCTTTTCTTTAATCCCTCTTCACAAGTTGGAAGCTTAGCTGGGTCGGCTCTTACCCCAAGGTCACCACTCCCTCCATTCCACTTCTTAACCTGTTTGTCTCTTTGAACACAGAACTTAGCTCCATTTCACTTCCGGTGTTCCTTTCCTCCTCAAATTGTACATGTTGTATTTCTATTTGCTCAGCTTGCTCCTTCTCGTGGTAAATCTTCATTAGCGTTAACACTAATAACCACAGGACAGTCTTGTACTTCCAAATGCTTGTACCAATACCCTTCTCAGTGCAGGCTGACTGGGTTGTCCCTCCAGTCGGGAGCAGTACAAGCATGTCCTGCCATTGCCACTCAGGACCAAGTTGGAAGTTACAGTCAGGCCAATAGGCCTGAAACAGACAGAAAATTCATAAAGTCTTCATTCACAGACAATATGACGGCCTTTGTAGGAACCTGACAGACTTTGAAAAGCCCCTCAGCCTGCTGGAACCAACACCTGAGTTCAGAGGTGTGAGAGGACACAATATTCCACAAACAGAAGCAACCAGGAGCCAAATTTAAGAGCAATCTAGAGACATTAACCTTCAGAAAAACATCTAACAAAATATATAAGAGATTTGCATTTAAAAGAAACCACAAAACTTGGCTGAACTTGTGTTCAAAGCCTTAGTTAGGCTTTCCATTACTGTGATAAAACAGCATGACCAAGAGCAGCTTGGGAAGGGAAGGAAAGAGCTCTCAGGTCATACTCCATCACTGAGGGCAGTTGAGGCAGGAGCTGACACAGTAGCCATGGAGGAATGCTGCTTATTGGATTGTCCCTCATGGCTTGCTCAGTTTGCTGTTATACACTCCAGGACCACCTTCCCAAGGGTGGTACCACCCACAATGAGCTGGGCTCTCCCACATCAGTTATTAGTCAAGGAAATGCCACTCAGGCTTGTCTACAGGCCAGTCTGATGGGAGCATTTTCTGTACTGAAGTTCCTATTCTAAGATGACTCCAGCTTGTGTCAAGTTGATAAAAAAAAAAAACCATCAGCCAGCACAAATATGAAACATCAACAAAACAGAGGTATCTATCCTGAGTGAGTCAGAAGACTCCAGATTGATCTATAGATACAATGTGATTTTCAATCAGAGCAGAAGCAATTCCTTTTAAGGAAATTGATCAGCTAGTTTGAAATCTCAGAGGTAATTATGAAGGTCTGGAAACAGGACACACACACACACACACACACACACACACACACACACACACACACACGCGCGCGCGCGCGCGCGCGCGCGCGCACACACACAGAGACCACATGACAGAGACCACATGACTTCAAAGACTTAGAAACCCACTGTGAGCTAACAGTGTGGCCCTGGAACAAGACGGACAGACGCCATCAATGGAACAGAATATAAAACTTAAAATAGTCCTGCTCACATATGGACAAATGATTTTCACAAAAGGTGCCAAAGCAGTGTAGGAGAAAGGACCAGCTTTCCCACAAACAGTCGAACAATGATACATTCCACACACCCCCAGGGAAGCACCATATGTAAAAATGACTTAAAATGGATCAGAGACCTAAATATGAAATGCAAAACTCTAAAACTTCTGGAGGAAAACATGGAGGAATGCCTTTTAACCATGGGTCAGACAAATATTTCATCACAGGAGGCTAAGTAGATAAGAAGAGAGCAAAGTGGACTTCAGCAAAATGCTCACCGGTCTTTGGAAGGCACGCTGACAGAATGTGGAGAGGTCAGAGGTAGTTTGGTAGTTTGTTTTCATGGCAACCTGACTGGATGGAGAATCATCAAGGAAACGCACCTATGGGTGTGTCTGTGGTAGCAGCTGTGGATGGAAGACCCACCCTTACTGTGGGCTGCGCACTATTGCAGGAAGTGGAGTCCTAGACTGAATAAAGAAAAGGGAGCCGAGCACCAGCATTCCTTTCTCTGCTTCCTTCCTGCTGACTTGGTGTGACTAGCTGCCTCCAGCTCCTGTCACCATGATTGGTCATCCCTCAAACCATGAGCCAAAGCAAACCTTCCTTCTTCAAGTGACTTTTGTCTGGTATATTGTCACAGCAAAAAGCAAAGTAACTAATACAAGCTGGAAGAAAATCTTTTACAACCTATGTACTGAATGGAAGACTTTTAATGCAAATGCGTAGAGAGCTCTCAAAATGCAACCACTTAATATAAAGAAAAGCAGGGAAAGATCTAAGACTCTCCTAGAAAGATCTACAGATAGCCAATAGGTGTATGAGAAGACAATGAACATCCTTGGCCATTAGGAGGAGGTGAAGGAAAGCTACATTGGGGAACATGCCCACCTGTTAGAAGTCACAATTAGGAAGATGAGCTACACAGTGTTGGGGTGAACACGGGGAACTGGGGCTAGTGCTCCCACTGTGTGTGTGACAGTACCAAGGCTTTGGAAAATGTTTGCTTGCTTCCTAGAAAGGGTGTATACTGGTATGGGTTGGATGAGAAATGCCCCCATGGCCTTGTGTGTTTTAATACTTGGTCCCTAGTTGGCGGGAGGTGAGACCTAGCTGGAGGGAGTAGGTCTTAGTGGAGTAGTGTGTGCACACGTGCGTGCATGTGTGTGTGTGTGTGTGTGTGTGTGTGTGTGTGTGTGTGTGTGTGTGTGTGGTTTGTAGCCTGGCTCCACTTCTTGTCCTGCCTCTGTTTTCTGGTTTTGGAAATGTGAGGAAATGGGTAGGTGCTGCACACTTCTGCCACCATGTGACAGTCTACCAGCATGTCTTCCTCGCCATGATGGACAGTTTTCCATCAAACTCCAAGCCAAAATAACGGCTCCATGTCCTGAATTACTTTTCTCAGGTATGCTGTCAAGGTGATGAGAAAAGGCACTGATGTACTCACCATGTGATCCAGCCGTCCTCTCTGGAGGGGAAGTATCCCAGCAAAGCTTGCCCAGGATAGTGACGGAAGCTTTGATTCCATCCGTGGCAGTGGAATACCACTTGGCTGTAAAAAAGGGACAAGTTACGGATCCATGCTGCAGGTTCGTCAATTATTAAAGGGGAAGAAGCCAGATGGAGTACAGAGACTCTTCTACTCACTGATGGGAGACAGTGATGTTCACATATACAACTGACAAAACGTTCATCTCCTGGCTGCTAAGAACATCTGCAAGTCAATCAACAAGGAAAAGACAAAACATGGGTAAAGCATTTGCATTGCTATAAAAAGAAAGTGAAATGGCAAACAGAGAGAGAAGAGAGAGAGAGAGAAAGAGAGAGAGAGAGAGAGAGAGAGAGAGAGAGAGAGAGAGAGAGAGAGAGCACAGCAGCAGCACCACGCTCTAATTAACACTGGGGAGAATTCTATTCAGTCCAAGAAATTTTATACCCATCTGCAGAATGGAAAGAGCTAGATGATGGTAGATAGCCAGCGCAGTGAGATGTGGGATGAGCAATGTGTGACACACCAAAGCCCTGCCATTGTGTGCTCTCATGGCTTAAGTCTCAGCAAACGCCACTTCTAGAAAATTCTTCATGCTCTAGGGAGAAGGGTTGAAGAATGCTTGCTCTGGCATCCTTATCCAAGTGAATACTGGAAACACTTCTGTCCATCAGCGGTGTGATGGTCAACCCACCGCAGTGAGCTTAATAAAAGGCCAGCGTTACACACTTGAACTAGAACTCCACTCAGCAGGCAGGTTAATCCAAATGTGGACACCTAGCTGTGCACCGGGGTGCAGAGTGCATGCTGTTGGGTGATGTTTAAACTCACGAGAGAACAGTGTGTGTTGTTCGTGGGGAAAGGGAAGGACAGTCCAATGTGGCACAGCCGTCTCTGGAAGGGCTGGGGGAGATGGTCATGAGAAAAAGCGGCAGAGAGGCTGGGTCTTGTTTTCCTCCTCCATCACTGGGCTGCAGCAGGGGTTTGGCACAAGAGGATATATACTGGGGCCTTCTAGCTGTCCGGCAAGGGGATATATCCAGACCTCCTTACCCCAGGCGGAAAATGAAGGACAAGTGAGTCAAAACCGGCTTGTCCAGTTTCCCCAGCCCAGGCCAGTGGCCAGCAGCTCCCGTTTTCACCAGCCTGCTCCTGGCATAAACACATCAGGCCTTGCCTGGCCCAGCTGATTCTTCTGGCCCCTCATTGGCTGTGTGCCTTGTCAGTCTGTGGCTGCTGATGATTTGGTATTTGAGAAGCAGAAACTGACTCCTGCACACACCTGGCTGGTCCACACCTTTGTGAAAGGGCGATCTCTAGGACCTTGTCTCCTCGGGAGGTACCATGTGACCCTTCCCAGGAGTCAGGCTGCTAAGTCACCTGCAGGATGCACCTCCCACGTCAGTGTGTGTTCTGAGTGGCCGCACCAGCACCGTTCATCACTAGCAGTACCTTCTGTTACAAGTGTTGCCTCTGTTTGTTTTTTTCTGAGATGTGACTCTCTCTATTTAGTCCAGGCTGGCTTTGAACTTGCTACCCTTCCCCCTCCACCCACCAAGTGTTAAAATGACTGGCCTGTGCCACTCCATCTGCTTCCATCATGATTGCTTTGATGGGTGCAGAACCGTCACCCGAAGTGGTTTCTCATTCTCCTGAAGACAGCAGTCCTATTTTCTTGTGCCCTGGGCCACTCAGGATCCCGCCATAACCGCCTTTCTGTGACCTTTGCCATCTTTGCAGGTGTCTCAGCCTCTGGGTTCTAGAGAGAAGTCTGCTCTGGTTCCTGAGGGGCAGGGGTGTGGCAGCATTATGCATCATTATGTGCAGAACTCAATCTTGACCCTGGGATCTGCCCCTTTGTTCCTTTCTAGCTATTAGTGTGTGTGTGTGTGTGTGTGTGTGTGTGTGTGTGTGTGTGTGTGTGTGTTGCAACCTCAGAACATGTCCTCCATCCTTCTCTGGCAGAACTGAGGTATGGTTGACAATACCCCTTTCCCTAGGCCCTGGTCAGCCGAGGCTGGTAGAAAGGCCAGCTTTCCCATGTGCTCCCACAGAGCTGTCACTGAGGGTGCTATCTGTCAATGCAATATATTATTGCAGAGCCTGCAAGTTAGACTTCAGCAAAGCAAACAAAGGAAATTGGCTTATTATTAACTGATGGTGGGCGTGAGACCAGCTGCTTTCTAGATGCATAGGAGAAATGACTGCCACCCAAGGCCACCCTCCCTTCTGGCTACCTATGAGGGTGATAGACCTGGAAATAACAAACCACCAAGGTACCCTACAGCATCATCTGGTGTATCTGGTATGGCCTGGTCTGATGACACAGCTGTGAAATGATGACAGACAGTGACAGTGTAGATGGTATAGTAACCCTCTCATGCTCCAAGCTCACTCACCCACTCCTGCTTACCGGACACTTCCTGTGTGCATGCAGTGTGGCATTCAACATGCATTACTTACTTTAATCTTTGTGTCAGCCCTGACACACTAGCCCTGCTGTTATCCCACTTTTCAGGTGACAAGTGGAGACTGCTTGGCTCCTTGCCCAAGCCCTCGATCCAGTAGCTTCATAGCAGCAATTCAACCCAGGCAACCAGCTCCTGAGTGCGCATGCTCTGTGAGCCCGGAGGGGAACCTCGTTCTCATTCCTCTTCTGTTCCAGTTTCCCAGGTGAGGTGACTGGCATGCTGCCTCCTGCTCAAGGTCAGGTGGAGAGGACTGGCTGCATTTCCCCATTTCTGCCTCTTCTCCAACAACCTTGCCAGTTCCAGAAGCTTCTAAGCCTTAACATTCATTAAGGGGCAGATGAACCTTCCACCTGGCCACCGGTGACTCAGGGTCACCTTGGAAAGAAAATACTTTGGGCTCAGTGTGAGTCAGGTGTCCACCTGTGGTGACTGCTGGAAGGGTCTGAGGCTGCTATCTACAGGTAGTAGCATCCTTGAGAGAGCACCAAGTGGGTGTCCTGGCTCTGGTTTTATATCCCAGTCTTGTTGTATGGGGAGGGGAGATGGGCATGGGCAGTGCAGGACAAGGATAAGACCATGATCAAAAGCAAGGATGTTTCAAAGACACATTTTAGAAATTCAAGGACATTTAAAAAATGTTTATGAAGACCCACATCACAAATTTTAAAATAAAGACAGCAGTTGGATAGAAGAAAGCAGTACCACCACTGCGTGGCCTGTAGGGCAGAGTCCTCTGGCCACTGGAGATCCAGGACTGACTTACTGAAAACGGCAAAGAGTAATTACAGGTATTCTCCCCAGGAGAAGCTGTGTACGGGAGCTCAGGTGGTAGCCTTCCGCGGCCCAGACCCACTTCAAAATAGCCTGCTCTACACAAGAAGAGGTGTGCTTCTTATATGTCAGAGAGAATAAGTTAAAAAATGTACACAGTTGATATTTAGTTCCTCCCACATCAAAAAACATGTCATTAAAATAGCATTTCTTGGACTGGAGGATGGGGGTCTATGGTGTAGGACTTGCCTAGCATGTGTGGGGCTCCAGGTTTGATCTATAAATGGAAAAAAAGATACAAGTAAATGAATGGCAGCTAGGAACATATGATAGATACATAGACGGCACAGGTAAATGATGGGTAGTAGATAAAGGATGGGTAGCTAGAAGGCAGCTAGAAGATGCATATATAACGATATCCAATGATAGAGATAGTTGATGATAGATTATAGGCAGGAGAGAGATTAGCTGTTCTCAACCTGTGGGTCATGACCCCTTTGAGGGTTGAATGACCCTTTCACATGGGTCGACTTTCAGACACCCTGCATATCAGATATTCACATTATGATTCATAACAGTAGCAAAATTACTGTTATGAAGTAGGAGCAGAAATAATTTTATGGTTGAGGGTCACCACAGCATGAGAAACCATACTAAAAGGGTCTCAGCGTTAGGAGGGTTGAGAACCACTGTGATAGACAGGCAGATGGTAGACACAGTACCACTCTTGGACGCCAAGCACTCTGCCCTACCTTTAAGTAAAACTTCGATAGTTTGGTCACCTTAATTTTACTTTTTCCACATTTATGTTAGAATCATTTTTACCTTGTGGCTGAGTTTTTCAGGCGTCCCTTTGAACTTCACCCCAGTCGGGAGACTCAGCAGCCTGCTCTGGGCCTGGAGCTGGGTGCCCAGTCTTCTCTACGGCCTCTAAGTTTGCTCACCTGGCTGGAGGAGAGTCCTGGCTGAATATTAGCAGGATGAAGTGTCCTAGCTGAGGCTTCTTGTTCCACATCCCATTGCCTTGTGGCTCTATGAACCTGTGTTTTGTGGCCCAACACACTGCCTCTGGCCACACAACCCCTGCACACGGCTCAGCCCCTTTAAGCATCCTGCTTTCCTACAGAGTGACCTGGGCACCCAATTCCCTGGCCTAAGGACTCCCTCTTCTGCAGTCGGGAATTGGCAGAGCTAAACTTGCCACTTAGCCTCAGTGCTCTTATCTGGGCAGGAGGTTATCCACAGCCTCCTTGGTTGGTCCTCCAGCTCATAGAGATGTATGGAGAAATGAATTGGTGTTTGAGAAATGGCTAGGGGCCTTTCAGCTGCTGGGCGAGCTCCTCAGGACCGAGATGGAAATATCTCATTCTGTGAATGGTTACACAAGACACACAGTCAAGGAAACAGGAGGAGGACATTGGTTGGCATTGCCAAAGCAGGAATCCCCCTGGGGGTTTTTGTAAAACACAGCCACCTCTATAGACCAATCCCATCTTGTCACCTGTCACTCCGGGTGCCAGATGACGTCTTTGTCACAATGCCCCAGCTTGGGATACTGCTTTGTTGTTCCTTGTTGGCCCCCTATGTCCCTCTCCTGTGGTGCCCAGTCCTCCAGCTCTGGATGTCCCTTGTCACACAGCACCTGTGGAGGTGCTCCCTACCCCCACCCTCCTCGGCCATCTACTCTGGTTTATTGTCTCTCTGGACAGGCCCTGCCACCAGCGGACTAGCGTGATAGACATGCTTGAACGTGTCTAATCCTTGTCAAGAGACTCGAGCTGAATAAGAACAAATAAGTAAATGGAGGAGGCGGGGGGGGGGGCAGGGCAAGGACTTCATTTGCATTTCAGAAATGGGGAAATTGAGGCTGGCAGCTAGTGGATGGGGTGAAGGAGGCTATGTGGCCAGGGTCCTGGCTCAGTTAGGGACAAGGACTGCTGTAGCGGCTACGTCTTTGGAAATGAATGCAGAACGGAACGAGTTAAGCAGCACTGTCTTCCCCAAAGCAATTAATCACAGAATTGGAGAGGCAGGCCAGACAATTATGTCCCAGACAAAGGGGCCAGGGGTGGGGGTAATAACTTCAGAGCCTCGTGTTGTGAGATTAATAAGCGCTTGGCATTTGGATGGCATGCCGAGACTCTGGGCAGCTCTGCCATCAGGTTCTGCCCCATTTACCCCCTGGGAAATTCCCAGGGCACAGGTCAATGTTACCGTGGTTACTCAGGCCATGGTCACAGCCAGTGCACAGCTTCATCAGAGTAGTGGGGCTCTGGGGATGCCTGGCTCATCCGAGCACTCCGGTGACCTCTTTGAGAGGCCAGTGGCAGGCAACAGCAGGAGAGTCACTTCCAGGTCCAGCTACAGGCAGCGGTGGTTTAAGAAAGAGAGCAGCGTGGAGGCGCAGGGGCTGTGCTTTGCCTCTTACAGGAGGTTGAGGCCAAGCAGTAGGACTCTGCAACCTCCTCCTCTCAGTTGGCTAACAATGCTAGGTCCCTGGCTTGTCTGTGGAGGAAGAGTGTATCTGTGGGAAGCACCAGCAAGGTCAAGACAAATAACACTCTCCTGCCTGCTTCTTCCCTTCTTCCACGCATGGCCTCCTTGGCTGAGGTCCACCCAGTTCTGCCTGTCCCCAGCACCCTCTGTGCACCCATCCCTGCATACTCACTGCTGTCTCACACCCAGCATGGCCTGGTACCAGCACCCCCTGCCCAGTGATGCCTACCCGTAGCACTGTCCACCCAGCCTAGCTTGTCCCTCCAGTCTGCCATCCACCCAGAACCCCCAGATGCCACCTTCTACCTGGCCACTAGAGTCAGTTCAAAGTCTCCCACGCGTGGCCATATGAGAAGCACCTCAGGCTCATTCTGCACCTGGCAACCTGACAGAACAGATCACCATGTGGTCACCGCCCCCCCCCCCCGCCCCGCCCCGCCTTTCCCATGGTGCCATGGGTGCCAGCCAGCTTTTCCTGGAAACCTCAGTCTTCCCTGTCATTTAAAATGTCGTTGAAGATAGGGAAATTCCTAAAAGAAGTTCCAGGATTTGAGAAAAGTGAATTGGGGAGATTCATTCATTCATTCATTCATTCATTCATTCATTCATTTATGTCTGTGGCTTGTTCATTCTAACTCTAGGGAGATCATGATATAGCCCAGATGTGTGAGGACCCCTTGAAGCTGAGGGAAGCCACTCAGACATCGGCAGACATGTTTCGCCGCTCTTTCCTTGAGGGCCAGCTCTACATAGGAGAGGGTCACGAAGGCACAGAGTGTAGGCTCTCCAGAGTGGGCAGGGATGGCTCTGGTACAGCACCTGTGGAGAGAGGGACTTGTGAATCCAGGGGGTGGGGTGGGGCTGCACAAGAAGCGTAGGTTGTCTCTGCTACGTAAGCATGAGGTACAAGGCAGAGGGACAGCCTCAAGGAGGAAGACAGGGACCTCAGCTGCTGCTCTATGGAAAAATACTGCAATTACTAAGGTCCCTTTGGGAGCATGGAGCCCAGATGTCAGCATGTCCAAAGGGAAGCTGGCCCCCATTCTGCAGGGGTCAGCTGGCATGGTCACAGGTGGCCCTCTGTCCTTGCTGCAGGCTTACAGGACCCTGGATGCTGCAGAGCATTGTAGTGGGAAATGGTGCTGTGCTGTGCATGGCCCAGTGCTCTGTCTACCCACAGCTGAAGAAACACAAGCCGGGCTTCAGCTCAGAGAATTTAGAACTGAAGTCTGAGACAATACCAGCCAGGGGACAATGACACCAAGCACAATGAAGACCTCCAGGAACCCACAAGGTGGATGGGCCATGCTGTGGAGCCAAGTGCTGGAGCCCGCCAGGAACACCCACAACTGTGATAGAGGGGCACTGCTCAGCTATTGGTCACTATCATGCCCACCTCCTGTTGTCTCTTAGGGGAAGCTGGTTTCACAGAGAGGGTCTGGCCAAAGCCCGGAGGCAATCCCGTCTATTCCCAGCTCCCTGCTGCCGTGTGGTCACGGTTTAGATCCTCTAGGGAGATTTGTCCAGACAAGGCCAAGGATGTCTGAGCCTGCTCAGGTCATTATGTCCTTTTGTCCCTGCTTCTGGGCTGTCTCTAGTGAATGTGCTGAGGGTCCAAGGGTCTACCTGCTGTGTCCAAGTCTGCTCTGAGTTTCTGAGGCCCTGCTCAGCCCATGTCCAGAAGGGGAGGAGGGTCCCGATCTCTTTCTCTGTGTAATGTTAGCCTAACAGCAACATCCTCAGGACTGCAGGAGACCCTAGAGGAAGCAGGGACAGCCTCTGACAAAGCAGATCCTGTCCCCAGGACAGTACCATCCCACAAGGCTCTGCAGGTCCCCCTCCAGTCCTCAGCAGCATCCAGGCTGTGGGGCTGCTTAGCAGGGTGTGTTCAGCTGAACTCCAAGTCTCCCCTTAGCCTCAGCTTTTGCTCATCATGATAGTCCAGGTGATTCCACACAGGAGCGAAAGGGCAGCGGGATCAAGGATTAGTTATGCCTTTGCCCAGCTCTTTCCTAGAGAGCCCTCAGCCTTCCTGGCCTCTCCAGGCCTTTGAGGAACATCCTTGCCTGCTCTTCATGCGGCTTCCCCCTCCCCCCCACACAGGGCGGGCAGGAGGGGGCGAAATTGTCATTTGCTTCACGGTTCCTATCTCTGTGCAGCAGATGTGCGCAGAAGCTTTCAGACATAAATGGAAAGCCTCGAACCGCCGGACTTCTGCAGGCAAACGCCTTTAATTCTTAAATTCTGCCCCTCCTCCTCACGGGCTGCGCTCTCTGTTTAATTAGGGGAAAGAGAAAATTGTGACATCAACTCAAGGGCATCACCTCCCAACATGGTAAAAGCAGGGATTAAATCCCAGGCCCGGCCACACATCCCCCCACCGCACAACCAATCTGCCTTCCGATTTGGAGAGCTGTAGATAAGAGGATGCAGCGGCAGAGCGGGAGCAGCCTCAGCCTGCCAGAGCCCAACTGAAAGATGAAGGGTTTGCCGCTGTGTTCTGGGCTGGGCTCCTTCCGCGGCAGGCAGACGAACTAAACACACCACCAGAGGGACCGCCTGGAGAGGGTTGGGAGGAAGCGGGCTTTCGTTCAGTTCAGGGTTCTAGCGACCTGGCAGGGGCAGGGCAACGGGCAGGGACAGGGCAGCTAGACGGACGAAGAGGTGGCCTGGGAAATTTATCTACCTACCTATCCACCCATCTGCCTATTCTCCCACCCCTTCATCTCTCCATCTATCCCTCACCCAACTATACCCCTCCCATCCATTTATCCATTCAGTCATCTATTCATTCGCCTATTCGTTTATTCCTCTTCTGTCCACTCACCCATGAATCTACCTCCCCATCTGTCTACTCATCTACCACCCACTCATCTTCCATCTATCCATCTATCCACACATACACCTCCTGTTTTCCATCCATCCATCATCCATCCATCCATCCATCCATCCATCCATCCATCCATCCACCCATCTATCCAGCACACATTTGTTCCAGGTAGAACAATTTCCAGGCACTGTTCTGGGTACAGGACCCTGTGCCAAGCAGGGTGGAGCAGTTTCCCCGGAGCAGACTGTAATGCATGATCACATGGCTCACATGTGACTGTGGTCAGTTCCACATTGTCCCGACTCCCTGTTGTCTGTGGTCCGGGATCTGTGGAATAACATCCTGATGCTTTCCTTCCCTTTTATCTAAAGCGGGGACCAGGATATTAGGCTGGGGTGAAGACTAAACAGTTCATGCAAAGAAAATACTGTCTCAGGGCAGCACACATTCTAGATAGAAATGCAGCCTTGTTGTGGGAATAGGCAACACTTGGGGAGAGTGAGGCTTTTTCTAGTGCTTCCAGAGTCCTTCACATTCTCCCCAGGAATGTTGAGTTACCAAAAGTTCCTTTCTTGATCCTCAGATAGTTCGGTTCCCTCGGTGGGCCTTCAGAAGTGGGTCTGGAGGGCCACCCAGCAGTGGGTGGATGCCTAGTGTGGGCAGCTTCTTTGAGAACCATTTCCTCCACAGGGTGGGGTGAGATGTGTCTACTCAAAGGACATGGTAAGACACTGTTGTTGTCCATGCTGGGGCCTTACCGCTGGTGGTCCATGTCCAGTAGGGGTGAGCAGTCACCTAATGCTTACACCCAGGATGACGTGGAGACTGGTAATGTGAGGTGGGCTGAGGAGAGCAGCTTTCAGGAGAGATTTTGTGAGCTGAGACTTAGAGGCCCATTGCAAGTAAGGGGGAAGTAAGAAAGACCCTAGGCAGCTGGTATGGAGGGCTGTGGTGAGGGTGGGAACCACTGGCAGTACCTGTGACCCAAAGGCAGGAGCTGGAACCAGCATCTCTGGCCCCTCCCTTCTCAAAGGCCCTACACATCCAGGGCTTCTGCTTTAGTGAGCCGCTCACCAAGTTCATGGATCATCTGGCCAGAGCTGGGAGGTGCTGAGGATGGGGGTGGTGGGCTCAGGCAGGCACAGATCTCTCTGTGTGGTTGGGCGAGCTCAGCCTCTGGATGGAGTAGAGTCCGTGTTTCTAAATATTGTGTCAGGCTGCCCCTGTTCCAGGACTCCACCTGAGATGCTCCAGAAATGCAAGCTGGCCAGGAGTCACCAAGGCTCATCTCTGACTCTCCCACCTCTTCACGCTGTCTCTGTCCATCTGTCTTTCTCTGTCTCTGTCTTGTATCACTCTCTGCCTCTCTTCTTTAGTCTGTCTGTCTGTGTTTCCGTGTCTCTGCCCCCACCCCAGTTAGAGAGGACTTGCTGCATCCCTCTGAATTCAGAGGTGATCAGGGCACTGGTCACCAGTTGTCATCAGTACGTCAAGAAGAAGTGACCTGCTTGTCTCTTGATGTCCCCTCAGAGTCCTTCTCTACACTTACTTAAAACAAATGAGCCCAAACTTCTAAGCAGCAGGTGCCCGTGCCTCACTGTCTTGGAGCAACGTCTGTGAGTCTCTGACTAGTCTTCACTGAGGTGACATTCAAGCCACCATACAGGCTGCCACTGCCAGAAGGTGGGGCCAAAGGCTTGCCACCAGGAAAGCTTCTTCCAGACACAGACAGGAGGCCTCAACTCCTTAGGACCAGGCGGTGACTTTCTGAGGCTAGCATTGGAGAGCGCAGGTTGAGGGGCAGGGGATCCAAGGCTGTTTTAATGTGGCCTGGAGTGACATCTCTCCTGCTGTGTGTACCTGCTGGGAGGCAGGAGGGTGGAACTGAGCCAGTTTGTGGAAGAGGAGAGACACCTGCTCACCCATATTGTTTCTGTCCTACTCACAATAGCTGAGACATGGATTCAACCCAGATGCCTATAAATCAGTGAGTGAATTGAGAAAAAAAGTGGTATATTCTTTCCCTATTGCTATGATAGAATAGACAAAAAAACAATGTAAGGAAGAAAGGTTTTTTAAAGTTCACAATACATCATAGCTGGGAAGTCACAATGGTAGAAGCTTGAGAGAACTGGCCACATTATGTCCACAGTTTGAATAAAAGATCAATTAATGTGTGTACACTAGTGCTCAGCTCATTTTCTTCCCTCTTATACAGCCCAGGATTCCTTGCCTAAGGAATGATGCCTCGCAGAGTGGGCAGGTCTCTCATCTCAATTAACACAATCAAGACAATCCCACTTGCATGCCCAGAGGTCCACCTCTCAGGCGATTCTTTTGTCAAGCTCATAATTAACACCAACTATCACAATGCTCACGATGAAATAATATACGTAGATTGACATTCCCAGTTCTGACTTTGCATTTTCTTGGGGCCTCTGCTTTAATCCTGACCCCAACTCTCTGAGTCCTATTCTCCTTCACGAGCCCGGGACCTCACACCACGCCCCTTGACTAACAGAGGGTAGGGAGGCAGGGCAGAGAACCCTGTCCCCAGGATCCTGTCTCTCCTGCACCCTGTGCTCTGGGGATGTTCCCTCCTGAAGTCACAGAGGGTGGCTGACGGACACACCTGCAGGTTCTGGACCTTTCTGTCAGCCTATTAGAATCCTAATGTCTCACCTCCTTTATTTAACACCAGCCTCTTCACGGCTGATGGTTGAAAGGGGAAAAATATCGAGAAAAGCAAAGGAAAATCAATTTGTGTGGGGAGATGGCGTGCGCCCTACAGGCCAGTGCTCTTTGCAGTGAAGAGTGAGAAATCTTCAGAGCCAGCCTAAGGCTTTGTGCTCCTCTGTGCCAGGATGAACCATTGGCATTTCCCCTGCCAGGACTCCACATATGCACCACACATACATTCTCTCTCACATCTGGGCTTCTGTTCACCCAGGCACAGCTGCCTCCTGGAGATCAGTGGAGTCAGGACAGGGTAGGGGTATACATCCCATTCTATGCCCTGCTTAGCAACCAAGATACAGGAAACCCAGTCTTCAAGGAGCTCAGCTGTCATCTCCCCCACGTGCCCACCACACTCAATACATGTGTCTCCTGGCCACACTCAAGCAGGCCATGCCTAGGAGCCTGCTTGGTTCCTGCCCATACACACACAGGTGACATTGTGTGCTCCTCCTGATGGCTGTGAGGCATCAGGCCCTGGACCTGGAGCTGCTAAGTGAGCTGACTTCAACATGATGTAAGTGCAGGAGAGTGGAGGGAGGCCCCCTTTCTCTAGAGGCAATTGAGTGGGAGGAGGTGTGGTGGGCAGGAGTGACGTGCAGGGATCTGAACTGTAGGTTTTCATTTCTTATGGATGTTTATACAGTAGGCTGAATGGTGCTCCCCACCCTATTAGTCCACACCCTAAGCCCAGACCGGCAACATGGCCTTTTGGAAAAAATTCTTGCAGATGCAATTTAGTGGAGAATTTTGAGAGGAGACTGACCTGCACTCTCTGCAGGACCTTAAGTCTAGTGTCATGGGTCCTTAAGCAAGGAAAGGGGTACCAGTGAAGATGGAGTCAAGTTAGGAGAGGCATCAAGGAGCCCTCGGAGTTAGAAGAGGCAGGTGGTCCCTCTTGGTACCTCCTGCTGGAAAAGACACAACCAGGCTTGACTTCCAGCTCCAGGCCAGGGAAGAAGACACATTTACTTTATTTTAAGCTACCCAGTTTTTGTATCACTTGCTATTGGCAACTTCACGGAGACACCAGCAGGCAGACATGGACACAGGCTGGCTGTCAAGATCCTCGGCATCTGGATCTTCTGTGCTTGCACCTTTCCCAGCACCCCTGGCTGCGAGAAGCCGACATTTCATCCTCCAACCACTGTGGTGTTTATCTCCATGTCTCCCAAGGTGTATCATTGGGGTATATCGTTTATCAGTTTGGGAACTTGTCTGTGGATTCCACAGAAGAGAAAAGACTGAACAGTTTTTTTTTTCCATGTCCCTCCACAAGCCCACCTCCCAGTATCATAATGATCTCGTTTCTGAGAGATGATACTGTAAGGATACCTTAGTGCTGAGAAGTGACTCAGTACGGCATTTCAGTCCCTTCTATACCACTGTGTTCTCCCCTGGAGTTAATAATGATCTCAGTTTTTCATTTGATTCATTTTCTGTACACTTAATGCTGATTCCACTTTAAATGGTAAGACACCCCCAGTAATACAAAAATATCAAGGCACTGTAAGACAACAGTGTCCAGTCACTCCGTCTCTGAGAAAAGTGCTCATCTGGCTGACCAGTCTTGAGGTTGATGCTGCCAGCTGTCCTTTTGGGACATCCCTCAGGCCCGTCTCAAGACCCCTGAATTGACTGTCCCCCACTTTTGTTCCTCTTTATTACCCTAGCGGTGGGTTCTCTTGGGGACATGAGCGGGAAGCTCTGCAGATTCGTTCTGCCGCTGCCCCGTGGTCCTAGGTTGACTGTCCTGGAGTCCAACGCACCTCACGTCCCTGTGGACGATTAGTCGCTAGCTCTCGTCTGCCCCAGCCACTGGTGCTGCTGGGAACAACGGTGTTTTGATTCTTGAGTCTTTGTGCAAAGTGTGTTTGTTCTTCTCTCTGGTTTCACCCTCTCCGGATGTGGGTCAGATTTCCTCTTTGTTCCCTGTATTCCAAGACTTTGTAATTATGTGCCTTGCTGTGCCTGTGTCCTGTGTTGGCTACGTTTGTTCTCCTGCTGCATCGGGAACTTCGTGCCTGGATGAATCAGCTTTGCTGGTTCTGCCAAGTATGGCAGATAGTGTGGCTTCAACACAGGTGTGCGCCTCTCCTCTCAACGGTAGCTGGAGCTAGGTTTCAAGGTCCTTCCCCAGGCCTTTCTCCTTGGCTTGTGGACACCATCATCTTCTTGTGTCCTTATGTGGTTGGCCCTCTGTGTGTGCCTGTGTTCTGATCTGTTCCTATTGGACCATTGTCAGATTGGATCAGGGCTACCCTGTTGACCCCCCCCCCCTTGTACCTCATCTCTCCTTTAATGGCCCTGTCTCCAAATACAATGTCACTCAGGCTCTGGGAAGAACTTCAGCATGAGGCCTTGGGGGTGCAGTTGAGTCCATGTCAAAGGCCTGCCTCCTGGGTCACCACAGTGATTTCATAGCTTTTGCCCTGCCTTCCTTGTTTGGTTCCTAGAGTTTCTGTCACTGAGATGTGAGCCCCGATCTCTGCCATCAGCTCCCACCTCTAAGATCTTCTTCTAATGACTCAGGCATTTCCTACCCTCTGTCTGAATCATACTTGCACTGGGAGCACCTCGAGCAGTCAGGAGGTCCCACCAGTATTGCTGACTCTTGGGGTTATTATATTGGTCTCCAAGCTCTATATCCACAGCATATGTGTTAGAGGCTTGAATGGGAACTGACTCAGGGAAGACGCTCAAAGAGTGAGTAAGGGCTCAAAGCATTGTGAGGCTGTGGCCTTGTGGAGGCCTCCGCCACGTGCTTGGGATCTCTGAGATCAATGTCAGGTTTTGCTTCCTGGATAACACGCCCCCCGCCCCCCCCCCCCCCCCCCCCCCCCCCCCCCCCCCCCCCCCCCCCCCCCGCCTCATCCCTGCCTCCTTCTCATCCTCTTCTTCTGTAGAACTTCTCAAGTTCTGGCGGCAGATAGGTGCCCACCTGTCCTCTGAGTGTGGCTTGTATGCCATCTCTCTGGACCTCTAAGCAACAAGGTTGTGCTCTTCGGTTGGGATACAGCAGGGCATCTCCCAGGTTCTCAGAATTTAAAAAAGGGACTTTGGAAAGTGGCTGCTCTGGGACTCTCCTTCCCATTAGCACCCCATAACATCTCTTGCAGACACGGAGCCTTGGGGTTGGCTGCGTTTGGGGCCTCAGAGATATGCTGGCCAGGGGCCCTGCTTCCCGGTTCTCCTAAGACAATTGCTGTTTAATCATCTGTTAAATACCTTCAGAATTTTGGTTTTTTTGCACACGTTTCCTAAAACCTAAAACCGTTCTGAAAAATGAAGTCTATTAAAATATGTATAATTATTCTAACAATGGCATCCGGAAATAGAGTATTTACTCAATGCTTTTCCAAATGTTTCGTGTCTATTTTTTCCGCACCCCAGTAGGCAGTCATTTCATCCTCTTGTGACCAGAGGGAGAGCAGGGGGAGGGGGCGGAGGTCCTGACAAAGGCCAAGCCTGGCACCCTGGAAGGTCGCTGGGGTGCCCCAGTGTCTGTGGCTGACCGTGTCTCACCTTGTCAGGAAGTTTCCCAGCTTTGCCTACCCCAGAAAACTCCCGCAAGGCTTGGCTCTTGATGTTTTTATGCCGAACGAATTGGTATGGCTCCAGCCAGAAGCTTCACACCTTTAATTTCTCCAGGGAGGGAGAAAATGACTTCCCCGTCAGCACAACTTACGGCGGATCACAGCTTATTCTCCGAATTCCAGGTGAAGGGCCCAGGGGATGAGGCAGCCTGAGCTTTGGTGACTGGCAAAGAGGCCCAGAGTTAGTCTGCCATGGCAGAGACTTCACTCAGGCTCCACCTGCCTGGGCTTCCAAATCTCCTGCAGGGGTCAAGGGCACCTCTCCTCTTCAGGTCACTGCTGATTTCTCACTGTGACCAGGTAACCCAGCTTCGACTAGCTCCGCCTGGAAGAAGATATGAACAAGCCTTTGGCTCGTGTTACCCAGCAGGAGCTCCTCCACACACAAGACAAGAGTCTCCTGTGGGCTCCTCCATTGTCCTGGGGGGCATCTCTGAACCCAAAGTTCACCCCGGGTCCTGCCCCAGAGCCCTCTGTGTAAGTATTCCATCTATTCCATCACCGTCCATGTACCAAACTATCTTCTGACTGATGGAGAAATTCCAACAGGAAACAGTATTATGCCATCGACCAGCTTCCCACTGAGGCCTGTGCACTGCCTACAGCGGGTACATGTGTCAGCTTCTTCTACTGTGTGATGAACTCCTACGGGGGCATAGAAGCTCTCTATGTGGCAGGCCGTGTCATGTCCACTGCTCAGGGGTCCCAGACGTAGTTAAAGTACTGGCCGATGTCTACTTGAGGCCTGGCTAGAGAAGTCCTGCTTCAAGCTCACCTCGTGGCCTGGATTTGGGTCCATGCGGGCTGTGTTCCAGAGGTCTGGGGTTCATATTAAGTTTTTGGCCAAAGGCTGCCTATGGCTCCCTGTTGCCTGGGTCTCTTCAACGCAACCACACAGTTTAATCAAAGTCAAAGTCGAAATCTGCTGGCAAGACCAATTTGCAACGTTATATAACATAATTGTTTTGGGTACATTTTGCTGTGATTCCCTGGTACCTACCATTATCCTAGAGACAGTGACAGAATACACAGGCCGCCACAGGGAGGTGGCACATGGAGGCAGGCTGTCTAGAGGAAGCATATAGAGACAGAAAGCCCCTGGGGAGGACTGCTGAGTTCATACTGTGACAGCCTGGGGTAGGCAGAGCCTTGGAGAGGCCTGGCTAGATCCCTGGGGCCCATGGCAGATGCCCAGGGTAAGCTCCAGGCTCTTCTCTACAGCCAGTTTTGGAGAAGGCAGGAGGTCAGGTATGAGCTAGGGTGGCTATACTAAGCACAGGTGCCTTGGAGCTCAGGAGGATGGTACTAGGAGGTGCTGCTGAAGGCATCACCACCGTTGCAGGTCAGACATACTGGTGCAGGGGCCAGCAGGATAGGTTAGGGACCAAGCCCAGGAAGTGGGCGGAGACTGAGGGATGGCTTTAACTTACTAGGTGAAATGATTAAAGGGGTCCAAGAGTGTTCAAGGCCTATCCAGATCCCGGTGAGAGCTGAGGGGTGAGGACCCATTTGCCATGGTGGGGCCGGAGAATGGAGGAAAGATCTGTCTGTCTGTAAGTCACGGAGGACAGCCATGTTGAGGACTAGGGTGAGGCAGAGCTGGCAAAGGTCCAGAGTAACTTCATTTCCTTTGACCTAATCCAGTTGGAGAGACTCCTTGCGCCTCTATGCACCTAACCTGCCAGATTAGGATTTGTGCATGGGACTTCGATGCCAGAACCTTCCAGGAACAGATTCTGCCTTTTTATCCACATGATTCTCTCTCATCCTTAGGGACAGGCAATATGATTGTTCCTAAAGGTGACCAGCGGAGGACCATGGAAAATGTCTTCACGATACCAAAGAGAGCCCCTCGTGGGGAACAGAAAGGGGCATTCCAGCAGAGGTGCTGGGATTCCAGCTCTGGCCAGCAGGAGGCGCTGCGGAAGCCACAGCTCCCTGGGGAAGAAGAGGAGGCCCTGGACATTGGCCGATGATACAACAGTGGAAGCCGCTGCACAGGAAGGGTGCCCCAGGCCTTCTCAGGGCCAGCAGGTGCTGGTGCAGGAAGTTGGGCAAGGAAGGTTCATTTTTCTGCCAAGCAAACGATGATCTTCTTGTCGTGCCTGTCCCCAGCTCCTTGGCAACTGTGACGGCCCACTTCACTCCCGAGTTTTATCTCTTCCCCGGGCCGCCTCCCTCTGCTCTGTGTTAACTGCTGCATTTAAGCTCCGGTAAATGATTGCGACGTGGACATGACAACTTGGCCTTCAGTGGCATTTATTTTTCCTTCCTGGCCAAACGCTGACATATAAAACTCAATTTCACTTTGAAGAGAGTCGAGCGAGTGCGTGTTTGTTTAGAACCCTATCAAGATGAAGGGTCACAGCTCCCCGTGGCCCCCACTCCGGCTCCGCCGAGAAGGTTCAATCCAAGAAGCACCCTCAAGGAGACTGAGGGAAGGGTGGTCTCTGCCTTCCACAGACTTAGCGCTGGCTGCCTGCCTGCACTGGGGTAGTGACAGTCCTAGTGCGTCACCCACACCTTCCCTGTCCTTACAGGTCTTCCTTTGAGAAGTAGGGCTTCTTCTAGGTGGGGTCACATTCACATGGTAGCCCTGGAGACCACAAGGCACAGGCTGGCACAGCAGGTCTTAACAATGGATGTGACTTTGCTACTCTAAAACCGGGTCTCTGGCCACCTCGTGTCCTTTAGCTGGACCTTAGGTTTCCAGTCTATCATGAGATGCAGGCTGCAGGGGTAGGGGTGGAAGGCAGGAGGAGGGGGTGGTCTTAGATACCAAATTATGTGGCTGTCACGAGGCAATGTGTATAAGGCACAGAGATCAGGCACGAAGTAGGTTCTTGGTTGTTACATGTTGTTCCCTTCTTCTCGGTCAGGCGTTTGAGAATGTGCGAGAGCATTCCCATTTAAGTCCCTTTGGAGTCAGTGTCTGTTCCTTGGTCTCCGAGGGGTGACTGGAGAGACCAGTCCTATCCATGGTGGATACACCGCTGGAGGAGGTTGAGGAAAGTCAAACCTGTGTAGGGTTTAAAAGAAATCGTCAGTCCAGAGATGGTCCGTGATGATGACACAGCCAGGCCATGGGTTTGGAGAGCTAACTGTCATGGTGGCATGAAGGTGGTGGAGAACATGAATGCCTTTCCCCCACAGACTTCTGGGCTCCTTCTTCACCTCTGATTTCCCAGCCACATCTTGTTCACCCCTGGAGTTGACAGGGTGTTGTTCCCTGATAACTCCCTGAGCTGGGAAGGCACATCTATGCCTTTCTTTAAATAATGGGCACAGGGCCTTGGGCAGAGAGCTCCTGCTGCCTGTGCTGAACTTAGACATGTGACCCAGACTGAGCATAGAATGTGCTAAAATGTGGTGCTTATGGGCTCCCTCTCTGGAGGAGGGAGTCACCTCACTGTACCTCTTTGCTTACCCCTTTGGTGTCTCAGGCTCCACCGTGGGGCAGGAAACCCCACAGGTGACCGCCTCAGGGAGGACAGGTAGAGACCCAGAGGGGAAGCTGGCGCAGGTCCATCCAGGGCCTGAGGTCACCTGGTTGGCTGAGGTGAGCCCTCAAGGCAGGCGGGAGTCTGCCTGCCTGCCAAGCTTCCTGCAGCGTGCTGCCCCACAAGGTATCCGCATGTTGGAGTAAATGAGCAAGAAAATGAGACCGGAAAGGAGAAATGGCTTTCCCAGAGTTTCTAAAATGAGAAATGGTTTTCCCTGGCCTCGCACCCAGCATCCCTCTTCCTGTGTCATTTAAGGAGGTGAGGAACAGTGCCAGGGGGATGGCATCTCTGGGAGTGTGCAATCACACCCCTTTCCCTGAGAGATGTCCCTCAAGCTCTCAGTGGACGGGAGCCCCACCCGGGGTCCACCAGGGATGCCTGGAGAGGACAGTCCTGCATGTGGCGTGCTCACTGATGCTGGAGGCTGGACAGAGTTAAACTTGCTTGGGATTTAAAAAAAAAAAAAAAATGTGCTCCGCCATGTGGTGCAGCTTTCTGGCGCATCCACAGAAGGAAGAGTGAGACTCCACTGGAGAGTCACATGGGCCCCTGGCCTGGAGGCTTCTGTGGCAGCCATGAGAAGAGGGGAGGGCTGTGAGGATGTGGAAGCCGTAGGGGAAGAAAACGATGATGCAGCCAGCTGGGGCCTACCTCTGCTCCCTGCTCTGTTCTCGCGTGACCTTCCGTGATCTGGATGCTCACTCTCCTGTCACATACCAGTTCTCCGAGGGCGTGCATGCCCCTCAGGTGAAGACTCCAGGAGGCGTCTTGTCCTCCTGAGTTGGAGAACAGAGGTTTAGAGCAGGAGGCCTCTGAGCAGTGAGAAGGACCAGGGTCTGGCCAGCTGCCCTAGCTCTTGGCTGTGACCTTGGCCATGACTTCTCCAAGCCACAGGCTCCTTGTTATGAAGTGAGATGAACATAGACTCAGTGCCTATGACTGTCATGAGGCATGGAGTGGAGAGTGTGTTTCACCTACGTGGTAGTGTTTGTCCCAAGGCTGCTGCTAAGTAGCGAAAGTGGCCATGTCAATGTGGTGTGGGCTCGGAGGGACAGCTGTCCACCCTGGCACCATTGGATCCTTGTCGTGGTAAAGGTTGTTGGGGAGTTATTGGTAGGGCTGCTGTGGTTAGCGTTTCCTCTGCCATCAGGGTAGCACGGCTGTCAGTGTGGCTGTTTGGGTCATCTCAGGTGCCGCCGCCAATGCTGTGGGGGAAGTTGGCGGTGTCAGAGTCGTAGCTAGCAGTTGCTCTCAGGGCTGCTGTTCGTGGGGCTAGAATGAGGACAGGGCTGTTGATGGCAGCAGTGTTTTTAGTGCCATTGTCTATGCTATTGTTACAGGTAGTGTTGGTGTCAGCGCTTGTGGTAGATCTCAGCACTGGCGTCAGTGCGGTGTTGGCGGTGCTGCTGCTGATACTGATGGTGTTGCTGGAATTGATGCCAGTGTGGAGCTGGTGTCAGCATCATGGTGCTGGGGCTGGTCCTGGGGCCGGTGATGTCGTTTATGTTAGCGCCGGTGTCTGCGCTGCTGATGGTATTGTCCATGTTGGTGATGGCGCCCTAGTGTTGGCGCGCTGCTGTGTGTACAGTTGCCAGTGTGTTGCTGTTTGGGTGTTGGCTGCACACACGTCAGGTCTGGTGAAGGGTATAATGGCTACTGTCTGGGGAACCTTGCCAAGACACGGCCCTCACAGTGCCCTGGGTGCTGGCATGAGACCAAGTCATACTCTCTTTGGAAGTGAGGAAACCAAGTTTAAAGAACCTGTCAGGGTTGCACAGTCAAGGGTAAGGGCTGGGTGCACATCCTGGGCACCTGGTCCCAGCCCAGAGTCCTCAGTGGGGAGCCAACCAGCTCCCTGCTTTATTGGCTGGTCTCTAGAGGACTTGCACTTGTGGGAAATCGGAGATGAATGACTTCTCTTCTTTCCATGGGAGCTGTCAGTTTACATCAGGTTCCAGGGGGCCTGCACAGTTGCAAGATGTCACTTAAAAATGACAATAGCATGGGCATTTCCCAAGGCAGTTGCTATGTCAAGAGACATGAAGGGCGGCCCTCACAGCTGGGGCCACGGCATACCTGTCACACCTGTTCTCCGCTCAATCAGAAAGAGGTTGGGCCATGGAGTCACTCAGCAGTCCTGACATGGGCATGAGGTACTGAAGGAAGGTGCCTGGGCCTTCATGCCTCTGATTTCCTCTGCTGCCCAAGGCTGGGAGCTGATAAGAATTGAGAGTGGCTTTTCCCAGGGTCCATCTCCACCGTGGTAAGTGGAGCCAGCTGTGAAGGACTCATGGGAGGAGGAACTGGGGGGAGATGGTCTTCCTTTAGGCCCTTGGCTTCAGAGATGCTCCAGCCCTGTGACTGCTGCTAGTGTCTAAGCTACCTCTGAAGTCTTCCCTGCTCTTCTCACTTCTGGCCATGTGGGTTGTCCTCATTGTTTGCCTGCTGTGACCCTGAGTTTGAAGTGGAGGATGTGTGCAGTCTTATGAAAAGTCGTAAGATTAACTTGACCCTGACATAACGGGAATGCATGTGGAGAAAGGCTACAAGGAGAAGAGCCCCACTGGGCCTAGGGCCTGGTGGCACGCACCTCTGAAGACAGGAAGTCCTGAGCAGTCAGGATGTGACATCTGGCGGGAGAAACATAAGGATGAGGAGAAGGTTAAATAGGCTCTCCACTATCTGAGCTGCCAGCCACCGGAGGTCAGAGGTCAGTAGTGGAGGTCCTTGGTGTTCTGTGGTCCGATCTAGCCTCTTTGGAGTCTCCCTTTTTTGTACTTGTGACTGACAGGCAGGTGGAAACCCTAGGTCCTCCTCCAGTGGTTATACATGATCCTGCAGGACTGGATCCACTGTCCAGCTGCAGTGAGCACCAGCCGCTCATGGCACAGAAGGAAGGTTATTGGTCCTACTTAGAATCATGTTGCCAGGAGCACAGTGGTTAAAGTTGCTTTGGTCTGAACCCCAGGTGATAGGTGTACAGTGATATAGTGCGTTGGTGGGGTACTGAGCTAGTACACTCCCACAGAAATCCCAGAAGGTATTTGCAGAGTAAGTATGGCTAGAGCAGTCTCCACACCTCATTCCAGGAGTGTTTGGACACTCAGGGATTGGCCATCTTACCTGAGGTGACCGGTGTCTGCATATGAGCATTTCCCTGGTAGAAGAGGGCTCTGAGGCCAGTGAAATGATGACTAGTAGTCTGGAAAATGCTGATGGAAGCAGTGGCAGCTTATTTATTCAGCCATTTGCTGGAAGGGTGGGCTAAGCAGGAACAGTATCAATCCCTGGGATACAGTCGTAGCTGAGGTCGTGTTGAAGTGACGACCGGATGGTGGTGATGTGAGCGGTACTAGTGGTTGTGATGGTGATGGTGAAGATGTTAGGAGTGATGCTGGTGGTGGCATAGTTGTTGCTGGTGGCATTGCTGGTGATGCCTGATAAGGTGGTAAAGATAGTAGTGGTGATGGTGGTGGTGATGGTAGAGATGATAAATGGTACCGGTGAAACTGGTGATAATGGTGGTGATGGTGTCCATGGTGGTGGCGGTGGTGGTGGTAGTGATGATGATGGTAGTGGTGATGGTGGTAATGATGGTGATGGTGGTGGTAATGATACTTTGGATGATAGTGATGGTGATGATGGTGGTGATAGTGGTGATGGTACTGCATAGGAAAGTGATGGTGATGGTTATAATGGTGGCCATGGTGCTGCTCATATGATGGTGACAGGAGGCATGGTGATGCCAGTACTAGTGGTGATAGTGATGAGGGTGGAGGTGACTGTGACGATGTCACACATGTGTCAGAAACTGAGAGGTCCCTGGACTTCTATGAGCTCCTTGGCTATATCCCATCCCAGCTATTTTGCTGCAGGTATTTTTTATTTCATGAGAGGTCAGCTATTTGATGGCATCAGTGAGGAATGGAGCTGAGGGAGTGGGTGGGCAGAAATCCTTATCTACTAATTGGTTTGTAGACCCTCCCAGGGACCTCCTGGGGGCTCTGAGATTATCTGGTGCCTCCTCCTGTCCTGTTAAATTGGGCCTCTTTGGGCCACTAATCCAGCAGTGGGTCACATAACACAGAACCCATCCAGAGGCAGGGTCAGTGTTTCTGAGCAGGGGGAGGTTGGAGGGTATCTATGGAAGAAGCTGAGTGCAATGGTAGAGAGCCAATCAGCACACAAGGAGTAGGACTTGCACGGTGTTCTGCGATGGCTAGGACCCAGGACCCAGGCAAGGACCAAGCATGGGGCTAAAGCCATGACCATTCTCATTTTTTATTTCTTGGGAGCCTGTTATGGGTTCCCTGAGAATTTGACAGGCAATTGATTACTGTCCCTTCTGTGAAGGCACACGGGGCACACGGGTCTGGGCTACCTGCAGAAGCATCCTCTTTCCCTGGGAAGGCCCCTTGGAGACAAGAAGAGGAGTGAACTAGTTACCTTCAGGGCTCTTTGAGTCCCTTTCAGCTTAAGAGCAGCTGTAGGGTGCCATGTGAGGAGCCTGGGAATCAGGCGGAGCGTTTAGCTGCTGCGATGCTTGGGAGGAATTTCATTTGCTGGGGGAGAGCCAGGGCCCACTGCTGCTGCACCATGGTCATCTAAGAAAGCAGTCACTGCCAGGCTTCACTGAGTGGCCTGGATTGTGTTGAGTCAGGTGACCAGATAGATATAGGAGGATGGACTGCTCTCTCTGTACCATGTCATCTGTCCACCACTGCCAGCAGCACTGGCAGCCACCAAACAACACCTAGACTGCCACCATCACTTGGACAGCCAGATTGGCTATCCCATCTTCATCTTCCCATTCATTCATTAATTCATTCATTCATTCATTCGTTCGTTCGTTCGTTCATTCATTCATTCATTCATTCATCAGAGCCCCCCCTGAGTGAAAGATCTGTCTATAGTTCAGGCACTAACAGGGCCTGTGATCCCTGAAATGAGTTGACATAAGAAATCAGTGAAGTCCAATGATAATGTGACCTGGAAAAGTGACCCTGAGATCAATACAGAGCCCAGAAAGCAGGATAGGGTGGAAGTGGCTGGAGAAAATGGATGGTCTCTCCAGGAGCTAAGTTTAGGCCTGGTCTGAGAAGTTTCCAGAAGAAACCTGTAGGAGAGGGAGTAGTAGGTAGAAGGACCCAGAGGGAACAGAGAATGCGGGTATCTAAGGCTAGACCATCTGAACGAGAATATTGACAACAAACTCCAGAAAGCATTTTATCGCAGACCCTTGAATTCGAGCCACGTAACGAGAAAACTCCCTTTCTGGAAGCAGCCAGCCTCCATGAATCAGGGAATACTTAGTTCATGTTCATACCTCCCCTTCAATGAGCTCCGTAGACAATATGTTCTATTGTTTTATGTGCTTAAACATTTATGTAAATGGGAGTGTGGCATGAGTGCCGCTCTATAATTCCTCTCTTTGCTCCTTTTCGTTTAAGAGGCGTCCGTGCTGACGGCGCAGGTCTATTCTCCGAGTTTGCTGAGTGCTTCAGTGCACCTGTCACGTGGACATCTCGGCACGCATTTGCATTCCGTGCTGATGGGCACTTGGCATATGACCAGTGTTTTCTGTCACAAATTAAGTCCCAACAAGATTAGCTGCTGTCTATTAAGCGTATTGCTCGCCACGTGGGATGCAAGTGATTTTATTCATGGCTCTTCACGGACTATGCAAAAGATGCTTGACGAGAAGGCGTCTGCTCTGCTGCTCAGGGAAGTGGGCACAGAGAAGGCGGACAATGTGCAGTCCTCCCAGGACTAAGCCACCAGGAGACATCAGGCCCAGGCCCAGTGTGCCTCGGCCATGATGCCTCACACTCTCATTGGGGGGAGTGCAGTTCTTGGAGTGTACTTTCAACTGATTGGATGTCACTGAGTTCAGGGAGAGGCTCCACTAGTGACTTGGGTGTTAACCCATTCATTGTGAATGAGCTTGTCCTATAACAGACACCCACGGCGGAGGAGGGCTCTTCTGAGGAGTGCCTGCACACAAGGCCCAGCGGCCTCTCCCCTCCCTGTGTCCCTGTGATTCGTGGATTCTCTTTATGTATACTGTGTATTGATCCATTCTTCGCTTGTCTGTTGCAAAAGTCTGTCTCACTTTGTTATTATTTTCAAAGACACGGTTTTAATTGTGTGTCTGTGTGTGGGTATGTGCACATGAGGGCAGGTGCCCTCGGAGGGGTCGGATTCCCCCTGGCCATGGAATTACAAGCACTTGTGAGTTACCTGATATGGGTGCTGGGCAACGAACTCGGTCCTCTGTAAGGGCAGTATGTGCTCTCAACAACTGGGCCATCTCTCTAGCTGCTAAAGTCTGCTTTTCATCTTTAACTCTTCACAGGGTCCTTTGCCACACATTGGCAATGAATGGATCAATACACAGTATACATAAAGAGTTAAAAATCACAGGAGTTTTCAAAGTTGTATCCATTGATTACTCTTCTCTTTGTGCCCCCTCATCGTGTTTTATTTTAAAAGTCATCACTACTGTGAGGTCATTAAGTATTTTCTAAACTTTAATAGCTTTAAAGATTTGTTTATGATTTTTAGATCTTTAATTTACCTGGATTTTAAAATTTTTCTTCCAGGCAATTATCTAAGTACCATTTACTTAATTCGATGTTGACTTGACTACCTCATGGGCCAAGACACCAACTGCCTCCCCCACACCTATCCTCCCCAGGTTCCTAGGATTGTCAATTTGCCAGCTGTGGGCATAACACACCCTCTCTAGTCCGCTGCCCTACCGACTCCATGGACCAGGCTTCCCAAAACCTTGTAGGGAGTAGGAAGCAACCCGGGCGCTAATTCTTCACCCATCAGTGACCTCATGTTCTGTGCCTGGGCACTTGACCTTTGTGGCAATGCCATAGGAGCTGGGTCCTCCTGACTCTGAGAGGCCAGTCTATGAGCAGTGTCTGACTTCCTCCTCAGAGGTGGGGTCGTCGCTTCCCCGTCTCTCAATGTCACTTCCATGCTATGACCTAGAGGACCTTTCAGAACTGTGACTGCAGTGGGTGGTTCTGGAGCAGCCAGGTGTCAGCAGCTTGGCACTGCTATGAAGAAGGAATACTGAAGAGGTCCAAGGGAGGCCAGATCTGGAGATGACATGTGGTAGGCGTAGCCCAGGGCCAAAGTCTATGGTCAGGGCCTCTTCAGGCCTCACCTTCCTGATCTGTAAAATGAGCACACAGCAGCTCCTCACAGTGTCTTCTGAGGACTGTGTATAAGGCGTTGGGCACAGCATGAGCGGGCGGAGAAGAGCTGTGGCTGGTGTTAGCAGCTGTGCTGTGGAAGCTGCTGCTTCTGTTGCTGTCCCTCTGTCCTGCCACCCTCAGGTCAACAAGACACTGACCAGAGGAAGCTGGGGAGACATTGGGTGCTTTTGGACTGCTGGGGCCCATGCATGAGTTCATAGGACCTGGAGACATAGCCTATGATATCATTATATCATTGGTGAGAGGCAGGGGCCATGTTCCCCAGGCCTGTGGACTCATGCTGAACAGGCTTTGCCTTCCTTCCTTCCTTCCTTCCTTCCTTCCTTCCTTCCTTCCTTCCTCCCTTTATCCCTTCTTCTCTCCCTTCCTTCCTTCCCTCCCTCCCTTCCTCCCCCCTTCCTTTGTTTTGTGTTTTGTTTGTCTGTTTGTTTGTTTTTGAGACAAGGTTTCTCTGTGTAACTCTAGCTGTCCTTTACCTCACTCCATAGAAGACTGGCCTTGAACTCACAGACATCCACCTGCCTCTGCCTCCCAAGTACTGGGATTAAAGGCAAGGGCTACCACCACTGGGCTCAGACTTTTCAGTTTAGACTCTGAGCTACCCAGGGTACCCATGGTATCAAGAGATGAGAAGACCAGCAACCAGCCTCAGGTAGGGGTTCTACATAGAGTTTAGGGCACCAGGCAAACTTGAATTTCACCCAAATATCGAGCCATGTTTTTTTTCTATGTGTGTGTGTGGGGGCATAAGTATGCATATACCCCAGTCATTACACAGAACATACCTATGCCTCTTCCAAATCATTGTTTAGCTGCAATTCTGATTCAGTGGGTTGCCCTGTCTTTTGTTTATCGGATATGTGAGCTCTTTTGGGGGTAAATGATCAAGGTAGAGTCAGTACAGAGCCTCAGAACTGCCTGCAGGGTTGAGATTGGAAGCAGAGCCACAGGTAGGGGACTCTGAGGCAGATTCAGCTGGAAGGGAGATCTTGGCTGCCAGGAAGCACCATACAGCCAGGAGTGTACTGGTTAAATGGGTCCTCAGGGTATCGAGCTGCCTGTCCATTCTCAAAGCCCTCTGGCTTCCAAAGCCATTCCACGTTTATTTTCTGAGTTGTGACATATGGAGACAGGATTGAGATCTCAGCCCTGGGCTCTAGCCCTCAGTGGGGGGGAGGGGGGAGGTTGGTGGTCACAGTATAGGTGGCACCTCCAAGAAGAAGTAGTTCTAGGGATGGACCTCTCAACCTGAGCCATCACTGATAGGGCACAGAAACTCTGTGTGCAGAGTGGGAGGTGGGAGGCTCTGGGCTCTTCCTGTTCCTTCTCCTGTCACCGGTCACAGCTAGGAATATGGCTATTACCACAATGCCCACAGAAGACATTATGACGTATCAGATCAATGCGTTTTTTTAAAACTCTCATGGGAGGGTGACTGTGCCTGGGGCAGGAGATCACGCTCTAGAGGAAAGCAGCAGGCATCATGCCCAGCTTTCCGAGTGCTTCTGCTATCAGATCCCAGCGTTTTCTGTGTCAGTTCCTCGCCCCCCCCCCCACACACACACACATATTCTGGCTTTTCAATCAAGGTCCGCCCCAAAGCTAGAAGAGAGGACAGAGCGTGGTTACACACGGGCCCTTGGCTTGCTAGTTTGTATTCGGCAGGCCCCGTGATCCCCAAAGGGTTTGGAGTCATCCATTATGGTTGGCCTCACCTCTGCTGTTTCTCCACAGCAGCTGCGAGTTCAGGGTTTTGAGTCATCTTTCATGGAGGGGAGGGGACAGCCTTGGATTCAGGGACAGACTCCTTCTCATTGGCTGCTGAGCTTCCAGACTGACTTCCATAGCCTGGGTGGCAGCAAATGGGTGGACAGAGAGCAGAGGGGGCGGGCTGCAAGAGGCGGGAGAGTGGGCAGCAGGGAGAGGGCTCATCATGTCTGTGCCAGCTCTAGACCCATGCACTCTGAAGCTGGGAGTCTAAAGTGTAGGATAGGCAGAGAGACTCGCCCAAGGTCAAGACAGGTCAGGGGCAGCATGGAGCTCAGAGCCCATGCTGGCTAGAGAGCTGGTTTAGGAGGGAGGCAGCCAGCATAGCTTGCTCTAGAGCCTAGGCCAGCCTAGGTTGTGGGTTCAGGCCTGACATTGTCCTTAGACTAAATGTTACAGTTTTGTGGAGATGGCAATCTCGCTTGCCACACAGGCCATTTGGGGGGTGTTTCTTGGACACTCAGAAGGCCCATGACCTCTAGGTAAGGGAAGAGGTCTCCGTAGTAAAGACCTACTCTGGGTCACAGGCTCCACGGTCTTAATCCACAGAGGCTGCACCCTGCTACCCCTCTCCCCTCATGCCTCCCTTCTCCCCTGCAGAGGATGCCTGACACATAGCCGAAATCCTACTGCGGCTGACTCAGCCCCCAGCTGCCCTGCCACCCCCTCCCCAGCACGGAGCAGCTCATTTTGGTGCTGAGCCCTGGGAGGCTGACTCACTAGACTTGGCTCACCCATAATGGGCTGATAATGGACGACAGGCTTGGCAGGAAGACGGGCCCCCACGTTCCTAAGCATGACATGGAGATGCCTTCTGCCCAGGGAACAGCTGTTTCTCATTAGCAGCGAAGTGGGGCTGTAGGCCGCCCATCTGCACAGCTGGACACATCTGTGCTCTAGTGAGCTCCAGGCTTTGGCAGGTGCAGGATAGAGTTTGGGGTGTGACTCTCTATGGGTTTTCTCTAGTATCAGAGCATGAGGACCACAGGCAGTACAGGCAGGGTACCATCCATACCCTACCTCCTGTTCCCCAACTGTTTTCCTCTGTCTCACTGGTTCCCCCTGGATCATCCTTCTGTGTCTACCTTACAACTCCTCCCACACCTCACCCTAGCTCAGGCTCCTCCTGGGTCTAGCCTCCTCCTGTCCTAGCTTCCTGGCCTACTTCCATGCCTGGAGCCAGCAGGGAGCACAGGATTTGGTGAGTGGTCTCAGGGGACAGGATATCACCATTGGCCAAGCGAAAGAGGGAGTATAAGGGATTCCTATGACACTAGCATCCTGTCCTTCATCTCTTCTTCATCTCTCCTAGGATATAAGCCTTTCTCTCATAGGCTAAGCAGCTTTAGTCTTCTGCCCAAGCTCTGAGGGTCCCCAGAACCCAAGGTTTCCTCTTTCTGGACACTTTGAAGCATTTCACAGTGGAGGTAATTCCTAGCCAGAGGATGGGCATTGCCGATTGGACAGGTTTCCTCATACTACCCCTGGAGCTGAGGTGGGTGGGATGTGCTTGCTGGGGTAGCACTAGGTGCCACTGTCAGAAGAGGAAGGACACAGGTAGGTGAGTGCTGAAGACTGGGCTACTCTGAGCAGCACCCTTGGAGACACTTACCTCCTGGAGTGTCCAGGTCTCTGCAGAGAAATGGAACTAAGGCAGATCCTCCTCTCTGGGTCCTCGTGCCGCTGTGTGCAGCTGTACTTCATAAGTCTTGCCTTCAGCATCCCCACCAGGTCAGGGAAGCAGTGGTCAGAATCACGGCAATTCCAGATGTGCCAAGGGTGGTTCTGGAAGTTAGAGATCATGTCAACTGACAAAAATGATGGGCAGCTGGAGTGTCATCAGCAGATGGAAGCCTGTCCCTGTACACACAGCACATAACTACAGGGAGGGCGGGAGTAGGAGGGGCCATCTTCTTTAGCCCAGTGTAGAACAGGCAGGTTCAGAGGAGCCCTGCTGTAAGTCTGTGGTTCCTAGCCCAGCCTGCTCCATCACTCCCTCGGCACCTGCATGCTGGACACCGCGTGGAATATATTGAGCAACAGCCCAGGCGCATCTCACCTAATCCCACTTCCATCCTTTCACAGGTGAGGAACCTGAGGTCCCACCGGAGCACCTCCCTGGTCCTCTGCACCAGCTGCTTCCTGAGAGCACCACCTTCCAGACCACACTGGCTGCTGCAGAGCCTCAAGGAACAGGCACAGCTTGGGGCCTTGCCTGACTTCTCTGAACATCAAGTTCCACATCAGAATGAAGCCAGTGACTAGAGAGACATTGGGTATGTCTGAGGAAGATTCCTGGAGGGTGCAGGAGGTGCCCATATGTCTGGTCACACAATGGGAGCCTTGAATACCTACTCCTGGGATCAAAATCTGGTTATATGGGGTTCAAGAGCACTGGACCAGTAAGAGTGTTAGGTTGAGCAGGGTGTGGTAGGGAAGAGGCATGGGCCCAGCATAAGAACAGAGGCTGCAGGGATGGGAACGGTCTTTTCCTACTTCCTTCTTGGGGACACTATATCTGTACCCTGTTTCTGCAACTAGATTCTGAGACCAGGTGGCACACAGCAGGACAGTCCCGGAGACAAATGTCTGTGTAAGGCTTAGCTGTGGGCATTTGTGAGGGGTCAGTGGGAAGGAAAGAGAGTGCATGAGAACTTGGGGAACCTCAGATGTCCCCCATGTCCTGGGGGCTCTGCTTAGATAACTCCCTAGAAACATCCTAACTCCAACAGACCTTCTGTGCTGGGCTATACATCCTAGAGTGACAGTGGAGGACAGGCGGACGGGGCTCCCCTCATCCCTACTCATCTGAAAAGCTGTCCTGGCCTGAATTCCAATCCCATGAAATCTCTGCAGGGCTCTCGGTGGGAGATGGCAATGGAGATTGGTAGGGTATGGGGCAGGAGGACTTCCTGCTTTCTGGTGACAGCTGTGGTCCTCTTCCTGGAGCACAGCTGGAGGGGGGGGCAGCAGAGACACTCCATTCTATGATGTTCTCTAACATCCCCCAATAAAAACTACACTGTCTGCTTTTCTTCCTGCTGCACAGACCATTCCTGGATACTTGAGTCCTTCCCTGCCAGGCTGGGCTTGGGCTCAGGTCTAGGGTAGAGCTCCAGAGATGTGAGTGAGACCCTCACAGGAAAGTCTAGCCTTCACCCACGGCTTCCCTCCCTCCTAAAGTTAACTGAGGCAAGCTCATAACGGTGCCATGTGAGGTGAGGAGCCTGGCACCTGGCCTTGACCACCAAACAGAATCACCTCCCCTTGCCACCCACCCCCACCCCAGCTTCACACAGATGGAACTGAATACCAGGAGGATGTTCAGTATCTCAGTGTCTTGGTCCATTCCCTGTCTTGGATTGGTATTAAATGAACGAATATTTCAGGAATGAATGAATGAATGAGTGTTTACCTAAGAAAATGAGTATGTTAATAAATGAGTGCATAAAATGGATGATTGTATGCATGAGTAAATATGTACACATCCATGAAGGAATTGAACACTTCCTTGATGAGCACCCTGCCCACTTGTGGTGCTTCTGGAAAGGGGTCTGGCCGATCCATTATATAGATGAGGAAATAGATTCAAAGAGGAGGGAGGTCACTGGGGCAAATCAGGGTTGCTTGTTCTCCAGCGAATACCCCCCCCCCCCGACACCTCCCCGGACCCACAGTCTACAGTGCAATGCACAGTGCTTACAGGACAGTGCTGGTTCTGAGCTACCCAGACAGTCAAGGCCAAGGTGGGTGTGGCATGCAGTGTTGAGGCTGTGGCATGCACAATAATGGAGCTGTGGTTTGCACAGTGTGAAGGCCATGGGAGATACAGTGTTGGGGTATAAGGTGGTGGATTCCAGTGAGACTCCAGCATTCTATCTCATTGCCTCTACGTGACCTATCCTGAATTCTGGGCTTCCTTGGGACCAACAGTTCCTAGATAAAAACCTATCTGAATGCTAGGGTGAGGGCTCATGGGCGACCCAGGAGGCAGTGTGAGCATGCTTGGAGTCCTCCCAGTCTCTGACACTACTGCAGCAGGTATGTGGGGATTTGATGGGTTTTTCGAGAGCTCACCACTGTTGGCCAGTGCAGGTAGATAGCTTTCCTCAAGCTGGAAGTAGTACTTGTGGGTCCAAGGGAGTCAGGGCAGAATTTGTGGCGCCCCATGTGCCATCATCATCAGGGGCACCAGGGTCTGAGGACTTCTTCCTAGGAGGAGAAGGCTGGCTGCCAGGTCCTAGCTCCCTCTGATAATCTGAGATTCTGGACTCCTAAGACAGTGTCAAAGATTAGGTTTATGTATTTTACTTGCAGCTTAGTCAGAATAAGAGTGTCTCTGAGAACGGTGTCTTCCTAAATTCTGCCGCCGAAGCTGAGTTGAGAGACTAGGAGGCTGCACATTGCTACCGCAGAGGGCAGCGCTTCCTAGAGTCCTGGCTGTCTAATTCTGTGTCTCGGTGAGGTGGGCGGAGGAGCCAGCCGAGCAAGCGAGCAAGCGGCTTGGGAGGGACAATGCCCTGGCTGATGGGCTGCCAGCTAATCTTTCCTTTGAGGGGCTTTGATGAGCTCTGGGCAGGCGGGCTTGTGAGTGCAGCTGTTTCAATCAGAGGGGAATTTTGCTGAGCACTGGGGATTTGGGGCTCAGAGGAGCCGGTAGCAGCTGCTCCTGGGGTGATTAGGATCTGAAGGAGGAGGCGAGGAGCCCACAAAGTGAGGTGTGAGCGAGCGCCACAGCATGTGGACAAACACGAGCACCCTGGCTGGAGAGCCCAGCTCTCTGCCACTGGCTACACACAGGCTCGCTTCTAGGTCTCCCCGAGTGCTTCAGGCCACTCCCCCTTGAAACCCATTCCACAGGGATAAACCTCAAGTCTCATCACGACAGTCTGTTAGGCTAGCAGAGCAGCCTTAGTGGTACAGTTTCCACAGCACTTCTCCTGTCATCTGTGTCCTAGCCAGGGCTTGTAGAGACATGCTTCTGTACTTCCCCGAGGAGGGCAGTCATGGGAACACATGGGGCACATGCTGAGGACACTGCTTCCAGATGGGGCAAATCCTGTTTTCTACACTGAGTGGATCATCAGAGCTTGGTGGATGCCTAAACCTCTCTGTACCTCACACATCTCTCCTTCATTTATGCATGCCATCATTAATTCACTGTGAACTCCTGCAATCATTCATGCATGCATGCATGCATGCATGAATGTACTCAATTCCTTCATGGACGTGTACACATTTACTCATGCATACAATCATCTATTCATGCACTCATTTATTCACATACTCATTTACTTAGGTAAACACTCATTCATTTGTTCCTGAAATATTCGTTCATTTAATACCAATCCAAGGCAGGGAATGGACCAAGACACTGAGATACTGAACATCCTCCTGGTATTCAGTTCCATCTGTGTGAAGCTGGGGTGGGGGTGGGTGGCAAGGGGAGGTGATTCTATTTGGTGGTCAAGGCCAGGTGCCAGGCTCCTCACCTCACATGGCACCGTTATGAGCTTGCTTCAGTTAACTTTAGGAGGGAGGGAAGCCATGGGTGGAGGCTAGACTTTCCCGTGAGGGTCTCACTCACATCTCTGGAGCTCTACCCTAGACCTGAGACCAAGCCCAGCCTGGCAGGGAAGGACTCAAAAACTTTAGAAATGTCTGGGAGCTTCTCAGAGTTGAAGCTTGCTTGTGTCCTGTTGGCCTTGTGTTTCGAGCGTCTGCATCCATCCTGGCCACTAGTAGCTGCTGGATGGCTTGTGGAACCCCTTCTCTGTCAGTTGTCCCTAAACTTATGACTGTTGACTGACATTTGGACTTGTTCTCAGGAAGCCTGTGGCCCCCAGCCTCTGCCAGCTCTTAGTCCTGGGAGCTTCCTGCCATTGTGGCGCCTGGTATGTAAAGAGGTCTCCTCAGGGCCCCACTCCCACGCTGCTGAACCAGACTCCCTGTGTCTGGTGACACGATTCACACTCTGTCTTGTGCTCAGACCCTACTGGCCTGTTTACTTACGGCATCCCTCAGCCTGGTGTTTCCATGTCCCTCATGGGCACTGATTTTTCCAGATATGGATGGCCGTGTCCCAAGGGCCTCCTGGCAGTGGAAAGGGGGAAGCTACCTCCCTACCACACCTACCCTTGCCTGAAGCTACTCCGGGAAGGGAAGGCAAAGCCAGACTCTCTGTTCCTGCTGTACCCAACCTCAGCTCCTTCTATTGTGAAGCCAATCAGAAAAAGCGAGATGCAGACCGGACTGGGAACCTGCCCTGGATGGCAGTGATGTTGAGACTTTCTGGGCATGGAGCCTCCTGGCCCTTAGCCCTTAGTGTAGGGATGGTGGTAAAAGCCGTCTGGGTAGACCATAGACCCCACAGAAGATTGCAAAGGGCTATCTGGCAGCTCTCGTACCCACAGCTGAAGCCTGGGTGTTCAACCTGAAGGAGTATACTTCCTAGGGGTGAGTAGCTTTAGGAAGAGGATGATCTGGGCAAAGATATTAATGCTACCCGCTGGTCCCACACTGCCTTTGAGAGAGATGAGAATAAGCTGTGTGCATTCTATGGGGTCCTGGTATGGGGCCAACAGTAGACCTAAGACTCAGGACCAGGCCTAAGCCCTGCCTGTAGCAGTAGTCAGGCCTCCCCCTGAAGGTCATGACCTTTCCTATAAACACCACACCAGGTCAAGGGAAAACAGAGCGTGTGTGAGTGAGGTAAGCATGGGGGGGGGGGGCAGTGTCCAACCTGGACTTGCTTGAGGGTAAAGGCTTTTACAGAGGAGTTGCCTCCGATCTGCTGGTTGGGGTGAGTGTGAGAAGGATCGAGGCTTTGGCAACCACTCTGCACCTATCCTGGGCCGGGCATAGGAAAGTCAGTATTAGGGATGGGTCTGGAAGCACACAGCTTTCTGCTGGGTTGGTCCTCAGCCTGGGCCCCCTGCCTCCAGATATCCTGCTGCAGGTAGATTCTGCCCAAGGTTGGACCTCACTCTGCAGGGAGGATGCCCTTTGTGAACAGAAAAGCCCTTCAGGGACTGAAGGGCTGCCCTTTCCTCTTGTCTCCTCCAGGTGACAGGTCTTATCTGGGGAGTAGTGTGGCTGACTCTAGCTCCCGGGAAGAGCGCTGCTTAAGATGTACCCTGGCGCTAGGCTCTCTAATTCCCTCTTCGAGGCAGGCTGAGATGGAAGAGCAGGTGTTTCCAATTAAATGAGGCCCTTCAATCTCTCCCTGGGCTGTGACTCGGTGTGGGACTCTGCAGGCTCATTCATTGGCCGTGAACTCCACTCCTCCACCCGCTCCGCTCCACGCGGGGCATCCCCAGGCAGGCTGGCTCTGCTGCTGAGGCTGCAGATTCCTATCTTGCCAAGGCACTCCTGGGCCTTCCTCTCCCTGAGTCCCCAGCTGGTCCTCTTCGGCCTGCCAAGGACACTGGGTGGGTCTGGCCAGCCAGGCTGCCTAGGTCACAGTCACCCCCAAAAGGGTTGAGATGTAAATGAGCCTGGCTCTTGTTCTCATGGGGGGCGCTGCTGTTTTATGACTGCGGCTGGCCCAGGAAAGGTTTGAAGGAGAGGGAGGGGGCAGCTGTACAGGGTTCTGCACAGCACAGGGAGCAGCCTGGCATATTTACAACCCTTGCAGGCTTAGTTTCCCGGCTCAGCTGTCAAGCCCGTCAGAATTAGTACCTTCCAGAGTGAGAGGTGGAGAAAAGGTGCACAGAGCCAAGGGCTTCACCTGGTGCCTGCCAGAGCTGCAGTTCCCTTCAGGGGAGGCACCGGAGTCCATTTTTTTTTTTTTTTTTTTAGAAGTAGGAGGAAGGTCATCCAGAGAGTGATGTGACGTGTACAGCTCACCTGGCCTGAGGATGCCAGCTACTGAAACATAATAGTGTGTGGACTACGCAGGCATTGGGCAAGCCCTCCATCCCCTTGGTAGGCAGGTATCATTTTGAGGTTGACATTTATATGTGAAGGACAGTGGTATTCGGGAAACACAGTTTCCTGAATTTCAGGCCATTCAAGGCTGAATGGCCTGCACTCTGGAAAGCTGAGTCTGCGTGGCTGGGTGGGGGGTTGAGGGGGGGTGGGAGCCATCCACAAAGGGTACCCACATATGGCCATGTGAGATGGAGATTCCTGCCAAGTGCTCATCACCCAACAAGCAGAGCCCCCCCAATCTCCCATGAGAGCATCATGAGTGTCGATCTGCACATTCAACTAATCACTCACTTCCTGAAGGTTGACTGATCCTAACTGAGCATCAAGCACCTTTGGGAGAGGGAGAGGGAGAGGGAGAGGGAGAGGGAGAGGGAGAGGGAGAGGGAGAGGGAGAGGGAGAGGGAGAGGGAAAGAACATTGTTCCACCATCCCGAATGGAGATGGGGAGAGCCATGTGTGGCCTCTGGAGAAAGTTCTAGCAGAGGCACGGTATCATTCTGCCAAGTAAAGGGTCAAAGCAAGATGGGTTTCTCAGAGATGGGATAGTTCCATAAGGAAGGGAAGGACATTCCTGACAGGAACAACATGTCCAAAAGCCTGGGAGCAGATTTGCAATGTGTGTGGGGAGTCATAGCTAAAAAATCTAAATGCCTGGATTGGGAGCAAATGGAGAGCCCAGGGAGATGAGGCCAGACAGGGAAATGGGAGGAAACAGAGCCTCCAAATGCCAGGTTTTGTAACTTTCAAGGAGGCTCTCAAAGGTTGGCTCAACTTTGAGGTGGGCACCCAGCAGGTGCAAAGTCAGACTTCGGCAACAGCACCCCCCTCCCTGGGCAGCTGGGGAAGAGAGAGGGGGCAGGACACGGGAGGTGTGTGCCACAGCACAGAGGGTAAGCAGGGAGCTGAACAGCAGAACAGCTTTGAAGGCTTTGAGTGATAGGATCAGCCTTGAGGTGTGTGTGTGTGTGTGTGTGTGTGTGTGTGTGTGTGTGTGTGTGTGTATGTGTGTGTGTTTGCAAGAGCTAGAGATACACAGGAGAGAGGCACAGGGACAGAGGCAGGGCCTTGGCTCTGAGTTTCCTTCAGGCTGGGGGCAGTAGAGGTGACTGTTAGTTTGAATGCAGAGCAACATCCTTGAGGGGAATTAGTGGAGGTGGGGTAGGGGGGCCTTACAAAGGGCTGTGAATTTCAAGAGAGGACCTTTGGTTTTATTCTTGGATTTCATTCCACTAAACAAACAGGACTTCCCTAAGGCCTCTGAGCACCAGTCAGGTGACTACGGGAAGGGATCTGGCTGACAAAGATCACCTGGCTTCTTCTGCCTGTCCTGGTTAGCCCAGGCTGCCCAGGGACCACTGGAAATAGAGAGGGGAGGGGGCAAAAGAACCACTGGGAAGGGAGAGAAGCAGGCAGTTACTTGAGTGCTCCGGAGTCGGACAATGGGCTGCTGCAGGGCTGATGTACCAATGTGAGGTCCTGGGAGAAGCCATTCTGTGAGCCTAGGGGTGGGGTGGGGCAGGGAAAAAGGATGCAGGCAGAGTAGGTAGATGGGGCCAGACCAGGACCACTTCCTGGGGCTTCTTAAAGATCATGGGCTGAAGACAAGGAAAAGATCCCTGGGGACCAGAGCGTGAAGCTTGGGACTGCCTAAGGCTCTTTAGACAGAGTAGAGGAGTCCGGGCCAAAAGATAAGATTCAGAGAAGTGATAGAGCAGAGTGCAGGAGGCAACTGTGCCCAACAGTCTCCACTGCTCAGTTCTGCAGGGGACCCTCCCATTGCCGACACTGTGGCCTGTGCCTGTGAGGCTCAGCATGGTCTGCCCGACTGCCGTCCATAACCAACCACCCTTTCGTCTGCCTCACCACCCTCTGCCCATCCTCCACGCATCCTTTCAGGTCACCTCCATCATGGGGTGTCGACTAGACGTAGACAATGAGTGTTCGAGGCTCCAGGTGAAATTACCCAGAGACCATTTTTGCCCTGAGCCATCACAGTGCCAAGAAACACGATGGTGGCCCCTCCAGAGGCTCCTGCCCCTGCCTGCCACTTGACAGGCATCCCTCAGGACACAGCAGGAGGGCTAGCAACTCTGGCAACACCACCTGTTGACAGCCCCCACAGGCTCTCCAGAGGGACTGAAAGGGGGCCCAGACAAGGCACCATTGAGCTCCATAGATGCTTGGAGCATATGCTGTACTATTTCTGTTTTTCAATAAAAATCAACATTAAAATTTTTTTAACAAAGCACCAAGCACCACAGAGAGCAATTAACATCGCCTCATGGACCAAATGGTGGTTTCGCAGAGGCACGCAGAGGCAGCTGCCTTGCGTTGGTTGCCTGACCTTCCTCTGTGACTCATGCCCATGCTGTGCCCTGGGCAGGTCAGGCCTCCCAGCAGCTACCAAAGCTTGGGGGCACAGATAGAACTTCCCACTGCAGAACAAGCTAGAATCTTCTTTTGGATCTTTCATCTCCCAAAGCAGTATTTTGTAACCGGCTTGGTAAGTATCCAGAATCCAGGGAAATGACTAGAAATCAGGGCTCCATCTTGGGCCAAGAATCAAGGTTCAGTCTATACCTGGAGATTAAGGGGCAGTCTGACCAGAGATCAGGGCCCACTCCAGGATCAGGGATCAGTTTGTTTTATTGCAAAGATCAAGGGTCAATCTATATTATGATCAAAACTTGGAGTATAAATGGTGAGGTCTCAGAATGAAATCTGAATTAGGGCTCCATGTGACATCGGGTTCAAAGTTCACAAAATGAGATCTATATCAACGTTCTATGTGAGACTGAAGGTCAGGGTGATCAAGGCTCAGTCTGTGGCTGGGATTAGGGACCAGTATGTGAAGGATTGGGGCTCAGTCAGTGATCTGGACCAGGGCTCAGCCTCTTCTAACTTGATTTCCAGTCCCTCCTGTTCTGTCAGGATCCAGCCCCAGTGGAGTTCTTTGCATTCCTTAAGTATACCAAAACTTTTCCAAGCTCAAGGATCTTTACGATTCCTCAAATTTCTGTAACTTTCCCTGTTTCAGCTGAAATGTTGGGTCTTCAGAGAGACTAATCCTGGCTACTCCCATAGCACTTTCTTCATTTCCTTCAGGACACTCACTGTAATCTGGTTACAGAAATTCCTTCAAAAGATGTGGGCCAGCAGCAGAGACAGAGCGAGATCTAGGAGCTGGCAAGAGAGCTGGGCGAAATGGCGCCGGGCCCGTTTGATGCTTCTTTCTGGCCCCAGGCCCAGCTTGGGATAGATGGCGATGCCAATGGCCAGATGGGCCCTCATTGGACCCCCAGCAGAATGGGATCCGCTCCATGGCCACCCTCCTTCCAAAGCCAGTCCTCATTGGTCAGCCTAGCTGGCCTGGGCTCTGGTAATGCCATGTCCTGGCCATGTGGGACTCTCCACTGGGCAGAGGAGGGAAGCCTGCCATTGAGCCATCGTGGTTTTTTCTAACCCACAGAGAAATATAAAATATAATAGAATTGACATTTACATAAATGTCACCCCAAATAAACAGGTGTTAGCAGTTAGCTACATTAGCTTGCTGTCTCTCAAAGTGACAGAGAGAGGCCAGTGTCGAGTAAGGCTCTGACCTCCCTGCCACCAGTCTGCCTCTGTCCTCCAGGCAAAGACTGCCTCTAAGCCAGTGTTCATACATGAAAAAAAATTAACAATACTTCCCCTCATCAAGGAAACTTCTCTTTGCAACAGATTGGGTAAATTAGAGTAATCACAACCAGTCCAAATCCTCGATTATGGAGCCCCGTCCCAATAGATGCATCTACGGAACAACTCCTGCTCCTCAGGTTGAGGGAATATGGCAGATGACGGGGTGGAAAGATTGTAAAAACTAGAGGGCCAGGGAGTTTGCTGTGAGCCTGTGTCTCCTAGTAATGTCAGAAGCCACACCCACCAACATGACTGTCTAAACATGAGCTGAGCAAGGGCAGCAACAGACATGCTAACATGGACAGGAAAGGACCACAAGGCCTCAGTCCTACCCAAAGAAGAACCGCAGGCAACCAAAGGATGCTGAGAGGTGGAAATAGTCTTCCCTAGGGAAGAGCACACCCATTTGTTATCCACTACCAAAATGGTCAGCTCTGAAAATACACATACAAGTAATGTTGTAAAGGCTGAGCCGGTTATATTTAGGAATATATATGTGTATACATATATAAATGTAAGAACAATTAATGAAAAAAGAGGCCATGAATTTGAAAGAAAGCAAGAAAAGGTGTATTGGAGGGTTTGAAGGGAGGAAAGGGAATGGAGAAATGAAATAACTGTATTATGGTCTTTAAAAATAAAGGAAGTAAAAAATAATATTCTGTTCATCTAAAGAATGTACACATCTGGAATCATCTTGACAAACCTTTGTTCCTCGTGTCCCCTCTTGCTGTTGTTTTGGAGGCTTACCCTAGATAATACACATATGTGGTGGTATTGTGTTCCCCAAAATATTGTGCACCCTAATAAACTTATCTGGGGTCAGAGAACAGAACAACCACTAGATACAGAGGCTAGAAAATGGTGGCATTCATGCCTTTAATCCTAGCATTCCAGAGGCAGAAATCTGTCTGGATTTCTGTGAGTTCATGGCCACATTGGAAATAGTCAGGCATGGTGACAAACACCTTTAATCCCAGAAAGTGAGCCTTTAATCCCAGGAAGTGAGGGCAGAAAGCAGAAAGGTATATAAGGCATGAAAACCAGGAACTAGAGGCTGGTTAAGCTTTTAGGCTTTCGAGAAGCAGTTCAGCTGAGACCCATTCAGATGAGGACACAGAGGTTTCCAGTCTGAGGAAATAGGATCAGCTGAGGAACTGGCAAGGTGAGGAAGCTGTGGCTTGTTCTGCTTCTCTGATCTTCCAGCATTCACCCCAATACCTGGCTCTGGGTTTGTTTTTTATTAATAAGTACTTTTAAGATTCATGCTACACACATAGATCAAAGTTACGTCTAGTTTAGCTAGAGGATCCCATTGTGAATCAAACCTGTTCACCCAGATAGCGTCCTTTCTTGGGTAGGAATTTCTGCTATGACAAGTCACAGTCTGTAGCTTGAACACAGGAGAGTATCATGACTGCAAGGACTCACCTGGAAGAGTCAAGGGCCATCTTGGTTAGAGATCTTGGTTAGAGATGCCCACTTGTGTAGGGATTGCCATGCGGCTCTCTGTGCTGGTGGCAAAGATCTGACTGCCCACCGTCTGTGGCAGAGGTCCTGGTTCTCCACATCCATGCCAATGCTCAGCCTTACCAGTTTTCTCAGCACTTGCCAAAGGATGGAAGTGATGGATGTCGCAGTTTTGTCCTACTCTGTCTCTGACTGCTCGGGTGGACCACTCCATTTCTCACCTGGGGACTACCTACTCCTTCCTGTCCCTGGTCGGCCGTGACTTAGCTTTTGAAATCCATGTGTCTATTGTCTACCGAGATGTGTTGAAAACATTCTCTCATGCTTTTTAAAACTGCCTTACAGTTTTGCATTTCACGTACAAGTTTTCTATCCATCTGGAATTTATTTCTGTGTTTGCGATGAGATAGACATCTAATTTTATCTTTCGGATTATTTATTCTTTGCCTTCTGTGACATGCACCGAGGTAAAGGTTTGAAGTATGATTTCATGCACTTGGATGTGGGTGGAGTAGCTATGAGCCCTCAAAATCAGGAGCATCAGAAGAAAAATTATTTGTGTCCCCAGGGGCCTGGGAGTCAGCATATGAATTTGGGGACACACATGTTCAGATCACACACTCTCAACAAGCCTGTGGCTAGTGGAGCTGACCTCGGTCCTTGGGTTGTGGTGGTGTTTGTTATTGTAAAGCCACGCCCCCTCCCATGCTTTACTGTTGGGGCAGAAGTCCCAGTGCGGTTCTCACCAGAGGAGCAGGTCACATTTCACCTCCTTGAATGGGAAGGGCTACTGGAAATGTGTGGAAGCGTGTGGAATTGTCTAGCATGGAGATTGCTTTTTTTCCTTGAGTTTTCTTACTCAACAACTTATGACAGTTGAGTGGAGCGTGAATGTCTCCTTTTAGACTTGGGTCACAGCCACGCTAACACCGCTTATTTACAGCCACTCAGGCTGCAGTGGCCCTGTCACAGGGAACTCCCTCAGCTGGTCGCTGGAGCTGTGTGGTGCATTCACGACTGTGTTGCGTTGGAAGGCTCTGTGTGGTACCTTCATCCAGATCTCTATGTTCTAAAAACATTGTGCCCTAGGCTTGTCTTGCGGACCTCCTGCCTCAGTCCCAGTCTCAACTGTCTCCCAAAGAACCTTGTTTCTTCTTACTGGAGATGGTTCTGGAAACCAAGCTCCAGGTGCTTGGCCACTCGCTGCAGCTGCGGTACTAATGGATACTTCAGCCCACAGGTCTAGGAGAATGAGCATGTGTGTGCACTCACCCATGTGTGTTTCTGTGTCTGTGACTCTGCTCCATCACCACATGGACCATTTTAGCCCCTTCATGGCTTGGCTGTGCTGTATCTGCCTTGGGAGGCAGTAGAACCTAGGATACAATGCCATTGTCCATCAAGCTCCTCCATGGGTTTTGTCAAATGGCAAAGGCACATGGTCACATGGTGTTATGTAAACCTGAATTGTAGAGCCTTTCCAGCTAGCCAGAGGGAGGGCACCAGCTGTACTGTGAACCGCCTCTAGAAGTACCAAAGAGAAACCCAGCCCTGCAGCCACAAGGCACTGAATCCTCTCAACATGAATGAACTTGAGCGAGGACCTAGATTCCAGCCAGGGCCACAGGTGGGCAGCCTGTGAAGCCCGAGTGCAGCAGCTGCCCATCCCCACCTCGACTCTTGCCCACAGGAATAGTGACAGCACATCTGTGCAATTAGGCCATGGTGTCATGGGCACTTGCTATGGGTGGTAGATAACCAAGACAGGCAAGCCCAAGCCCCCAGCAGCCTCTGCTCTCCAGGACTGTCACTTGGTCACTGACCACAGAGCCAGAGATTTTACATTTTCTCTTTAAAATGCTTTCATTTATTTGTTTGCTTGTTGTTTATTTAGTGTGTGTGTGTGTGTGTGTGTGTGTGTGTGTGTGTGTGTGTGTGTGTGTGTGTGATACATAAATGTGTGTGTGTGTGGGGGGGAATGGGTGCTGCAGCACGTGTGTGGAGTTCAGAGGAGAACTTTATGGGGTCATTTCTCTCCTTCCACCTCTGTGTGGGTTCCAGGGATTGAACTCAGGTTGCCAGGCCACTGGAGCAAGTGCTTTGCCTACTGAACCGTCTCCCTGGTCCCCAGATCTTCTTTACTTAGGGGAGAGAAGACTTAGTGTAACCAGATGAGGGGTACAGGAGAGCTCCAGTCGTCCTTCATATGTGTCGGATGCCCACAGAAGGCAGAGTGCATGCTAGAAGTCACCTGTCATCTGGTTCTGTGAGCAGTGTCGGTCAGCCAGATGGGGCTTCGAGGATGCCAGGACTCTGACCACTTTGCTGTCCAGAAGCGGCAGTGAGGGTGGAGATGGGCTCCTGCAGTAAAATCTTTTAGGTGTGTATTCAACTTCCATTTCCTCCCTTTTCCTTCAACAAGCCTCATTAAATCAATGGTTGCCTTATAACCTTGTCTATGTAAGAGTCAAAATAACATATTTCAACAATATTAGGATGCATCAAATTCATCCACAAAGTTAATACAGGCCATTTTCTCCCACCCTTGAGCCTCAAAGTAAGCCCAAACTGTGCAAGTATATCCTGTCCACTTTCATCCTGCCCCCTGTCAAGGACCCCAGGCTGTGGGAGTATATTCTGTCTGGCTTCTTCACACCCCCGCTATGGGTGTAGCACAGACCTTGGATGGGAAGAAAGGTTTTCCTTCATATTCTTAGCACGGATGTGGCTCTGTTATCCCACATCCCTGCATCTCATTTGCCCCTGTTTCCTGGGAGCCTTCCCTTTCTCAGGACATGAAAGCACATGTCATGACCTGTCTCTAGCCACAACAGACAAAAACTCAGCTGTGCCTCTTAGACTAAAGTTCCCATGTCCCCATCTCCTTCAGCTGGCATTGCCACCAGGGTCTCCCTTGCCTCTGGCAGAGTGCACTGGGCGCAGGGCAAGAGTGCAGTTTTTGGAGGCATGCCTAGGAGCAAGGGCGGGAAGCAGAGGGCCAGATGCATGGGAGCAGGGCACACCAGTATTGGGACATTGTGGGGTGGCTCATCATGGTCATGGCAGGGGCTCCAAGGACAGGGAAAGAATAGTGGGATAATCATTTGAGTGGCCACATAGGAAAGAAGGGAGTGTGTCTGACCCCATTCTCCTTAGTTGTGGCTGTCCTGTGGGGGAAATTGATTTCCCAGAAGCTCCTTCCAGAGACTTGCTGGGACTCTCCATAATGCTCATGTCCAGGAGTACAGGTGTCCTGGAACTGGCATAAAAAAGTGGCACACACGGGACAGCTGAAGCACTGGCTAACTAGTGTGTTTGGCCCTGAAGACCAGAAGGGGTGATCAGGTGTTGCAGTGCTGTCTCTTCCGGGACAATGCCTAATCTTACATAAGCTAAATTATGCCTGGAATGAATATATATGGATGGGATCTATTAGAATGACTTACAGGCTGTGGTTCAGCTAGTTCAACAACGGCTCTCTACCAACAGGATGTCCAAGAATCCAGGGGTTGTTCAGTCTATGAGGCTGACTGTCTCAGCTAGTCTTTACTATATGCCAGAATCCTGAAGAAGTAGGCGCTAATGCCAGTGAAGGAAAACTTGCCAGCGAGAGTGAGAGCAAGCAGGCAAAGAGAGAAAGCTTCCTTCTTCCGTGCCCTTTATATATAGGCTTTCAGCAGAAGGTGTGGCCCAGATTAAAGATGGATCTTCCCACTTCAAACGATTTAATTAAGAAAAACTTCCTCACAGGTGTACGCAGCTGCTTGGGTTTTAGTTAATTTCAGATGTAGTCAAGTTGACGACCAAGAACACCCGTCATAGGGAGGCACTAGGGCTATGCCCTCATAATGGAAATTTCAGAGAGACACAGTCCAGTTCCTAAAGCCAGTGTAGAGGACAGGAGTGTGTGCTGTGCAGCAGCACCAGGGAGACAAGCGGCTTCCCTGCATGCAGTGAGCAGTGTGAGAGAGGGAGAGGAGGCAATACCCTGGGGCAACCCAGACCGTTTCCATAGGTCTGGCCCCATCACCCTTCTCTCTACAAAGCCACCCATGTGCCAGGCCTCATCACCCAGCATCAGGCCGCCTTTCCTAGTCTGAGGAGCCCCTTGGCCATAGGCCACATCTGCAGAGTCATGCGAAGCAGAGAGGGCATGGTGACCATGGCCACGGTATGCAGCTTTACAGCTAGCTACTCGGCTGCCATGACAGGGTGGCCTCCTGAAGTGTCCCCAGGCCTCTGCTGTCTGTCCCCTCCCAATGCTCAGCTTGTCACAGGAGGAGGGAACCCAGCCTCCTCGGCCCCCTCCAGCTGTAGAACTTGGTGCTGCAGCCGACACACAGATGTGGAAAAGGGAGCCGGCTGCTCAGGCGCAGTCTCGACTCAGACCCCAGCTGGGCCTTGTCTAATTCCCCTTAATTCAGGAGCACGGCTTCCGTGGCACGGGATTTCCCAACAAGCCATTGTCTTTCATCTGGGTTTTGAGAGCCAAGAAGCCAAATTCATGGTGCAGGGGAGTAGGTTCACACAGCAGGAAGAAGAGTGCCACACCCCAAAGCCCCCTCGCTCCTGCAGGGGTCTCCAGGGACTCTGGAATACGACTTTCCAGAGAACCTCGAGCAGACGGGTGGCTGCCTGTTATCACCACTGGGACAGCCCTGTTGGCGCCATCTGGAACACTCCACCACAAGATGGGGGAAACAAGATATGCTGTATCTCACCTCGGGAATTCTGGGAAATTTGAAAGACCGACCGGGGTGCTCTGGGAGACAGAAGAGAGAGAGAGGCAGCAGATTCCGCATAGACAGAGCTGCGGCAGAGAGGGAAGTCCAGGGCTGGTGAAGAGTGGCGAGGCCACACCCAGTGAGCCTGTGGTGGAGGAGCAGGCTGCAGCTGGTGAGACTGCGAAGAAACAGAGCCTTGAGCCAGGAATGGGACTCTGAGGTCCTTAGTGTCTTGAACAGAGCTGACGTGTGGGGCTGGAAGCCTGCCTCAGACTTGCTTCCTATGTGACTGGCTGAGGTCACCATGGTTAGCAATACTGTAGGAAGGCTCAAAGATGGGAAGTGGGGTGTTGAGCAAAAGGGAATCAAAGATGACTTGGAGGAGCCCAAGTCCTGGCTGCTGGCTGTGGAGGTAGAAAAGGCAGGATGGATGTGTTTCCCTTGTCTCATCCTTCCTCTTCCAAGCAAGCTCCTGGAAGGCATCACGTCCAGCATCTTCCAGGCCGTGGCATCCAGGCTTGAGGCAGTGAGAGGATGCTGTTCTCTACCACAGGCAGCTAGTCCTGGAGAATGATCTCTCTAGCTGGCAAACCGCACGGTACAGCGCAGCAGCCAGGATGGAGGAAATGGTGTACATAGGACTTCAGTGACATAGAGTACCAGTGGATGAGAAGGTCTGGGGGGACATGAGTGTTGGTGCAAAGATGGGTGTGGTGGGTCCAGGAGGGGATCTGAAAGTTCGGGCCAGATCTCAGCTAGAGCCAGGGGTCACAGCGGACATAAGAAATGAGGCTGAAATGGGAGACAGGATAGGAAGACAGGACAGGGCAGAAGGCCCCTGGAGGGCTGGAGCCTTCCTGCTGATCCAGCCTGTGATGGAAGTGCAGGATGGGGAAGCTGGGTAAACAAGCTGGATCCTAGTAGTTTTGGAAAGGTGACAAGAACTGTGAGACGGAGGCCAGGGACTGTCATCGGCGGCCTCTGCAATCAGGCACAAATGGGTTCCCGTAAGTGGATTCCCCGAGGAGGCAAGCGGAATTGAGTCCTCACGGAGGCATATGGAAATGCCTTTTGTGAATAATGCAGCTGCCTCCCCCAGAACCTTGCAATGATGTGCCTCCCTGGCCTTTGTCAGAGTGTGTCCGCCAAGACTCCGCCAGCAGGCAGGTTTTATGACTTCCATTTGGGGAAATGAGAAAAGTGGCTTCCGGTGACTCGAAAGCTTGTCATTCAGGGACATTTCTACTCCCTCTGGCTCCTGACTTTCTTGGATCAGATCATCACATGCTGAGGGACGAGGTCCTTCTGTCACTTCTCTTTCCCTCTCTGAGTCCCATTTTGCAGCCCCTTATCCCACAAGAATCCCATATATACACACACTTCTCATCTACCTCTGCCCTGACCTCTCTGAGTTCTCCCATCAGCCCCATTGCATCCTAAATAAGATGCCCCTTGGACTTCCCAACGCTGTCAGTATCTAATAGATTCCACACGTGACAGGCCTGCTACTTTAACTAGTGGGACAACACAACATTGTCCCCACACTGATGCTCAGGAGACTTGCTCTCTCTCCCCCACTCCACGGCACACTGCTCCTCTGGACCAGCTTTCCAGGCCTACCACACTGAGGCCTGGCCTCTCCTCAACTCCTTCCAGGGCTTCCAGCCAGAGAGGCATTTGTAGAGAAAGGTCAGATGGCGCCAAGAAGAAGCCGTAATGGAGGATGGCAGGTGCTAACAGGTGGGAAGGGCCAAGAGCAGTCAGGACAAGCAGTGAGGGACAGGGAAGAGGAGATGCAGGGAAAGGTGAAGGGAGGGGGTACAGGGAGGGATACAAGGAAGGATGAAGGGAGAGATGCAGGGAGGGATGCAGGGAGAGACACATGCAGGGCTGCATGGAGGGATGCAGGGAGTGACACATGCAGGGCTGCATGGAGGGATGCAGGGAGTGACACATGCAGGGCTGCATGGAGGGATGGAGGGAGTGACAAATGCAGGGCTGCATGGAGGGATGCAGGGGGCTGCATGGAGGGATGCAGGGAGAGGCACATGCAGGGCTGCATGGAAGGCTGCAGAGAGGGACAGAGGGAGGGCTGCAGGGATAGATACAGGGAGGGTTGCAGGGGGGATGTAAGGGGATGTAGGGAAGGGTGCAAGGAAGGATGAAGGGAGAGATGAAGGGAAGGCTTCAAGGAGGGGTGTAGGGAGGGGGTACAGGAATAGCCAGGCCTCTGAGCAAATCTGCTGATGCTTCCCAGAATCAGAAAGTAGCTAACAGGAAAGATGGAAGAGAATTTGGAACAAGACTTGGAGAGAGAGGCTTTGAAAGGCGGAGGAATGTTTTCAGTCCAGCAAGTAGTAGCAAGAATCCACTGTCCATTGTTCATCGTAACTGGACCAGCTGGTGACAAGCCAGTCCATGTTCCTCTGCCATGACACTCTGGCTTGGCCACAAAAACGTGGTGGGGTGGGGCAGGGGTGATGAGCCTGACCCCATTGTGTAGAACAAGTGGAGCTGGTATTCTCTTGGCTCTTTCTGAGCAGACAGGGCAGGGGTGGAAGAGGGTTGGTTTGTATACACAGCGTTTGTGATATTAGCTGGTAAATAATGCATGAACCCGAATCGTGTTTGGCACAGAGTGCTCTTTCTGCAAAATGTGACACTCAACAAAGCTAAAATAAATAAATAAATAAATAAACAAGGAACTGCATCTCAAAGGAGTGGCCCTATGTCTGCCGCTATCCTTCCTCAGTGAGAACCAACCTCACCAGGAAGCTAGGCCCTCAAGGGCAAGCAGAGATAAAGGCACCCGAGCACATGCCTTGCTCTGCAAGGCTCTCCAGGCTGCATCTGCCTACCTGATGCTCCAAGGACAACTCTGTGAGGTGGATACAGTCATGCAGCATCTCCCCAGGGTGACAGTGAAGACAATGTGTGCATTCTCACACCGGTTCCACACAGCGAGCAGCTCCAACGGGTGCATTACGAGGGGTGCTGTAAACTTTGGGTTTAAACTTGAACCCAAGACATCTTTCTTTTTTGTGTGTGTGTAGATTCTCATTCCACACAGGGCCATAGATGTTTTCAAGTGAGTTGAGAGTGAGGCTCTTTCCTTCAAGCTCTTCAGGGAAGGTATAATGGTGGGCACCAAACATGGAAGCACCTTCTTGTATCTGGGGGTGGGGGCGTCTCACTTCATGAGTCTGGGGGATAGATACTGTGCTGCAAAAAACAAAGCTAATGATACCTGGATGCTGACATGGGTGATGGGTTATGAACAAGTGACCCAGAGGACCCATGTTGTATGCTCTAGGGTGAGTGCAGAGGCAGCAGGAACCTCCCGCGAGGACATGGTGTGCAGTTTAGAACCCTGTTCTGGCTGCACAGTTCTTATTTCCTGCTTATTTCTTCACCTTCCCGGAGGCAGGAAGCTTACTGAGAGGCCCCAACTCTACCGGATGAACTGCCCTGGGATACAAGCAGCTGTGGCCTGCAATCTGAGCTCTCAGCCTGAAGTCTCTGTTACTGCCACCAAGCATCTCTGTGGTCCTGAGAAGGTGCGCCACTGTCTTAGCAGGCACTGGCAGGCCGAGTCCATTCAGGTGGGGTAATATTCAGACGGTCTGTGGTAACGGCCCTGGGCCAGCTGCTCAGGCTGGGGGCCTCACTGGTGCTGTGGTTTCTTCAGGTTCCTCTGACTGTGCCAGGAGGACGTCTATGCTACTCAAGCTGCTGGGACCTGACACTTGGTCTTTTTCCGTCATTTTGGGAACGCCATCATTATTACATCAGACGTTTCTCTTGCTCTGTTCTCTCATTTTCTTCTTGCCCAATGGCACCAGAGTCTCACTGTATAGTTCAGCTTAGCATGAAATTCATTATGTCACCCATAATTGCATGTTAGAGTTACATGTGTGATCCTCCTGCTTCAGCCTTCCAAATTCTGAGATTCTAGGTGTGCACCACCATGCCTACCTGTCTAAGTCTCTGATACGGTTCTAATTCTCTCTCTCTCTCTCTCTCTCTCTCTCTCTCTCTCTCTCTCTCTCTCTCTCTCTCTCTGTCTGTGTGTGTGTGTGTGTGTGTGTGTGTGTGTACGTGTGCACGTGTTATGTTTTTTTAAAAAATTTATTTTTTTCCTATTTTATTTCCATTTGGGGAGTTTCTATTGACTGATAGCCAAGATCTCTAATCCTTTCCTTGGCAGTAATTTGCCAACCACAAAACTGCCCAAGACATCCTTCATTCTGTCCGTGTTTTCCTCTCTAGCACTTTTGTTCTTTCTTAGCATTTTCCTCTTTCAGCTCACGGTTATCATCTGTTCTTGCATGTGGTCTTCCTTTTTCATTACAGCCTTGAACGTGGCTTAAAATTTCTCATCTGATCACTTCATGTGCTGGCTAACTTGACATAACTATAGTCATCTGAGAGGAGGGAACCTCAACTGAGGAAATATCTTCATAAGATCAGGTTGCAGGCAAGCCTGTGGAACATTTTCTTTCTTTCTGTTTTTTTTTTTCTTTTATAGAAAAGAAGCAAGATATACAGGAAAACTGGTCTTTATTGTTTAAATACTTCCTAGCTTTCTGAATTGTCAGGTGACTACCTTTTCTGAGATCAATTTAATCACATCAAAAGAGGAATGATGATGTATGTAAAGGGTATATTTTAGCTTAGAATAATGGGTTTTTCGCTGTTAGGTTGTTATACTTGAGTTAAACATTTCCATTGTTTTATTTTACTTACCATTCAAAATAGCCAAAAATATAATGTCAGCTCCTCCCAGAATGTCTAACACAGTGTGACCAGCCTCATCCTCCACATGCTTTTCATAATAAAACTATACTTTACCATAGGCTCAGAAGCATGAAGCCAAGTGACTATGGGCTGAACCCTCTGAATCTGTGAGCCAAGTAGGTAATTCCTTTTAGTAGGCATTCATGTCAGAGAATTTGTCATAGAAATGCAAAAATAAATAAAACATACACCAAATCTCTCCTGGGAACATTTTCTTAATTAATGACTGATCGGGGAGGCCCAGCCCATTGTGAGTGGGGCCACCTCTGGGATGGTGGTCCAGGGTTCTATAAGAAATAAGACTGAGCAAGCCATGGTGAGCATGCCAGTAAACAGCACTCTTCCCTGGCCTCTGCATCAGCTCCTGCCTCCAGGATCCTGCCTTGTTGGAGTTCTTGACCTGACTTCCTTAAGTGATAAACAGTTATATGGGAGCATAAGCCAAATAAACCCTTTTCTCCCCAGGTTGTCTGTGGTCATGGTGTTTCATCACAGCAATAGTAACACTAACTAAGAGACTCCAACAGCTGGGTCGGGTCATATCTACACCACCTTCCAATTCTTGATTTGTCTCTTCAATGGGTAAAATTTGAACAATCGCTTCCTGGTTCACGTTGGAGCTCACTGTTGAAAGCCTAACATGGGACATTGAGTAACAGCAACAGAGATCATTTTTTTTAAATGTTCACTCTAACTGTTGGCATCAAAAGCTGTTTGGTGCTGTCTCCTTTTCTTAGCCTCTCCTGCTATGAGACCTCCCAAGAAAAACATTTAGTCAATACATGTTTATTGAGGTCAAGAAGTTCTGCATACCCAGAGATCCTGGGACAATGAACAAGATGGTGTGACATGTGCCATACGGTTATATGAAAGGGGTGGGATGTGACTGAATGTGAAAACCAATAAAAGGGATGGAAGGAGACAGCACAGTTTTGCAGAGAGGAAGTCCGCAAATAAGGCCCTGTGTAGGAATCGTGAGGAAGAGACGAGAAGGGGAACGTATCCTTACACATCATGGTTAACATGGGCAAAGTAGAAAGGGAGTTGACCTGGGGTGGATTTGAGTGGGAAGAGTGGTAGATTGTGTCCTTGTGCCAACCACACACATCTGCCCCTTGCTGGCCATGTGGAGCAGAGTCCTTCTGGTTCCTACCACATCCTCAGAGCCAGGCAGAGACCTACACAGTGCAGATGTGCAGAGCATACCTGCCTGCGAAGTCACAGAGAGGATTTTGTTCAATTATATGAAAGAAATCAAGGCTAAGGATCCAGGAGACAGCTGAGGCCATCACATCCCACAGCGTGGGCTCTGGACATGAGGATGATTCAATAGGAGGGTGGCCTCTCTGCCCACAACTGTCAGGGGCCTTATCTAGTACCACGAACCAGCTCCACCCTCTTGATACTTCACTTTCCTCCCTAGTAAGACATTCTCCCTGGAGAGAAGATGCATACTACTTAGGGTCTTCCTAATAGAGTGCACCTAATTCCAAGGCTCTCACTTTACATATAAGTAAACTGAGGCCCAGAGAGAGATGTGACTATACAGCTATACCTTCAGGACATCAAGTTATCTCTTTCCAGTTTTCCAAGATGCTGGGGCTCCCAGGTCCTACCAACAGGATTGTGGGGTCATCTCACCCAGTATCTTGAGTCTTGTCGTCTATCCCACATCCGCCACACCCTATGACCCAGCACACTTTATTCTTTATGCTTCCAATTTCTCTCACACTGAATGAAGTGTTTATAAACTCATTGGTGGGAATATCACAGAGTGTGTCCAATGGTAAAATAATTAGATCTTTGCAAGGTCTAAGGTGTAAAGAATAATTCCTGGCACCCAAAAGTAGCCCCTAGGGTAGGATTCTTCCGGCTGGCTAGCTTATGAGAGAGCAGAGGGAGATCTAGAGATCTGTACTTTCTCTGCCTATCAGGAGGCCTGCTTGAATGTCCCAGAATGCCCAAGGCAGAGTAGGCTGTGGTAGCAGAAGGAGGCCAGTAGTCCCAGGACATCACCACACAGCTTTATTTCTCCACGTTTCCCTACAGGACAGTCCTTACTCCATTTAGAATCTCCTGACATCCACCATCCTTGACAACTGTATCAGCACTCATCAAGTCTTCAGGGCTCAGAGCGCGTGTGAAGATTTCGCGCAGGAAACCGAGTGCTGCTTCCCATCTTCAGCAACTCCAGGGTCCGCCTGTGTTGAGGCGCGTGCTCCCATCAGCCATTCACAAAGTGTCTGCTGGAATTAGTAAATCCCTTTCATTTACTTACGTAGGAGAAAATGTTTAATAGCTGCCACATGAAATTTGCAAATTGTGCTCCGTCTGGGGCTGATTAATAAAACACCATGGAAAATACATCAGTCATTTTGGGATTTAAATTAGCACCGCATTCCACTTGAATCATCCTCTTTTGCAAAGCTGATATGGCCTTGCATCCCCCCTCCCTCTCCTCCTTCATCCCTATTTTTTTTTCTTCCAATCTCTGCAGTTCAGTTGCTCGGTTGAGGAGCCAAATGAGAGAAAGATGAGGTTGTTTGTGACTGTCGCTTATCAGTCCTAGTCGACCTGTGGCAGGCTAGGGGGGACTCATTTATCTCCATGTCCTCTGGGTGCCAGCACACAGTAGGTAACAGAGAACTGAATGGCAGATTATGAAATTGTGGAGCTTCATTGAGACAGGCCTTGGAACCCCTTCCCTGTATGGTTGCCATGGGTTCCAAGTAGCTAGAATGTGCCCAGCACTTCAGCTAGCCAGGTATTGTGTTAAGAAACTTTCAGGGATTCTTTTACATTGTTGAAATCTCTCAGATGATGAGGAGGGACACCTTCATCCCGTCTTCAGATGACGTCTGAAGCTTGATGGTGTTAAGAGCCCTTTCTCGGCATTCACCACAGAGCAGAAGGTAAATCCAGGGCTTTCTAAAGTGGCAGGTGCATCTGTGGTCTTCTCCCCCAGTGTCCATGTTCTATAGATGGAGGGACCGAAGCACAGCCAGTGACTTCAGTAATAGCTACACGCTGATTGGGGGAGCTCTGAGGGTATAATAGGAACCTCTCAATCCTTAGACAGAGCACCACTCATTGGCAGATACCTGTGGTAGCTTGCTGTGCTCCAGGCCATCTGCTGGGCCCACAGGGATCAATGCATGCCTAAGAGACCTCCAGTTAGTTATTCCACAGAGGTACAGTGTACCAAGCTAGAAGTCCAGGACTTGATCCCACAGAGAGCGGCTTGAATTGAGAGAAGGCAAACCTTCTCATTCTAGCTAACCCTCTATGGCACCACTCAAGAATTGGAAGTAATAACACATGCCCTGCCCACATAAGAGGACTTTGTGAGGGTTAGATCTGGAAAAAGCATACAACAAAGGGTATTTTGAAGAGCTAAGCCCCCCACCAAGCAATGGGACCAACCCACAGACTGAAGTGACTTTTATCCTTTCCAGGGGCAGGAGGGACTCAATGCAGCAGCCTTGCACCCCAGTCCCAACGCACTCTTTCATCTAGTAGCACACCCCGAGCACTAATTGTTAACAGATTTTGCAATATCCCCCAAATTACACACCCATTAGCGGCTGAGTCTAGCCATGATGGAGGCGTTAAGGCGTAACATCCTTGAAGTGGTGTTGCTGGAGTGGGCCCCTGGGGCAGTGGGGGCTGCTTTAATGAGAGGGAGGGAACTTAACCCTCCCTTTGTCCCCAACCTCATCCAAGGGTTGCCTTTAAAATGAGAGGCAACTTCAGTTGGCTTTGTGGCTGGCTGCTTAGAGCTACAGATTAGGAGAGCTGGTCCAAAGGCTGTGTCTCAGCAGGAGCTAGGGAATCTTCTAAAAGCCCAAAGCCTTCAAATGAGGGCTGCCATGTGGAGCCCACATCTATCACTCCCTGCTCCAGCCCCACTTGAGCCTCAGTATGCACAGATGTCCTTTAGTATCCCCCAGGGAATGGTCTCAGGACCTCCTATGAATACTAAAACCTGTGCATGCACATATTCTTGTATAAAATGCCATCACATCTGCATCTAAGCTATGAACACCCCCCTGTGTACTTTAAATCAGCCCTGGATGACTTACAACAGCTAATACCATGTAAATTCTGCCTCCATAATAGTTATGTGGTATTGTTTAGGGGATTATCAGAAGAAAAAATCCATACATGTTCAGCATAATGCATTTTAAAAAACAGCCCCTATCCAACCATGGTTGGTTAACTCTGCAGATATGGGACCATAAGTATGGAAGGCTGGCTGTACACGCATGGTTCCTACATGGGGAATTTCCCTATCCCCTTTTAATAGACCTGACTTCCCATGGCTTCTGAGTATTCATAGTCAGGTTATTTTTTGTAAAGCGTTGAGATCTGGTTTTCTCAGCTTTCTGGCATAGAGTATAGATCTTGGCAAATTATCAGAAAGGTTTATGAATTGTAGGATGAACCTTAACCATAACTTAAGGTCTAAACACACAGCAAGTGTTGATTCTGTCCACTGCAAGATGAATCAATAGGACGGAAGATTCACGAGTTTCCTCCCCACCACCAGCGAGAGCATCAGGGCAGAGGACTGAGTCACCAGATCCACCACGCCAGCACTCATTCCACCCCAGACAGGTTCCAGGTCCCCATGATCTGTGCTCTGGGGTGGCTTAGGACATCCCAGTAGCCAATGGATCCCTTGGCACATGGATGCTCCTTCAGTCCCACTCATTCCAAGCTCCTCGGGAATTCAAGTGGGGCCTCGTTAAAGAGCAACAGCCTCTGTCATCATTTTGCTTTTGTGAACTCTCTCTTCTGGTCCCAGGTTCTCTTTACAAGCACACCCTGTGAGCCTTTACATCTCGGTATTGGCAGGGTAAACAGAAAGAAATCTGCTGGAGCCCCTGCCCTGGAGGTGCTCACAGCTTAGCTGGGAAGAAAGGAATGTGCCCAAATAATTAGACTATCGTGTGATAAATGTGATAATTGAGGTAAAAACAAAGCCGTGTGCAAACACAGAACAGAACATTAAGCTGTGCCCGTTGGGCTGGTAGAAGCCTCACAGAGGCCGAGATGTCGGTGGTGAATTTTGGTTAAGAGACAGAGTCTGTTCATCACCACTCCCCCTCAGCTGGGTAGGACCAGAAGATCCCCACAGGCAAGAAGAACGGTGAGTGCACTCCTGCACTCCGCCTCTGGTCAGGATTCTCTGGCATCTACTACCAGGAAGCTGAGGTGTTTGGTAACCAGTGTGAAGTGCTGGTGCCAGCAAAGCAGGTTGGAGTCAGGCTTAGAAAGGCTTTGAATATCTTTTAAAGGGTTTTTGCTTTCTCCTGTGACCACAGGGAACCCTTAAAGGATTTAAAACTGGAGAAGTGACATGATGGAATTTGTGAGCAAGAACCTGGCGCCTTCAGTATTGATGAAAAAGCAGAGAAGACAGTGATGTCTTAAGCCAGACTCCCTACCAGCCACACCTCCATTTGGTCCTTATCTTCTGAGAGGGCGTGTTGTGATTCTGGCCCTGCTCCTGACTCTCTGAGTGACCTTTGCAGGAATGTGAGCTCAGGTTCAGCTCCAAATTCAGAAATGGCTCGGCCTACTTTACCTTGTGTTGTTAGGAGCTGGTGGCACAAGCTGTGTACAGTACAGCCCGTTGCACTTGGCCTTGTAGGTGTGAGAAGTTACCGTTTTTATTTCATGAAATGAAGCCCTTTGTACCATCTGTTGTTAACTCATTCTGTCATCTGTGCCAGGCTCCCTCAGTCTAAGAGCAACCAAAACTGGAGACCCTCTCCAGCTAACCCTCCCCTTCTTCCCTAGGACTCCAGGTTAGATGGCCCGAGGCTGTGAAAAATCCTGTCCAAGGTTCTGAAACAGCCCTGTTAGCCAGAACTGACTCCCCGGGCTGGGCGCTGTCCGTAGTTCTGAACCTTATATACACTCAAGGAGAATTTGCTGAGCCCAACTGGCAGAAAAACCCCATTTCTGAGCACATCCACTAGAGAAAGCATTGCAGCCGTCTGTTGCTCCAAACTCACTTTCTCCCAGCAGATTTACAACTCATAAGCGAAGCCGTCAGAGTCAAGTGAATAAAGCCAAGGCCCCAGCGCACTTCGGCATTAACCATGAGCGAGTAGGAGGGCTTCGAGCATCTTGTATTTTAATTCCAACCCATTTATGAAGTTGCCTTCCCAGTGAATCATTTATCAGACCCACCCCCACTCTCTCGTTCTGTGCTTCCTTGCAGCTCACACAAAGGAAGGAAATGAAAACCGTTTCAATGGCTGCAGCTGCTGCCCAGAATCTTTACGAGCCGGTGCACAAGGAGGAGGGAGGGGCACCGGCTTTCGATCTGACTATGTTGCCAGTGATGTTTCAGACTTAAATGAAGTCAGGACTAGATGGAAACTGTAAAGTTAGTCTTGAAGAGTCTCTGGTTTCATAGGCCCCACCCTTTACAGCACCCCAGTTATCCCCCAAACTGCTCCCGAAGCCCAATTACAATGGGTAACATATTTCCATTCTGGAAATACTTCTTGTTCTAGTCTTCCTTTGCTCAGCCTTTGCCTCCCTGTGTTCTGCACCATTAGGACATTTCTACCTTGAGATTTCTAGCCCTAAAACACACTCAGGTGAATTCCAACTTGGCAGATCAGTAGTTCTAATTTCGAACAAGGCACTTAAAATCCCGCGTCTCAACTCCCTTTTTGGTAAGATAGGGACAGAAAAAAACACCTCTGTGGATGTGGATGGTACCTATTGGGCCTGGCTTCAGTGGGTGTTCTGGAAGCATTTTTCCTTGCCTCCCTTTTGCAAATGAGTGAGTTAATGATGCAATTCCTGTCTCTGTATTAATTCCATCAGCATTTATCTGCACATTTTCCCTGGTTCAATAATATTTCCCTAGGAGAACCGACCTTATTCAAGTGAATGCCTGGTTATCTGTGCCCCATTCAAGTCCAAGAAACAAGACTCTGTGGGTAAGCCAGTGCCCTGCCTATGCACAGAGCCATGGCTGGCACAAAAGACTTGACAATAATTTCTTTTCCTTTTTGCTAGTGGCTTCTCCCAGGCTGAGGAGTGTTTGTTCTTGCCGCTCCAACTTTTAAGAAGACACGAGGCTGAAAAAAACCACTTTGTCAAGAGATAATTGATTTCAGATGACTAATTTATTAGCCAGGACCGTTGTGTAGGCTGGAGTTTCTGTCCATTGCAGGTGTTGGGTGGTGATGAAACAATGATTCCAGGACGTGCCTACCATCATTGTTGCCAGGCTCTGGAACACAGGGAAGCAGGTGCCTTGAAGCTCTGCCTAGCAGTGGAGAAATCAAAAGACCTCTTGATGTGTCCTCAGCTGGACAAGCCTTTTAAAATACGACTTGCAATAATCTAGCTTTGACCTTGAGCCCCTCACTTCTTTTTCTTGTTCTACCATCCTGTGTCTCACAGCTCCTCATTCCTAAGTGACCCCGAAACCCACCACCTTGCCTTAAATTTCATCCTGACAAAGCACAGCCCCGTTTAGGCCTGATGCTCCCCTCCCTGCCCCTCCTGCCAATGTCCCTGTCTCACAGCAAGGCTACTGGCAGAGTGCAGGCAGTTGCTCACCTGGATGACTGAAGTATCCCAAAATGGTCCCATCTGCCCCAACTCATCACCTCTCATCCAGCCTCCACTCTGCTTCCTGGCTACATTTTATAAAATGCAAGCCTGCCTGTATTTTCCACTACTTCAAACCTCCCATTCACTCCTTGCTGCATAAGGATATCTGTAGCCCTCTATCCTAGCATTTAAAGGCCTCTCCAGTTCATGATAGATGTCTTCTATATCATCAGTTTTTTTTTCCATCGTGTGCCTCATGTTCCACATTCCAGAGGCCTGGCTGCTTGTCTTGTTTCCTACGAGCTTTCCACGCTGTCCCATCTATTCTGCCCCAAGTTCATTCTTCAAGGTTGACCCAAGGCTCACCTTTACTTCAAAGCCTTCACACACATGCCCAGGTCCTAGTTTTCTCCAAGGGAATTTTCAAGGCAATAAATGTTTTGATGTGGTCTTCACATGTTTGTTGCCAGAGGAAAACCTCCAGTGACAGAAGATGGATCATAACAGCCACACATTCAGTGGTGTTGTCTGCCCAGTGCTCAGGGTCTTACTTCTGGGCCCATATGACTGTATTGATCAGATGAAAAGCCATTTCCTGTTCTTGCTAGCATGGTGGGGGACAGAGACACTGTTTGGCACCAAGCTGCCTTTCAGCATATGCTGCTCAGGATGGACAATCCCATTCTGCTGTTCCCAGACTCTGTGGCAGCTGTGAGCATTGACTGAGCCTGCTGCTGCTGCTGAGAAGGAATTATCCTCACACCTGGAGGAGTGCCACACCCTCCTTCTCTGCCATCTGCCTTCCACCTGTGGACCTTCGAGCCTCTACAGTGCTGGGAAAATAAACAACGCTAAAGCCTCAATCTGACCATGACCCGTGTGACCCCCAAGGCATTCTCAGTATAGAGGATAAATCCTACGCTCCCCTGCCTGCCCTGTGGACACCACACACTCTGGACTGCTTTCAGATCCTTCAGCACCCCTCAAGTTACCTTGTTCCCACCCAGGGACCTCTCAGCCCACCGTTATGTGCAGTGGATAACTAACCATGGTCTTCGGAACTTGAAATCCTGTAACCAAAGGCTTGAAGAATTCTTGTTCCTAGGAGCAGATTCAGTTTTCCTCCATTCAAATGCTGTTCTCAATACTAATACTTATTCTGTGGGGGGAGGGTGGGGATGTTCACACATGTATGTGTGTGTGCACGCATTTGCATGTGTGCATGTGTGTAAATACGAGCAAGCTCACACGTGTACACCTGGAGGACAGAGGTTAAAGCACCCACATGGTGGCTTACAACCACCTATAATTTCAGTCCCAGGGGATCTTACACACTCTTCTGACCTCCCAGGGTACTGCACACATGTGGACGTTTGTACACTCAGGTAGACTGATGTCTCTGGGTTTGAGGCCAGCCTGCTCTACATAGTGAGTTCTAGGCTAGCCAGTGCTACAGAGTGAGATCCTGTCACAAAACAAATTTGTTTTTAGAAATTGTGTTTTCTAGATACTGGTTCTGCCTATTTTTCAAGATTTTTTTAATTATATTTTTAAAAAGATGTTTCTTGCCTAAAACACCTCATGGTCTTCTTGACCTCCCTGCTACCCACACTGTCCCACTAGTGAGGTCCTGTTCACCACCTAGGAGCCAGCTTTCTTGGCCCATTTTCTGGCCCTTCCTTTTCTGTTCTCTTTTCTGAAAGTGTCATTATTGGGCTTCGATGCCTAGAGCTGGTCACCAGAAACATTACCATATCTTAATGTCTTTCTTTTTGCTGTTTTGTTCTGCTTCCTGGAAATTTCCTTTCACTTCATCTCTAAAACATCCACAAGATTAAAAAGGTCTCTGTGTTTTCAGTTCATAAGAGCGCTTTGTGTGGCTTGCTTGCCCGCCCACATTGCATCACTGTAGGAAGAAGACCACACCATCACTGCTTTGCTGAGCACATGGACCTTTTCCTCTTTGCTTTGTTTCCAGTTCATATGATCTGTGTTGGTTTGTTTCTTTCTCTTCCTCTTTCTCTGTACTGGGGACGCACCTTATGTGTCCAAGGCAAGTGCTCTATCACTGAGTTAACTACGTCACTAACCTTCATTTATACTAAAACATATTTTATTAGGGGCTGGTGAGATGGCTCAGTGGGAAAGATCCATATCTATCACCCTGATCAAAAATTAACTCCAAGGATATCAGATATCTCAACTTAAAACCCCAAATGCTAAAACTGCTAGAAGAAAACCTAGGCATCTCCCTACAAGCTATAGGTGTAGGAAAGGACCTCCTGAGAAGGACTCAATTTGTCTGGGAATTCAGGCCAACTATTGACAAGTGGAACTCAATTAAACTTAAAAAACTAAAGAAACAATCAACCCATGAGTAAGAAACCCACAGAGCAGAAAATAATCTTTGCCAGATATACATCTGACAGTGGATTAGTATTCAGAATACAGAGAGAACTCAAGAAAACAGAGTCAAGAAAGCAAATGACTCAATTAAAAAGTGGGTTATGGATCGGAACAGAGAATTCATAACAGAAGAAATAACAATAGCTAATAAATATCTCAAAATATGTTCACCATTCTTAGCAATGAAATTCAAATTGAACCAATTTTGAAATTTCATCTCAACCAGGCCAGAATGGCTAAGATAAACAAAACAAGTGGCAACGGATGCTGGTGAGATTGTGGCAAAAGGGAAATCCTCGTTCATTGTTGGTGACAATGCAAACCGGTCCAGTCACTCTGAAAATCAGTGTGGAGGATTCTCAAAAAGCTAAAAATAAATCTACTCTGTGTCCTAGCTATACCACTCCTTGGCATAAGCCCAACAGACTTGACATCCTACTCCACAGACACTTGCTCAGCCATATTCATTGCTGCTCTATTCACAACAGCTAGAAAACAGAAACATCCTAAATGTCCTACAACCAAGGAACGGATACTGGAAACGTGGTACAAACACGCAATGAATGCTACCCAGCTGTAAAGAAAACTGAAATCATGGATTTTGAAGGTGAAGGGATGGAGCTAGAGAAGATTATATTGAGTGAGATAACTTAGACCTCAAGGGGGAAATGCCATACATTCTATCCCATCTGTGGTTCCATCGCTCCAGATCTTTAGAGGTGTACATATCAATTGAGTCAACTATAGAAACCAGAAAAGTAAAATGGGATCATGGAGGGGAGGCAGGCTAGAGAAGGGAATATCAGGATACAGGTGATATGAAGGGGGAAATTGGAGAAACAGGGAGGGGCTCTAAATGGGGAGGTGGACGGATGTCAATACAGAAGGAGGTGGAGGGAGGAGTCACAACACGAAGGATGTTCAATAAAGCCTCAAAGAATCACATTATTTTATACTTATCTAAAATTATATGCAACATATATACATATATTAAGGTATGTCTATACCATTAATAGTTAAGATATCTTGATATCATTAAGATACAGATGATTAATATGTATTATGCATGGTATATACATATCATTAATATATATCTTAAATGAAGTTATGCCACTTGAGCTGGCAGTGCCCCTACAAGAGCCACAGACTATCTAACAAAAACCTCCGTACCAGGCATGGGAAACTTCTATTTAACGTGATGGTCATGACAGCTCAAGTGACCCCCCAAACAATATAGGCTATTACTGTTGCCCTTGGTTACCTCTTAGAGGCTGAAGGTAAGACAGATCCCATTGCTGAAGACACTACACACCTTGGACACAGGACTCGGAAGTTTTGAGCTAGATCTAACCTGAAAACCTCCTTTCTTGGGTCAATCTATCATAGTACCATAAAGTACTATGCATGCTACAAAGAGAGGGAGCAATCATAGTTCTGCCTGGGTGTGATGCCTGTGAACCACAACACTGACCAACATGGCAAGCTATCCTTAAACGTGCAATAGTGGCACTCACATCTTGGTGGTTACCAACAGCTGTCTAACTAGACTTAAGGTTCAGTCAACAAGAGGAAAATCATACCTGATTCAGGAAACCCAGCCAAGTACAGGGGCTAGTGAAGACACAGGTCTTAGAAGAGAACTTAGTGTTTAGCATAATTCCTATCTGTGTTCTAAATACTTGTCCGTATACCACAGATAAGTGAAGTTCTCAGCCCTCATCAAAGAAGCTTCTCAGCACAGCAAATAGGAACCATTACAGAAAACCACACTGAACACAATACAGAAATCAGTGGATTATAGGGATCCCAGTCCCAATGGATACATCTGCAACACAAGTCTTGCACCTAAGGCTTAGGGAATACTGTGGAAGAGGAAGTGGAAAAGATTGCAAGAACCAGAGGACCTGACAGTCTGCTGTGAGACTGTGTCTCCTGGAAATGATGGGGAAGCTACACCCATGATCCCTCAATAATATGCCTGCCTAAACATTGACAATCAATATACATGCTTACTTGGAAGGGGGGATCTCAAGGGCTCTACCCCTAGACAAAGAGCTACAGGCAACTAATGACTGCTGAGAGAGAAAGAATTAGTCTTTCCCAGGGATGAGCACCCTAATTGGTTATCCAATACAAAGTGGTCAGCCCTGAAACCATATCTACACAAGCAGGAAAATCAGATTCAGCAGGTAGTATTTACATATTTATGCATACATGTAATAACAATAATCAAAGAAAAGGATGCCATCAATTAGAGAGGGAGTAAGAGAGACATGGGAGGGGCTGGAGGGAGGAAATATAAAGTGGAATTGATGTAATTATATTTTATTAGGGACATCAAGTGGCTATGTGGGTAAGGGTGCTTGCTGTGAAGTCTGACAAGTTGAGTTGGATCCCCAAAACAACCCACATGGTGGAAGAGGAGACCTGACTCCCACAAGTTATCCTCTAACCCTGCCCCATATGGTATATGTGTATACATATGCTATGTATACATATATGTATATATAGTATATATATATACATAAACAAAAATAAATGAATGTAAAAAGCATTATGCTTGTTACTATTGTGTGTGTGATACATGGGAGCATGCATGTGCCATGACACACATGGAGAGGTCAGAGGGCAACTTTCAGGAGTCAGTTCTCTCCTTCCACAATGAATTTCAGAAACCAAACCCAAGCCATCATGCTCTTACCTGCTGAGTCATCTTTCTGGCTCTCTCTGTGCTTTTAATTTTGAGGCAGGGTTTTAATAAGTTAGCCCAGGCTAGCCTTGAACTTGTAATCCTTCTGCCTCAACTTCCAGAGTATCTGCAACACCAGGCCCAGTCAATCTCTGTTTTCTACATGAGACATCTTCCTTGGATTGAGCAGGGTTGGAAGTGCAGTCATCTTGGGAGCTGGTTACAGAGCAGACGGTGTGCTGGATCTGAGGGGGCCCACTGAGTCATGTCAAAGGGGTTATTTCATGGTTCACATCTGCAAGTGCTCAGGAGAGCATCCCTCTGTCTGCATGGTGGGTACAAGCCTGGCTTGCAGACATCTTTGAGCTTGGTTGGGGGGGTGGTGTCTGAAGAGTGTGGAACTCTTTTCTCAGTGGGCTGCCCCACTTGTGATTTTTAAAGTTTCACTAAGCTACCCACAGAACATGTCAGCACCATGGCTGGGTGTTGAGGGGCAAGCAGAGGGAGGGTCTTAGCCTATCCTCTTTTGTAAAAACCATGTTCCCTTCTCAGCAACCTGTTCCTTGCTGCACACTTCCGGGTGCCTGTCTGAGGCTAGGGACTGCAGTTGTCCTGCCTCCCTCTGCTCTGCCAGCAACTGTGCTGATATCTGGCTGTTGGGTTTCGGATGCCTCTCTATGGTTATCATTTTGTGTCTTTTTCTCCCTTTCCTCTCATTGTAACAAGGCTTGCTGAAACTTTTGAGATAGGCTTGTGCTCAATCCACCAGCTTAGCCAAAGTCCCTGTGACACATTCTCTGGTCCCACTGGGACCTTATGGGTGGTGTTGTTTGCTGATGCTCCTCTGTCCTACACTCTTCAATTAAATCAAGAGCTCCTCGAAGGCCAAGTCCACAGCTCTCATGTGGTCTCCTCCTGCCCCTTAACCCTTGGCAAGATGTCATTAACATTTATTAAACTGAATTGAAGCCTAAATTATGCCTCCTAAACTCCCCACCATCAAGCCTATATTGGGAAGCAAATGAATGTAGATCAGTCTGTCCGCTGGTCCCCGGATCCCATGTCATGTACCACTCTTTGCTTTTGGGATAGCAGAACATTTAGGAATGATCATGAACTTGGAGTCTCATCTTAGTCTGGTTTTTAACACGGGGAACTGTTTTTCACATCTACAAAGCAGGTGTAATGGCTCCTTGTGAATTGTCTTTGAGGGTTGAAGGATTTTTGTAGGATGGCTCAGTTCATAGAAAGAACACAACAAATGTCACTTTTCCCCATCACCTACTTTCTATGTGTCAAAGACCCAGGGTTATGTGTCACCTTACCAGAAAGGAAGATGCGAAGAAAAAGAAGTATGCTAGGGCCCAGGATAGGCTCTCTGTAGAGAGGACCACCTCTCAAGAGCCCACTTGCATGCTCTACATGGAAGTGGAGCTAAACACCTTGCTTCAGAGCAATTTTCTGGGAGACATTTAATAGCTGCTGGAGAGGGGAAAAGTTCAGGCTTAAGGACAATCCCATTTACAGCTTTGGTGAGAGGCAAGCGCAGATTCACACACTTCCCTTTAATCTTCTCCATTACCCACGCAGCTTCACAGCTCCATGCACACTGTGCTGGGGTCTCCCCCAGAAACTGCCCGATGCTCGTTTGCAAGCTCGTTAGCTTATATTTCCCCCATTAAGAGGAGGGAGGGAGGCATGTGTTCTAGCTGAGTGGACCTAGGGGAAATTCAAGAGCTGAGCTGGGGCTGCAGAAGGCCATGACCCTTCCAGGGAGGGAACTGGATCACGGTGATGATAGCCACCACACACAATGGCAAGTTGATGTCAGCGCTGCCCTGGGAGTATAACACAGTATCCAACACCTCAGCCTCCCCTGCCCATGCAAGTGATGGGAGGCAGGACAGAGGGAGCTGTATTGCAGTGGGGCAGGTATTTTCACGGCTCCTGAGGCCAGAAGCTGAGATCAGGGACGATGCATAAGGATGCAGGTGACCATCCTCTCATCACATCTTCTCCTATTTGGGAGGAGTGAGAGCCAATGCAGGACTCTGGTCTCATTTTAAAGGGGTACCAGTATTATCAAAGGTCCCGCATACCACCTCAACACCTCCACTGATTTTGAGATACACCACAGTGGGAGGAGGTGTAGGCATGGAGTAAAAAACTATTGCTACCCTTGAGTGCCATTGGCACCAGCCCATGGATGCTTTACTGGCTCCGACACACATCCTTCACTGTGGCCCCTTGGCCAGGCAGGCTTCTTGGGACAGGCTGAGGGGTTCAAACAGTACAGACCACAAAGCTTTGTGTCTGAAAATGCTCATCGCCTCTCTATCCTCAGCGAAACAGGCCTCGGAGGCCCACCTCAGAGAGGTGCTGAGACACTGTAAGGGGTGTGCCATGCATGGGGAGGGCTGCTGAAGTCAGGAGGAAGCCCATGAAGAAGCAGAAAGGAAGGTAAAGATTTTCCAGTGGCCCACGCCACACAGACAGGCAACATGTGGTCTGTGCCCATCACTTGGTTCCCTTTATAGACATCACTGCTGCTTTCTCCTTCAATCAGGTTTGCACATGGACCAGAGTCCAGGCCAACAGAGGTGGGTAGATATGATGGGAAAAACCGAACACATCTGTCATGGTGGTACAGCCCATGGTCACCCAGGGGCCTGAAGCCCCAGACAACAGAGTTAAGGAATAAAAAGACCTAGGCTAAAGGGACAGCTGCAGAGCAGGGCTGTTGGTTCATCCTGTCTGTGTCAGATGTGAGGACTGCTGCTGTGTGAACCACGCAGGGTTTATTTGTCAATGCAGAGCAGTCCAGCTGTTCTTGACTAATGCACAAGAACAGGGTGAATAAACAGCCAGGGCAGAGAAGCCTGCTAGTCAAGGCAACACTATCACCCTGCCGGACTCCTTCACTGTGCCCTTCCCCATCTGAAAACTCCACATTTGAACTGCTCCTTCAAAGCCATGCCATCCCAGAGCTCCTCAGAGGCCCCACCCGGGGCCTCTGCCTGCCACCTTAGGAAGTAAGCAATGGCTGTTTACTTTCCTTGAAGACCTTTCCAAATACTACTGTACAGTTCGTTATTTAAACATCATTTCTCTATCTGGCTTCATGCAAGGTCAGCGCAGTGATACCTGGTTCTCTGTCTGATGTGCCTCACACTCCTGGTGGTGTCTGGCAGCCGAGCCGTGTGACATGAAAACAAGTTCACTGTGTGAACATTACAACTTCCCTAGCAGGATGAAAGCAGATTTCAAATGAGAGCCACACAGACCGTCATTGTCACAAGTGTGTTCACTATGAGTTTACAGGCTTCTGGGCCTCTCAATAAACTGCAGCGATTTAGTCACAGGTTGTAGAGCCAACGGCTCCACAGGGTGATAGGTAGCAAAATGCAGATGTTTTAAGTGCATGTGGAATGCCTTTGAGGGAACACAGACTGCAGTGGCCATAATCATCATGAAGAGCACCTCCATCCACTGTGAGGCAACCTCCTCCTCTTTACCAACCAGGTCCACCTAGCCCCCAAGCAAACAGTGTCTGGCTTCTCCACAGTGTAAATCTGTGTCCTGCAGAGTCACATAAATAGACCCCATAGGGAACCTTCTTCCTTGTCTGACACACAGTGAAGGATGTGTGTCAGAGTCAGTGAAGCATCCATGGGCTGGTGCCAATGGCACTCAAGGGTAGCAATAGTTTTTTACTCCATGCCTACACCTCCTCCCACTGTGGTGTACCTCAAAATCAGTGGAGGTGATGAGGTGGGAATCCTATGGTTCCTTTATCCGTTCTTCATTGCTTTCCTTTTCAATGTTTTTCGTGTGTGTGTGTGTGTGTGTTTGTACATGTGTGTGCACACATGCACACATAGTTTCCCACAGAGACTGGAAGACCAGAAGAGGTTGTCAGATACCCTGGAGCTGGAGTTACAGGTGGTTGTGAGCTTCCCTCTATGGGTGCTGGGAGCTGAACTCTGAACTTGGGTCCTCTTACAAAAGCAGTAAGTGCTCTTAACCACTGATCCATCTCTCCAGGCCCCCCTTTCCATTTTAATAGCAGCCTTATTGAGCTGTACCTCGCATGTCATGGAATCCACTAAAGTAGGATGCGCAGTTCGGTGGTTTTAGTGTAGTCACAGATTCTGACCGCCAGCCTCATAATCTAAGCTTAGACAGTTTCATCAGTCCCCAAAGGAAGCATGAACTTACTAGCAGTCACCCCCTGTTCCTCTCCACACTCTGACATGCCCTAACCTACTCGATGACTCGAAATTGACCCATTTGAGACTTTCATGTGAATAAGATCACACAATAATTGGTCTCTTATGATTGGCTCATTTTTTTTTGGTATGGTATTTCTAGGTCATCCATAATGCAGCATGTGCCAAGACTTCATTTCTCGTCATGAGGTAGTAATATTCTATTGCATGGAGTTGTCACATTTTAAATTGATATTTGGGTGATTTCTCACTTTGAGGCTTTTATGAATAATGCTACTGTGAAGACAGCATGTAGGTTTTGTGTGAACACCATACACACGTGCAAGATCCTCTTGAGTATAAACCCAAGGATTGGAATTCTGCAGTCAAATGTCCCCTTTTAACTTTTCTATGAACTGCGTCATGTTTTCCAAAGCGCCTGTGGTATGGTTTAAACATGAAATATCTCCCCCAAAGGCTCATATCTTTAAGGCTTGGTCCTCAGTGTGAGAGGTGTTTGGAACTGGAGCTTCGGAAATTGGATCAAGCTCTGCATTCATCCACGGATCAACCCACTGATGGGTCCAACTCAATAGGCCATAAGAGATGGGGGAACTGCGAAAGGTGTGCCTGCTTAGAGGAAGCAGGTCACTGTGGGCCATGTCTCCGAAAGACATCTTGTCCTGACTCCTTCCTGTCTGTCTCTCTTCGCTTCCTGTCTGCCATGAGATGCACTTCTTGACACCACCAGACACTCTGTACCATGATGCTCTATCTCATGGCGGCCCGGAAACAATAGAGTCAGATAACTTTTGAGCATAATTTCTGAATTCATGAGGCTGAACAAACCTTCCTCTTTTCAGCTTGTCTTTATTTTTTTTTGATGTGTTTATGGCATATACATGTGACATATTCATGTGTGTTCATCTCCCTGCATGTAGAGGGCAAAGGTTGACATCAAGTGTCTTCTTCAGTTTCTCTCAAACTTATATTTTGAGACAGAGTCTCTCATTGAGCCTGGATGTCACTCCATGGTAAGACTGTCTGGCTGGTGGCAGAACCATGCCTGGATTTTTTGAGCTGTTTATGTCTGATATTTTGACATAGTGATGAGAAACTAGCTGACTCAGTTTGTAGAACCAAAAATGTACCAGGGACGCTTTCCCCACATGAAACATTGCCATTCACCATCTCTGCAGACATCACCACTCTCTCTCTCTCTCTCTGTGTGTGTGTGTGTGTGTGTGTGTGTGTGTGTGTGTGTGTGTGTGTGTGTGTGTGTGAGAGAGAGAGAGAGAGAGAGAGAGAGAGAGAGAGAGAGAGAGAGAGAGAATAGCTCATAGTTTTACATTTCCCTGCTAACTCATCTGGGTATCTTTTCATGCACTTAGTGGCCATTTGTCAGCTCCCAGGATAAATGTCTAGTTGAGTCCTTTGTCCATGTTTAAATTGGTTTGTTTGCCTTTCCCATTGACTTGTGAAAGCTTTTAATATATTCTGAAAACTTGATCCTATCAGATACATGATTTGCAAAAATTGTCTCACTTTCTGTATTTTTCCCCCAATGTTTTGATGGTGTCCTTTGAAGCACAAGCATTTAAAATTTTGATGAATCCCAATTTAGCTAATATTTTCTTTGGTTGCTATTTCATTCACCTCCTGATGAGCATTTGGGTCCGTTCCAGTTTGGGGCTATTTTGAGTGAAGCCGCGATGAACGTTAAGGATGCATTTCCCTGTGTGTGTGTGTGTGTGTGTGTGTGTGTGTGTGTGTGTGTGTGTGTGTGTGTGTTCATTTGTGCCTGCTAAATATCTAAGACTGAGATTTCTGGATTGCCCAGTAAGTGAATATTTAAGTAAGAAACTGTCAGCTTTTCCCAAAAGGGTTCCAGGTTGGTTTTGCTGTTTGCTCTTTTAGTTTTTTTCTTTATTAGTCCGTTGAAAATTTCAAGCAAAGTGTTTTGACCATATTCACTCCCCAAACTCCTCCCAGATCCACACTCTACCTTCCTGCCCACTCAAGTCTACTCTTTTCTATTTTTTTTAACTCATCAAGTCCAATGTGTGCTGCCCATTTATTATTGGATCTGTACCTTCCACTGGAGCATGGTCAACCTACCAGGGGCTGGCTGTCCTCTTAGAGAAAATGGACTCTCCCTCTCCCAGAGCTATCTGTTGTCAATAGCTCCTTGATTATGGGTGGGACTTTGTGTTCCTCTCCCCTCTCTGGACTGGGATTAGGTCCAGCTTGATCTTGTGCAGGTCATGTGCATGCTGCCACCATCTCTGTGGGTTCATATGAGAACTGCACACCCACCCACCCCACTCCCGTGTCTCGGAAACTCCTTCTGGCTCTTACACACTCTCTGCCCCCCCTTCTGCAATGATGGTTGAGACGGCTCACAGAGGCCTGTTCGACCACCTCCAGGAGGCGGGACCTCACTGTAGTTTTCAATGTGTGTTTTCCTGGTGTGTGGTAGTAAAGAGCCTCTCTTCGTGTCCCTGCTGGCCATTAGTCTGATTTTTCCTTCTCTGAAATGTCGGGATATTTAGGTTATTTCTTATTGCATGGTTTCCCTCTAAAGCTTGAGGAGCACTGTATGCCCTGATTATAAGCCCTTTCTCAGGTATGTGTGCTAAAAACAACTCCTGTGCTTTGTGTCTTTCCTTTTTATTTTCTTAATGGTGTCCCTGCAGTACAGAAGGTCTTCATTTCTGCATAAATTGAAGTCTAATTTGCTAATATTTTTTTTTGCCTCCTTGGAAGCTGCCACTGAAATCCTTGCTTCTTCTAGTAGAGTCCTAGGCAGATGGTCAAGGTGGTGCCCTTTGATTTTTACCTAGAACTTTTCAGGCTTTAGGGTTTACATTTAATTGTGTCATCTATTTCAATATTTGCTAATAACTTGAAGTTGGGATCAAAGTTTGTTTTTCCATATATATCCACATGTTCCAAAACTATCTCTTGAAGAAAAAGATGTTCTTTTTCATTGAATTAACTGGGTATCAGTGTAAAAGATATTTTTAGACCTTCCATTTTGCTTAGTATAAATGTCGATTGTCACAGGGATGTCACCTTCTCTTGATTAGACTTTATGCAAATCAGACAATGCTCCTCTCCAGCTTTGTTCTCTCTGGTTGCTTTGAGTGGACAGTGTACTTTGAGCATTGTGTAAAGTTCAGAATAGTGGTTGAAACACAGAAAAGAAACGGGTTTTTGTGTAGTGACCTTGTATCCCATGTTTCGCTGGTCATTCACAGGCTCCCAAAGCTTTTTGATGGATTCTTCTGGCTCTTTTCAAGTTTTAAAAATTACATTTGTTGTGGTGTGTGTGTGTGTGTGTGTGTGTGTGTGTGTGTGTGTGTGTGTGTGTTAGCTCACACCTAGAACCTTGGAACTTGGTGATGGCATGTTAGCTTCCTTTGTGTGTGCTACAATTTGATGCGACTTACTTTAAGGCAGGGTCTCATGTAACCCAAGCTCACCTGAAACTCAACATGGAATGGAGGCTACCCTGAACTTCCTGATCCTTCTGCCTCCTATCCAGAGTGCTGGGATTACAGGCGTATGTTCTCCAGCACCAATGATCCTATAAAGATTTGTATCTGCATTCTTGAGGGACTTGGTTGCCTTGCTTATAGTGTTGGGGAGACACTGCTCTCACCAACAATGCTGTCCACATTTGCCCCTTCTCTGTTTCCTATGGACCCCATTGAAGACAGACATCCTAAGTATTCGGTAGACTCTCCAAGGAAGCCACCTCTCCTGGGATTCCACCCAGAGTTCCCTCCCAACTCAGATCCTCTCACAGACACAAGGTGACCCAGATACACCAGTGTTTCTTGTATCCTTTTCATTCATTATTTTCTTTCCAGAGAATTGTCTCTCTCACCCCACACCGTCAGGAGCACTGGTGTCTGGTCATTCACTCCCTCCCTTGCCCATGTCTGCGGAGTCTGAACAGGCACCTTTTCTTTGTTTTGGAATCATATGGCTTCCCTCCATTCACAACACCCTGGCTTGGTGCATTCAAACGCTATTGATCTCTCTAAACTGTTTCTGTTTCATGCGTGCATTAATTGCCATCCTACTTTGTCTTTTCCTTCCCCGTTCTTTACAGAAACTCAGTGTGCCCACCTTGGGCTTAGCTTGCTCTCTCCAGGGTCTGAGTAGAGGAGCTCAGCTCACTGACTTGTGCCTTTACTAAAGCAAGCACCTGATGTTCACGCTTTCCACTGGGTACCGATTACACACTGATCACACTGCATCCCCACGCTTGGGACCGTGGCCTTTTTTGTATGGCCTTTCCAGCTCTATTGTGAAGTGTACTTCAAATTCCAAATATCTGGGCCTTTTCTAGATAGGATTGTTACTTTGATTCTGACTTAACCCTTTTATTGGCCAGAGAACACACTCTGTTTGATTTCAGGTTTTAAAGATGTTCTGTCCTGTTTATAACCAGTGCTTGATGAATCTGTGTGTGTACACACCTGTGTGTGGTGTGTATGTGTGCATGTGGGTGTGTCTGTATGCTTGTGGAAGCCAGAGGTCAATGTCAGCTCCCCAACTGCTCACTCATTGGGTTACACTGACTGGCCAATGAGCTCCAAGGACCCTTCTGTTCCTCAGCATGGGGATTACAAACACATGACCCCATGCCTGGCTTTTTACACCTGCACTGTGGGTCGGAACTCAGGTCCTCATTTTTGCATGGCAAGTACTTTACTGAGCCATCTCTGCAGCCCTGTATGGTGACTTGGGGACCCACATCCACTCTCCTGGTGCCTTCCTGAAGGTCCGCTGGTCAGTTCCATTAGATGTGATCACTACAATGGTGGTAACTTCCCATCTGTCCTGTCAATCAGTGAGGTTGGGTGTTGAAACCTTTCAAAGCATCTGTGGATCTTCCTGTTTTTTCCTTAAAACTCAACACACCTTTTCCTTCCTCTTGTTTGGTGTCTACACATTTAAGATCATCTTGTCATCCTGACAACTATTGGTGAAATTATTAAGGCCACTCCACGTAGTTAAAAGGAAAGTTTATTAGTGGCACAACTTACAAATGAAGGGATAGGTAGGTCGCAGGGTCTGGGGAAGGTGTATCGCAGTCCAGCGGTGTTCTCTGGAGAACTCTGCTTGGTCTACCTCCACCGTCCAGGGTCCAGGAACAGAGAGAGCGGCGCGTCTCGGGTCTTCAGGGCCCTCCCTTGGCCCTGCCTTGTAGGCGTGATAGTTACCAAAGCCTCAATGGGGGTTGGAACTTCCAGACCAAAGCTGGAATGGCTACCCACTCCAGACAACCTCCCCTCTATGGTGTTATGGCGATCTTACTTACGTTACCTTACCCTCTTTTTCACTAATACGTTTCTGGTGTCTACTATTCTGGTATTACTGTGGCCATTACAGCATCCTTTTTTTTTTTTTTTTTTTAAATCAGAGTCAGAGTGACACAGGAATTTTTAATTCATAATTACATGTGACTTTACACTTAAAGTTGGATTCTCCTAAGTAGCAGATAGCCACAGTTTGCTCTTTCTTGCCTGGCTTGACCGATGTCTGCCTTTCATCTTTTAGGTGCAATGCAGTTACCATGCAAGTTGCTGAACGCAGAGGTCATCCCCACATCCCTTACAGAGAATGCTTTCCTCCGTGGGGCTGGGTTTAAATCTATGACCTTGCTGTGTGTTTGGCTCATCTGCCTCTCTTTCTGTTGAATATTTTTAGGATGTCATTGTCGCCCTCCGATGAGCGTCTTGGCTCTCGCTCTTGGTCTTTTGCTCTCTGGTGACTCAATGTTTGCCATGCTTGTGTCTCATTTACTAAAACTCACCTTCAGATAACATCATGTCGCCTGTACTATAAATGCCCCCACCGGTCCTTCTCTCTTGGCTTCTCTCTTCCTCTAGCCACACACTTGACATCTCCGTGTCACGGCCCTGCCTCCCATCACGACTCCCACTTTACCTAGTGAGTTAGCTGTGAAACAGCTTAAGAGAATTCTTCATGGCCCCATTTTCAGTTTGCAGCACTCCTCTCTCTGTTCAGACTTAAGTTTCCATCTGGTGTCAGCTTCCTTCCATCCGCGGGACTTCCTGTAGCAATTTCTGAAGTGTCATTGTGCTGGCGATATCTCCTCTCGGCTTTTGTTTGTCTACAGAATTGCATGGTGATTTCGTTTCTGAAAGGTTTTCACTGCATATAGATTTCTAGATTGACAGGGTTTTTTTTTTTTCACACTTGAAAGAACCATTCTGTTGTCTTCTCGTTTGCATAAATCATGACAAGGATTCGTGATTATTCTTATCTCTGATTTTCGTTACACTCTTTCTCGAAACTAATTTCTAAAATTCCCTTTGTGTCTTAGTGATGATGATGATGATGGTAGTCCCAAAGGTGATGGTAAAAATGGTAGTGGTGATTGTGATGGTGATGATGCAATGTATGTATTTTCTACTTGAGTTTTAAAAGATGTTTCGGTTTGTGGGAATCTCTTTAATTGACAAAGCTTACCATCATTCCCTCAAGCATGCTCCCCGTTCACAATTGTGAGAAAATTGCCAGATCCATTGACCAAAATGGCAGTCCCGATCCATATGGGAAACAACCCGAAATGGCCACATTGCCACTCTGGACTCCCTCTTTGGATTTCTCACTGTGGCTTTCTGCCTTTCTGCAGCAGGGAGTCCAAGGTATTCAGCCCTCTATCTTCAAAGTACTCTTCAGTCCAGTGGCTCTCATTATTCTAGAAAACACTGTGCTCCAAGCCTTCAGGCCACTCCACTCTCCCCCTCCACTTAGTCCCATTTCAGTTCTCTGCTCCATAAACTCTTGATCCCCGCTCCTCAGCTAAAACGGCCATATTCCTTTTTATTGGCCTAAAATTGCCTTAAATCAGTCCTCATTAGACTTTGGTCCCTAAACATCAGCGAAGTCTCTCCTGCATGGCCCTACGTGTGTTAGGCACATTCTTATTTGATGGATCATAGAATTTCCACAGAAACTCTGAGAAGCAGGTTTTACTCCAGGCGAGTAGCCGATAAAGATAAAAGGCCATGACTCGTCTCATTTATGGATCTTTGATCCTTATCATCTCTCCCTGATTTATGGCTCTTTGAATCCGTGCAGAGACAGTCCTTCTCCAGTGTGACCTTGGGTAATTCCATGGGTTGGTCTAGCTTATTTCCTCCACTGCAAAGCAATGGCCCTGCACACAGTAGCATGATGTAGTGAGGACAGAGGGCTGGTGCTGGGGGATGCCTTTACCTTTCCGACTACAGCCTGGTGACCTCTAGCATGTGGCAGGTGTGAGTGAATGGCTGACCCTTTCAGCACAGAGATAACATCGGGTGCCTGCTTTCCCAGAAAGTGCTAGAGTTGCTAGACAATTCCACGTTGTTGAACTGAGAGGCGATTCCAGGGTCACTGAGGGTCACCCAGGGTCCCTGATGCCCACATTCCCTCTTCAGACACAGGACCTTGGGTACCACCACCAAGAACAGAGTGTCTTGAATAAAGATTGCTCTATGCATCTGAACACAGCATCTTGTGTAAGTGACCTAGTCAGAAGTTGTCAATGGTGGCAATACAGTTGAGGGGTGACCCAGTGGAATCTGAGAGTTCAGGCTACCTTGCCTAGATCACAGAGGCCTGAGCAAAGGCCGATTGGCTTTTTTCTTATGCTGCATACTGCTAGATTCCTTCACAGGAGGGGTTATTCTCCACCCTGGACACAGGACACATCCTCAAGGCACATGGGGAAGCCCCTCCAGTAACATGTGACCCCAGCAGAGGCCAAACAGGTGCCATAGTATTCCTTTAATAACCACATGAGATGGGGATCCTGGGTGCAGAGCCCGAGTCTGAGATGAAAACAGGGGCTCGGTGTGGGTGGACGTGCACTTATGGTCACGTGCTGGTATTGACCCAGTTCTGGTGGTCCCTGGCTGGAGGCAGTACAGCTCAGTGTGCACATGAATTGGGGACTTTTCTCCCTGCTCTAACAAAATACCTGCCAGAGCAACTTAAGGGAGAAAGGGTTTATTCTGGCTCACAGTTTGAGAAGGGATATGGTCTATCTCATGGCCGGGAAGGCAGGAAGGCAGAAGCACCTGGCCACTGGTCACATTGTGTCCACCGCCGGACACAGAAAGAGATGAATGCTGGTGCTCAGGTCCCTTTCTCTTTTCTTTTTATGCCGTAAGGGACCCCAGCCCATGGGATGATGCCACCTACATTCCAAATGGGTCTTCTCTCTTCAGTTGAGCTGTTCTGAAAATACCCTCATAGAGATACCCAGGAGTATGTTTCCATGGTGATTTGAAATCCAGGCAAACTGACAATTAAGATTAAGCATCACCGAGGCGTCTGCCCTGGCTCCAGTGTTTCCAGCTGCGCAGCCTTGAGGCGTCTACTGAACTCCCCCCCACGCTTTGTCTCCACACCAGGGACACAGCGCCAAGAGTCCCTCCCACCTACGGCTGTGGGGAGCTCTAGACAGGTTCCTCACGCATGCGATTCCCCGTGATGAATACGCAGCCTGTGCCTCCGTAAATGTCAGCCTTCACGGTTATTCCAGCCAGCCAAGGGGGCGAGCGGTCAGTGGGAACAAACCCCCACCACCTGTGCCAGAAGAACAATGGGGCAGAACAAAGTCGTTTATCTCTGTGCTTGTCTGTACCCGCTCCAAGAGCCCTCAGGTCTTTTCTACGTGGGTGGAAAACAGGGTCCTCTGGGACTAGAGGGTGGACAGCGCTCTGAGGAATTCATTGAGTGTTTGGTCCCTGTCTGGGCCACTGCCAAGCTGACTAAGAGATTTAAATAGAGCAGAGCCGGGTGACAGTGGCAGCACCCACTCTAGCTGTACGCCATCATGGCTGGTGTCCACGGTGGGGTCATGGCCATGACCCAAGCAACCCAAAGCCACTCACACAGGTGTGGTCACACGGGGCCGGGAAGGAGCACAGGGATGAACTCCATTGCTATGGCCTCTGCTGGGGCCTCTAGGCTGCAGTCAAGCGTGGGGCTGGCCTGAGCTCTTATGGAGAGGTTGTCAGAATGCATTGCCTTATTTGTGTGGTCCTGGCTTCTTGCTGGCTGTTGCCTTGAGCCCACCATGGTGCCTAAGGGTCACCTGTAGCATCTGGAAGATTGTGACAGTCCACACAACTGTGACCTTAGTGGGCCAGTGAGAGGCAGCAGGCAGTCACATTCAATGTGGCATCACTACAGAGAGGCATCTGTCACCTGAGCTGTATTAGATGACTAGAAGCTAATCATCACTCCACACACTATTGGGGAGGGCAGAGAATCATGGTTCAGGCAGCATGAGGACCCCTCAGAATTAGAAACACCCCCTAGTGCCAACCATGCTTCAGCTCCCAAGACAACCCAAAGAAGCCCTAGCTGAGAACCTCGTGCTGGACTGTCCCCACACAAGCCCCTTCCTCATCCACTTGCCCTGCAGGAGCCCTCCATGGGTGCCATAAATGGGAATGAGCAGTGCCCTTCAAGGATGCCTGTAGCTGGCACTGCCTGCCTTCCCATTGCCCCTTTTTGGAAGCACAGTTAAGTGGTGTGTCCCAGCAATGAGAAGGAAAGAGAATTGAATGATGAAAAGCCAAGCAGATGTGCCCAGAAGCCCTTTACCAATATGCCAGTGCCAGGGAGTTGGAGAGGTTGGTGCCCTGGGTGGGACCATTCCCCCACATGTGATGTGTGGCATCATCTCACAGAGGGCTGGAGACTGGTCCTTGCTGCTGGGACCAGCAGCTGCCTTCCTAAACATAGCCTGCTCGAAGAAGGGTTGGGTCTTTGAGGCCATCACTTAGTCTGGTGATAATCGCCAGCATTCACGTCTCTGTGGCAGGTAGGCTTTCCCGTGCTTTGCATACACAATTACATTTTAATCCTAACAACAATGACTAAGAGGTTTAAATGAATTTCTGGGAGGCAGAGAGCAGAGGGAATGGGATGCTGACCTAAAAAAAAAAAAAAAAAAAAAAAAAAAAAAAAAAAAAAAAACCAGGAGGAAGCTGTAGTCCAGGCCAGGACCTGTGGTGACAGATGTCCTGGAATCCAAGGGGAGCAAGAGGCCCACAGGAAGCAGGAGTGGCCTAGCCTGATGGGCCAAGACAGACACAAGGGTCATCACTGAGCTACACAGGGGACAACCTCCTTGGGGACAGTTCTTCAGGGTCCTGTCACCAGATCCCAGGTGTGCACACAATCTGGAAAGCTTGCAACAGAAGCCAAGTATCCTGCAGGCACACTGCAGCCAGCACAGTGGCCATGGCTCAGGCAGCCACCCCTCACAGCAACCAAAGCTAGGCGGATCCGAGAAAGAAGTACATTGCCAGGGAGCACAAGACCCTAACTCCATAGAGACCCTCACAGCACCCACCCATCTTCACGACCTCACCGAATCAGCATGGTATTCAGCTGAGTCAAAAGCCAGTTTTGAGAAGCCATAAGCAGGAGGCGCATGCCATAGCCCTTATCCTTGAATTTCCTATGCAAATAGATTACCAGGGCACCTGAGAGACCAGCAATGCAAAATAGGCAATTGCTCCAGAAGCTCCTAAGGCCAGAGGAAGCCAGCTCCAGAGAAGCCACAGACTGGGATAGCCAGAAAAACCCAGCGAGCCTCCCAGTTCAGCACTGGGGCTCTGGAACAGGCTGTGGCCCTGTCATAATGCTGCAGGGTAGGAGACAAGTTCAGAACCCTTAAGAACACAGCTCTCAGAGATGCAGGGATAGCATTGTGAGCAAATAGATGAGGGACACTATGAAGCCTCCAGGAGTCCAAGAGCCAACCAAGCCCGGGGCGGGAGTGGGGAGGAGGGGGGAGATGGGCTGATACAGAATGTATGAACCTTGTTGTTTTCCAAATGGGAGAGAAACGGCCTTGGAAAGGAAGAGCCTGCAACGTGCCAGGTGGAACAGATCCAGACTCATAGCAAGGACGAGTGTCACCAAGTTGTACCACACCAGGACAGAAAACAGCAGCAGCAGTGCTAGGGACTTCCAAGAGAGGGAAGAGGTGTCTGCAAGGAACTGAAGCACACCAGCGCCCGTTTTCTTCTAAGCAGCTGCACCTTGGTGGATTCCATTCCCAGCCAATGTGAAGCATAGACTCGCCCAGGCCCCTTGTGTCCCTGTTCACAGGGGGGCAGTGGATAAGAACCATTTTGTTTGATGCCCTTTAGGAAGCGACTTGAGAATGTTCTTCGGGAAAACAACGGAGAACACAATCTAAAGAGGAGAGCGCAGGATTGGCCAGAAGAGCAGAGGGCAGGGTGGAAAGCTTAGGGAAGAACACGGGAGGGGGGAACCCAATGTCATGCATACAACAATGGTGTATTTGGATAAAGCACCTAGGCTGTGAAAGGCAAGGGGGACAGATGGCCCAAAGGAGGCAGGAGTCCATCAAACCTTTGGAACAAACCCAAGGGCTGGGCATCCAGATAGCTTAGCAGGTAAAAACTCTTCCTTGAAGCCTGAAAACATGAGTGCAACCTTCAGAACCCATATATAGGTGGAAGGAGAGAACCGCTCCACATTATTGTCTTCTCACTTCCACATGCAAGCCATGGCACATGCCCATCACACGTGAGAACAATTGTTTAAAAGGAGGAGGAAGGGAGTACAAGGGGGAGGAGGAGGGGGAGGAGGAGGAGGGAGAGGAGGAGGAGGGAGAGGAGGAGGAGGAGGGAGAGGGGGAGGAGGAAGAGGAGAGGGGGGAGGAGGAGGAGGGAGAGGAGGAAGAGGGGGAGGAGGAGGGGAGGAGGAGGAGGAAGGGGAGGAGGAGGAGGAAGGGGAGGAGGAGGAGGGACGGCCATAGGCCTCAGACAACAGGCCAGCAAGACGGAGAAAATTGAGCCCAGGTGGACTGGGTTTGTTTGCAGCTGCTCTGTGGTGATGGGGTGGTGGCCATAGAGAAGGGAGCCCTTGTGTCCTACCAAGAAGACAGCCTCCACCTCCTCCCTTAGGACCATATCTCTGTCACTTTTATCATCGCTGTGACCCAAGATCTGACAAGATGCAACTTCGAAGAGGAAGGTTCGATTTTGGCTTCCAACGTGAGGGTGCAGTCCACGTTGGTGGGAAAGGTAAGGTATCCAGTCCAGCTCCTGCCTGCTGCTGTGGGAGGATGCTTGGGTCACATCTGGGTACAGCAGGAAGCAGAGAAGGGGGATACTACATGAAGCCAACTCTCTCCTTTTCCTTCTTATTCCATCCGAGATCCCAGCCCGTCAATGGTGCCTCCACATTCAAGGTATATAATCTGTATATAATCATCTCTGGAAATGCCCTCCCAGACACAGCAAAAATGCCTCATTAATTCTCTTCAGGTGTTGTCTTAATTAGGGTTTCTATCACTGTGACAAAACACCATGACCAAAAAGCAAGTTGGGGGAGGAAAAGGTTTATTTGTCTTAAACTTCCACATCATTATTCATCACTGAAGGAAGTCAGGCCAGGAACTCAAACATGGCAGGATCCTGGAGGCAGGAGCTGATGCAGAGGCCATGGAGGGGTGCTGCTTACTGACTTGCTCACCATGGCTTACTCAGCCTGATTTCTTTTTATTTTTCTTTCTTTCTTTCTTCTTCTTTTTTTTTCTTTTTCAATACAGGGTTTTTCTGTGTAGCTTTGCACATTTCCTGGAACTCACTCTGTAGACCAGGCTGGCCTTGAACTCACAAAGATCCTCCTGCTTCTGCATCCCGAGTGCTGGGATTAAAGGCATGTGCTACCACCCCACCCCCTCACTCTCCCACCCCCACCTCAGCCTGATTTCTTACAGAACCCAGGACTACCAGCCCAGGGATAGAACCACGAACAAAAGGCTGGTCCCTCCTCAATAAATCACTAATTAAGAAAATGCCTTACAGCTGGGTCTTACGGCAGTGTTTATTCCAAACGAGGTTCCCTCTTTTTCAGATAACTCTAGCTTGTATGTCCAGTTGACGTAAGACTAGCCAGCATAGGTATGTTCAGCCTCTTCACATTGGAATGGACATATTGTTATTTACAAATTTCATGATTGAGAACAACTGATGTAGGGGGAAAAAAGCAAAAAGTTTCCCATAATATTTTAATTAAGCTTGTGATCACATGTTGGGCAAAACGGAAAGCTACCCTCCCTCCGCTGCATGCAGCATAGGTTGCAGGCTGAACATGTCTGCTAGGTGTTTCTTCTTTTAATTTCATTTTTATTTATGTGTCTATGGGTGTCTTGTACATCATGTGTGTGCCTGTGGGGGACGAAAGATGACATCTGATCTCCCCAGATCTAGAGTTACAGATGGGTGTGGACTGCAGGGCATAGGAATTGAACCCATGATCTCTGGAAAAGCAGCAAGCACTCTTAACCTCTGAGCCATTTCTCAATCCAACCTAGTTGACAAGGGGAATCAGCCACCATGGTAGGGTCCAATCGGAGTTTTCATTTCCTCCTTCTAAGCAGAGCATTGCTTGGGGCACCTGGTCTGGTGGCAGAAGCCAATATGAATGTTAAAACCCGGAGGATGTCGGAGAAGGGGCTGTAGGTATCAGTGAGCAGAAGCAGGAAGCAGAGTCAAACAGGGAGGAGCGGTCTTTCTTAGTGGTGTGGAGGCCAAGGATGATGGGCAGTGGATGGCAAAGGAAAGGGGGCTTACACAGTAGATATACCAGCTGAAAGTACCGGATAGCCCAATGGGAATGCCCAGGACTTGGGGTGCAGGGAAGGAAAAAAGCAGGTTGAAACTCACCCTCGTGTTTTATTGGTTGGATTAAAAATATATTGTGACTTGGTTTTAGTAAGGGCAGCGGAATATTGTCCAAGGCCAACAGGTAAGAAATGAAGATGTCTAGTGCCTCATTAGTGAAGGGTCACCAGCTGCAACCTCAGGACATGCTTGCTCTAGAGTCTAGACATGGGATAAGCCGGATGCACTGAAGAGGTTTGATGACACACTGTTTGAGGAACTCAAGAAGTGACAGGGGAGGTGACAGTCCATAATAATGAGTAAGAACCCATGTGTTTATTGCTCTGGAAACAGCTGGCTGGCATCCGTGTCCCTTAGAGTTGGCACCAGCTGAGACAACCAGTTATACCTGAGCCAGAGAAAGTGCTCAGGTCACTGTGGGACCCGTGGGGGTAGGGTGGAGAATATAATTCCCTAGGGCTTGAGGTCCTTCTCCCCTGTGTCCCTGCTATCTGCTGGGCCTGTGGGTCCTTCCTAAGTGTATTCTTACTTAGGTCCTTCCTAAGTTCCTGCACTAGGGAACTCAGGCAGCAAGAGGAATGTCTAAGGCTCTGGAGTCACGTTCGTGGCGGGTCTTCTAAGTTCATCCTTCCTGAGCTGCTCCTACAGAAACACTCAGCAGCACACCTCATTAACACCCTAAGCTTATGTCCATCAAGTTGGCTATCCTAATTAACCATTGCAGATATCGAGGGTGCTCAGCAATGGTCCTTCTTGCTAATCTGATTCAGTGGAGCTCCAGGAAGTTGAGAGGTGAAGCCAGGAGAAGGTTCTGGAACTGACTAAAGCTTGGCCAGGCAAATCTTTGTCATCATAGACAGAGGGTGTGTCTCAGGAAGAAGAGAAGGGGAGGCGGGATGAGTTCTTCTTAGTGCGTGCAGTACACACACACACACACACACACACACACACACACACACACATACACACTCACAGAGCAGGTGGGCTGGGGTCTCCTCAGAGTTGTAGCCTTTGGGGCTGCTTTAAGTCTGGGACATCTTTGTGCCATATTCTGTTCTGTTCCCTATGAATGAACATGGATATTAGAATCCAACATGGGGAAAATGAAAAAGATCTATCCGGGAAAAGAAATCCCATCACGTCCTTGTCCCTTTGTGGGAGAGAGTCCCGGGCTAACCTTCACCGATTACCATCAATCCCACTCTACAGACACAGAAGGGGAGGCGACATTCCTCGAGCTACCCACAGATCCCACCAGCCCTGGCTGGAACTCCCTATGTCCATGCCGTAGTGCTCTGGAGGACACCCAGTGGCTTGGAAAACAAACCACAAAAGCTTGTGCTTTTTCGGGTTCCTTTGTCTTATGGGACTAAAAAAGAGGAGTGTCTGGGTGACCCTCCAGTCTGAGTGTCTGCTATGTGGGGTGTCTGACAGAACTGTCTCCCCAGATTCATCCCTTGAAGTTCTTACCCCCCCCCCTCAACACCCCAGAGTGGGGATGGATTTGGAAATGGGGCCTTTCAAAGGGTGACGGGTCACATGAGGTCACTGGAGCAAGGCCTAGTCCAGTCTGACTGTGTCCTCCGAAGAAGACCTGTCTGTGGACAAGCACAGGACAACCATGTCAGGACACAGGAAGACGGCAGCCACCTCCAGGCCTCAAGGAGCAGCCTTGGGAGGGCCGGCCCTTGACCTTGACATCCATCCTCCAGAATGGGAGGCAGTCTATTTCTGGTGTTTAACCTGTGAACCTGTGGCCCAAACTACATACGGCTTAGAGAGAGAGAGCTGTTCCAGGAAGGCTTTGGGTGGGGAAGAAACGATCTAGGGAGCTGGAGAAGGGCGTGGGAGGCAACCGCATTTTAATGAATGTGTGTTCTCTTCTTCTGTGTTGTCTTTGGGATTTTTATCTTGGAAATGAAATTTAAAACACATGTGGGAGGTTTAATGAATTGGAAATATCTGCCTCATGGCGGTTCCAAGGGTGGGGAGGGAAACAACCAAACTAAAATTAGAAGGGAAAGTGTTTGTACTATTTGGGAAGCATTATAAAGCAGGATGCTAAACTCAGTTCCCCCCAGGTTGGCTGGGTTGGGAATGGACCAGCCGCTGGGACAGCGCTCATGTCCTGGCAGCTCTGTCACGGAGCCCGAGTTAGGAGGCAGAAGGTGAAATTCACCAAGATTCACACCTGTAGAAGACGTGGCAGCATCGACGTTTGCATTTCCCTGCCCAAATGCCACCCGAACACGGTGCTGGGGAGATATTTCATGATGTGTTTTGACAGAAGGCTAATGAGCAAAAGACAACAATCTTGAAAAAGAAAAACCTTCAGAGCACAGACGCAGGGCAGCAAGTGGCCAAGAGAAGTTGTACGAGAGGTCAGCACCTCAGTGAGGATTGCTTACAGACATTCACTGTGGGATAGCAGCAAATGTGGGCAGGAGCAGATTTATTCTCGACGTCACCAAACGTGGTAATTGCCATGGCTCAATGCAACATGTGGGTGTCCGTGTGACAAGCCCCTTGTGACTAGGTAGAAGGGGGCAGGGGATGCTGTGTGGTACTCTTCTGACAAGACGGTCCTGGAGAGATGGCCAGGGCTGTGTGTAGAAATGTGTATACTGACATGGACATTTAAGGGACATAAATCCAGTCCTTCCTTGTTCATCTGCCACCATACCTGCTTTCTGCCATGAACTAGGGTGAACACGTGTGATGAAGTGACAAATGGAAGTCAGTGTCATCTCTTGCAGTCTCTGGAGAACTCAGCTGTCTGAGTGTGTATAGAGACACTCTGTCTAGGAGCATGAGGACCGTGGGAGTGGAGGTGGGTCCCTTTAGAGAGGGCCCTACAGCAGAGGGTGGGTGTATCTGAGTGAGAACAAGCTGACCCTTAGGGAACTGGGTGGAGAGAAGCTGAGGGACGGCCAGGGACACCATGAGACTCTCAACCCATCCAGGGACCAGTCTTTTTTGTCTGTGCCCCAGGAGGCCCTTGCAGGAATGAAGCCATTATCCTGTGCATGGGCTGGACAGGAGGGAGGTTGTTGGAAGCAGGGGCAGACAGTGTGGGCTTTCAGCAGAGACCCAGAGGAGGAGGCAGGACACGCCACTGTAGAGCACGAGGGTGCTGAGCAACTGTGGCGGGATGAGAAAGTGTCCTCAGTCTGACCTCCAGAAGCCGAGATCAACCTCAGCATGTGCTTTTGATATGTACGAGAGGAAGGGGGGAGAAGACAGCACACCCCAAAAGTGCCAGTGTTTGTCTCTGTAATTACAGACAATCTTCTCCTTCCATTGTTTGCTTCCCAAGTTCTATATTGAGCAAATATTGATCGTGTAATCTAAAGAAATGTATTATGAGGAAGATAAAAGTGGCTGACAAAGCCTCCCCATTTCTGTCTTGCTGGATCCAATCAGCTGGCCACCCTGGTCTCCTGTAGGTGGGCAGCTCTGCCCCAGCTGTCCAGCAGCTCTGCAGGCCCTGCAGGACTTCCCTCAAAACCTGCTGATCTGAATGCCTACCCTGACTTCCTATGAGGTGTCAGGGAGACATTGTCAGGGTGTGTACCATGACAAGGACACCCCAGCCTGACGGGTTATACCCCAGCCAAGCAGTGTCCCATCCAAGCAGTGTACAAACACACACACACACACACACACACACACACACACACACACACACACACACACACACACACACACACAGAGAGAGAGAATTATGTATCACCAAACAGCCTTGCAATGCATACTCAACTATACACACATAAAACACACACACACACACACACACACACACACACACACACACACAGCCTTGCATGCCTAGCCTCATGCACACCAGTTGCAGAGGTGGGCAGTGAAATAGGTGGATATGATGAGGATGAGCAAGCTCTCACTCCTTCTGAACCACCCAGACATTGGGGTGATCTCCCTCCCTCTCTCTCTCTCTCTCTCTCTCTCTCTCTCTCTCTCTCTCTCTCTCTCTCTCTCTCTCTCTCTCTTTCAGCAGTGGGGGACATTGCACCCGTTTCCTGGGGCTGTGATATTCAGGTGTCAAGGAGGTCTCAGGTGCCCTGGAACATAACAATCACAGACATGGAGGAACTGTAGTACGGTGTTCACAGCTGAAGCAGGTGCTGAGGGGAGACCTACCTCATGGCATGGCCAGTGCTCTAGGACACATAGGCCCTTCCTGCAGAGCACTGGGGCAGTTGGGATGCTCACCAGGGAAGCTGTTAGCCCATGACCCCTGAGGGGCATAGTTATTAGAAGGAGGAAAGGTAAGAAGTGGTGTCTCAAGGGATCACCTAACACAGGACTGGACAAGGCAAGCTGTGCTAGAGCTGCAGTATCTTCAGCCAGTCTGGAGCCTGGCTGTGGAAAAGCATGGCCTGTGTCCACCTCGAAGGATCTTTAGGAGATGGTGAGCCTCTGCCTCCTTACACCAGCGGTGTGAGCTCAGGCAAGTTCCTTAACCTTTCTGTGTTGGGCTTGTTGAGAATTAAGTTGAGCAACACTTTGGTGATCGAAATAGCCTTTGAGATACACATGTGGCTTCCTGGAGGGGTTCAAAGGGTCCTGACCAGCCCCAGATGGCCCTCAGTAGCTCACAGAGGAGGGGAAGAACCTTAGAGTCTGTCAATGAGGCCCAAGGGACAGATGCCAGCAGAGAGGCAGGGACACGAAAGCCACTCCTGGGGTTGAAGACGGGAAGTGAAAGCACCATGATATGCACCCTGGGCCCCTGGTTGTGGTTTGAGAAAAGCCAGTCAAGGCCAGATGCCTGGGATCTGGTCTCATCTTATTAAGAGAGTATGAGGCTGGGACTGAAGCCTAGAGTAGCACTCTTGCTGCTTCTGGATAAGAAATCTCTCCTGCACAGACTTGGGTGAGACCACTTGCTATACCGGGTCTTTCCACTCCAGCGTCACAGTGAGCCTTCAAAGGGTGATCAAGGGTGCCTATCTGGCCAGATCCCGTTTTCTCGAGGAAGAGGAATAAATAGTATTGGTTGCAAGTCTCACATGGAAGTTTCTGGAATGTTGCCATCTTGTAGTGACTTGAGGCCATCAAGTGTGATTGGAACATGGGGCTGGAGACGAGAGGAGGGTCAGGGAGCATCCAAGGCTCCCTGAGAACAGGAGCGGGCACGTCATCAGAACCACACCCTGGGGGAGCACAAGTAGGACTGGAGATGTGTCCCCTGGAGCTGACCTTTGTTCTGTCCTCCTGGCACAGCCCACTGCATGGAAAGGCAGGCACAAGTAGCCTGGGTGGGGTTGCAGCAGATGCAGGGACATCCACAGCAGAAGATGATGGCCAACAACGACAGCAAGGGCAATGGTTAAGGATGCCTGGACTAGAAAAGCTAAGGCGGACGAAACCTATCCTGGTTGAGTCCTGAAGTTACACTGGGTAATGGAGAACCCAAAGTTGGTCTGAGGTCAGAAGGCAATGTTTGGAGACCTGGATGATTTCCATACTGCATGAAAGTTCTGGGGTCCCGGTAGAAAGCCCTGTGGACAGGTACAAGCAGGGGAGGAGATGGGCGTGGCTTAATGAGAAGTGTCTTGGAGGAAGGAGTTGACCTAGGGGGGCCCCACAGGTAATGGGGAGCCCAGGAGCTCCGGGGTAAGAATGGGGAGAGCAGCAAGTCAGCTGCTGTCCGAGAAGGGGAAGAGGCCACACAGATGGAAACATTGCAGAAAAAGGGTGAAAAGCCATGACAGGAGGGCAGCCACATGCCCCCCCCCACAAGAAACCCCAAAGAATCCACACACAGACGGGCCATGCGTAGCCTTTTGCTTCGAGACATCACTGTTGGTGGGCAGGAGGAAGGACACTGTCAACGTTCATGTCAGGAGGACAGAAAAGAGGGTCATCACCCAGGGGCATGTCCCCTGTAAGCCCCAAAGGGTTGGTTGTATGTGGGAGTTCAGAAGAGGATAAATCCACAGAGGAGGTAGGCTTGCTTAACAATAGGCGCAGGCAATATTTAACAGCAAATGAGAAAATAAAACATGTAATTAGCAGATGTGCGACACTGGCTGCCAGGGTGACGGTGGAAGGCGCCAAACCCAATGGAGATTAGTAGATGAGTCGTCAGCTCGTAAGGGAGCTAGCGAGAGGCAGGTGGGTTCTGGAGGAGGAAATGGTGGGGGGGCCCTGACGGGAGCGAGGCTTGGGTTGGAAGGAAGGGGTGTGAATCCTGCGCTCTGCTCATGGCCACAGGCATAAAATTCTGTGTGCTTGTATTTTTATCATGCTGTCGGGCTCCCAGTGGCAGGGACTGTGAAGACCCAGCGGAGTGGAGACTTGTGAGCACTCAGCAGACTGCCTGGTCTAAGGCGCAGTGGATACTATTATCTTAATACAGTTCATTGTTTTCAGCATCCTTACCGCCAGCACCATTACTTCTTTATTTTTATTTATTCTTCGTGTCTTTCACTTCATGCATCTCCATCCCATTCATTTCCGGTCCCTTCGCATCCTCCCTCCGCCCTGGCAACCTCCCCTGCAAAAATAAAATAAAATAAAATAAAATGTAAGAGAAAAAAAAAAAGAAAAGAGGAAAACAAAACGAAAAGGGAAAAACAGTCTCCTCGTGGAAGCTGTAGCGTGGCCTCGTCAGTCACTCAGTAAACCCTTTTATCCATATAGCTTGCAAGTGTTTGTTGCAACGAGTCATTGGTCTGGTTCGAGGCCTCTGGTTTCTGCTACACTATCGATACTGAGTGACCCTCACTGGAACTCCTCTTTGTTATCCTGTTGTTGCCCTGTGTTGTGGAGACCCTGCAGCTTTGGGGTCTTCATGTGCCCCAACAGATCACAGATGGGGTGGATGTTGGGGTGGGCCAACTCATAACCCTGGTTCTGGGCCTGCGGAGTTGCAAGGTTGATCAACCACCAGCTCTCCCTTGTCCTCAAGGGAGAGCCCTCTTGTATTGCCCTGGAGAGTTCACCCCTTGCAACATCGGGCAAGGGGTGAGGCCAGTTCTGCTTTCATGTCCTCAGGGTCGGTTCTCCCACACCTACACCTTCAGGGCCAGCTCTACTGTGTTGCTCAGGCATGGTATAGGGGCTACTCTTCTGAGTGCTGCAGCTGATGAGGGACAGGAGCAGTTCTGCTCTTATGACCTCAGGGCCAGCTCTCCCACCTTCCTTAGGCATTGATGGGGGGGCATCTCTCCCCTGCCCATGCTGCCACATGACAGATGAGTAATGGGGACAGCTCTTCCATGCTCTTAACTTTGGGCCTGGCTCACCCACACCTCCACCAATGGGGTTGGCTCTATTGTGCTGCCCAGGCAAGCTGCAGGACCTGCTCTCCCTAGTGTTGCAGCTGGTGATGGGCAGGGGCAGCTCTCCTGCTCATATGGCCTCAGGGCCAGCTCTTCCACCTGTATTACCATCACTTTCATGGGTACCAACATCAACACCATCACTGTTAACATAAACACCATCACTATCACTATCACCATCACACTGTTGACACCATAACCATCATCATTGTCACTCTCATTCACACTCTGAACACCATTATTATCATCACCATCACCCCTGTCAGCATAACTACCATCACCATCCCTTCAACATCATCACCAGTACTAGTACCCCTGCCAAGTCCGTAATTGTCCTCATCCCTCTCAACACCATCAAAATCACCAATACACTATTGATGCCATAATCACTACCATCATCACTGTTATCAGCACAATCAACATCATTGTCGTCATCATCATCACTCTCATGATCGCTATCACCAACCCCATCACATCAACATCACCACTATTGCTACCATAACCATCATCATCATCACCAACTTCATCATCACTATCTCCATCATCAAGACCAACAGTATCGCCCTCACTATCCCCATCACTATTACTGTTGACAGGACCACCATTGACATCATATCATCATGACTAATATACCCTTGCTTTCATCATAGCTGTCATCACTGTCACTACTACAATGTCATTACTGTCACCATGATGGCATAGAGGATGACTACACATCTCTGCCAACCCAAGCATCATGCTTATCACTGTCTTCGCTGTCACCATCAATATCATTAGTAACACTGCTGTTCCCAGACAAGGAGTGAAGGGACCCTCAAGTCTTCTAGGAACATCTGGACACAGAGTCACGCTGCACTCTGATTGTCCCAAGAAACAGGAAGAGGGCCGCATGACTTGTCCAGTGCCACAGAGCATTAGTATGGCATTAGTTGTGGACACCAAATGTGGGCCCCAGCCACTGCACCTGTCATGGCCACTTACCACATGCTAATATTTGCATCTCTCTCTCCAGTAAGTGAAATCAGGAAGGAGACAGAAGCCCTACTGCAGAGTGTATTGTGTTCCCCAGGCAATTCCCATGCTCAGGCCTCAGGAGGTCCCAGGGCTTTAGAGAGGAAGGGAGGGTGAGGTCACAGCAGGGCATGGGGTTACAGCAGGGTTGGGGTAGAAGGATGAGAGAAGGGAGAGTGGGGTTAGAGAGAGGGTGTGGGGTCAAGGTGGGGCCAAGTCATCCTCTAACCTCACTAGCTGGGTGGCCTCGGGAAAGTTCATAGTCTTTCTGTGCCTCCAGAACCCCACTTTACCCAGAGCCAGTGTGGGATGGGACAGGCTTCAGTATATGCTGCTGGCCTTCTCCGCACCCCTTTCTTCTGAAGGAAGCAGAGAGAGCCTGGAGTCTATCCTCACCACCACTCCAGGCCAATTGAGCTCTGATGATCCAGTATCTTCCTGGAAAGCCACTAGGGCTGTGAGGTAGGACAGCCCTGAAATGTACCCCACCTCTGCATCTGCGCCTGGCTCACCCCATCAGGGTGCAATTGGGTATTCATCTTTGTTCCTATCAGGCGCTCATGAGGGGCCATTATGTGGAGGAGGAGGAAGCTTTTCCAGCGATCAGCAGGGAGAGGGGCCGGGAGCCCCGGGTGAGAATCAATTTGAGCCGGGAAGGGCTGGCCATCTATCTCCCTTTGCCGGTAATTTAGGCCTCTGAACAGACAGAGCAGATAGCAGCGGCTGCTGTGGTGACCCGCTTGCGCTGAGGCTGAGGAATGGCCATATTTCCATGATGCTGTGGAGGGGGAGGGGAGGAAAATGGGCCTATCTGAAAGAGTCATGTCTCCACTCCAGATGGACTCTGAAGAGGTGGGAGTCACAAGTCCCCACTGTGACCTTCTTAAGGTCATTTCCCTGTGGTGACCTCCAGGTGACCTTCGGTTGATGGGATCATATTGTGCAATAGTCACAAGGGCAGTCAGTAGGGGTAGCCCTGTGAGTGGCTACTGTCCGCACTATTAACACAGCTGAAACCTGAAGGCACGGGAACGGATGAAGCCTGAGGAGCAGTCAACCACTACCCAAGGTACCCCTACTAGAGGCCCCCAACTCCTCATTAGATTCCCCAGTCTGGGTCCCCATATCATACCGTGTCTTCTACCATCACGATGTCCCCCTCTCACACTGGGAACCCCAACTAGTACCACCTCATCATAGCTGATATAGGCCCCCACTTGGATAGGCATTGGAGGAAGAGCTAAGGGCCAGAGGGGTTCAGTGACTCACCAGGGCCCCCAGGGTTTCAAAATGGCATAAGGCGAGCCCACCGAGAGCTCTGGCCTAATCCCAGCAGTGAAAATAAGCAAATAAGTAACAACCAAGGCGGCGAATCGGGGAGAAGGATGGAGTGAAGCAAGAAACCCACACACTTTGAGACCAATGAGGGGCTAGGCAAAGCCTGCAAAGGTTCTTGGGGAGGGCAGGTACACCCCTTCCCCGTAGTCTGCATTGCACAAGATCTGCCATATCAGACTGACTTCCAGCAAATCATAGGCACTTAAGACACCATAGCACTTCAGGATAAAGGTGACACAGTGTGTGTGTGTGTGTGTGTGTGTGTGTGTGTGTGTGTGTGTGTGTGTGTGTAGGGGGATGGGACCCATCCCTAGTACAATTTACCCAGAAAGCCATCTTCTGTCTTTGAAGTACCAAACTGATTACTGGGCCACAGAAAGCAGCGATTCTGCAAACCGATTATGTGCATGTGTGCATACGCATGTGTGAATGTGTGCATATGCACCTGTACATATAAGGATTAGGGACCAATATGAGGCATTGCCTGAGGTTGCAGCGAACCCCAGGTCTGAGATCACCTCAGCTGGCCTGGGTAACTGGTGGCCCCTGGGATGCACACTGAAAAGTTTGCAGCTCTGAGTATTGAGCCATTAAGGCCAAAGACGCTGAGCACCTGCAGGAATGCAATGTCCTCCACCTACACTAGCTTCCCATGAAGGCTAGCACAGAGCAATTGCTAAGCAGGACAATGTTATTGGTCCTGTCAGCCACCTTTTCCAGGAACCTCCTTTCTGACTCTGTATCAGGCAAAGGAGAGACACAAGTACAAGTCATCAAGGTCATAACATGCCCAACGGGAACCACCCAGCCTGGCCGTGGCTCTCACTCTGGTGTTCCCCGCCTCAGCCTCATGAAATAGAGGCCTAGGAGGATATAGGGACAAACCAAGGAAGGAACATCTTCTTGGTGTTGATGGTGGGCACAGTCTTGGGATCTGTCCCATGAGGCCTCCTGAGAGCAGAGATACGTGACTATGGTATTGGGGCACATGAGCTGTTGGCAAGGGAGACCCAGGAGAGTCAGTGCTGAGGTGAGAGGCTTCTGTTTATCCATATGTCTTGAGGTACTCCCTGATGTGAGCCATTGCCAGCTGACTCCCAGAGATCTCTGCTGCAGGGGGAGAGGGCGGCTTTTAGGCAGCAATGACAGCAGAGAAGTAGCCTGAACAGGAAGGTGGAGGGAGGGCTGAAGGAGTCTGGCCTGGGTAGGGGTGGTGAACGGGTAGATCCTGTCCTCACCTGTCATCTTGATTAACCCAACTTTCCATTTCCCCCAAATGGCAGTGGCCAGGGGTAGGTCTGGGTATGTATTCCTCCAAAATCATCCTCACAAGGCCAGGTTTCCGGTTCCCTTCTAGCCGCAGGAGCAGTCACGTGTCTTGTGTGCTGAGTCACACAGCCCCTTTTCACCTTGACTCATGCTCGTTACCAGGGACAGAACCTGATTTTTAACGCACATCCACAGCCAATCTCAAAAATATTAGCCAGTTAAAATGTCTTTCCCAGAGGGGGGAAAAAAAGACTCCAAGAAAAAAATTTCCATGTCTTGCAGAGAATGCAAATGGCTTGCCTGGTGTTCATTAAGACTCTTACACATGCCTTGCCACAGGCAGGAGCTCCAGGCCCTGGGCTGGCAGCTGAACAGGGTCTGGGAGGACCCAGGGGTGTCTCCCCTTCCACTCCCTGCACTCCGCTGAAGACCTTGAGAGAGAAAGATTCTCCAAGATCACATGATCTCCTGCATCCCAAAGACACCACCCATCAGATGGCCTTAGGGAACAGAGGACCTGGGACACAGAGGACTTGGAAGGACAGAAGACCTGGGAGACAAGAGGACTCAAGGCACAGTGGGCCTTAGGACACAGAAAACCCAAAGAAAGACTCCTGACTCGGGTGCCTCAGTATCCCTGGAGGAAGAGACTATCAAGAAGCAAAGATAACATGGCTAAGCTCGGGCATGGATGCAAGGTTGGGAAGCAAGTCCGACATTCCCTCATTTAGGACCATATCAGCATTGGCTGGGGGCCTACCCTGTTGCCCTATCGCCGCCTGCAGAGGCTTGCCTTGGGCTGATTTTCTTCCAGGACTGCACTGAATAGAGAGGACACTGAGACACAATCCCCAGGCTGCAGATGATGGGAGGCAATGGCTGGTGGTGAGTAGAGTAACCTCAAGGGAGCACAGAGCTGTGCACTCGGGAGCGTGCACTACAACCCTGAAGCAGCATCGCTCAGCTCACCTTGGAGGAGAGGATGCTCAGAGGAGTGGTTCTTCGGAGACCGGGCAGCCAGGAGATGCACAGGCAAGTGGAAGCTGGTGACAGTGCAAGCTTCTAACCAAGGTGCAGGCACGACCTGGGATTGGGGGATCCAGATATGGATCCAGATATGGTTTTAGAACATTCAGTCCATGGTTTCTAGGCCCTGTGAACTTGGCAAGAATGTCATGGCAGTGGGAGACTGTTCACCTCATGGCACATGGGAAGCAGAGAGAGCAGAGCAGCTCACATCCTGGAGGACAGGAAGCACATTAGGGCATTAGCAGGAGGTGGCCATCGAGAGATTCGGCCCCCAAGGATGTATGCTCTTACCTCCTCTGACCAGCTCACCTGGCACAACATCATGATCTAACCTCTCTGAAAACACCCTCACAGATACCCCAGAGGTGTGACTTCCTAGGGGTGTCAATCAAGTCGTGAAGACAGGCAAGATTAACTACCACATGTTGGACCTAGACAGACAGGTGAATTAGCATGTGGGCAGGAGAGTCATGGGACACAGGAAGACCCATGCTTTTGCTTACTTAAAAATGTTTTACTTCAGACTAGTTTGGGGTCCACAGACATTGGTTGGGACTTCCACACATGCACCTGGCACATGACTATTCGTTTGCCACGTTCCAAAGGCTCATTGTCTGTAAAGTACCAGCGTTGATGCACACTTAATGATGTAAGTTCATCCTCTGCCTAGGGTCCTCCTCTCCCCCACCTTCCCTGATACTCTCTTCTGTTCCAGGACCCACTGTGGTTGCCACATGGCATCTAGTCTCCCTATTTCTAGGTCGAGTGAGAACTCCCACATCTCAGAAGGTGCCCGGCACCTCTCTGGGACAGTCCTTCTGTATGAGAAGGCTTACTGACTCTACTGCCTCCAAGCTCCATCCCCAGGAACCACAGGGCTGGTATTTTTCACTCTGTGTTACAGTTGACCCCCAAAGTGAGCCTGAGTTGAAATACTTCAAGTGCACAAAGAACAAAATAAGTAACTTTTCATACCCCCCACTTGCTGCCCCATCCTCCCTCTGCCCCCTCTCCCCACCCCACCCTGCTGCCACCGCCCCTTGCTCATGGTCTGTGCTCTTCACCTGCTCATACTCCTCCTGGCATCTGCAGAAGTCATGATCAGGAGCCAGCCTTCCCGGCTCACAGCCCCCATGATCTCATCCTGCCGGCATACAGATATAAACTGGGAGTACGGTTGGCCCGAAGGCATTGACCCTCACCAAAATAGCATCATGCTGTACTCGCCAGTGTGCGTCTGCTTTCCACCGTTTGGAGAATTTCCTGTGCTGCATCCTTCATCCAGCCCCATCATAGTGTCTAATGGAAGAAGAGCAGGCATGTCCCTCTGCTCAGTCCCCGGCTGCCGGTGTTAGGTCTTTGCCGCCTCACATTCGGAGGCAGCAGACAACACTGGACACAATTGTGAGCTTCTGCCTTACTTAGATAGAGGATTCTGGGCTGTGCTGGTTGCGTGTTCAACATGACCATGTGGCTTCTAGATCACTCCAAATTGGCCGTTGCCCTGTCTGTGCATCATGGCTGCTAAACTGTGTTGCTTAGGTGCCTTCAACCTACTGCCCGCACGGAGCGGCTTACTCACACCTGCAGTGTTTCTGTTTGTTTGTGTGAAGTTGCTCACAGTATCTCCCCCTTAGCATTCTAGAATGCTTATCCCTACGTTCTCAGTTTCTTTTCTTTATTCAGCTTGTCAGGGGTCAGTCCATCTTGTCATCTTCCACTAAAAAAAGCTGCAAACAAAACCTGAATTAAGACTGATGCGTTGCCATGTGCTCTATTTTTGAATGTCTGCTCCCATCCTTTATTATTCTCTCTTTTTTTTCCATTCCAGCGATTTATGTTGTTTTGTGATTGTTCTTTTTTTAGCCCCTTGAACTAAGAAATTAACCATTTTTATGATATCCAATTGCCTGCTAAATGCATCAGAAGCTAAGAGTTGGCAGCGAGCAGCAGTGTGCTTTTATCCTGGCCTTCCCAGTGGTTTTTTATATCTCCACTGCGCGCACGTGTGCGCGTGTGCATGCGTGCGTGCGTGCGTGTGTGTGTGTGTGTGTGTGTGTGTGTGTGTGTGTGTTAAAGGATCATGATAGTTTCATCAGATTTTGGAAGTTTACAGCCGTTGTTTCTTCAAATACTTATTTCCATTTGATATTATTGTGCGTGTCCCCGGGGCTGTGTTCATTTTTCTTCAGTCTTTTCCCCTCCGTTCCCCAGATTGGATAATTTCTATTGATCAGTCCTCAAGTTCACTTACTCTTCTGCCAGCCCCAATCTTCAACAAGCTCTTTCAGTGAATGCTTCATTTCAACCATTGTATCTTTCCTCTGAAGACAGCCTATGTGTTAACTTGCACTGCCCATCACAGACTCAAGATATGGGATCCACAGAGTCAGATGCACAGAGGAGGGAAATGTGCACTAGATGCACAATGGAATATTACCCAGCCATAGAAAAGAGCAAAATCCCATCATCCGTAGCGAAGTGGATGGGCCTAAAGGGCACTGCGTGAGTGAAGTCCACCAGGCACACAAAGACAAGCACGGTGTGTTCCCTCTGAAGTGGAAGCTAAAAGCTTGCTTCACTTTGTAGAAGGAGTAGAAAGAGAAGGAAGGAGGAGGGGGATGGGAGGTACCGGGAAGATAGACAGTGTATACCCAGATGTAGATGGATGGGAGGACAGAGTTCTAGCTGGGAAGCTGTAGCTAATGGTGACCTACTTTATACCTCAAAATAGGTGGAGGAGAGGACTTTGGGAGCTTCAAAAATAAAGAAACAATGGATGGAGACGATGATTGCCATGTGATCGCCCCACCTGTGTACTGATATCAGCACAGCATCTGTGCTTCCGAGCACATACAGTTATGAGACTAATGTGTTACCTACAGCTAACGGGGCACCCTCAGGCACATACAGCCAAACACATCAACATGAAGAGAGAATCTCTGCTCTGCTTCTCCTCAGGATATCCACTTCCCTGAAGAGATCGTGTTTCTGGTCACTCCTCAGATCTCATTTCCCTTAACTCATTGAAAATACTTTCCCTGGGGAACTTGTGACCACTGATGGGACCCCTTTACCTGTGGGCAGAGGGCCATGTCAGTTCTGTGCCCCATGGATGCTTCTCTTTTTCTAGGCTGGGAATCTCATTTGAGAGGTTCCTCTGTTCTATAGGGTGCCTTTTGGTCGGACTCCTGGATGGACCAGCAGGCTCTGGATTCTGCTTTTCTCTGATGCCTTCTGCTTCTCCTGTGGCTGGCAAGGAGTTCCAGGTCGGTCATCTGGTCCTGTGCTTCCTGGTGTCGGTGATTTGGAAGAGCTTTTGGATATCCACTGGTCCCTCCACCCCGAGGTGTACAGTTGCTGCCTGCCACCTGTCACCCTCATCTGGAGCTCGGTGTCCACTTTCTAGCTACAGTGAGCCCTACTCTGGACTGACCTTTGCCTGAGCTGCAGCACCTGGTGCCAGCTGTCCCCAGAGCCTCAAAGACCAGTGTCCACCTCAGCTTAGAGGGGGCCACAGTATTCTGCCCAGAACCAGTTCTCAATGCTTGCTTGTAAAACTGTCCCCACAGGGCCTGTTGAGTGCTCGTGGTCCTCCTTCCCCGTGTTAGATCTGCTGTCCATCGCCCACTGTGGGAAAGCCTGACTTCCTCTGTTTGTGCCCGTTTGAGGCTGCCGATGAGTGTGGTCACTCAGCACCTCTAGCTCCTTTGTGTTAGACGCATGAGCCCCCTGAGACACAGTGTATGCCAAATAAAATGTAAGAGCTTAAGAGTCTAATTCTATGAGGTGTGACTGCTGTATCCACAATTCTCAGCACCTAAACTCCTCTCACACTATTTAGCATGCCCCTCCAGAAGCACCTGCTCCTATGGCTCTGACGTCATATATTGGTTAGTTATGACTGTTCTAGAACTATAGTGGAGTTGCACAAAAGGGTCCCTTTGAGTCTGATCTTTCCTTTCACCTCATTTGGGGGTTCATTATTGTCGAAGATACCTGGTTTATTTTTCTTTTGAGTCAAGCCATTGTTTGACTACAATGTGCATTTGTTTACCTATTCTCAGGGTAATGAACATAATAAACCAATGCCAGATCACATCACAATAGTGGGATAAAGTGGGAGAGGTTAGAGCTGAACTAAATGTAAAAGAAGAGTTACAGTCCTCCAAGGTCACACACAGGTCACGGCAGGCACAGTAACAGGTGAGGTGGGGTGAGGCTCACAGTGCGGAGGCAGGGCATGCCGGCAATAGTGCAAGCTTGAGCACCGTGGGGCTGGGATGTAGCTCAGTTGGTAGAGTACTGGACTAGCATGCACAAAGTCCTGGGTTTGATCCCCAGCATCACATAAACAGAGGGTGGCGGCGTGTGCTTCTAATCCTAGCATTCTGGGAAGCAAGGAGAAAAGAACAGACATTCAAAGTCATCCTTGCTTACGTAGTTCAAGGCCAACCTGTCTTTAAATAAATAAATAAATAAATACAGCTGGATAGTCCTCGTGGTCGGTCCTTCATGGTCAGCAGTAGGGGCCTGATATCCTGGGGTTCCCAGGGACTATGGCTTGTACCCCCTGCCTCCTGGGACAAGCTGGCTGGGTATGCGGACATGGGTACTCGCAGGACAGGAGGAGCAGGAAGACAGGGAAGCTGCCTGGCCCCTACTTACCCAGCAAGCATGACGCTGAGGGCATGGATCAATAGAACTCCTGTCGCTTCTGCTTGGGGCTGTGCAGGAGCCGAGAAATTGATTTCGTGAGCAGACACCTCACTCGGGCAGGAGTGAGGCATCGTCTCTGGCAGGGAGAAAATGGGCTTTGCATTGGATTTTGCCTGGAGGCGTCCTGCACACTGTTATCCCTGAGCTTCAATGAGCCCATGCAGGAGAGGGAGGGGCCTCCCGGAAGGTCTGTCTTCCAGCCCCGTGTGGTGTGCTAGGCTGCCACCAGGTGTGAGATGAAGGGCGTGGGCTCTCTCTGTCAACATACACTGCTCTCTGGTCACCATTCTCAAGGATGCCCTGTCCTGTCCAGAGCCTAGTGCACGTCTTTGTTTGAGGACAACTTTAGCTAACACTGGGTGGGGCCTTCTAACTTGGAGAGTAGATGGTGCTGCTGGCCCAAGGCTGCACAAAGGTTATGACCAAAGTTGAAGACTCCCAGGTGGAGAAGAGGCTCCGCTCCTTTGCAAAGCCCCTGACAACTCCCCAGACCTGCTCTGAACCTGGGTGGGCATTTCTTTCCACACAGATGGACCCTAGCCTTCCCGTGCCCTGATCTGTTGCTGGTGGGTAGCTTGCGTTATGAGAGTCAGCCTCAAATGTCTGAGATATCCATTTGAATCAGAGCATGCCATGTTCCAGACAGAGTGGTTTTCAACCTTCCTAATACTGAGGCCCTTTAATACAGTTCCTCATGTTGTGGTGTTCCGTCAACCATAAAATTATTTTCATTGCTACTTCACAACTATAATGTTATGAATCATAATGTAAACATCTGACATGCAGGATATCTGATTTTCAACCCCCGAGAAAAGGTCTTTTGACCCCCCCCAAAGGTGTCAGGACCCACAGGTTGAGGACCACCTCTAGTTGGAACACCCCCCCCCCCCCCAGCCCACAGAACAGCCTCTAAACAGTTCCGACCCTTGGTTTTCTCAGCTGGAAAAGAGATGCTATCAAAGAGATAACTGAGCTACAGCAAGCTTTTGGGCAGGGTGCCTGCGGGTCCCTCAAGAGAGTGAGCCCGGGTTGGAAATACCACTGCACCCCTTCTTAAGGGGATACTTGAATCTTGGCTCCAACACCATGTGTCATGTGACAGGACATGTAGTCCACTCTCTTGGAGCCCTAGTTATAGAACCAAGAGCGGGAAATCAAGCCAGACAACCATTCCTTCAAGCAGGGAAGAGGTACTTCTTGCCTAAGAATCCCCATCCAGAATCTTCAGGTGCTGCGGGAGACAGTGACCTGAGGGCCTCACACAGCTACCACCTCCCAAGAAACATGTGATGAGCCTAGCTCTGGGCAAAGGTGGGATTGAGAGGAGTGGAGGAGGAGTCTCACTGCTTAGGAAGTTCAGCTCCCGAGCAGGTTTCAATGCAGAAGTCATCAATGGAGGCGACACAGAGCCCAAATCTAGACGCATACAGCTGCTTCTGCATAGCTGGGGTGACATCTTAGCTGCAGAGGACAGAAGATACCGGGCAGCTGTTTTTGTTAGGTTTATCAGCAATGCGAGGAGGAAGGAGCTCAGTGGCCAGTGCTGACTGCCACTGGGAAGGGGTTCTGGGAATATCTGAGGAATTCGCTGGATTGGGTTCATTGACATGGGAAGACTCAACCTGAGTATGGATGGGGCATTTCATGTCTGCCCTGCCCCGCCCCATCCCCCCGACCAGATTGACTGAAAAGGAGAGACTGAGCCTAGCATTAGTGCACGTGGCTCTCTGCTCCTGGCTGTGGCCATATAAGTTACTGCTGCATTGACTTTCCCACAAGGAAGGACTGCGGCCTGGAAATTGTGAGCCAAATGATCCCCCCTCTCCATTAAGTTGCTTTTCTTGGGGTGTTTCATCACCGCAACAGGAAAATAAACTAAGGCAAGCATTGAACTGCAAGCATCGCATCAGCCTGAAAGATGCACCCAGGTGAATAAGAATACAAAGCTACAAAAAGCAAATATGAGGCTGTAGACTTAAAACAAGTCTAGAAATCTCCTAAGGTGTGCAATCCACAAAAGCCTGCAACATTAGACATTTGATAATTTGAAGTAAAAAAAAAGAAAGAAAGACAGAAAGAGAGAGAGAGAGAGAGAGAGAGAGAGAGAGAGAGAGAGAGAGAGAAAGAAAGAAAGAAAGAAAGAAAGAAAGAAAGAAAGAAAGAAAGAAAGAAAGAAAGAAAGAACTTTCTGTACATGGCTCAAAGATACCAAAAGCAAGGCAGGCATGATGGCACATGCCTGTAATCTCAGTACTTGGGAGGTAGAGGTAGGAGGAGAATCATGAGTTTGAGATCAATTTGAGCTGCATACACAGCAAGACTCTGCCTCAAAGCAAGCAAATGAATAAAACAAGACACCAAACGTCATAGTAAAAAGACAGCGATATGGGGCTGGAGAGACGGCTCAGTGGTCAAGAGCCCTTGCTGCTCTTGCAGAGGACCCTGCTTTAGTTCCCAGAGCCCACCTGGTGGTTTACAACCACCTGTAACTCCAGCTCCAGGGGAATCCAATGCCCTCTTCTGGCCTCTGCAGGCATCAGACATGCATATGGTGCATATACATACATGCAGGCTAAACACTTATATATAGTGAATATAATACATCTTCTTTCAAAAGTGAATAATAATACATAAAAATTGTATTTTTGAGTATTTAAACAGGAAGGACTAGTACCCATAATACATAAAGAACATCCATGAATTGTCAAAAAGAAGGGGGGAGGGTTACAGAAAGGTCTGGTAAGTTTTGAGCAGAAGGGCTCAAACTCTCATATGAAATTAGAGAGGTATGGGCCATCAGCAGCAGACAAACAGATCAACCCAATAGCCAGGGACACATGAACGCCAGATGTTACCAACTGCCAGGCAGGATGTGTCATGGGAGGGCACCATGTCTCTGTGAGAAATGCACTTCAGCGTGACTCTTGAGAGAGAGTGTGTTGAACTTTTCAGATGAAACTGACCAGCAGCTCCTGTCACAAAGGGGTGTGTGTGTGTGTGTGTGTGTGTGTGTGTGTGTGTGTGTGTGTGTGTGTGTATGCACGCACATGTGTGTGTACATATATTCTTGCAACAGCACTACTTGTGAAAATCAAAGAACTGTCTCTGTGCTCCTCAGTAAAGGGTATCATGACCCTGGTCCACACCATGGACAGTGGGACCAGGAGGTAAACCCATTTCCTGACAGGGCACCAGCTCCCAAACTCAGTCACATTTTAGGAAAGAATTGCAGAAGCTGCACTACCATGTGCACCAATTTTGGTGGACTTGTGTGTGAGGAAAGACTAGGGGTGGGAGGGGTAAGAGTGGGAAGAGCCCAGAAAGGAGTGAGGGCGCGGGGCTCCCAGGACAGCTTCCCACAAACCCTCTGCCTCCATCGCTCCATGTCAGCAGCATCATGCACACCTTTTCTAGCAAACAAACAAACAAACAAAAACCAGGAGGGAAGCCAGCTGCATAGTAATGCAAGAGGACTCCCGTAGTATGACTCAGTTTCCCCAGGAAGGATTAGCCGCTGGATGCAGCCCATGCCAGAATACCGTGTGCTAGAGTTGGAAGAGCTTTTCAGGGAGCCTGCTCATGCTCAGAGGGTGATGTGGACAGAGGGGTCACCAGAGACCAAACAAGGTCTGCACCGGAAATGAGCCCAGATTAGAATTTCTGGCTTTAAGGCCTCTGACTGTCACTTTCTCTGGGTTAGTGACTTACAGTTGCCAGCACAAAATGCTGCAGTCTCAACAACTTACATACCAAGATGTCAGCAGGCCACCGAGCCCCCGGCACTGTAGACGAGGCTTCTTCCTGTCTCTTCCAGCATTAGGGTCTTCAGGTGTTCATGACTGTACTGCCCTATTCCAAGCCCAGGGATCACAGGCTCCCTTCCTTGCTGCCTGGAGAAGCAACCTCTGCCTCCCTTCTGTATACACATTTGTCACAGCATTGAGGCCCCCTTGATTTCTTTATCCCAAAAGCCTGAGATCGGTCACATCTACAGAGTCCCATTTCCAAGTGAGGTCACACTCATATGCTTCGGGGATTTGATGAGGGTGTCTTTGTGGGGGAGCACTTCTGTAGGGAGCACTTCTTCAGGGAGTATTATCTTCCCTCTAGCTCTCCAAACTGATGACCAAGACCGCATTTGTCAAATCTTTCTATTTCCTTCTCTGGAGCATGGTATCCCCAAGAGAGCAGGGAGATTTGGTCTATTCATTTCTAAGTCACATTTGCATTCCCCTCCCCCATCCCCACCCCTAGTCATTTTCATGAAAGTGGAATTCTGGGTTAAAATGGGGAGACATTGCGGAGACTGAGGCTGCTTCCACTATGACATTCCAGGAAAAAAAAAAGGAAGCACTAGGTCAGGTTGCTACCTGAAAGTATCTTAGCAGGGGTGCAACCGGGAGACTGCCAGCGCGATGCCCACATCGGTGCCCACATTGGCCTCCTGCAACAGAAGTGCATGTAGCATCCTGTGTTGTCAATCACAGGCTGTGGTGGATGGGAGCTTCTCAGCCTGTCACGTGCGGTGACAGCCGTGGGCCTCAACAAGCTGCAGGGACTGAGCAGGAAGAGCAGACCCCACACAGCCCTGGCTCGTCTCACTTTGTGACAAAAGGAATGCCATGTAGTGGTTTTGGGAAGACAAGCCCAGAGGCGCTGCAAGGCTGCTCCCGAACGCAGGTTGCCGGTGAGTACGTGGCTCCTTCCAGAAAGAACTTTGTCTTCAAACGCAGCTGGCAAGAGCCTTGGGCGACTCTCCTTTGACTCTACACCCAGGGAAAGAAACGCCCAAGGCTACAGCTGAGCAGGGACCTGTGGCATCTCCTGTAGGTTCTCACAGCATGACCTACATGCAGCCCTGAGTCTGAAAGAGAAGAGCTGCCACAGAGGACAAAAGACAGCCATGGAGAGTGAGAGGCCTGCAGACAGCCAATGTTAATGACTCTTGAGTGTGTGACCTAGTCTAGGAGAGAGGGACAATCATGGGTGTGCCATCCAGCTGGGAGTACAGAGGTGTGACCTTGAGAAGGGCTTGACTGGGCTAGGAGAGTCATCCAGCCTGTCATCAGGGTCAGGAGCTCTTAGCTGGCTGTACTTTTCCAGGCTGAGAATGGTAGGCTGGTCCAGGTATCCTGGATTAGCAGTCTGTGGGCTCCTGGTGGCTCTGGGCTCCCAGTTTACTGTGGTTGGGGTTTCCAAGTACCTGGCCAAGAACATGAGATTATATAGCTCATAGGCCTAAGAAAAATCTACTACTATTGTTCTATTAAAGGAATAAATAATAATAAAAAAGTAGCAATAAAACAACTCCTAATGACACATTGCTATATTCATAGATCAACTCTTATTAGAGAAGCCTCTTCTTCCAATAGATGGGAATTAACACAGAGACTCACAACTGGACAATGTGTGGAGAGAGAGAGACTTTGGAGCACTCAGCCCTAAATGGGATGTCTTCATCAAACCCTTCCTCTCAAGGCTCAGGGAGCTATGCAAAGGAGGAAGCAGAAAGATTGTTAAGAGCCAGAGGTGATGGAGGACACCAAGGAAATAGTGTCTTCCAGTCACAAAAGGACTGATGACCATATAAACTCACAGAGACTGTGGCAGCAGGCACAGGGCCTGCTCAAGTTCAAGCCAGATGGTGGGGTCCCAGGACAGAGAGGAAGAGGACATGGGGTCCCACTCTAACCAATCTGCATACGGGAAAATCAAATCAATATTCTCTAACAGAGTGTTAATTTGTTTTTATCAACCCCATGCCTAAGAGTAATTGGCCAGAAGAAAAACACTTTATAGTTTTGTTTGTGGGGGCTTTTTGTTTTGTCTTATTTTGTTTTAGTCTTTTTTTATTGTTCTGGGGCTTTGTTTGGTTTTGGTTTTCTTTTCTGTTGTTTGTTTTTGAGAGAGAGAGACAGAGACAGAGACACAGAGACAGAGACAGAGACGGACAGACAGACAGAGACAGACAGAGAGGGCATGAATGGTATGTAGGAAGGTGGGAAGGATCTGGGAGGAGCTGGGTAAGGGGAAAACAAGATCAAAATCTATTGTATGAAAAACAAAATTTCAAATGAGGAGGCTGCAAGACCTCCTGAGTGAATCCCAGGCCCCCAGAGGAGACAGGTGTAACAACACTCATGTAGTCTCTGTCCCGCTGCTCACTAGCCATCGGTGTAGTCCAGGGTCTGTGGCAGGACAGATGGACTGGCTGAAGAAGCTGACTGTTGGAGGGGAGCCAGAGAGATGAGCCATAGTCCTCACCAAGTCCTGATGCTCCAAAGAAACAGGTCAGCTTCTCTTAGAAACTCAGCTCCGGTGTCCTGTACTCCTTAGCCCTCCAATGGCCAGGAAGAGCCTCCTGCCCCCCCCCCCCAAGTGCTGGCTGCTGCTCAAGCCCAGCCCATCATCACCCCCATCTCATTCCCACCTTTTTCTCTACTCAGGGCTGCCATCGCTCCTCCCTTCCCATGCAGGACACAGCTCCTTTGCCACCCTCTAATCCTGTACCATGGACCTCCAGGACAAGGGACGGGACACAGACATGGCAACCATCAAAAGCTCCCTCTAAACTGAAGACGTGCTGCTGTGTCCTAAGATATTGCTTCTCGGGCCCCCTTTCCTTTCCCCATTAGTCTTTCACCTCTTAGAAGGGTTTTCAATGGCATCTGCTGGCCATCATCAGATGGAAGGGGGCAAAGACAGAGAGTCTAACTCTCCTCCCATCCCAACATGGCTACAGGGAGTACCCTCCCCTCTTTAGATCTGGTCTGGATCATATCTGGGCTCTCAAAACCTAGCATGGCTCCTGGACCCTCCTGGGACTAAGAACAAGGCGCCCTTACTGGGTAGCTGCATGAACAGCAGATGTGATATCAGGTGTTCCGTGGCTCCCGCTGGCTCTGTAGTGGCCTCCCTCCCAACTAGAGAGAAGGTTCTGGAGACTAGAATTACAGTGGCACAGGAGAAAGAGCAGGTAATGAGCCCAGAAAAACAGATAAGAAGCGTGTTTGGCAAAATGCCCGCTTGCATTGAAGTCCCCGCCTGGAGTCTTCCCGGTGCCCTCCTGACTGTTTTCCGGCCTGAAATACACTAATTGGCCAGGAGATCGAATGAGGAGAAGAAAGAAAAGGCTGTCTCAGTTTGGGCAAGGGAAGCAGCACCTGCTGCTGGAGGACTGGGAACAGAGCAAGCAGCCCTGCATTATAGGCTCCTGTTGTATACTCATGGCCTGAAGCCTGCCTCCACCTCCCCTACCCTGCCTCTGAGTCAGCCTCCCTGGGGTGGGCTCTGCACTCCCACAGCAAGCCGGACCCTGCTGTTCCCCACACTCCACCTGACAATGCTTAGCCCCACTTCCATGGTATCCACGAGGTTCCCAGTGTTACCCATGCCATACACTACCCTGTTCCTTGATAGGTACTGCAGAGACACACTAAGCCATTAGTTCCTCATGAGGATCTGTAGTCTCTTGTGCCAGCTGTAAAATGAGGAGGTGGTTGGGGTCTTGCTCAAGGCCTTCCAGCATCTGAGTCTGGCATCCATGCTAGCCCCTGTGCTGCTGTGTTGTTGGGAACTGCCCTCTGGTCCCTCCCAGCAGATTCAAGAGTGGTTGTCTTTGCCATGGTTAGAGGCACACCAGGAGGCTTCTGAGCTCTTGGCACTAACCAGTCACTGACTGTCCCTGCCACAGGGACCTTGTGGAGCCTCTCCTAGGGCTTCTTTCCCTTTGTCCAGTTGGCAGTGCTGCAAAGCTGATGTTTTCAACTCTTACACGCATGCTCAGAGAGTAAACTGGGGAAGTCAGCCAGCTGGCTAGTGGTGGTCCAGCTCCAAGCTCTGTGCCTCCTTCTCCTGACCTCCATGGCTTTTGCAAAGAGAATCACTGAGCTCTCACAGGTTGAACTTAAGAATTCAGAAAGGCCAAGCTCATAGGTCTAAGCCATCCAGAGAGAGGATGCAATCAGGACAACACAAGGAGGCCATGATGGCACATGGAGACCATGACGGCACATGGAGGCCAGGATAGCACAAGGTGGCCATGACGGCACATGGAGGCCATAGCACATGGAGGCCATGACAGCATAATGTGGCCAGCACAGCACAGGAAAGACCCAGGGGCAGATGATTCACCCTCCTTCTGGTTGTGAGGCTTCATCTCCTCACCACTGAGCACTTGAGTTTTCTCACTCATGGCTGGTTACCCTGGAGCAGTAAAGAGAGTGGGCAGGAAGTGGAGAAGAAGAGGAGCCTCCATCTGGTGTTCGGTCTTGACAAGCTAACTCTCACTTCTGCTTCCTTCCACCTGTTAGAATTAAGGGTTCCCTCCAGCTCATGCCAGGTTGGTGGGAACACAGTGCATTCTTTGGATGTGGACTGTCAAAGAGTGTTTATGCATTGAGGGTGAAGGGAACATGGTCCACTCTTTGGGGTGGGGTACCAAAGAGTGTGTAGGCATTGAGGACTGGTGCTGAGGGCAGAACAAGGCTTTGGTCTCCATGTGGGTGTTCTCCTCTTCCCTAGAGGACACACCTACTCCACCATCATCCTTCATTGCCGCCACTGTCCCTGCTCTACCTGCCATGGATTGCAACAAGCGCCCCCACCCCCCACTGCCGCCCCGGGCCCTTAAGTTCTGCTTCGTCTGCTTTTTCTCTCTCTCCACTTGAGTGACAGGGTGGCTCCCACTGCTCTTCCTCCAGTCACTGTGTGATGGAGCCACCCGGACCTGAGTATCCAGTCTGTGTTGGGTGGGGTGAGTGGAACCCTTTTGGTCTCATTCATTAGCAGGAACCTTGCTTTTGGAAGAGTGGCAGGAGTGGGTAGGTGCATGATTCAAAGCAGCTTTTTAAGAAAAGGAAGAAATAATGTGGTGTGTGTGTGTGTGTGTGTGTGTGTGTGTGTGTGTGTGTGTGATGGTGTGCAACAATCATGCAATAGGAAGGTCCAGGGAGAGGTCTCACTTCAGGTTCTGCTGGATCCAGTGCCCCAGTGGTGCCTGAGAAATCAGTTTATCTGAATCTCTCAATCTGTCCTCAGAGTCCTCTCAGATGCAAAATGGCCACAGCCTTCCAGCCTGCAGAAGCAGCCTCGAAGAAGCACAGTTGACTCTAAGCTTATTCAGCAACTCACAGACACACTAGTGGGAGAAGCTTGGTCACATGATCACCCCTGACCCCCATTGTAGATGGGAAGTGCAGGCATGTAATTAGCCAGGCATGTGCTACATGCCTGCCTCTGAGTCTTGGAGTTACTAAGGTCACATGGCATCAAGATTTGGCAACAAGACTGGGCTGGGGAGGGTGTCACAAGAGGAGGGCTCAGAGGCTGGGAAGCAGCCTCTGCTGTGTCTATGAGGAGCCAGTATCTACTGCTGGCCTTCATTCAGCCTCTGCAGGCAGAACTGCCGTACATCGCTAATGACTGGGCCTCGTCCAGCTAGAGAGGAACGCTCACATGCTACCCAAGGGACTCAGCCTAGGAAGGTTTATCCAGGTCATCATATCTATCCTGTGAACCTGGTGTTTCTCTCTGAAAGTTCAAACAGAGGTCCTTCAAGACAGGAATGTGCAGCCAGGAGCGGTGATCACATCCGCAATGTGGGCATTCGGGAGGCTGAGGCAGAAGGATTGTGATGACTTCAAAGTCAGGCAAGGCTTTGCAGGAAGACCTTGTCTCAACAAATCAAGGAAGAGAAAGGAGTGTGAGGCGCTGAGGTGTGGCTCAGTGGCGGGGTCCACAGTACAGCGTCCCTGGGCTTAAACTCACCTCTACAGACGAGAGTGATCTGTGCTGCTTGGAAATGAGTCTAGAAGCAGCTCCTAGGATGTGGCCACATGTGCCCAGATGAACACAGCAGAGAGCCAAACCCTGGGCAAGTCAGGGAATAGCTCTCAGGGGGTGGGAGGCATAGGAGTTTCCCAAGCATAGTAAAAAAAAAAAAAAAAAAAAAAAAAAAAAGCAGTCCAGATTGATGCAAGGTGAGGGGCAGAAGCTAGGCCATTGAGCCTGGTGATGTGTAAGTGGCTGGCACCCTGGCCTTTTTGATTCTTGTCCTCTTGGCATTTAGAATCCATTGGGCAAACCAGGCCAAAGCTCAGGGTTCAAGCTGATAGCACAGAGCATGCTTGCTGCAGTCTGAGGTGACATGTGGAGTTCAGGGCTGTCGGGCTGACATCTTCCATTAGTACTACAATACATTTTTTAATACATTCCATTTTTCTTTAATTTCAGATTATATTGGGTCTGGTAGACTCTCTCTTCATTACGAAGCCGTGCATCGTTAAGCAGTTAGACTAGTACCCTGCAGAGCGTGGTGGCCTCATTACATCTTCCTGAAACCCCCTCCTTGGAAGTCACGGTTTTGAACTTTAGTTTAAAGGCACCAAGACATGACGCTGCCTCCTCCAAGCCATATAGCACACGTATATCAGTCCGGGACTCCCTGATTCTTCCCTGGGATGCCCTTAGCCTTTTATGGGGGACCCAGGCTTGTGTCTTCAAGTGAGAAACCTTTAACTTATGGTGTGTCACTTATCTGCATAGGCCTGTGGTCTCCCCATTTATTTGATGGGGTTCCAGTAACCAGAACATGTCTGACCCTTCTTTGTACACCATAGTAGTCAGACCAGAGGTTTGCAATGAACTTAGAGCCGATCCTGAGTGGAACCTCGTGGGAGGAACAGAAGATCATGCAGCATCCCGTCAGGAGGAATGGTCTTGCCTGGCAGTTGCTGGACTAAAGGAAGGGTGGCGGTTGGCCTTCCGTGGTCCCTAATCTACTTGGGGATAAACGTCATTATGAATGAAGTGATTGGAGGGCGTCAACCGACCCACCAGTGCCAGAGCAGATGAAGCGATGCACCCAACGTTGAAATTAGGGGGAACGCATTAATCTGGTGGCTGAAATTAAATCACAGCCACATCGCCGTTAATTAAGTCTTTCATTCACCCTGCAGCCGCTGTTTCTTTATCCCCCCCCCCCCCCCCCCCCCCGTGTGAATCGGGATTCGACCAAAACCCACAACTGACCAGCCGTGACCCCAGGAGACACACTAGTGCAGAAGGAGCAAGTTCAGATGTGAAAATGTTTGTGTGAGTTGTGAACGGCCCTTCTGAACCTGAAGTCTTTGTCTGAGGACTTTCAATGGCCTGACATCTGCAAAGCTTCCCTGGTCACCTGCTAACACGAAGGTCTCAAGTACCTGAAAGCTTTCTGCCTGAGGCTAGAGGCCTGGCCCATTGTGGTGGCTTCCCTATGTCTCTGGAAGCTTCCCTCCCCGCTCTTGCTGAGGTCTTGGTCACGGCTCTCACTCGGTGCCCTTCAGCTGTATACCAGCTTGTGATGGTCCATCTTAAGGTGCCACCTCCCACTGCCCACACCAGTGGAGAGTTCTGCTGGGCACCTAGACCCACCTCTCTTTAGGTGGGTGATTGCTGTCTAGGACTCAGCACCAGGGACTCTCACTGATGACTCCCTTCTGAGCTCTCAGAGCCCTATACCAGCTGCTGCTTAGCTTGGTTGAGAGTTCAGGCCACCCTGCTTGAGGTTAGCATGGGATGCCAGCTCTCTGCTCCTCCTGGGATGCCCCACAGGCACCAGAGTCAAGGACCTTTTATCCTTGGGCTGGGATTCTGTGTACGACTATGGCCACTCAGTCACTCTGAGTTCCGACTGTCACTGTTAGAAGGGGAGGCTTGGCACTGCCACCCACTTGGGGCACTGTGAGACCTGCACAGGTGATGCCTTTGACAGAGACGGACAAGGGCAGACTTAGAGATCACACACTGCCCTGCGGCCTTTGAAACTAGCCCTTCTAGGTGAGCGGGGGCTGCTGCCACTGTGGACGCTCTAGGACCTCCCATTAGTGATACTCCTGCGACCTCCACTGTCCCTAACCTAGCTCTACCACTGTCACCACCAACCTGGCTGGCACGGCCACCGTTACTACCACGGTGGTTTCTGCTGGCTTTGCTGTGTAACTGCTGCTGTTGTCTGCCCCTGTCGCTGCCACCACGGCAGCCGCTATCACCCCTACCACTGTCACTGCCACTGCTGCAGCACCACGGTCACTGGCTGCACACCATCCCCACCACGGCCGCCATCCCGCCCACTATTGCTACAACTTTGGCTCCTACGGCAGTGAAGACCTCCTTAGTGAAGGAAGAATTGGATTGGTGCCTTCTGGAAGGTAGACCCATCATTCACAATGAAAGACATGATGGCTGTGGCAGAACAGCTGGATCGCAGGTATTGAACGCACAAAGGGGGAACGCAGGTACAAGAGTGGAGAGCATGGCCTGGGCCTGGTGGGGAAATGCGCACCATGCTGACTGGGACTTCAGGCCTCTCTGGTCAAAAACAAGTGGAAAAGCTTGCAACCCACAAGCACTTTAAAGAGAGGCCCAGAGGGCCGGGAAGATGGCTCAGTGGGTAATTGTGCTTGCTGTGAAAGTCTGGTTAACTGAGTTTGACCCCTACGGCCCACACAAGAGTGAAAGGAGAGATTTGATGCCATAAAGTTTACCCTTGACATCCACATGCATGTCCTCCAAAAACATATCATGCACACACACACACACACACACGTACACAACGATAAATAAATATTTTAAAATGAGAAAGAAAGAGATGCACAAAATACATAAGCGAGGTAGAGGCCTGGAGGATGAACTGGGAAGGGACATTAGCTAATATGCCTTCAGAGGGACAGAGTGAGCTGGAAAGAGGAGAGACTCATGCAGAGCATGGCTAAGAGCAGCCTGAGCCAATGCAAGATGTAAAGTCCAGGCAGGAGAGGTTAGTTCTGACCCGCACAGGGATGTTAGAGACAAGAAAGCAAGAAAATAAAATCAAATTGCCGAGGAAAGTGCTGTCTAGCTTGGGACTCTAGGCCCAGCCAGGAATGGCCTAGGCTTACAGCTGAGTTGGTATGGCGCTTTGCCTAGCATGCCCAAAGCCTTGGGTTCCTCTGCCAGCACCATCAGCACCGTGTGGTGGAGTACGCCTGTCATATCAGCCCTTAGGAGTTGGACACATGAGGAGCAGACACTCAAGGCCATTGTTGACTACATAGCATGTTCAAGACTCATCTAGGGCTACATGAGACTTTGTATAAAACAGCAACATAACCAAAGAGACAGTAATTAATGATGGGAGGGTGGGTTTGTGAAAGAGGGATGGGTGGTGGCTCCTGACCTTGGTCAGAAAAAAAATGGGAATTCTGAACGATTCCATTCTTCTTGAGATACTGGAGTAACTATGTGCACTGTAATTTTAAATAATCACCAACATGCTTGCAAGATGATTCTCTTCCTCAAAACCTGCTGCAAGGTACCACTACCACAGGAGCTAGGAATGGAGGTGGGGTCTGGACGCATGTTCTCCATCTTGATATGGAGAAAGCTTTATCTCCAAAAGATGGGAGTTCGAGGGGGTCTGTGGCAGGAAACTGGGTCATGAGCATGAAGCCTTTCCAACTCAGTTAGCACGGTTATAAGCAAAGGCAGGTCAGAGTACGTGTTCTTCATGAACCCCGCCCCATCAAGGCACAAGGAAGTGGCCATCTGCAGACTGGCAAGACAGCTTCACCCCAAACCAGGTCTGCCGAGCCTTGACCTCAGGTACCCCAGCCATGAGGGATAAAGGCTTATTTGAGCCACACACCCAGGGCATTTGGAATGCCATCTCAACTAGACTGAGACAGGGGATGGGAAGGAAAAGGGGAGAGAAAAAGAAAGACGAAGACTGCAAGTTGAGTATAACAGCAATGAATTTCAATAAGTGCAGAAGTGCTAAAAACAGATGACGAAATGGGAATCTAAGTGAAATTCATCTGTGTGTAGATGGAAAGGTTAAAACAAAAGCAGAGATCGCTAATTATAGTACAGCGATTCTAGCAGTATCAATGGCAGCCGAGACTGATTCTAGGACGCTTGGCTGAGAAGTCCCACTTGAGTCAGGAAAAGGTGGTAAGGTGCTCTTCTCGGGCTCCTCAGTGGAGGCTGTTGTGGGCAATAAGCCGGCTGGGGGGGGTGTTGTATAGACAGGGGGGCTTCATGTGACTATTTGCAAATTACTTGATTGTCTGCTTAGAAAATCCTGGAACATGTGGGCAAGTTATTAGAGCTGTGGAGAGGCTCTGGCAGCATTCCTGGTACGGTGACCAACACAGAAAAATGGAGCTGATGATAGACCTATCACTTAAAAAAAATCAATGGTGTTCCCATGCACCATCAAGGAGCAAATAAGAAGCGTAATAGAGGGAAAAAGAAAAAAAAAACCTCCGACTCTCGTGGGCAACACCAATTACATACTGCCGAGAAATAGATGTAGTGAGAGAGGATGTGAATTTTTATGAAGAAAATTGCTAACTGAGTCTTGTGGTGCAGCCTGCAAGTCCAGTTACTCAGGAGGCTGAGGAAAAATGACCGCAGATTCAAGGCTTGCCTGGGTAACTCAGTGAAACCCTGTCTGTCTTAATTTCATTTCCTGTTGCGGTGATAAAATACTTGATACCAGAAGCTTGGAGGAAAGGGAGGTTGTCAGCTCACAATTCCAGGTTATGGCAGGGAAGTCTAGGCAGCAGGAACCTGAAAGAACAAACCACACCGTATCCACAGTGGAGAGCAGAAAGCAGTGAATGAACACCCTCATGCCCATACTTAGCTAGCCTTCTCCACTCTTAGATAACCCAGATCCCTTGTCCAGAGAATGGTAACACCCACAGTGGACAGGTCTTCCAACTAATTGAGATAATTCCTCCGGATACGCCCAAAGGCCAACTTAATTTAGACAGGCTCTCATTGAGACTCTTGTCCCACATGATTCTAGATTGTGTCAAGCTGACAGTTAAGAGTAACCATCACACTGTCTCATGATATCACAAAAAAGAGGGCTGGGGAAATGGCTCAGTGATGGTATGCTTCCTGCCATTACCTAGATCTGTTAACAACTTGATACAGCCTAGAATCATCTGAGGAGGTCTCAGTTGACACATTTCCCAGACCAGATTGGCCTGTGGTCACATCTGTGACAGATTGTCTTGGCTGACAATTGGTGCAGGAGGTCCCTGCCCACTTTGGGTAGCACTATCCCTAGGCAAGTGGGCCCAGGATGTAAAGAAAGCTAGCTGATCATGAGACTGGGAGCAAGGCAGCCAGCAATGGTTTCTACTTCAAGCTCCAACACCGAGTTCCTGCCTTGACCTCCCTCAGTGAAGGACTGTGATGTGGAAGTGTAAGCCAAATAATTCTTTCCCTTCCCTACGTTGCTTTTTTTCAGAGTGTTTTATCATAGCAACAAATGCAACCAAAACACTTGTCTACCATGTGCAGGACCCTGGGTTCAATCCCGAGTCCATAAAGAATGAAAAGAGGAGGAAGGAAGGGGAAAATATGAAATTTATTAATGGATACAAAGATCTTAATAAATGGAACACATTTCATGGATGAGTAGACACTACATCACCAATGTGACACCCGCCCCCAAACTAATTAACAAGCCCGACGGAGCCTCAATCAGATTCTCAACAGTCTGGTTAGTAAAAATTGACAAATCTATTCCAAAATATATGTGGAAAGGCAAATGAATAGAATGATTTTGAGGAGAATAGGTTTCAGGAGAAGGCATGTGCACAGAAGCCAGGAAGCATTACGGAGATGGAGTAAACACCCTGAGCTGTGCTGGTACAGGAATTACAGATGGATCGATGGTACAAAACCAAGCACAGAGCAGCCTGCACCAGGTTGACGGGCACGGGCATCTGATGGATTACAGAGGTGGCACGGGGAGTCAGTGAAGAGGAGATGGATGACTTCATATGGGGACCTTCCACTAGAAAAAAAGTAATTAGATTTTCTCTTTTACTATGTTCAGTATAATGAATTCCACATGACTAAAGACAAAAAAAAAACTGAGGATTTTAAAGAAGCTTTAGAACTTCTCAGAATTATAGGATATCTTCATGATGATCTAAAAATAAAAAGTGACTTATTAGACAAAGAACAGTGTCTAACTAGAAACAAAGTCAAAACAACAAATGAGAACCTTCACCACCACCCCCTGCAGAAAAGTCCCATAAGCTCAAGAAATGCAACCACAGGAGATAAGTCACATGTAGGTGAGAGACCAAGGTATACTAGTGTATTTTTTAGCAACCAATAAGATAAACTCAATGGTATAGCCAAACAAATGGGCAAAGACTATGGATTTCAAGCCACCCAAGAGGGTTCCCAGGTGTCTGTCTGATGGCAGGGAAAGAAAGCTGTGTAGAATCAGCAGCCACCAGGTCAACGTGAGGTTAGTAGCATGCACCACTTCATGCCACCACAGGAGCAAAACCAAAGTGTGCCAGGATGCCAACAGCTGGTGAGGACTCAGGAGAGGCAGCCCCCATGCAAGAGGCAGCCTCCCCACAGCCAGAAGCACCCACTGCTTCAACACCACAGATAGTGTCTGCCCAGCCAGGGTGAATGTTAAGCTGGGAGCTATTCTGACTGGTGGCATTGACATCAAGAAGTTGGAACCACATAGTCTAATACATTGTCACTGCTCCAACCCTGAAAGCCATACCTATCTGTGACATGACTCCCTGGACAGAAAGCCTCCCTTATAAAGTTCTAACCTAAGAGAGGTTCAGTCTGACCTCTGTGGAGAAGGTGCAGGATATCTTTTTACATATAAGAGTATTGATCCATTTTGTGTTGGCTATTGAACACTGGACACTGAGTACTTGATAAAGAAGATGTTATTTGGTCGCAGACGCCATCGGAGAGCAGCAGCCATGGCCCTGCGCTACCCCATGGCCGTGGGCCTCAACAAGGGCCACAAGGTGACGAAGAACGTCAGCAAGCCGAGACACAACTGGCGCCGTGGGCGCCTCACCAAGCACACCAAGTTCGTGCGGGACATGATCCGAGAGGTGTGCGGCTTCACGCCCTACGAGCGGCGCGCCATGGAGCTGCTCAAGGTGTCCAAGGACAAGCGCGCCCTCAAGTTCATCAAGAAGAGGGTGGGCACGCACATCCGTGCCAAGAGGAAGTGGGAGGAGCTGAGCAACGTGCTGGCCGCCATGAGAAAGGCTGCGGTCAAGAAGGACTGATCCCTCACCCCCATAACCGTTGCTACCGCGCAAAAAAAAAAAAAAAAAAAAAAAAAAAAAAAAAAAAAAAAAAAAAAAAAAAAAAAAAAAGATGTTATTTGGCTCAGGATCCAGATACCTGGAAGGTTCAAACAGCATGGCATTGGCACTTGTCGAGGGCCCCCTGGCTTACCACAACATAATGAGGAAGAGGAAAGGGCATCATATCCATTCAGAAGAGGCCATGTGTGATGGCTTTGCTTTAGAGTGACCCAATCTTGTGAGAACTTACCCAGTCCCTGAGACATGACACGTTACTGCAGGGTGACACTAACTCACTGATAGTGGTGGAGATACCACAATGTAACTCAGTCCACTAGGTCCCACCTCATAATGTCTCCACCACCATGTTGAAGACCAAGCTTCCAGCACCTGAACTTCTTGAGGTCTGTCTTCGTTAGGGTTTCTATTGCTGTGAAAAGACACCATGACCACACAACTCTTATAAAGGAAAGCATTTAATAGGGCTAGCTTATAGTTCCAGAAGTTCAGCCCGTTATTGTCACGGATGGTGGCATGCAGAGAAGGAGCTGAGAGTTCTACATCTTGATCCATAGGCAGCAGAAGCAACTGTGTGTCACACTGAGTGGATCTTAATCAAAGGAGACCTCAAAGCCCACCACCACAGTGACACACTTCCTCCAACAAGGCCACGCCTACGAATAGTGCCACTCCCTATGAGGGTCATTTTCTTTCACAAACCACATCCACACCCTCACAGTATGTTAGATTGGCTAGAAATTTATACCTACGTGGGTGCTCAGATAGAGCCCTCAGTATTGTAAATGACACAGGTTAATTCTTCCTAAACATAACCATCTATCATGATGTCTAGCCTCTCGCCTCTGTACACCAGTAGTATGAATACTCCTATAAACAGGTTCTGGCAGCTTGACAATGGACAGTAATGTCCACCATGTGCCAGTGCCCTGCAGACTTCTCAGGCACACACTGGGTGCTATGTATGAAGTTGTCCAGAGTGGTACTTACAATGGGAAACATGTATAGAGTAATCACGTGCACCAGAATGTCAAACAGCCATTAAAATAAACTCTGGACATTTTTGCTTCTTGTAATTGTGGGTGGTGATGAGGTGGTGGGGCTAGGGATCAGTGACTGTGTCAAGTTTTTTTCTAAACCTGCTTGCAATCGCTAAACAGACTCTAAAAGCATTGAGCAATGGAGCAGAAGAGGATCTGTAGCTGAGACACGCAAATCTAGTCAAGGGACTTCAATTAAGATGTCATAGCAGGTGCTTCTGTGACGAAGGAGGGACCAGCTTTTCAACAAGTGGTGCTGAAACAATGGATGTTTGTGTGCACTCTTACATCTCGATACCTAATCTCCACGATGCACAGAATTGAACGCAGAGTGGGACACAGTCCTAGGAGTGGAGTGGGAGAGTCTAGAGCTTCTGGAAGGAAGCAGAAGAGAACATTTTTGTGACCTTGAGAAATACTAGGAATAGACTGTGGCCTCTGATCCAAATCCAGCCAGTTTTTAAATGAGCTGTTTGGTGTTGTTACAGTTTTTACATTTTTAAGTATCCACATGTGCATGCGCTTGCGCACTCGCGTGTATACACACAAACACACACACACACACACACACACACACACACACACACACACACACACACCACTCCTCAAGAAAACAGACCAAAACCCAAGACTAGGCCACTCAAACAGGTGAAACAGCCTGCAAAGACTAGTGCATTGACTTTATGATCCTCTTGGAAATGTTCTGCTGAGTCTCTTTTTGGTCAGTGTTCACTGTGATATAACTACAAGTCACAATAAAACCCGGGTGAGTTGGATTCTACCAAAACCAATGCCCTTGCTGGGTGACAGATACAACTAGAGAATATAGGTGATTTCATTATATTTGAGAGAATGTGTTCAGAAAGCACCACATGCCTGCTGGAAAGCTTTATCTGGGACGTGCACTTGGAATCACTGCAACTTATTAAAAGGAAAGGTAGTAAGCTAATAGGGCAAGGGTCAAGAAGCTGGAGCAGACGTTTCCTCTGAAAACACCCAAACAACACCCCCTCTCTCTTTCTTCTCTCTCTCTCTCTCTCTCTCTCTCTCTCTCTCTCTCTCTCTCTCATGCACATGCACACATACTCCTTAGTACAGCAACTGGAGTCTCCAACTTTGCTGGTGGGATGCACCATAGAGCAGTCTGGCATAGTCTGAGGAAACGCATGGTGCATTTACCATATGGTTTAGCAAAGCCACCCCTAGGTATTTTTCTCCTGGGAGATAGAAGAACTTAATATCCCATGAAAATCTGAATGCTTATTGAAATCACCCTGTTCTGAAAACTGTCCAAATACCTTCCATCAGGATAAGAATAAACACATCTTGAGTCAAGCTCACTGTGGAATTCTGGACTACACCACAAGATACTCAGCCTTACCATGGAATGCTGGGCCACATAGTTAGATGTTCAGTCATATCACAGAATGCTCATCTACCATAGGATTCAGGGCCATGCTAATGGAAACTGAACCATACTGAGGAATGCTCAGCACCACCATGGAATGGTTGCCCCATAACACTTGTACCACTATTGCCATGGTAAGCCGTTCATTGGGTTCATAGCTGGGTAAGAACACTGATGCCTTTTCTCCCCAGTAACCTCCATAGCACCTTCTGGCAAAACCAAAGTTAGCCAGTAGGGAGGAAGCTTCCTATTCATTTCCAGCTTGGTTTCTCTATATCTTGTAACAATGTGGTGTCTTCATCAATAGGGTTTTTAATACATGAGAACAACCAAGAGGAAGGGCATTCATCTGTACTATTTGGGGGCCTCTGAGGTCTGCCTGACCAATCATAAGTAGGTAGCCCACCTGCAGCAGGTAGATTTCTATTTAACAACCACGGCTTCTAGGAACAGCAGCACCCAGCCATGCAGAATATCTCCCTCCCAAGCCTTATTTTTTTAATATTCATAGTTTTAATTGGCTTACAAAATAGTAGGTTTCCAGATCAAACAGTAATTTTTAAAATCAGACATTCTAACCTAACACAGTTCAAAAAAACACTAATTTGATACTTATACTCTGAGGAATGACAGTACGAAAATATCAAGTCTTTGTTTTCCATAGTTGTTATATTTCTGTGCGAGCAGAATAGTTTGTACAGTAAAAAACACTGCAGTCATAACAGAGGCTGCATCTGAGCTGAGGCGTTTCCAAGGCGTTTCAGGTGGCTACCAGTGGTGTTGTAGAGTGACATGTGACATGTACATGCAGTGCAGAGTGCTGAGTCCAGAACCAAAGCTGCAATGAGGTCCTGAGCTATGACCCAGGCTATCCCTTCCATAAACACCTCAGATTCATTACACAGTCATTTTTGGATTAATCTTTGGGTGTCGCACAGTCAGAAATCCTGAGTTGTTGTGGTATTTTCATGACCCCACGTTCAGTTATGCACCCCATGCAGTCATGGCCTACAGCTTGGATCTAGAGGGCTACAAGGTCTAATTAGCGTCTAACATGGACGGTTCAAAAGTCACCACTGGAGGGTGTTTACTTCAGCTTTTAGAATTGCAAATGTTAGATATGTACAAGTCAGGTGCATTCGTCTGCACACGTTCTGATGCAAGTTAGAGATGCTGATGTCTCGAGTGGAGTGGACGCTGTGGACCAAGTCCCAAAGCAACTCCAAGTGAAGGCAGTGGGATATGGAGAGCACACAGCACAAGGGCACCTATTGTTTCATCACAAGCATTGATTTCTGTATCAACCACAGGGGACTCCTTGAAATCCCCCAAAGCTAGTCAGTACACATGCTGGTCACTGATGGACACAACATGGCAATAAAAAGGCAAGCTCCAGAAAGCCAGTCTCTACAGGTAAGAAATTAACTTTTCTGGACTCCAGGAAAACAGAGGCAACTTCAACTTTTGAGGGGAGGATTGTTCATTTTTTTTATGTTGCAAAACTCTGAAGCAAAAACAGACATAATGGGGCTAGAGAGATGGCTCAGTGGTTAAGAGCACTGGTTGTTCTTCCAGAGGACCTGGGTTCAATTCCCAGCATCCTCATGGCGGCTCACCACTGTCTGTAACTCAAGCTCCAGGAGTTCTAACACCTTCAGACATATTCACATGCAGGCGAAACACCTGAGTACATAAAATAAAAATAGACACTTTTTAAAAATTAAAAAAAGCCAAGAAGAACAGACATAATGTTTATTTGGATGGACAGATGTTTGTAGTAGATGGATGTGGGCATATGTTTTTAATCTATTCTGGGTCCTTTTTTAAAAGACACTGTATCCCCCTCCTGTGAACACAGCTGGCTTCCCCTGTCTTAGCCCCTAGCCTGCTCTTCTATGCCCTGCTGTGTGGGTCCAGGGCTGGGGCTTGGCAAGCCACCATCACCAGCTTCTTCTGCTGGAGGGATAGGTCAGGAAGGAAGATCCTCATTGCCGAGTTCCGAAACCCACTGAGTGCCTCTCTTGCACTCACGCAGGGGTTCACATCTGCCTCCTGCCTCCTGGCTCCAGACAGGTACCAGAATGAATGCCCTTTAGGTATGCAACCTGTGGGGTCCTCTGGCCTCCTGTACAGTGAGTCTAGAAACCCTAGTACCTGTCATCTTTGTGCACCTTAGCCTCCAACAACCAGTAGCCAAGGGGGATTGTCAGCTTGGTAACTCTAGGCTCATGTCTAGTCACAGTCCACAGCTGACTCACTTTTCCCTGGGCTCTGATGACACCCCATACCAGATAAATTTAGGCTCCATAGAGCTGTGCTCCAGAGTCTGTAGGGTCCACTTTAATGAAAACACACCTTCCCTGGAAAAGCCATAGAACAAGGTCGATGCGAGCACACAGAGAAGCTGAAGCTATAATGGGCATGACTTGAAAGTGAGCAGCGGCCACCAGAAGCCATCAACAGTGTATGGTAAAGAGAGGTCACAGTGTGGACCTGAAGCACGGTGACCCATTCTGCTGCCTCCAAATGGAAGACCCAAGGGTTTATTTTTGTTTTGTTTTTTTTTTCTGGGCCTATGAAGCTGAGGCCAAATCCTGCAGAAGGACAAGGGAGAAGGGCATTCAGGTCAGAGTGAGAGAAGCAAGAAAACACAGGATGACCCTGAAGACTCCCCACAACAGAAGCTACTCAGAGAACAGAGTGAGGGCCACGTAGGTAGCTGGCCACAAAGCCCACACTGCTGGAATGCCAATGCCAACACTGCTGGTCACCAAGGAGCTCTGATCAGAGCAGCCTGAGGTGGCGGTGGTGGGGAGCACCCTCCAAGCCATGCCCATGAGTCATCTGATGCTAAGGGAATGGAGCAAAAACTACTCCTGGTATACTTGCTTGAGTTCATAGATGCTGACTTCCTGGGAACAGGGACTCACCTTAGCTGTCTGTCACACTGATGTCCAGGCCATCAATAATCCCTGTGAGTTTTAACTTCTTTCTGCCTCCTGTTTTCACGGCTGTCATTGCTGTGATCAGTGGCAATGACTTCTGTCCTCATCTCTCCCCTCCGTCCTCCCATCTTCCGGACAAAGACTGAAGCTCTGGCAGTTTCCAGCAGTGGCAGAATCCGGTCCTTGACCTCCTACCCTGTCACCCCATACTTCTTGTCCTGTTTTGCCCTGCATTGGGTCCCGGGGGCTCCATACCCTTCCCCATCTGCCCTGTGCCATATCCGTTACCAGGTATTGGCAGCATCTGAGAGTCAACACACTGCACCACTGAAAGTCTGCCTATTTTTCTCTCTCCTTCCCTGAGTCCAACTCAGACATCTTCTTCATTTCCAGGCCCAGCAGGGTCACTCATTTACCTTCTTACAAGCCACCGTGTCTTCTCTGGCAGGACAACCTGAGTATGCCACTTTAATAGCGCCAGCATGAACATATGGTTAGAAACTCTTAGAGAACAAAGCAGGGGGGAATGGCCGTGGGTTAATAAAAAAAGTCTACAAAATTTATACTCTGCAAAAATGTTGTGGGATATTTGTACACTGTGTGAAGATGTGTCACTGTGATTGGTTTAATAGAGAGCTGAATGGCCAATAGTTAGGCAGAAAGAGGTTAGACAGAACTTCCAGGAACAGAGAGGACTCTGGGATAAAGAAAGGTGAAATGACCTGCCAAATGGAGAGGAAACAGGAGGTACAAGATGGAAGAGAGGCAATGCCATGTGGCAGAATGTAGATTAATATGAATGGGTGAATTAAAATTCTAAGAGGTAATTGAGACAAGTCAAAGCTATAGGCCAAGCTTTCGTAATTAATAGTAAGTCTTTGTGTTGTTATTTGTGGACTGGCGGCCCAAAGAAAACTCCGACTACATACTAACATCAGCCAGAATTGTAAATAATGCTGAAAGAGTGGAAATGGCTGCCACTGCCCCGGTGGCAGGTAAGGACACCCATTTCCACTGCAGCAGTTTAGCTAGAGGCTCTCCATAGTGGAATAGGACAAGAAGAGGAAGTAAGAGGCAGACAAGCTGTAAAGGAAGATGTGAAGCCAGCTATTGACTAGGACATTATCTACACAGAAAGTGTCCGGGACTCTACAAAACAGACACACACAGCTCCTAGAAATGGAAAGTGTGTTGATCAAGGCTTCAGGGCATAAGACCAACCCTCAAAGATGGACTGTCCCCCTAAATACATGCAAAGAATATTGAGAAACCAAAATCTCAGACACCATTTTAATCAATCCCCCAAATGAACCATATAGCTATACCAAAATATACTATTTTACAGTCTGGGAAAATATATACTACCAATGAAAGAAAACAAAGAAGCCCTGGTGGACTCACAAAGAGACATGTACCACGTTCTTAGATCTCAAGACTCAGCAAAACGATGATATCGTTTATTTTTCCAAATTGGTACTCAGACTTAAATGGATTCCAGCTGAGAGTCTAGTGTGATGTTTTTGTAGATGTAGTTAAGATTATTTTAAAGTTCACATGGCAAGCCAAGTAAATTATAATAGCTTAAACAGAGAAGGGGAAGGAGGAAGAAGGAGGAGGAAGAGGAGGAGGAGGAAGAGGAGGAGGAGGAGGAAGAGGAAAGAGGAGATGGGCAGAAAGGGAAAAGAGAAAGATAGGAAACCCAGTTTGAAGATTAAACTTTATAGAAAAATTAACTCAGAGTGGACCGCAGATTTAAATGTAGCTATAAAGTTTTTAAAAATATAACACAGGAGAAAATCCTGATGAATGGTTCTTAGATCTGACATCAAAAGCAAGATCCATAAAAGAAAAAAAAAAGATAAATTGGATCTCAGCAAAATTAAAAGGCTTTATTGTATAAAAGTGTCTGTTAAGAGATAAAAAATAAAGCCCACGGGCTGGGAAAACTATTTGAAACCCACACATGTAATAACGGACTCATATCTAGGATATATGAAAAGTCATCAAATTTTAATTACTATGAAAACAAAAACTAAGAAAGTGGGCAGAGGACTGGGGGCCTTTCACTGAGGAGGACACATGGACATGGAAGCTCTGGGAAGATGCTGGTGACCCCTGGAGATAGGAAAGCCCATGTTGGAGCTCATGACAAACTGGGAGGCAGTGAATAGAAGAACTAAAATTGTTATGTGTGTAAATCAGGTGAGAAACAGGTGGACATGCAGGGAAACCAGAGTGTCTGTGGATTTTTAGTAGGAAGATAAAATAGTAAAGGTATTTCAGAATATGGTCAGGCAGTTTCTTTAAAAAAAAAAAAACCAATTAAATATTTACCATATGGCCCAGCAACTACACTCTTGGGCATCCCTCCCAGAAAAATGAAAGTGTATGCACAAGAATGCGCATAGCGGTTCAGCTTCCAGCAGCCAGAACCACAAACAATCCAAAGGACCTTCCACACTGTTGAATACGACCTGAGTATTACTCAGGAGGACCGCTCAGGAGGACCACCCAGAAGCATTGGCCAAGAAGGCCACCCAGGAGCACTACCCAGGAGCACTCAAGAGCGAAACACCAATACATGCAACAACTCAGCTGGATCTCAGGGGCGCACTGAGCAAGATCCAGCCACGCCCCCAAGGTCTTTCGCTGTAGGAACTCATGAACAGAATACTCTTGACATGGCAAAAATCAGTGACGGAAAATGAGCAGTTGCCAGGGCAAAGGTACCATGAAGGGTCACGGGAAGGTCTCCATTGGGGTGAAGTGGCTCTGGTTCTGTCACTCTGAAGGTTATGTGCCATCAGGTATCAGAGAACTCAACACATCTTGTTCCAGTGTCAGACTCCCAGTCACAACAGTGAGTTATTGACTTTGTTCAACCGCGCAGAGTGGTGTCTGGTGTGACTGCTGGGGATCTGAATAAAGGGGACAGTGGACCTCGGTGCCATATCTGCAACTTCCTGTGAATCTACAGTTATTTCAAAATAAAAAGTTTAAAAGTGGCCATTACAGAAGTTAAAGGATACTCTAAAAACAGACCCTAAAAAATGACCCAACATGTGACTCTCCGTATACCTTCTCCACACCACCAAGGCCCTGGGCAGGAGTTGGGGGGTTGGGGTCTTCTTTATGCAGTTTGCCAGAGGATGGGGAGGAACCCCATGCTAGAGCTAGAAACTTGGGGTCACTAACAATCTAGTGACTTCTCAGTGTGCCTCCTGGGTCCTGTCTATGGAGTGGGAAGAAGATGATTAGGAACAAGGCTGGTGACAGGCGTCAGACACTCTGCAAATTGAAAAGGTGTTATGGCGGTTAATTCCCACTCCCTGCTTGATTGGATTAAGAAATGTTCAGGGCATTAATGCAGCGCATTTCTGGATGTGTCTATGAAGACATTTCGGAGGGGAGTAACTGAGCGGGGAACATTCACCTGGAATACGTGACGTCATCTCATGGGCTATGGTCTTGGCTTGAATCCACAAGAGAAAAGGAGAAAGCTGTTGAATGCCACATTCCACTTCCTGATCCACCAATATGTGAAGCAGGCAGCTGCCCTCGCCCCTGCAGCCATAGGTAAGATCCATCCCCTCCCCACCATGGATGGGTATCCCCTGAACTATGAGCCAAAACAGACATTCCTCCCTTCCATTGCTTCTTGTCAGGCGTTTAGTCAGGGCAATGAACAAAAAGAAACACACACCTGGAATACTGGAAGAGCAGGCCCTTCTCACTGGCTGCTGAGCTCCCAAGGGCATCCTGGGACTGTGCTGTATTCTCCCAGATCCTGGGTGCTTTCTCAGCCTCTGCAGAGAGCGGAAAGCATAGCTGCATCAGTTCTCAGACGGGAGGATACACGGGAGATGTCATTTCTCTTATATGTGATTGCAGGGGGTCTGCAGCAAGGAGGTGAGGCACCCCACCTCTGTCCCCAGGGCCTTGGAAACGGCAGATGTGAGTGGGAGGCCGGTGACAGCCACAGCCTTCCGAAGAGCAGAGAGGGCGAGCCGGACAGCTGGAGGCCTCCCCCTGAGAGCTTTCATAATTAGAAGCAAAATCAAAGAAAGGCCCAGCTCAGTGATGGCTTCAAACAGGCCTATTTTTACATCATCTAATGCCAGGCCTTGTCTGGAGATCATGATTAAACAGGGCTGTGTGTGCGCGCGTGTGTGTGTGCATGTGTGTATGTGTGCGCGCATGCGCGTGTATGGGGTTTGGAGGGGGTGTGAGTGTGAGTGTTCACACGCATGCACATCTGCATGCTTTTAATGTTCCTGTAAAGATTCCTCACCATCCCTGAGCTCAGCATCTTTCTGGCTTCTGTGGACTCTCCCGAGAACATCTCGCAGCGTCATATCCATTCGTACGTAGGGTGTTCTTCCTGGAGAAAGTGACCTCTGACCCCTTCAGTCATGGCTGATTGAGCCAGGTCAGGGTTAAACCTTTGCCCATCCTCTCGAAGGGGAAGTCCATGGAAGCCCAAGTTGTCCAGTGGCTCCGAGGAATAAGAGCCCTTCCAGAAGGTAGAGAGCATCTAGATGGCTGCTGAGCTTGGGCACAAGAGCCACTCTCAGACAGAGGTGGAGAGCACCCAGCAGGTGACAGGGCAGGAAGGGCCTTGAGTTCCTTCACTATAACCCAGACTAACCCACGCTAACTCTCAGGGCCATGTGGAAAGCGACCATCTTTAGTTTACATCTGCCTGCTGTCGCCCCAGAGACCCTCCTTTGTCCTCCCACCCTGCCTCAGGCAGCTCAAACGCAGTTGTCTTCACCCACTGTTAGTTAACCTAGCAGGCCCTGACAGATGGCCCCCAGAGTTCTCTTCGCTTTCTCTCCCTGTTTTGTGCTGTTCAGATTGTGGACCGATCTCCTGTCCAGGGCCTCCTGCCCACAGGGCCACTGTCCCTGTGTTTGAACCTGCTTTTCTGTCACCCCTCACCTGCCCGCTGCACCATAGGCCAGCCAGTAGGAGAATACCATCCAACCATCCTCCATCTGGGAGCCTGCTGACTGGCAGGGTTCTGGGCCAGCTAGGGAGGGGACTTGCTAGAAATGAGATAAGCAGAGGTCATCTTACAGGCTAAGGGACCAGGGATGCTCTAGGGGACTGGAATTTTCTATAGGGTGGGGAGAGAAACAGACCCCCAGGGGCTCCCTCGCCCTTGCTATCAGGGAGGCCTCCTCCATCCTGACCTTGGGGCTTCGTGTGCAGAACTTCAGTCGCCAAGCTGCTGAAAGGATCCTCACAGGGTAGGAGGCCTGAGCAATGCCTGACGGCCCCCTGCAGAGAACCATCAATTGTCCCAGTGTGATTTCTTAATCATCTCGCAAGTAATTAGCCAGCATCCTCATTAGCACACCGAGCTTTGTAAAAGTTTCAGGGAGGAGGCAGCTGCAATGGGCAAAATTCAAATTGGGTGATTTTTAATTACAGACGAACCTGCCGGGGACAGTCGCCTTGTCAGTTTCGCAGCCTGCTTATTCATTTCCCACCAGTTCCTGGAAATGAAGAGCAAAATGCTGTCACTCACCTCTGTGCTCACCCTGCGGGACACAAAAGGACAAAGGAACGGAGTAGCAGTGGGTAGACACTGGCTGAGGAAGATCCTGTCTGGGACATCCAGGCGGGCTTCCTGCATCTTGAGAGTTGATGGGGCCAGGGTTCGAGGGGAGGGCTGCCTCCACCAGCCTGGCTGCCCTAACAGAACAGCAGAGACTGGAGCCATCAAAGAGCCGAGTGCTCACTCCCAGTTCCGGAAGCTGAATCCCAGAGCCAGGCAGGCTCTGTGTCTGGTGAGGGCCAACCCCCCACCTCTGATGCCCTTTTCTAGCCTCTATAGGTATTGCGTGCATGTGGTACATAGACATGCATGCAGGTGAAACACACACATAAAATAAAAATAAAATAAAAGTCTGTGTTGTCCTAAGTAGAGTTGACATGGATGTCACGATCCTCCTCCAGCATCAGGCTTAGTGACTTGGTGGGACTGAGCTCAAACAGATGTGCACTGGTCCCAGGAACAAATAAAAGAAGTCAGTGGTCATTGATAAGAGTGACTCTTTTCCTGAGCCACAAGCTTATTCAGGCCTGGGCAAGTGACCCCATATAGAGTGGTGAAGCCTGAAAGGGATGTGGGGGAATGTTCCTCACACTTAGAGGAGGTCAGTCCTCTTGAAAAAGCTGTAGCTGTGAGTTGGAGAAGCATAAACAAGAAGCGAGATCTGTGCAGACAAATGACTCCCTGGGGCTGACACGGGGCGAGGGAGCAATGCTCTCCAGGAAAGCCAGTGGGTGTCACACACTGATGTTGTTGGGGATTGGAGTGAAATAACCATAATCAGTTTTAGACAAGCCACGTTTAAGATGCCCCAGTTAATTGACAGAGAGATCGAGTCGTTACCCTATCATTTATTAAATTTTATTATTCACCAGACACCTTCCAAGGTGAGTCACACACGCTACCCATGTAATTCTCCCATAGCCCCTATACTCACCTCGCTCCCCCACCACACACAGTTTATAAGTAGACTAAGGCAAGGAGCAGTCAAGTCACTTAATCCAAGATCAGGCAGGTAATGGAAGATGACGTGGGAGGTCCACGGTCCTGGCAGATGGTCTCTGCTCCATCCCTGCCTTGTCTGATCTGAGATCCAGACTCTGCCTCCTGCTAGGAACCAAGAAGCTAGCCCCCTCCCTTTCTGGTGAGCTTGACTTCTGGGAACCTTGGGGGTGGCACCCCAGCCCCCACTTGCCATGACAAGTGAGCCAGACATCTCACACTGACTCCAATTTCATTGCTCTGGGGCATTCTGTACCCCCTTCCTTCCTTTGCACCTCCAGCTCTGGGATGTGCTTGGCTCCCTATGGTGCTAATTCTGTTGGCTTTCCTAAAAGAACCCACATGCTTGTAAACAGTCCCTGCCATGCATCCCGCGTGAACACGCCATCTGTTTCCTGGTGGAACCTGGTCTGCGGCGAAGCACAGTGGAGATAAATTGGAGAGTCATTAACATAAATACAACCATTAGCGCTACAGGTATCAGGAAGATTTCCCAAGGAGAGATGGTGGAGGGATGGAGTCTTCCCACCATCCTTGAGAGACATCGGCATGGAGGGGCAGGCAGGGGAGTGCTGCAGAGGGAGCGCTGGGAAGGTAGGAACAAGGCTGTGCTACTAAGAAAAGGCACCCAGTGTGGACACACTGAGCCGTCTACTAGGGTAGGGACTAAGAAGGCCAGACTTGTTCAGTCTGGCTCCCAGCCATGCTAGCAGGAGCCAGTTTACAAGTGAGTCAGGTATAGGGACCAGTGAGCACAGGCGATGGAAGGAAGGTGATGGATAGGGCTTCTCCAAAGAATTGAAACTACAGGAAGGAGGAAGTTACATGGTGGTGACCCGGAAAGTAGAGAAGGCAGGGGTAGGCTGGATTTCCCCTCTGCCTCATTGCCACAGCTCTGTTCTGGGATATGGGTATTTTTTTAATTTTTTTTAAAAAATTTTATGATTAATTTAATTTTACATATCAGCCATGGATTCCCCTGTCCTCCCTCTTCCCACCCCCACCCCCGCCTTCCCCCCAATCCACCCCCCCATTTCCACCTCCTCCAAGGCAAGGACTCCCCTGGGGATTCAGCTCAGCATGGTAGATTCAGTTGAGGCAGGTCCAGTCCCTTCCTCCCTTTACCAAGGCTGAGCAAAGTGTCTCAGCATAGGCCCTAGCTAGGGACATGGGTACCTTATGGCCCACACTGAGAGTGCCTTGACCCTCTTTCTCCTCAGATACGCACAAAAGGAAGCCATGTTAGAGGAAGAGGGCCAAAGCTGTGGCTCCTTCTGCCCTCCTGTCTAATTTATCTCTAGATCCTGGTAGGGTGCCTTCCCTGGGAACAGTCTCAGCCAATATGGAGGGACTCAAGGATGGGCTAAGGATGGGAAGGTAGAGGGATCAGAATAGAGTTTCTTGCAGAGCAGGGGAAGGGCCAGTGTGGATGCCAGTGGAAGTGTTGGACAGAGTGAGAAAGCCCAGAACTCTGAGTCCTGAGTGTGGGATGCCCGGGGGAAGAGCGCTGGGGACACTGGAGTGAAGCAGCATCAGAAAGGAGGAAGAAGCCTGCAGGACCTCAGCTTGGGGCTGACTGACCAGTGAGGTGACATCAGCACAGGGCTATGAGAGCCAAAAAGATGGGACGCTCAAGACTGACAGGCAAGAGGTTACAGCCAGGGTCAATAGCCCTAGGGACAGACTATAAGAGGGCAGGCCTCAATTGACAGCATCTTGGTGTCTCTTCTGAAGCCCCAGGATGGCAATGGTCTTGTCTGTATCCAAGGGCTTGAGCCAGAGGCATCCCTGATGCAAAGATTGATAGCCAGCCTGGGTTCCTGAAGGTCACACCACCCTTCAGCATCTCTTCCTGGAGAGTCTTCTTGCCTTGGGCACTGCTCAGTGCAGGGTGGGAGAGGGGCATCAGTGCAGAGGCTGTGCTGAGGCCGGAGGCAGGGAGTGAGCAGAAGGGGAAGGAAGGGAAAGAATAGAGCCTTCCCCTCTCCTGCAACAAGTCAACTGAAATAGAGGCCAGCGGAGTCGCCAGGAAGCACTGTTGACTGCTAGCCAATGTGATGTCCATGAGACTAGATGGGATGTCAGCGCCTCCTGCAGGATGTCCTGGCCCCCATGTTCCTTGCCGGCTTAGTCCTCCCTACTTAGGTCATATCCAACACATCCCTCCAACCACATCTCAATTCCTTTGGCCCCCAGATATGAGGGTTCTCTGTCTGGGCCAGCATCTGTTGTACCACAGAACCTCAGAGTGCTAGTGCTGGAGCTGGGACATCTGAGGTGCCCTCTTTGCTCTTAGGTCACAGTTTCTTCAAGGGATGTGGGCATCAAGGATGGGACAACATTATAACAAAAATGGATTCACAACCTGCCGACATCTTCTGCCACCTTTGGCCTCAGAACCTGTTATCCACACTAGACTCAGATGGTCACTGCGTTGGCCAGAATCCTCAGAGATAAGAGTTGGGCTCCACTGCTTCCATCAAGTACCAGAAAGTGAAAGACTCCAGGGACCTAGAACCTCCCATCCTTATCCCTTCAGGTTCATCCATCCCACCTCCTAGGAGAGCATCATACAAGTTAGCTCAGCATCCTCAGGGGCATCCCTCCTACACATGGTCACATCTCTAAGAATGGTAAAGGTGGGTAGTGGCTCCCAAGGGCATCATGCCTTCTAGACACATAAAATGCCCACATATTACTTATGTGTTAGTCCTATCTCAGGGTCCCTGAAGGGAAACAGTTTGTTAGTTTTCCCAGGGGTTTCCTCTCTTTTCCTTTCTCCTGATTCACTTGATCTCTGCGACTTGGCTGATGGAGAGGACAAGAATAGATCGTCCCTGGGTTAATGTTTTCCTCCGTCTTTAGGGACCAATGCCACAGGAATTGCTGGTGCTGAGTCTTGGCCACAGGCACTTCGATCTGCAGCAATTCTGCCAAGCCGTGCTCCTTCTATTCCTTGGCCTTTTCTCTCCATCTTTGAGACCCCTTAATTGAGTCTTCTCGGGAGACAGATGCAACAGTGTCCCCCGGGTAGAAGGTCTCTGCATTGGAAACCAGGAGCTCAGAGACAAGCAAACCAAAATCACTAGTCTCAATCGACACAGAAGGACAATCCTAAGCTGGGAAGAGGCTGTCAGGTGTGCTCCATCTCTGCCTGCCCAGGGAATAAGGATAATCATGGCTGAGACTGCAGGGAATGGGCTATCTGACCCTTTGGTGAAGGATTAGAGGGTCTCAGGACTGTTAAATGATTGAGTTACTGTGTATAAAGGCCTTTTTATTGAGTCTTATGCATAACTAGGATTAATAAGTTCTTTTGTTGTTGTTGTTTTGACAAACAGTGATTGAGATGTGAAACCTAAAGGGTGAAGTGGGTAGCCCAGCCTCTGGAGTCAGAGGTTAAATAGAAAATGCTGCCTGTTCCTCAGTATCACTGGGTCATCCAAGCACCCACGTGGTAACTATTAAACCTATTACAAACTACAAGGACCATGCTGCCCTGGCAAAGGAAAGGACCTAGACTCCACTTGGGGGAGGGGTGAGATGGGAAGAGCACATATGTGAAGCTCAGGGCCATCTTTGGGGTTGCTCAAAGTGGTACTGTGGCCAAGGATCCTGTAAAGAGGGAGGAAGTTGTGAAAACAGAGAGGGGTAAGGCAGGAAGTGCAGGTAGACAGGAAGCTTGCCCCTTCTAAGAACCGGGAAGCTCCTGGCAGGTGCTCAGGGCAGGGTTGGGAGTAAGGGAGATGAGCCAGGCATCATCCTTTTTTTTTCCAGTCCACCTGGGGTAGCTACATCCTGGCATCTGGAAGCCCAGAACATCTGAAGGGCCGTGATGACAGTTGCCCATGGAGATGTAGTTTGTACCAAAGGAACCTGGGGCTTTACGTTAGGCATGAACAGGGAGCTGTGGCTGGTCAGGGTGTCTAAAGAGAGCAATACTGACCATCATGAAGGGTTGAGAGTAGAGTGGAGACCCAGCAAAAACGGCATACGGTTCTTCATAGGACAAGAGCAGGCCCCAGCTGGACAGGTGGGGGCAAGAGTATAATAATCCTGTGGGACACTCCATCTGAGGTATGCTGCATCAGATTTCCAGGACTTGACTGTTTAGGGATGGGGCACAGACAAAGGGCTAGGTGGAGTGGAGAATTGAAAGTACTAGCTTAGAGGTGGGGTGGAGCAGTGGAAACAAGGCTTGAAGAATGGCAGTTCTGGAGCCCAGCAAAGGGCTGTAACCCATGCAAAGCCTGGCAGAGGGGCTGGGACGGTCTGAGGTCACAGGGAAAGGTACATCGTAGTGTCTCTTGAAGATGCTTCAGGGGGTCAAGTGCTGCCCAGAAGGGAATTCAAGGCCTCAAGGAGTTTGTGGGAGCTGGCAGGAAGTTACCTGGCATCCCACCACTCCAGGAGTTTCCATGGCTCTGTGTAAAATGAAGCTTTACTGTGACGCATTCTAGGTAGATAGATGGTCAGGGAGAGAGGGCAGTATAGTACAGGGGCCTGGCTACGTAGGAGCAGGGCTACAGCTCACAGGGAAGCAAGCTGAAGTCAAGGCTCCGGGCTTGTTTCTTATGTGGGGAAGAGCTGGGCTTGTTAAATACAGATATGGAAAATAGCAAAGGGAGCAAACATTTAAAAAATATTTTATTTTTAAACTATGTGTGTATGTGTGGGAGTGAGTACAGGTACCCCTGGAGGTCAGAGATGTTGGGTGCCCGTCGGGATTTTGTTATAGGTGGGTATTAGCCACCTGAATTGGGTGCTGGGAACCGAACCTGGGTCCTGTGGAAGAGCAGCAAGTGCTCTGAACTGCTGAGTCATCTCAACTTTCAGATACAGCAGAAAAGAGATCCTTCCACAAGGAAGCTGAGTCAACAGGACACAAAGGGACTATGTGATGTGATGCTCAGAGATGAGAATTGGCAATGCCTTTATCCAAAAAACATAACCCTATTGCTAGCTGAGGTCTCATGGGGGCCGGGTACCAGCTCTCACACACAAAAATCTTCTCAGCAGCATCCACCATCCCAACAGCTGGAAGGAACTTCAGCACCAAGGACAGCCAGCCGCTTGTGACATTGCAACTGGATGACCTTGAACTCAATTCTCAAGGTCTCTGGGAACAGAAGATGCCCAGATTTATCCAGTGGGTGGGATCTGCTAGGCTCTTCCCCCAGCAAGTCATTCCTGTACCGGGCCATATTCTGTCAACCAGGTACCAAACCACGCCCTGCCCTGGCATGGTGCAAGGAAAATGAGCTGACTCAGACCCCAGCATGGGCAGAGAAAATTAAGGCAGGAGCCAATCCTGATGTAGGAGCCCGAATTCATACTCAGTGTGTGCTCTGGAACACGCCGAGGCAGTAACTCAATTGAAGGGAATGACAGAGTCTCGAGACCCCAACAGAGCAGGTTCATGGCCCTCGGGGGGACAAACGTTCGCCGGGAGTCAAATATAAAACCATAATGACAATAAGAGAATAGTGAGAACTGGCTGAAAATGAACGGGCTCCCAGCTTGCTGCAGCCAAAGCAATAGACTGGAAAAAATGGATGGCCTTGACTCCACCATGAGGATAAAAGACAGACCGTAGTTCGTGATAAAAACATCAATCACTGGAAGTTCGGAGGGAAAACCTTCCAAATTAAACCCCGCACAGAATAATCGAGTTGCAAAATTAATAATAAAGAGAAGATAAATTAATGAAATGGGAGACCAACAGATAAGAGAGAAGGCCAAATCTGGTTTTTGAAAAACATTCATTAAAATGAAAACTTGGGGGCTGCAGAGATGGCTCAGAGGTTAAGAGCACTGCCTTCTCTTCCAGGAGACCAGAGTTTAATTCCCAGCACCCACATGGTGTTCTCAACCATCTGCAACTCGTCTTGGGGTCTAATGTCCTCTTCTGGCTTCTGCAGGCAATGCATACATGTGGTGCACAGACATGTATGTAGGCAAAACATCCATACACATAAAATAAAAATAAATAAAATCTCCAGAAAGGTGTTTTTAATAAAAAGAGAATGTTGGTCATGCAGACACTCAGTGAAGGCCATGGCTAGGGGACAGGGCTGTCCAGTGAAGAGGGCTGTCCAGGAGCCAGGATTGTAGTTGTAATGAGAAGGTGTAATGAAAACACTATCAGAGTCTGCAGGGGCAGTGCACTGGAGTCTACAAGGGGCAGTGGACTGGCTTTGTGGCCTCCTTTGACAAGAACATCCTGTGAGTGGACCTGTGAAGTTGCATTCAGATGCCAGAGTGCCACAGCCACCCTCAGATCCATCAGACCCCTGACGGTAAGTCCAAGTTGGATTTGTAGTAACTTGGCTGTAGCAATGTGTGTCCTGATCGCTTCAACATAATGATGAGGGACAAAAGAAATTCCCCAAAGGGCATACAGAGCTGCCTCCACTCCTACAAAGCTCAAAACCAGGCAAGATTCAACAGCGTTCTAAGTTATATGCAGAGAAAGTAAAGGATACAGCAAAGAAAATGATAACTTATGCCAGGGTCACAGGGGAGAGAATTCTGTGAGCCTGAGGCTCAAGAAATGCTCATGCTTTTAGTCCCCTAGAGATAAATAGACACTCAGGTCACCATGGATACGTGGGTGTGTCATACACACTCTGGGCATATGATGCATTTAAAACTGTTTCATTGATTAATGAACAGTATTTCCCTGAACACTGGGAAAGGATTACATGCAAACCAGAAGTTTCTAGAAAGCTAGCATCCTTAGCTCATGCACACCACCACCCATTCTTTAAGGCAGGTGCAGGAACACTTGGAAAGTGAGCCAAGATAAAAAAGATAGTTGACAGGGGAGAGGCAGAGGCTGCGGGCAAAGGCAGAATGGGATCGTGGGTTAAATGCACACGGGGATGAAAGGGAAAGTGGGAAATGCCAGAAAACCAAGTCAGCAACAACCTTGAGCTGCATCCTCCACCTCATGGGAAATTATAAAATCATCCCCAATTTTTTTTTTTTTTTTGCTAGCATGGATGGAAAACAGAGATCGAAGCTTGGTGTACGGAAATGCTTCTGAGGATGCCTGGCAGCCTGGAACAATTATGAAGAACACGGCTGAAGTAACATTACCGGACAGAAAGAGAACAGAGCGGGAAGGTCAAAGGACCTGTCCTTCCCCGGTGCCATCAGAAGAGTGCCAGGGGCCTGCCAGTTACTGCTCTATTTCTGAGATTCCAAGAAGGAATATGTCATCCTCCAGCGCTCTGTCAGGGAGAAGAATTATACTACAGAGGCACAAAAATAACACAGGTCTCTGATTTCTCATCCACAGGAAGAAATGCCAGACGATGTCAGAGCCAGGTGTGCGGCTACCCAAGGGGAGTCCAGCTTGTGATTCCAGAAAGGTCTCCACGGGAGGTGAATGAAGGGCGGCACTCCAAATAGCTGAGGGGAGGTCGGAGTGGGTCAAAGTGTGGTCCAGCCTGAGGACTGTAAACAGATGGATGGGGATTGAAGTCATGAGCATATTCCTGAGTGCCCAGAGATGGAGGGTGAAGGCCGGAGGGAGCTGAGATGACATTAGGTTTCAACAGCATGTCAGGGACCTGAAAGCCACCTGAGAGAAGCAGAATAGAATGGAACAAGCAGGAGGCCAGACACAGCAAGAGCATATATAAGGCCCATGATGGACAGACTGGATGCTTGTATCCACAGTACTTATGCTGAGGGAAGGAATCAGGACAAGGCTGTCTATGTAGGACCCGATGAACCAATGGTAGCTGTGTCTGGGTGAGAAGGAGCCTTAAGCTAGGCACCATGTTTTCCTTAGCAGGTCCCAGGCACTTGTGACCAGTAGCTGTGGGTCACACCCACAGTGGATCCTGCCCATCCTCTGTGACTCCCGCTTGCCTCCCATGCCTCCCGCCTGCTTCTCAATGGCTCCCACCTGTCTCCTGTGGCTCCCACCTGTCCCCTGTGGCTCCCACCTGCTTTATGTGGCTTCCATCTGACACCCTGTAGCTCTGACTTGTTCCCCATGGCTCCCACCTGTCCCCTGTGGGTTCCAACTTGCCTCCCAGAGCTCCCACCTGCCTCCCAGAGCTCCCTTCTTCTGGACTGACTTCCCCCTCCCTCCCTGTTGGCAGTAGCACAGACTCCCCGGAGGATCGGAGCCAGGCAGGGAAGTGCTACTCACAGACCACCCAGCTAGCCCTCTGCTAGCCATCAGTTACCGTGTCTGCCTGGATGGATTTTTATACCCTGTGTCGTCAGCACTCCCAACCTTTCCCAGGGACCAGAGGTCACGGCTGAACCAATTAATTTGAACTCGTCACTCCACACTTAATAACTTCCCGGCACCGAGCTCCTTCGGTGGCTTCACGGGCAGGCTGATGGATTGATGATGTTTCGCTAAGGTTTATTGTGTTTTTCTTCTGCCCTGTACAGGATAGAGGTGGGGAGGGAAGCCCGGATTCCCCAGGGAACAATTAAAGCTCTTGGCTTCTGCGCCAGATTTAGGATCCCAGTGAGCCACATCTGTGAGCTGGATGAGCAGGGGGACGCAGCCACGGCACCCCCTTCCCATGTGAGGCTATAAGAATGGCCCCGTGAAAGGGAAGGGGAAGGACTGCGGCTCCCTTCTGGGAATCACCGCTTCCATCTGCCATCGCAAGGATAGGAACATTTACATATTTTAAAGGTCAGAATGAAGGCTGAGTGTGGACGCGTACAGGCTCTTTGCTTGCCTGCGCACCAGACACGGAGATGCAGATTGGTCACTCACAAGCTAATTCAAGGATCGTTAAGAGGCAGAGAGAGATCAGGAGGGAACCCCAGGAGCTCCCTGCAGCAGCACCCCCTCAGTGCAGATGCCTGAAGGGGGAGAGCCTGCCCCAACCCCCACCCCCGAAAGGAGCCAGGGCTCACGTGGGTAGAGCGCATAGTGGGGCCCTCTTTCTGCCATATGGGCATTCCTCAGTGGCATGTGTCAAGACGCCTGCCTGTAGATACAATTTACGTCTCAGGGTGACTCCAATAAGTGGACAATCTAGAGTCGTAGAGCATGACTATTAAATATAATGCAGTGAAATAGAAACAAAATAACAAACACAGTATTGTAATGAGCCAGTGGGTTAAAGCTGCGTTCTTCCGCCCAGATTTTTACGGATACCAGCACCTATCACCCTAAGATACAGCACTGAATGTCAGAGTTATCGTTAAAGATTTTTTTTTTTTAATTCTAGCTCATGGGCTTTAGGCTCAGGACTTGTCCAAATGCCTTCCTCCAATAGAACCTTCAAGGCGCTTAATGAATTTATTTAAAATTGTGGTTTAATTTCTCTGCACAAATACCCAGCTCTGCATGTTTTTGCATAAACGTGAGTGAGCACATGCCCGACTTTGGTGCGGTCTACTCTTTCGCCTCTGGCTTTGTGCATCTCCCCTGCACCGCCCTCCCCCCTAACCCCAGACGGGATGCAGCTTCCTGCTCTAAATGATGATTTATGCTGCACCGTGTGCGCAGGGCTCTGCAGTCGCATTGGCTTCCACCTGCCTAACCTCGTTTGATGCTCTGGGGGGACCCTGCGGGAAGGCAGAACGGGACTCGGTGTGCACTCCGCAGAAGGCAAGGGGCTCTTGCAGGTGGAAATGGCTCCCCCGGGCCCTCCCAGCAGTTCCCAGGAAGCTTGGAAGATAGCCAGAGCTGCAGACTGCCTCCTGCCACTGCCTAAAGTGGAGCAAGGCCCGCAAATGGCACTTAGCACATTGTAGGGCTTTTGGCCTGCCTCCAAGTGACCGTGGGCAAAATGTTAATGCTCAGGGGCTCCCACCTGTCACCATCTCATAGTGTGGCTATGCTCAGAGGCTGGGGGTGGGGGTGGGGATGGGTGGGTGGGAGGGGTGCAGCAGAGCACAGCATGTGGAAGGCCACCTGCTGTGGGACACTCCTATAAATCTGGTCCCTCATTGCTACGTTGGATGTCAGGCCAGAGCCCAGGGACCTTGCTGTGGCCCCATGGCACGATGTCCTGCACTTGAAAGACTGTTAAATACTGTGTGTTTCCAAGCACAGAGTAGAAAGGAATGATCTGACTGGCTAGATAACTGTCTAAACCATTGCCTTGGCTGCGGCCCTTTCTCTTCTAGTGTTCACTCCATTCCCGCGCTGACCCAATATCCCGCTGGCAGGAGTTCCATCTCCAAGCAGGAAGAGAAAGAAGTGTAGGCATTTGGCTCTGCCCCTGCCTGACCACCTGCCCAGGCCCCCCAGGCAACTGCCCAGCAGAGGGCCCTTCAGAGAAGGGTCCAAAGAGTATGCCTAGCTGGGGCTCTACCCCTGGGAATGAATAGAGCTTGGTTTCTAAGCAACTGACAGGACCAGCGAGGAGTCTCAAGGCCCCGTCTGTCAAAGGACAGCAGCAATGTCAGCTGTGTGGACTGTGTGGACTCAGAGCACTCACTCCTAGGCTGGACCCTCTCCCTGTCCTAAAGTCTCCGCTCAGATGAGCTAGCCGCTACAGTGGAAACCACAGGAACGTTTTCTCTCTCTCTCTCTCTCTCTCTCTCTCTCTCTCTCTCTCTCTCTCTCTCTCTCTCTCTCCCTCTCCCCCCCCCCTTCCCCTTTTCTCTCTTCTCCTCTCTCTCTCAAGTCAGGATGAGTGGCTATGGCCTCCTTGGACTCTCTGGGCCAAGCAGGGGATAACCTTAGTTAAAGAGGAGAGTCTGAGCTAGAAGCTAGCCAAAAAACGGGCAAGACGGAGACAGTGTGTCTCAGAGATGTACTGCTCTACACTGTGGCCTAACAAACGCCCTGTGAGTCAGGGATGGACCCTTCCAGGCTCCCCTCTGCGCAGTCACTGGTGTCCTCAGGCCTTCCTCCTGTGGCTGTTGGCTGAGCCTTCTCAGTCTCATGGGGGCTCATGCAGGCCACCTTGGGCATGAGTTTCCGGAGGCCAGAGCAAAGCCACAACGCCTCAGGACATGTCTTCCTGCTGCCTTCTGTGGGTCAGGGCCAGCCTGGATCCTCCATAGAAATAACCCCTGCTTCCTAGTGGTGGTAGGGGAGTGGCTTAATCATCACAGGGAAAAAATGGGCGTGGAAAGCATGTGGAAGAATGCTGGAGCCATCTTAGCCAGAAGTCTACCATATGCTCCAAACCTTTGACCGAGGTTATTACATAGGGACCCCACAGAGAACTGACTGCCCAGTGATTGGAACACATCGGGGCTGAGAGACGCCAGCCTCCACCATCCCATCCACACACTGTTCACAGCCTGCCTGTGTTCACTGCACGTCAGGGGATCGTCAGAAAGAAGCCTTGCCCACCATGCGGAACAAGCAGACGTGAGGCCACTACTCTCTCAGGAAGCCCAGGGATCATCTAGTGGCTACAGAAAGCTTGTCACCAGGGGCCACCACCTTGGCCACATTACAGACTCCACATGAAGGGGTTGGGGATTTAGCTCAGTGGTAGAGCGCTTACCTAGCAAGCACAAGGCCCTGGGTTCGATCCTCAGCTCCAGAAGAGAGAGAGAGAGAGAGAGAGAGAGAGAGAGAGAGAGAGAGAGAGAGAGAGAGAGAGAGAGAGATAGTACAGACTCCACATGAAGCTCTGGCACATCCTATCTTGGCCATTGACATCTTTTCTTTGGAAGCTTGCAGATTCCAAGTCCAATAAATATGAGAGCAATGGTTATTTTAAACCTTGCAATTAAAATCTGCACAATGGCATATTGGTCTGATGAAACCTTATGTTTTCATTCTGAGAAGCTCACTCAGGGGCCATTCTCCCTGGAGCCTCAGAATTTTCTCAGCCAACTTCTATGTACCTGTTCACGGTTCTGGAAGTTTTTCAAGGCAGGGTTTCTGACCTGAGCTGACGGGGTGGGAGTGAGATGCAGGTGATGGAGGTGAGCAGTGAGCTCCTCTGTGGGCTGGTGGCTGGCTTCCTTCCACTCCCAACCTCTTTCCAGGGTGTTTATGAGTCCTCAAGGCCCCAAATCTGCTTCTCATCCACGCATCCCACTTGTCAGATTTTCTCCCCAGAGGCAGCTCAGGAGCGTGATGAAAACCACCTCAGGGCTTTTCGTGAGCTGCAGGAAGGATTCAGTGGTGGGGGAGTCACAAAAACTCTGTATGTGTCACCATTGAGCCTAATTAGAGCCCCGCTGACAGCCTCAGAGATGGTACCAAGGAGGCCAGAGTGGGCACGGAAGAGTCATGGGCTCCCTGCTCACAGGAAGCACTTCTGAGAACACGGTCTCTGTGGAGGCCCAGTCCCCAGATCTGGCCGCAGGAGCTCTGACTCCCAGGCCTGTGCTCTGCGTTCACCTCCACAGGAAGCTCGCCTCACCTCACAGCCGTGGTGGTGTGGGTACCACACAGGATAGTTCCGTGGGGCTGAGTACTTGGTCACTGTGGTTGACTCCTACTGTGGTGACTATGACAAGACAAGCACCCGGAGTCTGGTGGATCTTCGTGGTTCATCAGCGGTCCTGCTTGCCTCTCTGCCCGGGTGAGCCGCACTGGTTTGCTTGAATAAAGTAGGGTGATGCGGTAACTCTAAGATTAATCATCTGTGTCGGAGGCACCGGGCTGGTGGGGGCTGCAGACTTGCAGTAAATGCACCTTCCTAGAACAAGGACAATGACTCACTCCACGCTGAGGTTGTGGTTGTGAAGGTTGGGTGCAGCCCAGTAACCCCAAACTTCTCTCTGAGCACCTATCTTGGCTTAGGCTGCTCCATTCAAGTGGTCCTGGTTCACATTCCCTACCCCCACAGAAGCTACAAGCTCAAAATTCCACAATAGGGGCTCCGCTGGAGCCCCACAAGGGCAGAAGGAGATGAACAACGGTCAACATGGAGGACACTCAGCATAGACCCTGAGCCTTTTATCTTTCCAAACCCTGGAGTGCTAGGTTCCCAGCCACTGTTCCCTGGGGGAGTTGAGGAAGCTATAGGGAACTACCTGTAGTCATGGGTCTTCTTCACATATGTGATCTCGAGGGGCCTACAGAGAAGGGACTTGGGTTCCAAAGCCCCCGACTCCCTTTCACTTTTGACTCAAACACCTTCTATCTACTCTCATCTGCTATCACCCATCCAAGATGCTCACCCTGGTCGCAAGTGACCCGTTCACTGTGGGAGGACCATCCTACTGACAAATGGACTCACCGCGTCCAGCAACAGTCCTGACCTCCACGCACTAAAGCCTTTGTTCCCGCCTAGGTGTGACAGCCAAAGTGTCCCCAAACCCTGCTAGTGCCTTGGTGGTAAAATCGTGTCCCTCAGCTTAACCTCATGTTTACCGTGGTAACACACATCCCTGCAAACCTCTAGGAGCGAAGCCATGAGAAACAATAGCAAACACGTGGTCCCAGAGCCTGTCCCAGGCTGTCACACTCATTAGTTCCTGTAACACTCGCAGCAGCCTACGAGGTGGGAATTACTGTCATCCCCACTTTACATGCACAAAAACCCAAAGCAGGAGTAATTTTGGTATGCGACAGAATTTTAAGTGCTTGACTGTATGGGCCTCACCCTCAGTCCCACTTTGTCATTTGTCAGGGCTGGGAAGGCTCCAGAGACTCCCATAAAGGGCAGGGTCTGGCATGGCTGCAATGTCACCGTAAGTCCCTCCGGCCACCTCGTGTGGCCCTTCACTCTTACACAATTCAACAGGCATTCCTGAGAGCTCTCTTTCCCACTTGATCCTACTGTTTCTTGTGGCAGTCGCAGAGGGGGAAGGAAACCCGGAGCCAGCTAATTGTAGGTTCTGCAGAAGTAGAGTTTGAGGCGTCCTCATTGAAACCAGCTTATTATCGATCAGCGACGACAGGCCTGCGCGAGGCCAGCCTTTGTTACGCGGACGGCTGACATGGCTGCGTTGTTTTTCAGCTGGTAATTCCTTAAAGACTGAGACAATAGTCGTTTAATATCGTTTGCTCAAATGAACAGTTCCCCCAGCAAATAATAATAATAAAAAAAATGTCCCCAAGAAGCCAATTAGACTCTGCAGCTTGTACCCAGCGACGGCCTTTTTAATAGACGCCCTTTTCACAAGCACAGCTGTGTCACCCAGATGAAAAATCGGCCCCCCTTTTGCTGCTGATATGTAAATAAATGCAGGCGATTGCATATGTAATAGCTCTCTTCCATCAACTGGCTTTAGAAACCCGGTAGGAATACTTCAGATAAAGGAGCAATTTGTGGAAGAGATTTTTCTAAAGAGACTAAGGGATGGTGGAGGGAGGGGGGAGGGAAAGACGAGGGATGATAAGGGTCAAGAAACGTGACAGAGCCCAAGAGAAAGCACAGCTTTCCAGGAACACGAGTGTCTAAGGCTTCTCTATGCATGGATGCCGGAGCAGGCACACAAGTCAGTGCGATTCACAATTTGGGGTGCACACACCCCTTCAGGGTCCCTAGCCCTGAAGGTCTCTTCTCCACAAGTTTATGTGCTCAGTGTTCTGCATGTAATCCAGGGATTCAGGGACTCCTGAAGTCTAGGTTTGCATCCAAAATCAAGATCACAAGAGACTCTGGGGGCAAGGGAACCCCATGGGGCGATTCTGCCCCCCCAGGTCCACATGTATCAATGTCTGGTGGCACTGTTAGAGAGACAGCTATGACATCCCTTGGGTGCTGGAAAGGACTATTTATTACTCTACCCTTTTTCATGCAGGGCAGCTCTACCAAAAAGGAGCCACCCACCCTTGATCACTGTGCTGAGACACGGGCTGTAAGGGACCCCACACATTGTCCTTCTAACCACTTTGCTAGGGAAACCGAGGCCCAAAAGCAAGACAGAGGATTTTGCTTACGTCCAGATCTTGCTGTTCATAGAGACAGGTCAGATTTGAACAGTGCAACCAGCCCACTGCCCAGCTGGCCTCCTGGCTCGGCAGGTATCCACAAAGGCCCCTGGTGACTTGGACAGGGGTCCATGAGGCTTTAGCGGCCTCGGCTATGGCGTGGAAGGAGCTGCTGCTCACTGGCTTCAGAACATGCTGTGGCCTTTAGTGTGGCCTTTTCTGAGGCGGAGGCATAGCAGGCCGGCACTGCCCTTACCATCTGGCTACTGGGCCAGACAAAGCCAGACACAGCTCTACTGGAACGTGCTAGGGCCACCTGACCCACAAAGGGTAGCCATAGCTCGGGAGCCTCCACTAGGGAGCCAGCATCCCTGAGAACCAGAGGAGCCTGGTCAGGAGGAGGAGCGGGTAGAGGAAGAGGTAGAGACATTAGGCAGGCAGGACAATGGATGTTGGAAAAGGGAAGGTGCTTTGGGGAACACCAGCAGCTGAACAGCTGGACAGCCACTAACAGGAGTCATCCCTCCAGGACCCTCGGAGAATGCAGAAAGAACCAGGTAGCTGAGTCAGAGTGGATGGACGGGGTCATCTCAGGGAGCAACCTTCCAGTAATAGAGGCCCTGGCTACTAGGCAGAGTCTGAAGTCCCCGTATTCAGAGCCCCGGCCTGTCCTTCTGGCAGCCTGGCCATCACACACTGGAAGCCTGGGCTCAGAGGCTGCTTCCTGGAGTCCCATCATCCTCTGTGTCCTGTATGTCCTGTGCCAGCCTCCTACATCCACCGAGCCCCATGGAAATCCTTCCAGGCAGCCTTGCCAGTTAAATTCCGAGCACCTTTACCCTGGGCCTCCTTCCCTACCTCCTCCAGTCTCTAACCTCCACAAAACCTAAGAGACGCAATATCAAGGCCTCTTGTCACCTCCGATGCAAGCCAGGCAGTGTCTCTGAAGGCCCGGAGTCCGTCCTGTGGGTTGCTTCCTCACTCCAGGCCTGAGCCGCCCGAGCATGGCTCCTTCCCATCATTCCTTGCAGCCCTTTCAGTTCCTCTTTGTGTGCTTTTTCTATGACAATGCCACCTCACTCAGGATTCCCAGGAACATAGGCTTGTGCATAGAAAAGAAGCAAGCCTCCATTCTCCCCACCCTGCCCGACCAAGGTCACTGCAGAGATGAAACAGTACCTATCCCGTCGGCTTGTTTTTTTTTAATCTCATACAAACACGGGGCAGTGCAAATATATATGTATATTTAGACGTGTAAGTGTGCGGCTTTCCTTTTTTACCCAGAATGGAATCCCACGGCCTCTGTCCCCAGAGACTCTTGGCTCACGTAATAATCTGCGGAGGCCATCGTTCGGGTCAGCGCGCCACGCTGGGCCTCATCCATTTTAATAGCTGCATAATAGCATCTTGCCAGGCCCTGCTCACATCTTTATCACTGCTGGGCAGTGAGCTTCCTGGGGAGGGTTGGCCTCACTCAGCTCGGTTACCTCAACAAGATGTGTGCGCCTCTGTGTGTGTGTGTGTGTGTACATTCTATACCCTCAGGCATGTATGCACAAGCATGCACACTATACACCACATGGTCAGATGAAAGGACAGTGTCCTTTTAGGTACTGTCCCTTACCTATAGGTGCTGACCTCTCAGCCTTATGACAGCATCTTACATCCACAGGGAGCTCTGAGCTCACAGAACCTTCCATACAGTGGAGAGATGAACGAGGTTTACTCACTGAGTGTTACACCGGCCTGACCTGGGACTTTGAATAGGGCATTTCCCTTTCATGTGCTGCCTGACTACAGCCACTGTGACAAAATGCCACGTTGAGTGGCTATACAGAAGACACTTGAAGTCCAAGAGGAAGGTGAGCAGGGCGAGTTCCTCTTGAGGCGTCCACCCTTGGCTATGCCGGCCATCTTTGCCCTGTCTCCTTAAACAGTCAGTCCTCTATGCTCTGGATCCTCATATCCCACAGGATGAAGGCCACCCTGACGGACCTCTGAATGTTCTTGGTGAAGGGCCTGCCTCCACAGTCATTTCCGAGGTACTGGAGTTGGGGGCTTCCACATCTGAATCTGGGGACATTGTTTAGCTCCCGCCAGTCCAGTGTCCCTGCTTAGATAGATGGATAGGCCCCTGTGTCATGAAGATCTGGTCACGAGTGTCACAGTGTCTTCATGGTAGGACCCACAGATCAAAGCAGGAAAGGTACGCTGGGTTTTTCTGGCCTCTTTTCCTGAATGTGCCCCGGAGGACCACCAAGTTGATGGACAACTGTGTGTCAGAACACAAACTGTGCTCCATAGCGCACTGTGAGAGCGTGGGTTTCTTCCTCTCCCTGTCTGTCTAATCTCTCCCATCCCACTCTCCTGTGGCTTCCTAATGACAAGTCCACAACAGGTCTAGGAGAAGAATGGGACCAAGAGCTCCAAGGATGGTCTTGAGTCTCCTCCTGCCTCCCCAGAGCCCATAGAGACTCCTTGGGGTGAGGCCCCCATTCCTCAACCTCACTCATGGTACTTGTCTCCTGCACCTGACGGCTGTCACATTCCATGTGGATGTCATAAGCCACACAGTCATCTCCTGTTCTCTCTTCCTTGACAGCTGACAACTGTGTCGTCAGATCCAATTACAGCTGTCACTCGCTACCAGAGTGTCACCGGGGAAACAAATTTTAAAAGGCTCTGCAGCAGCAGGGGTCGGCCTGCACACATACCTGCCAGACTCCAGGCTACTCCTGCTGGCCCCCATCAATCCTGCCCAGTCTCATTTTCCAAAGACACACTAAGGCACATGGCTGCTATAAGCCAATTGAGCCCTCAGGCTGCTTCTAGCAGGTAAGAAGAGGAAGTGTAACCTCACCCTGCAGCAAGCTGGCAAGCAATCTCCTCCAACGTGTTCACGAGTTATGGGGAAACTGAGGCAATGCGGAGGTGTGGGGCTTACTCTGCCTCCCTCAGAAACCTGAATCCCAGCAGCACCACCAACCCAGCTGTCTCTAGCGCTGTAGTCACGGCTCAGACAGTTGATCCCAGGGACTGTCTAAGCGCCATGGCCTCACCATTGTCCTTACCTCAGTGACCCTGGGAACTGGACATGGTACCTCTTGTCAGAAGTGGAAAACTGGCTTAGGGCCACACAGTGGGTGACTGACCACAGCTGGAAGCCCACCTACCTGGATGGTCCTTACCTGGGACTTCCATGGGGACACGACTTACACTGTCCTCAGCTGTGCAGGAAACTGAGAGAGCAGGAGCTTGGAGGAGCCTGACTTGAGGCCTTTTTATCTTGCCAGGTAACTACGAGTCACCAGTGTCCCTGTCCCTCTGCAGAGCTGGTCCAGCGTCCCACCGAGCTCTGATCCAGGCAGACAGCAGCCAGAATGCTATCTTCATGTGAGCCTCTTCTCTTGGGAAGACACTGGGAGGGGCTCCGGTCACATGCACTGGACAACAGAAGCAGGCTGTGGCCAGGCCTTTCCTCTGACGGTGCCTGGTGTGCCCTGAGAAGGGACAGTCTGTGAGTTCGGAGTTCTGAACTCTGAACTACACAGTCCCTCTGCTGAGGCCACCCCACCCTAGCCTGAAGAACTCTCCAGCCTATTCGGTTGGGTTCAGTCTTCTGTCCAGACATGTCCTCCTGTGCTGACCTCCAGACACATCCATCTCTTGAGCAGGCTGGGAACCCCCGGATGGGAACCATGAAGTAACCACTGCTGTTTGCCGAGCGACTACATGGTCTCCTACAGACCTCAGATTCTTCAACCCATTGCCCACTAGCTTAGGCAGCCCTTGATCGGCTACCCCCATATCAATAATGGGACTCAGAGGCACTGGGCTCTATAGGGATGGAACGAGGTCACACAGCTCATAAATCATCCAACAAAAGCTGCAAAGGTCGATCTGATTCCAAACCCTCTGCAAGGTGGAGACTGGATTACAATCCTGCATGGCTGTGTGCGGCCCACAGTGAGCCAGCACAGAAAAGTCCCATGAAATTCCCTATAGGGGTGAGGTGGCCGAGGCTCCAGGACTGACAGGAAGTCAGTGAGTAGAGAATCAAGCTGTCCCTGTCACTCTGCTCCCAGGCAACTGTGCTGGTCCCTAGGGTTGGGAGTTGGGGTGGCATGCGACCTGAGAGCTCCTTGGAACACTATCTGTATTTCTTTCCATCCATGCTTTTCACAGTTGCCAATCAACCCCGAGGTCTTGGCTGAGGGCCCACAACTAGAGTTGTGTGTGCTCCATCCCCAGAACCCACTCTAGCATGTGGCTGCAGGTCACCCTCATACCCCAACCACAACCCTGCTGGATCAACTCACCAGACACAGAACAGAGCAAGACAGTGTGAGTCCAGCACTCAACCCTGGTGGGTGGGTCCATGTCCCACCAGAGAGCCTATGCTCCAGCCCCCTTGCTCCCAAGTCAGGGGTAACAGTGATATAGGTTCTGAGCCCCAGCAGTACCTGCGTGGCTTCACATCACAGACTGATGGCTTAGCTCAGTGAGGATAGATTTCCCCTTCTGAACACAGGCCACACAGGCACCAGCACTGAGGGACCACTGTCTCGTTGACCTACTTACCCAGGAGGTCCAAATCCAAGATGAATGGGCAGGATAGAAAGACGGGAAATTATGAGTACATGGAAGCAAAAGGAACCTTCACTCCTGGGTCTTGTTGAAGTCTCTCACCAGCTGAAAGCCATAGATTCCAACACAATTAACATTCGCCAGGAAAGTTGCCAATGTGGAGACAATACTTCTTTTACATAGAGATATTTTCATAACGGAGTGTTAACATAGCAATGAACTGTACTTAAGGCTTAAGGATATATTACCTGCATATACAGCCATGTTCTTTCCCCAGATGCATACTTAAAATTTTCTGGAAGTCTCACAAACAAGACTATAAACTTTTATTTACAGTTAAAAAAACAAAACAAAACAAAAAACCTGACTTCGTCTTCAGTCCAGGGTTTTAGCCTATCTCCTTGGTAATCCCGCCCAGTGCGCCTTAGGGACTTCCCTGTGATCTCATTTAAGCACCTTTGAGATGAAGTTTAGAAGTCATCAAAATTGTTCATGGGACTATTGTAAAGACACTTGGGACTCCCTTAGGACTCCTTGCACTCTAGGGGATATGCCTTCCCCTCTTTCTCTGACCCCATGCTGAAATCTATGTTAAAAGCTTCTCAATAAACTCTGCACGTCCTAAACTTCTTTTCTGTGGCAAAGAATTATCCTGTCTTCACCCGAGGGAACACCTTGGAAAGGAACTCCAGCTGCTGGGGATGGCAGTGTGGAGTTGTGTCCCTGACTCCGAACCCACTACTGCTGACAGTGGGCACCCTGGCCACCCACAGGGTGCTGATAGAACAGGGAGCAGGTGCATGTACTGGGTAGGGTTTGAAGAGGGGGCAGCTTTGGTGAACTGGGCTATGAAGACTGTCTCAGTTTGGGTTTCTATTGTTCTGAAGAGACACCATGACCATGGCAACTCTTATTAAAGAAAACATTTAATTGGGGCTGGCTTACTGTTCAGAGGTTTAGTCCATTATCCGCATGGTGGGAAGCATGGTGGCATGCAGGCAGATGTGCTGCTGGAGAGGCAGCTGAGCAAACACCCAGAGGAAAGACACTCAGGGTGTGTCTCAGACACTAAAGCAGGAGACTGAGAAAAAGCTTCCCGGGGCTTTCAGTCAAATCCATGTGAGTCCCTGGGTGTGGTGTGGGCGGCCTGCTAATTGGCACGAGATGGGCTGAACTTCCGGGATGCCAGGCAAGGTCCTGGTGCACTTGGCATTGGGAACGCCTTTCAGACCCCTCCATCTCTCATTGCTCTTCACGTCTGTCTGTCCGTACTCTTTCCCTTCCTGCCCTCCCTTCCCTCCATGCCCTGAGCTAAGCCCCGCCCTCTGGGGATGGGGTGGGAGTGGAGCACGCTGATGCACACATGTACACCTCCATGATCCCTTAGACACTTCCACCTCCCTCTGACCCAGGGTCTTCCAGCTGTCTCCATTTTTTTGACCTCGACACCCAAGCTACTGAGGCTTCTCCTAAGCCCAGCTCCCATACCCAAGACGTCCCCCTACCCAGCCGCTTCCCATCCTCCACCCACAGAACACCCCTTCCAGCAGTTGCCCTGGGTGATATGAGCTTAGGAACTCCCAAAATGGAAGGTTTGTTCAGGTTTGGAAAGTTCTGGAGTACAGCCTTTACCCCCTGTTTCTCCTTATGTCGTTTACCCTCTTGGAAACAATGTGTTTTGCGGGAAAAGCAGAGTCCGCTCCCTTGAGCTACTCCACACATTGCTCATACAGAGAAGCTGATGATGATTGGTGCCACTCTCATCCGCCTGACTCCTGTGCTCCACTCCACCAGGCCCTGACCCTGCTTTCAGCGACACTAAGAGAGCCTCAAAGCAGATGGCACAGGGGAGCCCCGGGCGGCCGGCAAGAGCCCAGAGCTGGCCAGAGCCATCTGTCTTGCGGTGAGTATCTTGCTGCCGCCAGCCACACACGCACGCTTTCAGCCACATCAGCATTTTGGAAAATGCCAGCTCTGAGCAGGGACCCTCATGGTCTGCCATGGCTGCCAGCCATCCGATTTTGACATAGTCTGGCCATTTGGAGCTTCAGACAAATACCACCATGTCAAGTTGCTCCCATCAACACAAGTACTGCAGGCTTAGGGGTCATCTTGACTCCCCCACCCCATCACTCCCATGGCCTCTGTAGGGATTCCTCCCGGGGCCATACTGGAGCCTCCTCGGGGACCTTGTCTTTCAAAAGTCCCTCTGTGGAGCAAGCCTTGTGCCAAATGCCCCCTCCCTGCCCTTCCCATGCTTTATCAGATGGTGAGGGAGGACCATTGGAGGCTGCCCAAGAGGAACATGAAGTGGCCAAGAAATACTGGACCATGGGGAAGAGGCCTGGCTAAGGCCTCCCACAGAAGTCTCCTGAGGTCCTGGAGACTGGAGACAACCATGCATTGCCCAGCTGTGTTGCTCGGGGCTGTCTACTGTAATAACAGCCAAATTCACGCTCTCTCTCTCTCTCTCTCTCTCTCTCTCTCTCTCTCTGTCAGCAGGGGACAGAGGAAGAGAAAGGAGGGGAGAGGAGGCTAAAGAAGGTTCTGGCTCAAAGAATGGCTGGGAAGAGCAGCCCACCTCCATTTCAGTACGGATAAATATGGGAGCTTGGACTGGTCTCATTCCCTCTCAGACTCCATCCTCCACCCGTGGTGAGCAGGTCTGGGCTCATGCCCTCAAGACTGATGGCCTCTGCGGTAGTTTGAATGTGATTGGCCCCCATAATCTCATAGGGAGGGGGCACTGTTAGGAGGTATGACTTTGTTGGAGTGGGTATGGCCTTGTTGGAGGAAGTGTGTCACTGTGGGGGCAGGCTTTGAGGTTTCCTATGCTCAGGATACTGCCCAGTGTCGCAGTCAACTTCCTGTTGCCTGCAAGATGTAGGATTCTCAGCCACCACCACATCTGCCTACATACCAACCATGCTCCCCATCATGATGATAGTGGGCTGAACCTCTGGAACTGAAAGTGAGCCACCCCAATTAAATGTTTCCTTTATAAGAGTTGCCATGGTCATGATATCTATTCTCAGCAATAAAAACCCTAACTAAGACAGCGTTTCAGAAATTTCGGTTTGAGCCCCACTTACTGGCTCAGGCGATGTACCCAGCCCTTGGGCAGCAAGAGGGCAGAGATCAAGTACAGCCTAAGGTCCAGTAAGTGCCTGTGGAGAGCCAGTGCTGCCTTCAAGGAGAGCGAAACGGCCGTTTCAGACCCTGTATGGCTCTTGGTAGGAGGATGAGGTGAGATGCCAGCCTCAGAGCCAAATCAAAACAGCTGCTCAGAGCCCAAAGCCACACCAGCTGGAGAAGCAGAAGGGCAGGATCTGTGCCTGAGAAACTCGTCTGCAATGTGTCACATGTCACTGATCAGGCTGGGCATCACATTGAGTTGCCATCAACAAACACTCAGTGCTATGTAGGCTACTGAGCTGACAGCTGCACATCTGAGGTGCCCAGTTGCTGGCACCAGGTTCAACCTGCTGTTCTCGGTGCGAAGACGCCTCTCTGGGAACTCAGATATAGATGCTGCCAGGCTGAGGGAAAGCTAGGATCAGGCCGGTGGGACTGAAGAATAGAGCTGGGGTTAGCCCGTGAGGGTTTCCTGAGGAGTGATGTACATGAAGAGGGTGTGATCCTGAGTTGGTGCTGGGTTTATCCTTGGCTACATAGAGAGACCAAGGCCAACACAGGCTCTTTGAGACCCTGTCCCCAAACAAGAAGAACAATAAAAGACCCCATTGCTAGGAAGGCACAACCAGGAGGCCAGTGCAGGTGGGGCTAGGAATGAGGCAGGCAGGTGTCCATGGAGCAGATTCCAGAGGATCTGTTAGCATTCAGCTGTACTGGCCTGCACTTAGGGTCCTGACAGGCTATGTCCTCAGCTGCAGGCACTAAGAGCACCCCCTGTGCGCACTCTCTATGTTCCCTGATAAAAGGCGGGCTTGCTCACCTCCTTTCTCTTTTCCTTCCGCCGCTCTTGTCCCCAGGGACCTGTCTCTGCCCCCTTCTCTGCCTCTTTTCTTCTTCTCTTCTTCTCATCTCTTGTCTTCCCAATAAACCTTCCACATGACTTTCTGCGGCTCCCTGGCTCCAACCTGCCAAGGTTGCCTGGTGATCAACAGTCCCAGATAGGCAGGCAGGATTCAGAGGACACGGGAAACTGAGGTAAAAATCGAAATCTGTGTGGCAGGGTACAGGGCTCAGGGATACATGGTTGAGTGGTTGAGTTAGGTGCACTTTCTTTCTTTCTTTTTTTTTTTTTTTTTTTTGGTTTTTTGAGACAGGGTTTCTCTGTGTAGTTTTGGTGCCTGTCCTGGCTCCCGCTCTGTAGACCAGGCTGGCCTCAAACTCACAGAGATCCTGGCTCTGCCTCCCGAGTGCTGGGATTAAAGGTGTGTACCACCACCACCCGGCTTAGGTATACTTTCAACTCTGATGTTCCCACCTCTCTCTATTGACCTCCAAGGGTCAATCTGGGTGCCAGAGAGACACCAGAGAACTGGTTGACCTAAACATAGCAGAAGCTCAGGGCTCCCAGTCCAAGTCCCCCAATTCCCCTCATGAAGCCACTTTCCTGCAGACAATACTCCTTTGAAAATTCCTCAGGTCCCTGAGTCAATCTGTCCCAAGGATACTTAATGTTGGCCTCTGGCCCATGACTGCACATGCAGCTAGTTGACTTTCTGAGCCTTGTCCCTCACCCCCACCCCAACCTCTGATGGGTGGCAGTGTGCTCCCCATTTTTTGCTTATGCCAGAAACCACTTTAGAGAGCATGGGTATGGTCAGTGGAAAGGACTGTTTCTGGCCATGAGGGACAATGAACAGGTTTGTACATCACATGACCACAGGGCCTTCACTCTGAGAGAGACCTCTTCCTGAGTGCTGTTTCCAGTCAGCTGGCTGTCCCACCTTCCTCTACATGGGTGGGACAGCCTCACTGTCCTTGCTGAAGATCCTGCCTGAGGTCCACACACTGCAAAGAGTGGTCACTCAGTCGGCCCCCTCTGGTGTCCCCCCCTTGAGAATAAAAGATTGTCTTTACTGACAGATTCTATGGCCACTTCTTGTCTTTGGACCAACAGTGAGGTCTTAATGAGAAAAGTGGTTCATTCCTATAACCCCAGCCACTAGGAAAATTGAGGCAGGAGGATGGCTTCAAATTCAAGGCTATCCTTGAACTTATGAGTTCCAGGCCAGCCTTGGCTAGGCTACAGAGTCAGACTATCTCAAGAAAAGAAAGAGAGGAATGCCCTTAGCCCCACCCCACAGTCACAAAGGTATTTTCCACATTGTAAAAGTTATCTTTATTGGTTATCTTTCTGGCTGATGTAAGGGTTCATCTGGAGTTTAGTTAGCATAAAGTGAGGGATAAAATGTTTTATTTTTTCTCCACATTTGCCCACATTCCCCAAACCTATTTAATAAATGGCCTACCCTTTCTGCCCATGTTCTGGTCCCTTCTCCACGTCCCCTTCTCTCCCGGTCTTTCTGTCTTCCTTGACAGACCCACGGTTCCTAGGGCCCATGGCTTGCTTCCCTTTCTCCATCCCTCTCCCCAAATTTCGCACATCTCTTTCAAAATGTTCTAAGCTATTCATAGACTTTATTTTTCTATGCATAAATCGGAATCTGTTTTTCCAGTCCTAAAAAATGCTGACTGAGAGTTTGATCAGATAATGTCGAGCCTGGCTGATCTTGGGAGAAGCTGACACCTTAGCACAACGGTCCGACGTGGTTGTACGAGTCAGCACTTGCTGTGCTAATGGTGCATAACAAAACCTGCAGGCCCAGCATGTAACACCAATTTCTAAATGGTCTTATTAAATAAAAAAACTCAGGGGAGCCAAGTATTGGGGTGAATTCCGAAAGGGCGGAGAAGCAGAACAAGCCACAGCTAACCTCACCTCGCCAACTTCTCAGCTGATCCTCAAACTGGAAGCCTCCGAGTCCTCATCTGAATGGATCTCAGCTGAACTGCTGCTAGAAAGCCTAGAAGCTTAAAAAGTCTAAAAGCTTAAGAGCCTCTAGTTCCTGGTCCTCACGCCTTGTATACCTTTCTGCTTCCTGCCGTCACTTCCTGGAATTAAAGGCGTGTGTCTTTCCCAAGCAAGACAGGAGATCTCAAGTGCTGGGATTAAAGGCGTGTGTCACCATGCCTGGCTGTTTCCAGTGTGGCCTTGAACTCATAGAGATCTCTGCCTCTGGAATGCTAGGATTAAAGGCGTGTGCTACCGATACCTAAGCTCTATGCTTAATATAGTGGCTATTCTGTTCTCTGACCCCCAGGTAAGTTTATTGAGTGCATAATATATCAACCACACCAGCGCTTCACGGTGGCAAGCAACATGGCTGTCTGCGGGGCTGTGAGCCTGGCTGGTGAGACATCTAGAGAATGAAAAGCCGCTTCCAGTGTCCTCGTTTCTTCTGGGCCAGTGGACTGGCCAGGGAAGGAGCTCAAGTACAGTAGTGAGCTGCTGAGGGCCTCCCTCACATTGCCTCTGGCATCTTTTATCAGCTGAAGGTGGCCAAGCCGACAAGCTCCACATCAGCTAGAACAGGAAGCAACTGGATCAGAACCCTGGGATCCCCAGTTTCCATGATAAAGGGACAGGGTACCCAACACCCTTAGAGAGAAGTGGAGGCTTAAAACGGGTATTCCATCTCCCATGCAAAGGAATCTTACTTAGCCATTTCTTTCCCACTGTTCCTTGGACTTTCAGTTGCTTCTCTGGGTGGCACAGATTAGTAAGGTGATTTCAAGGGCTGCCCACGTGCCCCGACTCCCTCCTCCTGGCTTCGTGACACCAGACTGGAGCAAATGAACACAGGGTGTATACATGCAGGGTCCATGTGTATATGAACGCACATGTCTGTGTGCTTGTATGAGATCTGGGGACACGGGATGCAAGGAAGCCCACTGTGTCCATGTTTCCATAGGAAGTAACAGGACAGAAGGAGCCACCTCCTCTAGCACAGCCACAAATGTCAGCGCAGGCGCTGATGTCCAGAACTTAGAGAAATCGCTCCAGCTCAAGCCAAGGCAGCACGTTTGTCCCTGTGGAGTTTCCCAGGAGGGAACGGCTCCATCTGGGCTTCTAAGATGCCCTTGGCAGTGAGGCCTAGGCTGCTGTAGACAGTTGGCCCGGGCATGGCAGGCCTGGACCGGGGCCCTGAAAATTCCAGATGGTAGTAAACTTGCCTTCTAAAGTACTCTTCCATGTCTAGCAGTGAAAGGAAGGTCCCATCGCCTGGTCTTCTCTCTCTGTCATGCAGCCTCCATGGGCCCTTGCTGAGGCAGCTGGTAAAGCTGTGTCCTGGACCCTAAGCGTGCTTCAGCAGCAAGTCTGTCTAGGGAATTCCCAGGCTATGGATCCCTAAATGAAGTTCCTGGTGGGGCCTTCAGATAGGAAAGGGTGGAGAATGACGACGAGGTGAGGCGGGCATTCCCCTGGGAAGAGGACATCTGTGCTGAGCACACCAGAAGGAACAGGCCGTGGTTTCCAACGGGGATCCACGGTCGAGTATTCAAAGCAGAAAGCAGTAATGAAGGAGAGGAGTAGGGAAGGGCCCTCTCTCAAGGCCCACAGTCGGCATCCTGGGTCCCCGCCCACTGTGTTCGCCATGTTCCAGGGTCCCTTTCTGTCCAACTCTCCCAACATAAGTAACAGCACGGTGTGCCTGGGTGTCCCATGCCCAGTACAAGAGGTAAATGGCTGTGTGGTGGGACTCTTAAGTAGTGTGGCTCCCTCTAAGCTGCTGAAGGACTCTCTTTGGGGCTGAAGTCCTCCGTGCTATGGGTGGGAGTCTTCAGGGGTGTACCTGCCTGTTGGGTTGCTCTGGGAACCTCCCTGGTGATATAGTTGCCTTTGAGTCACCCATACTTCTGTAAGTAACCCCAATAAACTCCTCAGTTCACCTGGCTGGACTTGGACAGAATTCTTTCTTTTGCCTGCCTCTCTAGGAAAAGTCACATGACAGGGAACCAGGCAGGCTGTGGCTTTGCACAAAGCTGGTGGTCCAAAGGACAGAGAAGAAGGTCAGGGCTTCCCAGAGCTGCTACTAACGAAGTGAGCAGGGCTAATAATAATTCAGAAGGTGCTAAGCACGGTGCCCTCAACAGTTCCGCCTAGTATGTGGGATAATCCCCCACTCCCACATCTTTTCTGGGAAGAAACAAGGTCAGAAGCAAATCCTTAAGCTCAAGATCATATCACTAAAGACTAAAGAGACTAGAAGGCAGGAGAGCCCTGGGCCTCCATTTGATGGGGCACATCTGGTTGGCACCTCATGTCCTCATGGCCTTCAAGGTTGACTTGTCTCCTATTAATTCTTATCAAAACTATGGCCAAGGATGGTGTAGCCCCAACAGCTATGACTCCTGAACACCCCACCTCTGCCTCGTCTCCTGTTGTTCCTGTTCGAGAAAAGCCAGGTCTAGCCTTCTCTACTCCAGCCACCTACTGCTTCTTCTCCACCTGCCCCCACAGCGGGCCACAGCGGGCCACCGCGGCCTCTCACCACCTGGATGTGGCAGAGTCTCTCCCCACAGTCTAGCAGTCCCATCCTCAGAGCGCCTGCCTTCATGTTTCCATGGCAACCATTTACCCCCTGCAGGAGGACTCAAGGGGTTCTCCTCTATTCTGTATCCCCAAGTCCCAGCACAGAGCAGGTGTGTGCAGAATGCAGCCGGAATGAGCATGGGAGGAACTCCATTTTCCTCCACAGAACCTGGATGAACACCCACTCTGCCAGGCTGAATCAGTCTGAGCTCAGGACTCTAAGAAGCTACAGGTTCAGAGGAGGGAAGGGCGGGGCTTTCTGTGGGGGCCAGGGAAGAACACGGCTTAGGAGACACAAGAGCAGCATATATGGCGGGCTTCTCCATGCTTGCATGAGACATTCCATCTGTCTCTTCTGGAGGCAGTGACCACATTCTCCCAGCCAGGAAATGGAGAAAGTCAGTAACTTTCACTGGACCGTCAGCTTAGAACTAGAACTCTAACCGGGATCTGCCTCGCCTCCAAAGTAGCAAGTGATAGCCACGGAAGGTTCTAGAAGGAGAGGTCTATCATGTCATATGAAGGACACTTGAGGTCATGCTCTCTTTCCTTCGAAGGTGAGATTGTAATTGAGCAACATGCTTGTGCCTAAATCTGCCTCCTAGGCCTTGTAGCACAGGAGCAGTGAGACCCGGAGGGGCTGTGGTGGTCACACCAGGGAGAGACAGAGAGAAACTTAGAGAGGCTGTGGTGGTCACACCAGGGAGAGAGAGACTTAGACTGTGGTAGTCAACACCAGGGACAGTGAGACCTAGGCTGTGGTGGTCACACCAGGGAGAGAGAAACTTAGATTGTGGTGATCACACCAGAGACAGACTTACAGAGGTTATGGTGGTCACACCAGGGAAAGACTTAGAGAGGCTGTGGTAGTCACACCAGGGATAGTGAGACGTAGGCTGTGGTGGTCACACCAGGGAGAGAGACACTTAAAGAGGCTGTGGTGGTCACACCAGGGCTATATCATCTGCCCTGGAGAAAAAACGAGCCCAGGTGGAACTGAGCTCATATGAGTAACAGCATTGCCTATGGTAGAACTCAACTAATATTTATTTAAGAAATCCAAATGTTTGTGTTGTCTGTACTCCAAAGCACCACCAAATTATTCCTCATTTTGACTGGACTTTGTACAAGCAGCCTGGACAAATTAGGACCAAAGATGACTTTACTGAAATAATCCAAGTAATTGCTTCAGTTCGGATTTTTTTTTTTAAAAGCATAAAAATCATGTTTGCCAGACCCCCAGAGTGTGCTCAGGACCAAATTAGGTTGTGTGAAATTGAAAATTCAGAGGACAGGAGCACTCAGCCTGCTTATGGGAAAGCTAATTGCTTGAAACAGATGCCCGCTGCAGCTAGGGCGCCATGTACCAGCCCAACCCAACACAGCCGGCAGCCCGAGAACTGGAGAACGCCAGAGATGGTGCTGCCTGAGGGTGCCAACATGGTCACCCAAGCATGGGGAACATAAGGGGAAATCAAGGCACCCCGGAAACCCAGAAAAGAAGCTGTACTAAGAAGACCAAAGAGAAAACTAGGGCTATCTATGATGTCTCTGCCATGGTCCGAGCCTCACAGAGTCACAGAGGTTTAGAGACCAAGCAGGAAGTGACTGCATGGAGTTGGGAACCCCCAAGAGGCTTAAACAACCCAAAAGAGGATACCCGGGGGTGAGGGGATGGGGATGAAGGCCCAGGAAACACCTTCCCCCAGAAGATGTGGTAGAGCTCTGTGGACCAGAGTAAAGACCAGGTGTTGGAGACTAGCCTCTCTGGCGGCCAGAACCAGCTTCAAAACATCTCAGCTCCTGCCGGGACCAACATCTTGCACCCCACCCTGTGGGCTGGAGATTACAGATGCCGAGAGAAGGCGACCTCACGAGGAGCCATCCGTGCACAATGTTCAACAGTCGATCAAAACATATCAGGCGTGAAATGACTTGGAAAGAAAAACAAGACAATGGAAACAGGCTTGCACGGAATCTAGATTTCGAAGTTTGCCGACACAGATTTTAAAATCACTTTCATTAACGCATTCAAGAAAATGCATGACTAAATTGAGAATTTTTATCAGACAACCCGTAAAGCCCATCCACTGAGAAACATAATAACTGAAGAGAAGGACCGTGTGAGTACCAGGGACCCGGGCAGGAGATCACAGTCACTCACAGAAGAACTTTAATAGAACAATGACCTGAGAACAGAAGACTACACAATTATTTAAAAAGAGGCCACTCAGAACACAGGGAAGGTCCTCCTCTAGCCGGGCCACAGTACCCACCCCATCAAGGAAGGTACTGGGAAGAGGACACCCCAGACTGTAGGTCCGGCCTCACTGAAGAAGGTGCATGGCCACCCCTAAGTGGAAAAGATCCTAGAAGCCACGTGGCCACGGCGCAGGAGGTTAGTGCCTGCAGAGTGGGTGATGAGAGCGCCCAGGGAGGGCTGCGCTGCTTTCTACTTCTGTCAGGGAAGCATGGTGACTCATGGGAAAGGAGAAGTGAGGGGAAGGGTGAGGGTGGGGAAGGGTGCTGAGAACTGGCAGGCTGCACACACATGTAAAACAGAAATACATGAGAAGCTCCCGGCTCCCAGAATGGGAAGCGGCTTATATTAGACTAACCTTCTTGCCAAAAGCAATTATAAACCCTGGGGAAGGATTTAAATGACTCTTGGAAGGCGACTAAAGCAGGCAGAAGCTGGAGGCAATGCCGCCCCAGAGATCAGGGATTTAATTTGGGCACACTCTGCATTTGTCTGGCCTTTCTCCCGGGGGAATTCCCCAGTCACAGCCCACAGCAGGTGTGAACTAGGTGGCAGCAGGCTGGTGGGGGCTTGTGGAGTTGGGAGCTCTGTTCAGGACTTCAGGAGGCTGGAGGTGACTAAAATCCCCTGCAGCGAAAGGGGGCACATGGTAGGCCTTGTGTTGTTGGATAAACACACACACACACACACACACACACACACACACACACACACACCCTGACACACGCTCTTGTTGAGAGACACGGAAGGTCAAAGGGACTGAGCAGAGAAGCCAGCAGCTGACTATGGCAGAGGGACCTAGTGTAGGGTTCAAGTTTCACTACTTCCCAGAACCTTAATAAACACAGAGAGCATTCAGCAGAAGCCTCCAAGAAAGCAGTTAGGATTAAGTACTATACCCTGGGGCCAGGAGTGGTGGTGCACACCTTTCATCCCAGCTCTCAGGAGGCAGAGGCAGGCGGATCTCTGAGTTGGCGGCCAGCCTGTGGTCTGCAGAGTGAATTCCAGGATGGCCGGGGCTACACAGAGAAGGCCTGTCTCAAAAAACAACAACAAAAAGAACAAAAAGAAAGAAAGAATGAAAGGAAGAAGGAGAGAGAGAGAGAGAGAGAGAGAGAGAGAGAGAGAGAGAACTATACCCTAACACTGACTCTAACTGCAGGATCAATAGAATGCACTGGACTTTTCATCACTGGGACAAAGTGCCCGATGGAAGAACTTGAAAGGAAAAGTTTCTTTTAGCTCATCCTCCCAGAGGTTTTGGTCCCCTGGTCAGCAGGCTCCACTGTCTCTGGGATGTAGTGAGGCAGAGAGCTCCATGGTGAGGAGGCACTTGAGAGCAGAGAGCAGAGCTGTTCTCACCGTGACAGGGGAGCGGAGAGCAAACAATGCCACCAGCTAATTCTTGTTTCCTCTTTCATTCTGTCTGGGCTTCTAGCCACCCACATCCATGTAGCAGGAATCTGAAAAGTTCTTATTAATAAAAACAAATCCAGGGCCAGGTATTGGGGTGAACGCTGGAAGATCAGAGAGACGGAACAGGTCACAGCCACCTCACCTCGCCAATTCCTCAGCTGATCCTGTTTCCTCAGACTGGAAGCCTCTGAGTCCTCATCCAGAATGAATCTCAGCTGAGCTGCTGTTAAAAAGTCTAAAAGCTTAACCAGCCTCTAGTTCCTGGTCCTCACACCTTAAATACCTTTCTGCTTTCTGCCATCACTTCCTGGGATCAAAGGCATGAGTAACCATGCCTGACTGTTTCCAGTGTGGCCTTGAACTCACAGAGATCCAGATGGATTTCTACCTCTGGAATGTTAGGATTAAAGGTGTGTGTGCCACCATTTTCTGGCCTCTATATCTAGTGGCTGTTCTGTTCTCTGACCCCAGATAAGTTTATTAGGGTGCACAATATTTTGGGGAACACAGTATCACCACACTTTCAGGCAGGTGTTTCCCTACCTCGGTTCGCCTCTGGAAACCTGCTCATAGACACACCCAGAGGTGTGCTTTATGGATCTTCTACCCACCAGTCAAACCAGTCTAGTTGGCCATCAAAAACAATCCTTTAATCCCCTTTAGAAGACAACTTAGTACCCTCAAAGGGGTGTCAAAAACCAGAGACCCTACAATCCAGCAATCACACCGTACCAGATATAGATGGAGTCTGTCACGCCCAAATCAGAAGAAGAAATCAAAGGAAGAAACAGAGCCACCTAGAGTGTAGATGTTTGATAGGTGAAAAAACTTTAATGTATGGATGGTGATGTTGGGTATCAAGAGGGAAATGCATATGTGTAAGAAATGAAGAGGTAGGAAGCCTGGGACAACCATGGGATGTCTGGAAATGAGTGGAAAAACCAACTCAGAAAGGCTGCTAAACGTTAAAATGAACAGTGGTGTTGGGCGGATGGGCTAAGGGTTGGTCAGGGCGGTGTGGCTGAGGGCTAGCGTCTGAGCTCAAGTGTAACTGTGAATCAAGACTGAGGGACGTCACTGATCCACAGGGCAACATGTTATGAATTTTCATGAGTGGGTAACCCCCCACACACACCTGAAGAGACAAAGGATAGAATGCAGATAACCCATCTTTAATGCATGGTAGCAGAAATTTCCCAACTGTGTCTAAAACATCAATCTTTTAATCCAAGAAATTCAATAAAATGGGGCCAGTGAGGTGACTCGGAGTGCAAAGGAGCCCAATGACCTGAGCTGCATCCTGGGAACCCACATGATAGAAGGAGAGAACCAACTCCCTAAAATTGTCCTTTGACCTTCAACATGTGGCGTGACATGTGTGTTCACACGCACATCAGACACACATTAACAATGGGTAAAATTTAAGAACTAAGAGAAATTCGATGCAATGAAGGGTCATGGGAAAAGACAAGGACACAGGGGTTAAACTACTAAAAGCCACAGTTAAAGGCAAGGAGGAGAGTGTGGTTTCCCATAGAGACAGAGACAAAAGTCACAGCTGATTTGTTGTCATGAACGATGAGGCCGGAAGACAATGAGACGAGCCATCTTTAAATCTCATCCTAGACATCTGTACCCAGACACATTGCCGTTAAAACTGAGGAGCAAATAAAAATGTTTTCATAAATATGAGAGCATAACCCACTATCTGGATTCCCACACTGGAAGGAAAGATAAAATTCTTTCCACCAAAAGAGAAATGAGAAATGCCTCTTGGAGAGCTAAAAGGTGGACGAGCAGTGACTTTCCCCTTAAATTCTTGAAAAGCCAGTTGACAAACAGAAGGCAAAAGAGAAGAAGTACAGAATGGAAAGGCATCCTTTGCAACTCTGGGGAAAAGAGAGGCTGCAGGCATTGACAGCCTGGAGCTATTTGTATGGCAAAATGAGATACACTCAACTCCTGGCCAGACACCAAATAACGACTTTACAGAGGGCTTAAGCCTTGGCCTGACCCAGTCCCTGGCTCAGACGCCAATGTGTAGGAAGGCATAAAGGCGGAGGCCAGTATAGAGAATGCTATCGGCAACATCCAGCCTGGAGGGAGGCTGTGAGTTGGAGGCGCCAGGCTTCCCTGCAGATAATGGCTGTGAGAGGAAAGAAATAAGAGGAGAATTTACAGGGTGGAGGAGACTGAAAAGACATGTCAGATTTTCAAAAATCATTCGGGACTAAGCTGTAATGTCCAGGAATCCACATTTGAATGACAAAACTAGGCTTTTAGATACTCATCCCCATGAGAGTGAAGGGGGGTGGCTGCAGCAGGGCTCATTCCTGGGTGAGCAAGCTCTCTTTCTTGAATTCATGTTTGTTGGAGAAAAAAATATGTTAACCACACATTTGTTATATTTGATTTTTTGCATGTGTTTTATTCTACAATATGATGTTGTAAAAATAACCTGATACTTTAAAGTATGAATAGCAACGCAGTGTGGATTGTCTTGGTTTCTTAATTATTATTTTTTTTCAAAGCACAGTGATGGGGGAAAAATTTATTTCTGCTCACAGTTCAATGTACAGTCCATCATGGTAGGAAGCTCAAGGCAGGGGCCTGAAGCAGGTGTTCACATCACATCCCCAACCATGAAGCAGAGTGACCATTTATGCAGTTCAGGATTCCAGCCGCAGAACAGCGCCACCTACAGTGGGAGACTCTGCTCACCTCAATTAACATAATCAAGATTCCTCCAGAAGCCTGGCTCCCAGGTCTAGACTCTGTCAACTTTACAACCCCGACTATCACAGGGGAATAAAAGGATTGCGACAGGATGTGGTGAGAAAATTGACAAGACTAGAGAAAGGATGACCCTAAGGACCACAGCTTGACTCCCTCAGGCTCCAGCAGGCAGGTTGTCTGTGACAAGTGCTTCCTCTCTCCACAGTGAGACTTCAAACCTAAGGTCTGAAGGGTTCAGAGGGTCTCACTTGACTTTCTCTTAGACTCATGGTGGCCTTGACTCACCAGACTCCAGAGAAGGTGTGGAAGGGTCCACTGTGTCCAAGTAACTCGTGGGTGGGTCCCGTAACACAGCTCAAAGAGGTCTCTAGAAAATAAAAAATCATCGCCATCCCGTAAGTCAAAGTCACTTTATTCCAACCAAAATTCACAGGCATGCAAGGGAACAGGAAAGCAATGAGCAAGGTGATGGGGCAGAAAAGCTCAGAGGCCAGGGACCCAGCACTGGCATGGATGTTAGCAAGAGCATACAAAGACACTAGACGGTGTGACTGTGTTCGTACCGAGGCGGAGAAGTGAGGGCCAATCAGGCAATGACGTGTGAGGACCCGAAGTAATTGCCAAGCTAGAAACCACCACATCCACGAAGGCAGGAAAGAAAGAACGAACCACAGACAAATGTACTAGCAGAGTAGGAAGAAACCAAACTGAAAAATACCATTAGATCAAGTGTTATTGATAATTAATATTTATTTTATTTAGTATTTGTATGCCTACGTGTGGGCGTGTGTGTGCATTTGTGTGTGTGTGTGTGTGTGTGTGTGTGTGTGTGTGTGTGTGTGTGTGTACATGCCATGGCACATTGGGGTGGTTTCTCTTCCACTATGGGTTCCAGGGACCAAATTTAGGTCATCAGGCTTGCATGGCACATGCTCTTAACCACTAAGCCTTCTCACCAGCTTGAGTAGCTTTTAATTTAAATCTTCTTCACATTTCAAAGAGAAGGCAGGTTTTCAGACTGGAGTTTAAAGGATAAAGGCCCCACTCTGCACAGCCTCCAAGGAAAATTAGGGGACAGTGTCCTCGGCTCACATGCCACCAAGAAGAGGCCATTGCTACATCAGTATCAGACAAAGTGTCTTCCAGAGCAGAGCGTGGCACCAGGCACTTGCAGATGATTTTTAAAAGGGATGAAGGGTCGCCTCATGAAGAAGGCTGGACAATCCCAGATGTTTCTGCTTCTAACAGAAACCACAGTGTGTGAGGCAAACCTTGAAAATAAAAGGAGGACAGACTGGTGGGAAACACACCGGCCACTGCTCTCAGAACAAGTGGAGGAACGGCAAAGGACAGACAGGGGCCTGATTGACACATGACATTTACACAGCACCTTCTTCTTCTTCTTCTTCTTCTTCTTCTTCTTCTTCTTCTTCTTCTTCTTCTTCTTCTTCTTCTTCTTCTTCTCCTCCTCCTCCTCCTCCTCCTCCTCCTCCTCCTCCTCCTCCTCCTCCTCACCTCAAGCGCTTTACCACTGAGCTAAATCCCCAACCCTACACAGCACATTCTTTTGGCATGCATACAAAGCAGTCACATGATAGACCACGTTATGGGCCACTGAAACCTGACCTTGGGCATGATCACCTGTGATGGCTTGCACATGTCTGCCTGAAAAATTCAGGCTCAGAGGATAGCATCGAGAGATGTAGCCTTGAAAGGGTATAGACCAGTGGTTCCCAACCTTCCTAATGCTTCGACCCTTTAATACAGTTCCTCATGCTGTGGTGACTCCCGACCATAAAATTATTTTTGTTGCCACTTCATAACTGTAATTTTACTACTGTTGTGAATCATAATGTAAATATTTCATATGCAGGATATCTGATATGCGACCCCTGTGAAAGGGTCATTGGGCCCTCAAAGGGGTCATGACCTATAGGTTGAGAATCACTGGTCTAGACTGTGAGGACCACTGCCCTGTGAACGGTCTTATGCCTTCATGGGAAGGTCTCAAGCTATGCTCTGCCCAACGGCCTTCTGCCTTCTACTACACGAGGCTAGTATCTCTCACCTTAGGAAGGAAGATTTAGTCTCCACTGATACGAACCTCCCAACCCCCAGAACTGTGAGAGATGGGCTCCTTAGGCATTATCCAAACTCAAGTACTTCATTCTGGCTGCACCAATGAACAAAGACATGATGCATAGTATGCTGAGTAACTGCAATGGACTTAAATCAGAAATCGGTAACAATATGATCCCCAGAAAGGCCCCCAAATGTTTTTAAATACAAAGGACATATTGGCAAATAACTCACTCCAAAGGAGAAATCCAGAAAGAAAGTTCAAAGTGTGCTGTGGGGAATGGGAACGAAAGCAGAGCACAGCTAATGTGTAAGGCAGCGCTGAATGGAAGGTGGAGAGATGTAGAGAGACCTAGGCTAGGAAGAGAGGCGCCAAATTAGAACCCTCTGCTCTCCCTCAAAGGAGCACGTGAAGGCGAGAGAATGAAGCCGTAGTCAAGCGGAAATGAGGAAACAAAGAGAGGAGAATCGATGGGACAGGGAGCAGGAAAACAGCAAAGCGATCAATGTAGCCACAGCGGATGGCTCTGAGACCATTTGGCCCACAACCAGATCAATCAGGAAAAAAACGCAGCGGTGAACTGTAAATATCAGGGGCCAGAAAGATGACGTCAGGACTGGGTATCCTGACACTGAAGGAATATCCAGGAAATACTGTGAGCTCGGTTCCAATAACTTTGACAGAAGAAAAAAACAACAACCGCAGATCACTGAAATATATGAACACCCAAGGTCTCCCTAGGAAATGGCCTTTCATGGGTTGAAAGGAGCTGGGTTTGTCCAAGGGCTCTTCCCACAAAGGACTCCCTCATTCTATTTAAGGTGGAGAGAGATGGTCCTTTCCAAAAACCACAGAGACTTAAACCAAATTCCCAGATGGAGAAAAAGAAATATTCCCTCCTTCACGCTGTCTGAAAGTGGTTTAAAATCCATGCTGGGACTCCGGTTCCAGAATTTAATCCTAAATGGGAAAAGTTAGACAGTGAAGCTTCTAGAAGGTAACAGGCCACTTTCTTTGTGACCCTGAAGGCGTCACTAGGGAGGAGGTGAGTCATACATTGTATTCTATTAGAATCTATCCTTTGTGTTGACCAAAAGGCTTATATTTTAAATAAAACGTCCATAAGTTAATGGAGAAGCCAGACAACCCATCTTTTAAAGGATGGTAAATGCCTGGGCATGTCACAGGAGCAATAGCAAACCAGATCGTCAACAGAGTGTTGGGCGGGTTAGTTATCAGAAACACACACATTAAGATTACAGAACAGTGTTTTATCCAGAATGGTTATTTAGTATTTGAATGCTTGTGTGTGTGCATGTGCGCGCGTGCGTGCGTGCGTGCGTGCGTGCGTGTATGTGAGCATATGTGCACAAATGTGTGCCTAGAGATGAGAGATCAACCCTGGTGTTGTACTTTGGGAACTGTCCAGCTTGGTTTTTGAAACAGTCTGTCCCTGGGACCTGGGGCTCTCGGACCAGATTTGGCTGGCTAGCCACCAAACTCCAGGGGATCCCCTGTCCCCTCAACCCCAGAACTAGGATTACAGGCTCACACCACCACATCTGGCAATTTTTTACAAGCCATTGCTCAAACTCGGGCGCTTATGCTCACATAGCAAGTGCTTTACTAACTGAATTAGCTCTCCAGCCCTGTTAAAGTATTTTATTTATTTTGTAGTGCCGGAGACCAAACCCCGCGGCCTCAAGCATGCTGAGCAAGTACTGAATCACTGAGCCACATCCCCAGAAGGAATGGCAAAGATGTGACATGGCTGAAATGTGCAGCCAGAAGAGAAAGATGATCTTCTCAATAAATCACATGGGTGGAATCAGTTGACTTAAGTACATCGGTTGCATTAGTTCTGGTTAGTTTTTCGTCAACTTGCTACAAACCTAGATATAATTGGGAAGAATGAATCTTTTTTTAAAATTTATTTTGTTTTTAAATATTTATTTTATTTAGGCTTGAGCGAGTGAAGTTTTTTTACAATTGTGCGACCCCTCTTACATTCTCCTGTGCTAGTCATCCATCCATCTGTGCCTGGGGTGAGTGTCATGTTTCAGGCAGCAAAGTCTTCACTGAGAACTCTCCACAGATACCGAAGTTGAAACTGTGGTGGAAATCACAACGTGATTTTGGATTACCTTATGAGCTAACTGTTAGGGCAGAAAAATAAAAGTTGGCCCAGGAGGCTGCTCAGCAGGGACAGAGGTGGCTGTGCAAATCTGGCACCCTACACCTAATCCTTAAAACACAGGAAAAGGCAGAAGGAAAGAGTCAACTCCATTGAATCTTAATTGAGAAAATACCGCCATAAGATTGGTCTGTAGGCAAGTCTGTGGGGGTACTGTCTTGATTAATGATTGATGTAGAGGACCCTACCCATTACGGATGGTGCCACCGTGATCAGGTAGTCCTGGATGGTGTATAAGAAAGCAGACTGGGCAAGCCATGAGGGCAAGCATTCTTCTACGGCCTCTGGCTGCAGGTTCCTGCCCTATTTGAGTTCCTGCCCTTATTTTCCTTGCAATGGAGTGTGATCCTGAAAGTTGTGGGCTGAAACACACCCTTTTCTCCCCAAGTTGTTTGTGATCATGGTGTTTTGTGACAGCGATAGAAACCCTAAGGCACGTTATCTATTTGACCTCCAACAACGCTGCCTTAGGGCTGCAAGAGGGGACTGCAAGAGCTGAGGGGGCCTAAATGTGCTCTCCCAGGTTAGGGTTCAGGAGATGGAGGTCCTGGATTTGAACTCAGAACTCTGTCGAGCACATGGTATTTCAGGACTTGGTCCTTCAAGCCGACATATGTGCACCTGAGAGGAATGTCATGGTTTTTGTTTTCTGTTTGTTTTTTTTAACCAAGAGATGCATTCACAAAAGTTTATAGCTGCTGTATTTGTAATAGCCAGAAAATTACAGTCAGTTACACCAACTGTCACCAATGCCATAGATAGGGACATAAATCTTCATGTGTTCACATGGTACACAATGCAGTCACAAAAAGCAGCTACTTCTGGAGTAGTTGGAGAAGGAAGGAGGCACAAGAGGGCATGGGCAAAGCCCTAAGCAGACAGAGCTGGGCTCTGATGTTCAAGGTTAGCAGATGGGTCCAGCCAGCAGAAGGCATGGAGGCCTCAAGACCTGCTGTCATTCAGGTCCTGTCCTTCTTGGTTTTAGCTGGAAATTCAATGTGATGTCTTAACAGCCTGCTTGTTCACTTATGACTCTGATATCTTTTAGAATGTTTATTCTGTTTAAATAAAATATAAATGTCATGTGAACCAGTCAACAACAGGAATCAAACTGTGTAGCTTGGATGCCTCACAGAGTTCTGAGTTTAAATCCAGGACCAGCAGCAGCCCTCCCCCCGCCCGACGACCCCCCCCCCCCACCGCCATAAATCAAGGGAAAACATTTCACCTTCCTCTACTACAATGGCCCTGTCTTCCAGCCTCAGGTCAACAACGTTGGTTGAGTGTGAACGAACAACAGAATCGATGCACCTATGTCAACATCTGGTCTACAACTAAGAGTCTAAGAGAGAGAAAATCAAAAGCCAGTAGTGAGGCTGGGTCTTAGCTGACTGAGAAGCCTCTAGATCCAGCTGCCTAGAGTGGAATCTAAGCCCCATGCCTGCAGCTGCCTGACCTTGGAAGTTACTCAACATTCTGTTCTCTGCTTCTTCATCTATGAAATGCACCTAATGATGTGAGAATTCCCCTAGTTAAGACTTAGAAAGCACACAGAACGTGCCATCTCTGTGTTGGTAATTATTCTAATTAGAGCTTGGGGAAGGAAATCCTGGAGGTGGCAAGCTGTGGGAAGACTGTGAGATAAGGGAGACCTCAGGTGGCTTCAGGTGGATGAGAGTTGAGGCGTCTTAATTCAGATGAACTGGAGTTTCCTTCTTTGTTTCCCTTCCCCAGTGTCTAAATAGGATTCTCTGCCAAGAAAACCAAAGATGCTGGCAGCCCAGCTCCCATTTCCTGAGGAGGAACCTCCTGTCCAAGAGGCAGGGTCCCCTTCCCGGTTCTGAGTGGACCTGAGATGAGGTGGGGATGGGTGGTGGGGCAGATTGGTTCTGCCTTGAGATGGGAGAGACCAGATTGCTGCTGTCTGAGATGGGAGGGCCAGGTTGGTTCTGCCTGAGATGGGAGAGGCCAGGTTGCTGCTGTCTGAGATGGGAGGGGCCAGGCTGCTTCTGCCTGAGATGGGAGGGGCCAGGTTGTTGCTGTCTGAGATGGGAAGGCCAAGTTGGTTCTGCCTGAGATGGGAGGGGCCAGGTTGCTGCTGTCTGAGATGGGAGGGGCCAGGTTGCTGCTGCTCTGTTCCCCAAGCCACCCCAGTATGCTCTGCTCACTCTCTCATCCTGCCAGGTTCTGTTTCCTGGCTTGGATGTGTTGCCTCATGAGCAGATACTGTATCTATGTTCTAGGTTTGACACCCAGCTTCAAGGACTCTCAGGAACACAGATGAAAAGGGAAACCTTAGGCATTTAACTGAAAGAACACGTGTCTTTACGCTGACATGACCATCACCAGCTTCCCCTATACTCCCCTTCCATCCAGCTTCTGAACAGTAAGCACAGAGCTAATGGGCCCGCACGGCTTTTAAATCCCACATTCTAATTATAGTTCAAAGAACCTCGTGCAGATTCAGGCATTTTTCTGTTACCGTGTTTCCTGATCTTCATGAAGAACTAATTAAAACCTTTTTTTTTCTGTTGTTGCTTGTCTGACAGTTTTGTCAATTTGCAGTCTGACACACGGAGCTAATTGTAAGAGAAGGCCATCAGCTGATCCTTCTAACTAGGATGCCAGGGCCCAGGAGGCAAGGGGACATGCCTCCGAGAATCATGGCACATCAGAGAGAAGTCATCTGCTTGCTAAAGGCTTAGAAAAGTCACTTGAGAGAGCCATACTGATGTGGCCCTGCCTGGCAAAGCTGAGGTCACCATCTAGCAGGAACATGAACAAGTACCTAGAGGTGTGACAGATGTGACCCAAGACCCACTACTGCTTTACATGGGACACTGAGGCACTCTGAGATCAGAGATCAGGATTGGTAAAGGCACACCTCCCTGACTTCTCTTAGCAGCCCTGTAAAATGTGATGGCTGTCCTCATCACCCAAATAAAAAGCTCAAAGCTGAGAGGGGTCCAGGGATTAATGAATCTCCCTGCCACTGAGAGAGGAGACAGGGTTTGACTCTATGCCAAACTGAAGACTGCCCTCCTCCCACCTTGCAAAGCTGAGCAAATTTAGGGCCAGGAAAAAGTGTGAGTACATGCCTGTGCCAAAAAACTCAACTATGGTTCTTCTGACCCGAGACACTCTCTTCTATGTATATATAGATGAGACAGATACCAGGTAGGTAAGTAGATAAATGGATAGATAGATAGATAGATAGATAGATAGATAGATAGATAGATAGATAGATAGATAGATAGATAGACAGGGGGAGGTAGATGATATAAACAAGTGGATAAATGATGGATGGATAGAAGGTGGATGAATAGCTATAAACCAGAGGTAGATAGATAATTAGATGATAGATTAGATAGATAATAGATACAAGTAGAGGATAGATAGATATAGATCAATGACAGGTAAATAGATGATTAGATAGATGAAAGATGGGTATATTATAAATATAGATTATAGATAGACGTGATAGATAATAAAAGTGAAAGATGATGGGTGATAAGTAAATAGATGATCAGATAGACCATAGGTTATTGATATACAGGTATATTTGATAGATATAATAGGTGAGAGACATATAGGTGATAGATGATTAGATAGATAAGTGATAGATACAATAGGTAGGTAGGAGGAAAATAGGTATGATACGTATATGTGATAAATAGGTATGAGATATATATATATAGAGAGAGAGATAATAGGTGGGGGGTAGACAAATAGATGATCAGATAGGCAAATAATAGACAGATAGATCCTATCTCTCTATGTAGGAGATTGACTCTGATTATAATCTAGGAGAAAAATGGATTTTAGACATGCAACACTGAACCATAACACCTCAAAATGTAGATACTATAAGAACCCCCATCTTTCAGGGAGCTCCCAAGGATGGCAATTGAACTGTGGACTAGCCGGAAGTAGCGGTGTACCACTTCAGTCCCAGAATTTGGGAAGTTTGGGAGACAAAGGCAGGCAGATCTCTGTGAGTTTGAGGCCAGCCTGCTTAACATAGTGAGTTCCAGGACAGGACAGCCAGAGCTACATGGTGAGATCCTGTCTCAAACAAAAAACCAAACAAACAAGGGGGAAAAAAAGAGCTGTGGACCAGAGCACACAGATCTGGAGGAACAGGGCACCGAGTGTGGCCTTGGTGACAGAGCCCTGTGCACGGGAGACCCACCTGGAGCCTTCTCCTGTCTCAGCTAGTTTGGAGTCCCTGATGATGGAGAGAAGAAAGTAGAGAAGGCAAATGGGGGCAGGCAGCCTTCAGCACCTTTGAAGACAAAGGAGGAAAGAGACAGGAGGCCTTGACAGGCACACAAGTGGGTCAACTCCAAAGGCAGATCTGGGGCTCCATTGACTCCACTTCCCAAGGCTACAGGTCTGAGCAGTCCATCTTCCCCATCTTGTCTATTCTGAGAACCTTCTGGCTACCACAGGCTATGCACTGCTGTCCCAAAGAGAAGGGATCTCGGCGGGTGCAGCTGTCAGTCCTGTTCTGTGTGTGTGTGTGTGGGGGGGGGGGGGGGTGAGGCGTGCAGTGGCTGGAACACATTCATACTTGGTGGAAACATACTAGTTTGTGGAAGATCTGAGATTCGCTAAACCTCCTTCCAGGTAGTGATCCACACACAACACAAGCTTGCCCCACACATTTTCCACCAGGCCGTCGGCCTCTGTCCTCATCTTGATGCCATGGATTTCTTGGAAAGCATGGTAGTGGAGGTGGAGATGAAGACAGGAAATAAGATGTCCTGTGGGTGGTGGCTAACTCCTTGCAAGTACACAAGGGTATGCGTGAGCAGAGTGGGCCAACTGCTACGTCAAGTCCTGACATTACTGTTAATAGTCTGGTACATTGGCTTCCCTGAGCCACTCTGAGTAGAGGCAACTGTGGGACCCATCTTGTAGGGCAATTAGGGAATGGTACAAGAGCTTTGGAAACTGGCCTTCAGTGTAGCTACGTATGACAGGCTCTGAGTACACAACCAACCTCTTCCCTTCTCCCCAGCCCCTCGCTTCTCGTCTCTGCCCTGCTGCACAGATGGAATCCAACCAGTTATGTAATGTTTATGATTTAATGGGTGATAAAATAGCAATTAAATATGCAGGCGGATGTAGCCACACACCAAACCATAAATTGCATGTTGAGCACCTTCTCTAGGCTCCCCGGGGCAATCTTAACTGAAAGTTGCATTCAGAACCACGGATAACATCGCATGCAGCACAGGCTACAGTTGAAGGTCCCGGGTCCGAAGAAACTAGGACTCACATTATTCCATTCTTGGTGCTATTTGACATCCTGCATTGTGACATTTCTCTACTCTCCTGGATTATAACTTCCTGTTGCAAACACCTTTTACACATATGTAGCGTACATGTGTGCGTATGGCAGTATGTGTGCATGTCTATGAAATAGATATGATCATCTGTGGCTCAGTCAGTAAATGGTTTGCTACATAAGCGTGAGTACCTGAATCTAATCCTTAACATCCATGTAAGTCAGGTGCGGTGGCACATATTTGGGATCCCAGCACAGGGAGGCAGAGATAGGTAGCTCTTCAGGACTTGCTGGCTAGCCAGCCTAACTTGATAGTGAACCCCAAATCCCAGTGAGAGTCCCTGTCTCATAAAAAGTGGTAGATGACTACTTAGGGATAACAGCTTAGGGTGACCTCTGGCTTCCACATGCATGTGCTTACAGATGTTCACATAGATACATACCCAAGCACACAGAAATACATATAATCATCTCCTGCACATACATACATGTTGTGTATATGCTTGTATACGTATATATCTGTATGTGCACATGCGCACAAAATATGACCTGTGCTCCTGTTACTACCCTCCTGGTCATCACATGGCCCAAGCAGATGCTCTGCTTGTGTCTGCCTCCTCTCCCTCTGTTACCAACTGTCACACTAATCTGGGAGTTCCCTCCATTCTACCAGTCAGCAACTCCCTGTGACCAGGACTGGCAGTCATTTCCCATGCCTCCTTTGACTCAACCTGTTGTCAGTATTTGGCAAGATGACCCACCCTGCCCACCTGTCATAGTCAGGGTTTCTATTGCTGTGAAGAGACACCACGACCATGGCAACTCTTATAAAGGAAAACATTTCATTGAGGTGGCTTACAGTTTCTGAAGTTTAGTCCGTTATCATCATGGCAGGTAGCATGGTGTCATGCAGGCAGACATGGTGCTGGAGAAAGAGCTGAGAGTTCTACATCCAGATCTGCAGGCTGCAGGAAGTGCTAGCTTAAGCTTCTGAGACCGCAACCCACCCCCTCCACCTAGTAATGCACCTCTTCCAACAAAGCCATCTCTAACAAGACCACACCTCCTAATAGTGCCACTCCCTATGGGCCTATGGGGGCCATTTTTATTCAAACCACCACACCCCCTCTGCTCCCAGGACACCTTGCACTCTTGGTTCTTCCTCACCTCACCATACCTCTGTGAGTCCCTGGGAACTGCCATCAGGCCAGTCTTTTCTCTTAACTCACTTCCTACATGGGGTAAGTGTCCAGGTCTAACGTTTTTCCCTAAACTTTTGATTCATGTATCCAAGTATTGAACCCAAAGTCCATTCAGAGGTCTAAAAGATATGGCAAGCCCGACGACTGAGTCCAATTCCATGCCTTCCCAGACAGCTGCTCCTCCCCAGCTCATCTCCATCTCACTGAAGAATGGATCTTCTCAATGGTTTCTCATGTTGAAAGCCTTGGAGATACTCTGGCCCCTTGGTATCACACCAGCTACATCCAACTCAAGAAGAGAAAAACTTTCAGAATAAACTAAGGTGCCTGCCTGCCTCTCACCACCACCTGCTGGTTCCTCAGGTCCGCTATGGCTATCTCATCTTCCCACACTCCTCTCTGCTCACCCCATCTTGCCTCTCTGCTCTCTATCCCTCTCTATCTCCAACTCTCTCATTTCCATGCCCTCCTGTCTCTCCCTTTCTCTGTGTGTCTCCGTCTTCTCTGTGTCTTTGCCTCTCTCTTTTTCTCTGTCTTCTTTCTCCATCCCTCTCTGGTCCCCCTCCTCTCTCTATCTCCCATAGTCTTGGTCTCTATCCTCCATTTCTGTCTATCTCTCTGGCTCCCTCTGGCTCCTTAAAAACCTCTCACTTTCTCCTTCCTCTTTCTTCCCCCTTCCCTTGTCTTCCTCTCTCTTCCTTACCCTTTCTCTCTCTTCCCTCCCTCCCTCCCTCGCTTTCTCTTTCATTTCCATATTCATCTGCAGGTCAGTGCTGGCAAACTGGCCAATGCCCCTTCTCTGCTCACACTCTGCGACGGCCTCGACCTCTCTGAAAATGTTCAAGGACTCACAGGGTGTCATTTGGGTGGGAGAGCTCAACCAGTTGTCCCTGAGGGTAAGTTTGGGGTAAGAGCAAAGAGGATCTGCCCTATAACCTGCCGCAGCCCCCTGACTGGGACATCCACTGAGGTTGGAGTCTCTGGAATGAAAGCGGTCAAGGCACATCTCTTCATTTGTTTTCCAGGGTAGATAGATCACAGAGGGATTGGGGACAACACATCTCTAGGAGACTCCTGGGATCACAACGATGTCAGCAAGAAGCCTGGGATCCCTGTTTCTGAGTTCCCATCAGTGTTCATGGCTGATGGGTGTCATTCCTTGAAGTGACTTCGCAGAATGCTCCCCCTCCAAAGAGAGATGGGCTTCCTGCTGTCTGTAAGCCTCAGACAGCTCTAATTCAATAAGTAACTCATGGGTGATTTGATGGGGCACCAGTCCACAAGCGTGTGCGGAACAGAGGCACGTGAACGCCTACGCATTCTTTCTAAGTGGCTGTATATAATGAATAAATGGATAAACTGACACATCATAACTCAGGCCCAGAAATGCAATCAGATACTTGAGGGAAGCGTGGTCACGTCTGAAACGGATGAACTGGGGGACAGATTTGTGGCAGCAGCGTGCAGCTTCCTGCTCAGAGTCATCCCCGGGCGCTTCACCAAGCCCCACCATGGAGACACACGCTCTTCGTCACCATTAATTGTGCTCAGGATATTTATGAGTTTGGTTGGCTGTTAGCAGGTTGGCCCTACCGCAATTAATATTTACATGTGCGGCACCCAGCGCTGATAATGGACAGCTAACAGGCTTGGTTAATTGGTTCGCCACCCCCACCCGCTCACTGTATCTTTCCTGACCAGGGGAGGCGTCTTTCCCAGGGAATCTTATAATGGGCTTTTCATGTGTTGGTGATTTTAATTACTTTTTTATTGCTATGCAAATCTCCCTTTCTCTAATCTGCCAGCTAAAAAGCAGGGACCACTGAACTAGCCAGAGTGGAATTGCATTGTGGCTGCGGCTGCTCCTGCTGCTGGCCATCGTGCTGAGGTGAGTCAGGAAAGGCCACCAGGCACTACGCCAGAGGAGGGGAAACTCCATCTCTGGGGTAGTGTTCAGAGCTAAGCCCAGCAGGGGATGGAGATTCCTGGGGAGCAGTGTCAAGGCAGACTGGGCACTGTCTCTTGGGAGCCTGGCACATAAAGGACCGACCCACATTCTCTAGTGGTCGCATTTAGGAGAGGTACCAAGCTTGCAGAAGGGAGACAGCAGTGTGTGCTATGTCATCACACCCGCCATCATTTTCCCCCTTGTTTATTTTGAGATTGGCTCTCTCTATGCAGCCCAGGCTGTCCACAAGCTGGTGATTCTCCTGCTTTTATTGCCAATGGGCAGTGTGTAGCAGGGCTGATGAAGCTGCTTGCAGCCTGTTACCAGAGCCACTCCATACCCTAACTGTTGTAGAGGGCCAAATCCTGCCCACCATGACGGAACTCCAGGGCCTGGTGTCCTGGTAGTATGAGAGCACCCCAGGGCTTCTGTTCAGCACTGTGTAAGACACAGGACAGACTGGAGGAGTGGAGGACCTCTCTGTCTACTGCTCCTGCTCCCCCTAAGAGGGGTTGGAGCTTCAATGTCTCAACAGGCTGGAATGGTGTGGGCACTTCAGGCAGTGCCCAAAGCCAATCTGGCATGGATGAGGCCTGTGGGAATTTAATGAAACAGTCAAGGTAGGGTCGAGTCTCTTCTATCCAGCCAATCATCCTTGGGTCCCATCTCCTTATACCAGAGCCTTCCTGGATGTCATTCCACATACACTCATACACTAGAGTGCATGGAACCAGAGTGACTGGCCCAAGGTGGCGGTTGTTTCTCCCTGGCTCCTTTGGTTTCAGGCCTGGCTAGAGCCAAGGATACTTCTAGAGAGAATGATAAGATAGAGACAAAGAGGGCACTTGGCTGGCCTGGCTTTCCACCACCCAGAGTGAGCCTGCTGCCTGCCTGTGCCTCACTCTGAGGTCACAGACGTTGACTTCTGCAAGCTGCCTCTCTCCCTGCACCCTATTGCTCTCATCTCCAAAATCTCAGGACTCCTCAAGGAGGCTACATCACGCCACCAACCCATAGGTTACAAGCACCCTTCGCGGTGACCAGTTGCAGGATTATGTTCATGTCTGTTAAGGAAATGTAGCAGCCAGGTGTAGTGGTAGCCATTGGGCAATGAAGGCAGGAGAATCACCAGCTTGTGGACAGCCTGGGCGGCATAGAGAGAGCCAATCTCAAAATAAACAAGGGGGAAAAAAAGATGGCAGGTGTGATGACATGGATCAGCTGGTAAAGGGCTCGCTACGAGGACCGAAGGCCTGAATTCCATCCTTGGGACCCACATGGTGGAAAGGGAGCAGCAACCATATATCAAACTTACGATTCCACACTGTTATTTTGTGGTAGCTTTAAAACAATGAAAGAAAAATCATAAGCTTAGTTAAAAACAGGGTGCTACGTATAGCACAAGTCTGGGTGGAGGGGATTAGTTGAATTTTGGGAAAGCAAGGGGAATCCAGGTCCCAAGATCATTCGTGGTTGTAGGTCTGTCCCTTGGCATGCAGCCACACCCTCAGTGGCTTATCATCAAGTGCAAACCGATGAAGAGCCAACCGTGGAGCCCGGATGCCAAAGCCAGGGAGCCCAGGCCTGTAATCAGGCTGCCCCAAATTCACACACAGAGAGAACCACATTGGAAAAGGCACCCACTCTTGCTCAGAGACACACATGCTCTTCCAGTCCATAAATCAATTAATTCCTGCAACTGGGTAAACTGTGAGGAAACATTCAATAACCCCCCCTAAATGTTCCATCCGGGCCCCTCAACGGCTCATTAGACTATACGAGGTGTGGGTAATTGCCCGAGAAGCGCGATTCCCCATCTCATTTCCTTGCCTCGCCTCGGTCCTCAGCTGCCTCTGAGGCAAAGCAGGAAAGCTCAGTGCAGGGCTCCACAGAGCACCGTGTGTGAACGCGTGTGCATGTGTGCAGACACAAGTGTGGGTATGTCTCTCTGGGATCAGAGCCTTGCTCATGCTCATGGAGAGAAGCACCTGGCACAGATCATGTTGGCTTCGGGGGGGCCTTGATTCTATTCCCTTCTCCCATTCTCCTCTCTGCAGGTAGGGGAAGGTCCAGTGTCACAGGAGCTTATACCCTGGGGGGACAGAGCATTGCTTCTGCTGTGAGGAGAGCACCCACCTGGCCATGGGGCTTGGGGAGAAAGCGGCTCAGGTCACAGGGCCTTGCTACACGTGTCACAGGGCAAGACGTAGGGGAAAGAGGGAGCAGACATTTCCCGCTTCTTCTGTAAGAATGTTCCTTGCCTCCATCTTGAGATTCGCAGAGGTGAAGCAGGGCCATCAGGGTATGCTGGGCTGCATGCACCCTCCACCATCCATGTTTGGAACTTCAGAATGCAACTAGTCAAGGTAAGGGCACACTAGGTTAAGGAGTCCTTAACACAATGGCTAGTGTCCTTCTATAAAGAAGAAAGACGGAGACATAGGTAAGAAGACAGGACAAAGATGTGTGGAGACAAGGCAAAGATGGCCAAGGTGCCAGGGAGTCCAGAACTGCCTCCCTTGACACCTGCAGGAGGATTCAGCTGCTCACATGTGGGCTGCGGCCTTACGGCCTCCAGCGTTGCCAACCACTGAAGCCACCACCTGCCAGTTTGTATGGCCCCAGCAGACAATACAGGAGGAAGGGAGGTGGGCTCCCTTGGCACTATTTAAACTGAGGATTTCGGGACCTTTGAGGATAAGGGACAGCTGAGATTCAGGGGAGTCAGTCTGGCCACTGAAGTCTCTCCTGCCCTACAGCAGCACACACCGGTAAGTGGCAGGGCCCAGATGAAGAGGGAAAGGGACCAAGAAGGGAAGGAGGTGTTGAGCCTCTCAGGGCAGATGTAGTTAGTCAGGGTGGGTGCATATGGCCAGAATCACAACCCAGCATGGGCACTGGCGCTCAAGGACCAGGACCCAGAGTGTGGCCCAGAGGTTAGGGAGAGGGACCCATGAGGAGACAGTGGATCTGAGGGAGGACAGGTGAGGCTCAGGGGCGCCAGGTGCGTGAGAAACTGAGACCTGCTCCATGTGGGGACAGACAGCTCCAGACCAGAGAAGGAACAGTTGCAAAGCAGGGACACTAAAGAAGGCAGTCACCAGACACTCCAGTGCCCTGTGGAGAGGCAGCCTGCCGGTCGGCTGGCTTTTGGAATGCCTAATGACTGACCATGTTGCCCATCTATCTCACTGAGAGCTCCCTCTTCAACACGATCGCTGTCCCAGTCTCTCCATCGAGATGTAAGCAGGGATCATGGGCAAGCTCCTGGCATCCTGCTTCACTTACTCAGGGCCAGTGAGGGTTGGGGCTGCTACCTATAGCTTGTTCCAAGAGTCGCTGAAGCAAGACGCCAATAGTGTAGACAGGGTCAGGGTCGGGGATGAGTAACAGAAAGGGACATCAGTGCTGGGGGTCTGGGAGGGAAAGAAAGCTGGCCCAGCCTAACAGCCAAGGACAGTTGGAGGACACTAGCAGAATTATGCTGGTGGTCAAACAGCTCCTCCCAAGGCTTGACCAGGAAAGAGAGCAGGGATGGTGGTCTTGACCTCTTGATCCATCACTCCATGGAGCCAGTGCCCTGGTGCAGAAGGCCCTAGAGTAAGCAGCCTTCCTGAAGCTTCTCCCTGCCTGGTCCTCTCTCAGCTCTCATCTTTTCTGTCAGCATGGTCCCCCAGGGCCACCAGCTGGCACTGGTAATTAGCAGTTGTCTTTCTGGCTGTCTCAGTCACTTCCCCGGAAGTCCCACTCTGTTCTTCATTAGCGACCATTCACTATGTCAATTACCAGCCAGGAACAGGACAAAGGATGACTAGGGCAGCTCCCTGCTCAGCTCTTGGCTCAGCTGGAGGACTTGAAGCTGAGTAGGACTTGGGGGCAGCTGCTCTACCCTCCTCCCCAGTGTAAGTCATCATGACAGGTGGAGGAGGGGTAGTTCTTTGGACTTCACTGAGACAAATTTCAGCATTTGGGGGCTCATTTACAAGTCCACCATCTTTGATGCAATAGAGTTTGCTCCCTTGAGCAGCTATGACCCCATAACCCATGTCACCGGTCCTGTTCCTGGCTTTGGGAACCACATGAAGCAGATTGACTGGTCTTCCCCTCAGTCCCTCAGATGATGATATGTGGTAGGCATCTGCTCTCCTGGTGATGGCCACATTGGCTCCCATGGGACCAGAGCTGAGGTCAAGACATGCTTTGGTGGCCATGGCATCCTAGAGTCCACGGTCAGTCTTATGTTCTTAGAGGTACCTCAAGTCATGGAATGTTTGGGCATGACCCATGCCCTTGGTTTAATGAGATGCATCCTGTGTTTAGTTGACCACTGTCATGATGCCCACAGCTACACAGAACTGGTGGGAAAGCACACGTGCTGAGGCACACAGCGAAGCCACAGACGCAACCCCGAGACAGCAAAGCCTGGACTTCCTCTGCTGCCCAGCTGTTCACAACAGATTTGGCTCTCTATCCCGGGGGTGACATAGGATGCTGTTTTACCCGACTCACATCCAGTGGCCAAGCATCCCAGGCCTCAGTTCTGGACACCCAGGAGGGCCAGGATCTTGTAGTTGTGGGCATTGGTCTGTATGCGCAGTGGAGGCTGAAGGCCCAGAGAGCAGGCAGATGTGCCCTCAGGCTTTCGCTGTGCTGTGGCCAGCTCTGACTTGCCATCTACTTCTTTTTTTTTTTTTTTTTTTTTCCGAGACAGGGTTTCTCTGTGCAGCTTTGCGCCTTTCCTGGGACTCACTTGGTAGCCCAGGCTGGCCTCGAACTCACAGAGATCCGCCTGGCTCTGCCTCCCGAGTGCTGGGATTAAAGGCGTGCGCCACCACCGCCCGGCCATTTTTTTTTTTTTTTTAATGTGTAGTCCAGGCTGGCCTCGAACTCATGATCCTCCCACCTCTGCCTCCTTCAGCAAATCCTACCGGCGCGCGCCACCACCACCGGCGCCATCTACTTCTAAATGGGGTTACTGCTGTCATTTACTTCTAAATGGGGTTCACTGTGCAAGTATCCATATCCAAGTTGTGTTCCTCATGGGCTGCAGGCCTGTGTGGTCCTTAAAATTTACCCCCTGGACTTACAGAGATTAGGATAGTGGCCGTGACAGCAGTGACTCCCTTGATCACTTTTGATGTCTCTTTTCCATGCTATCTCATGGCACCCTTGGAGGAGACCTTGAGGAAGGACAGATACTCCCTTCTGACCAAGAGGAGAGGCTGGGGGCTCAGTAGAGATGGAGGCAGAGGTCTCCTTCTGAGTCCTCATGCCAGCACTTTGAGGTCTGACCATATACAAGGCTCCCACCTCTTATTGGCCTAGCTCATGAATTCTGCCCGCCCTCCCCCAGCCCTGGTGATTATAGAGGCAGATTACCCACAAAAACACCTAAGGTCATTAGGAGGATGCTGCCATTCACCTCTCCTTGCCAACGGGGCTAGAGACCTGCAAGATCCCTGAGACCAAGCAGCACAACTCAAGGCCACAGCTCTTCAGCTTGCAGAGCATCAGGAATGAAGATGTTGGCATTTCAATGCTGGTGTCTCACATGAGCCTGACTGCTATCTGTTGGCACTGGACTCCTCTTGAAGGTGTCGGTTGGGGTGGAGTCAGTGTGGCTGCAATCTGGCATGTTGTGCTTCCTGTAAATTCAAAATGCCTGTGGCCAAGAACAACCCTCCTATCCATCACGCACAAAAGAGACAGGAATGATGTAGATGTGTCTCAGTCCCCACACTAAGCAAGTCATAGACCCATCATCTGCTTCAGTGGGTTGCAATCATGGTCCCACCCCTGTGCCTGGTGAGTAAGTCAAGATACACAGTGTGATATCAGGAAGCTGTTCCTAGGCCTCCTGATGCCCGTGAAGGACAGGGCACCATTAGAACAGCATGGTCTCATTCTTTGCCCAGAAGATCTGCATCACGTGTTCCCTAGGCCTAAGTCCCTCCAGAGCAGGGGCCATGAAAGGTGCCAAGGTGCCAGGTCATGGCCAAGGTCCTCGGTTTGTCTTTCATTGGTTCTTGACTGGTCCACGCTCTCAAGGGGAGGCAAGCTTTTCCAACTGGCATTGGACTCACATCAAAAGCCAGCCAGGAGCCACCTTCCTGTTCAGCTTCTCTTCTATGCAACATTAGGCCTAATTTGCCCTATGAGGCACATTTGTCAGTGGAGGTGACAGGATTTGCAGAGCCCTTATAGCTGGCCTGGCAGAAACAAAGATGCTTTAAAGAGACTCATGTGTCTCTCAATCTGACTAAAAATCTGAGGACTATTAAAACAATGGACCTCAAAGAAATGAAAATTTGCCCCAGGAATCTCACACAGGGAGAAGAAAAGAGCACCAGAGAGGGGGTGGGGATGGTCTCCCTTAAGGAGATTTCACACAGTTCTAACAACTTGTCAAACCACCTTACAGGATGAGACTGAAGCCCAGGCAAGGATGGGTCAATAGTGGGTCAATGGTGGGGGGTGGGGGGTGCACACCTTCACTGGGACTGCCGAGATGTGCAATCTTCAGCCTTCCATTTAACCTTTAACCTCATTTGAGAACCCCAAAGACAGACTTGGAGTGTTTGCTGAATTTCTTTGTCCCTTTTCCCAGTGTAGGCATATTGAATATATTTCCATTTCCTGCTTTCTACATTTAATTCAACTCTTTTAGTGGGTTTATTAAGGAAGGGTGGCCAGGCCTGACTTGGGACACAGGTTGTGAACCCAAGTTTGGTAACATACCTCTGGGATTTAAAAAGGTCAGACAAAAGCCCTGCCTGGGAAAGTGCCTGCTGGAAGAGTGTGAATCCAACCACTTTGTCCAGCTAAACATGTGGTGATATGCTGTGTACTCTAATAAACTTTGTCTGAAGATTGGAGGGCGGAACAAGCCACTAGGTTAAACACAGAGGCCAGGCAGTGGTGACACACACCTTTAATCCCAGGACTTGTGAGGCAGAGATCTGTCTGGATCTTTGTGAGTTCAAAGCCACCCTGGACTACATGAGATTGACTCAGTCTAGGGGAGAAACAGAGCCAGACAGTGGTGGCACACACCTTTAATCCCAGCACTTGAGATCTCATGTTTTTGCTTGGGAAGCACACACACACCTTTAATCCCAGGAAGTAATATGGCAGAGCAGAGAAAGGTCTATAAGGCGTGAGGAAACAGGAACTAAAGGCTTTTCAGCAGAAGAGTTCCTTTCAGTTAAAGGCTTTTCAGGCTGAGGAGTCCTAGAGGTAAGAGGTGGCTTGTTCCTTTGTCTCTCTGATCTTTCAGCGTTTACTCCAATATCAGGCTCCAAGTTTTTTATCATAATACCAATTAAGATGCGTACAACAAAACATCCAAAATGGCACCCTTATAATGCCAGTGCTGGGCATGTGGAGGCAGAAAGATCCCTGGGGCTCACTGGCCAGCCAGCCCAGCCTACTCAATGAACTCCAGGTCAGGGACAGACCCTGTCTGCACAAAAGCACAGGCATACATACGCACATCAGAGAGAGACAGAGACAGAGACAGAGAGAGAGACAGAGAGAGACAGACAGAGAGAGAGAAAAAAAAGAAGGAGGAGGAGGAGGTGGAGGAGGAGGAGGAGGGAAGGAGGGAGGGAGGGAGGAAAAAGCAACTACCTGGGACTCCCAAGGGTGAGGCAGATTCTCCCACAGCACCCAGAGGACATAGCATACTGAATCATTATGCAGGTGTGCAGATGGGTCCCATATAGAAGCCCAGGAGGGAAGCCAGGAAGGAAGGACCAATAGAGGTGTGTGTGTGTGTGTGTGTGTGTGTGTGTGTGTGTGTGTGTGTGTGTGTGTGTGTTAGGCCCCCAACAAAGAAACAAAAACTTCTGAGAGCTGACTCACCAAAAAGTTCATGGAGCTCTCCCCAGTAGTCAGGCAGGTGGTGGCCCAGGAGGTTTGCTGAGGGAACATCTGCATGTGTGTCTGTTGGCTGTGTCTACAGGGACAGGAGAACATTGGGTTTCTTCCTCAAGGTTCTCCTGATGCCCTGTGCATCTCTCCTCTGGGAGCAGAGGTTGAGGGAGAGCTAGGCTTTGCCCAGCTGGAACTGGGTCTCTGTAATGACATTGAATAACAAGCCAAGATTGTCTGGCTCTATGTGGAGGGTCAGAATCCATTGTCCCGTTGGGCCATCATCCCAAGCCCAGGCTTCCACCCAACCTCAAGGGGGTCATATCCCATTGGCACTCAAAAGGCTGAGGTCTAGAAGGGGTTTAAGGTGGTTAGGTGACCAGAGCCTTAGACTTGAACATTCAGACTTTGTTTGGAAGGACAGGGGTCAGGAGATCCATGCATCCAGAAGTCCATGTTCTTCCTTCCAATGAAGGTGTCCACCAAAGCCAGACTGGCCTCATGACCCCTGCAACTGTTTCTCACCTTCCCTCTCTGCTCATGGCCTTCCTCCACTCGTTGGGTCTGGCCCCTGCCTCTAGTCCCTGGACGCAAGGCCAATGGTAGACTGTCCCCACAGTTCTGGGGACACATTGTATGCCCATCAGGGGAGAAAACCAAAGCCTGCTGGGAGGTCACAAAGGAGAAACAGAAACATCAGGCATCGAAACTGGGACCCATAGATCACAGCAAGAGAGAATGTTTGGAGAAGTCACTCAGGAAAGTTTCTAGGCAGAGACAGGATGCAGGCAGGGATAGGGAACAGGCAGCCATCAAGGAGTCCTCAGTCTGGGCTCCAGGGTCAGACTCTGCAGCTCCCCAGTGACCCAGGAAGACAGGGGTGGCCAGTACCTTCTTGTGTCCTCTACCACCCGACTGGTGTCTGACAGAGGATAACGAGGTTTTTCGTGTTTGGTGATGCTTGACATCTGAACCGGGAGAATTGCCTCCTGTCCCCAGAAATGGCACAGGCTTCCAGCTCTGAGACTCTGTACCATCAGTACCTGCATTGGGACCTAGCCCTCTCTCTAAGTTGCCTGGCCATTATTGGTCAGCCAAGGACCACCCCAGCAACCCAGAGCCCACCAACATTCTTCAAGGTGGCCAGCTATAGTCCTGTACCTACCTCACCGACTCTATAGGAATCACGAGGCAGATTAGTGCCCTTTGCCCTGTTCCCTCTACATCCCCCGGGGCCCTGCATCCTGCTCCAGGGAACAGCCAGCTGTCATGTCAGTCTCTGTCTTAAGACGACATATTTTAAAGCCCCTCTTTAAAGAAAAAGAAATGTTCCCACTGTGGTGGAATCCTGAGTGACTTTTTGCCCATCATAAAGGACTTGGAGAGACATGGCCACAGCAAAAGTGTGGCAGACCCCTGTCAGGGTCTCCAGCTGGCAGCATGCGACCCCTTTCTGAGTCCCTTTGCAACACAGTCAGCAACCCAGGGCCACTTCCCAAACCCCCACCCCCTGTGACTACGGCACAAGCATGGGCCCCATTTAATCACCCAGGCCAGTGTGCTGAGACACCAAGATCCAAAAAACAAACCAAAACAACAACAACAACAACAACAACACTCAGGAGGATGAGTAGCCCAGGCAAGCCACATCAGGATCACACTGCATTCTGTCAGGGACTTCAGGGACCTCTCCAGCCTGAGACGTGGCTCTTAAACTTTCTACCTGGCCTCAGCCTTGCATGCCATTTTGTGAGTTTTCCAGTGTCCTTTCAGGGTAGCCTGCTCTAGGCGAGACTGAGGGCCACTCTCTCTCCCGCTAAGGGAGGTCCCTGACCAGTAGAGAGAAAGACCATTCAAGCCCTTTATCCTCTACTGCTCCTCAGCCAAAACACACCATCTTGGAAATGATGTTCTTGACCCAACATCAGCACCAGCTGATCCTTCATAGGCTCACATGCTTGCTGCTGCCCCTTGCTATCACCAGCAACCGAATAACCTCTTCCCACAGACCTACACTTGCATTCATCTCCTCCTCTGCCCACCCCTCTCCCTCTGGGCCAGGCCCCACTCCTTCTCCATTCTGTTTGCCTAGTCAGGCCTTAACCTATGCAGTTGCACCCACCCAGAACACCCTTTTTCCTTGCCCACTCCATCTGCGACCATCAAAGCTTGCCCGGGGCTCAGACCAGTGGCTGCCTCTTCCCAGAGGCCCTCTCACCTCAGACAGCTTTCCTTCTCTCTCTCTCTCTCTCTCTCTCTCTCTCTCTCTCTCTCTCTCTCTCTCTCTCTCTCTCTCTCTCTCTCTCTCTCTCAGGTTTGGGCTGTTCAGCTGGACGGAAATAAATATCCCTGGGACAGTGGCCACATGTCCTCTTCTCCCTTCCTGGCCAGGCCTGGGGATTGAGCTACCATCTCCAGGAGAGATACTTATTTCGCACAGGACAGTGGGAGGCCCCTTCTAGGCTGCCCGCTGCTCCAGCCCTGGGAAACTCCCACTCTCGCTCCCAATTAGCTCTCTGGTCTCTGGAAGCCAAACTCAATTTTTGGCTGGCCTTGCATAGGCTGAATTCAAAAGCCCAGTCTGTCTTATGTGAAGTCTCCTCCTGGCTCCTCCTTTGTGATTTTTGGAGCTAAAAATAAAGTCCCCGGAGACCCGGTTGCAGCCATTGTGGCTGCTATCACAACACGATGAGAGCCTGATCAAAATTATTATGCATTGTTGACAGGGGAGGCAACTGAGCACTTATCTCCCAGCGACTTTTAAATCGTGCCTCCTCCTTTTGTGCCAGGGCAAAGCAATAATTTAGATAATTGGACTGCGAAATGAGTTGGAGGCGAGTTGCTGCAGCTTTGGGCCTTCTGTGATACTTCCTCTTTGTAGAAAAAGAATGGAATCTGAAGAAGCAGGCTTCGGGCAAACAAAGACCTTGAGCAGGGCCAGGGTAGTCAACGCAAGACTCTGCCTCGCGGTCTCCTGGTGTCGTGAAGCTGCCTCCTTGTGTGGCTTCTCCAGCGCCTAGCCTCCCTCTTGCTTCAGCAGCGGAAAGCCTCTGGAAAGGGCTCTCTGCAGTGGGTGGAGGACAGCAGTTTCCTGGGAGAACTTGTCTTTTTCTGCCCTTGGTAACACATGGGTAGGAAGGCTTTGGAGTTCTAGCCTCTGGACATGTACCATAGGGTTTGGGGCTTGTTGGTCCTCGCTATACCAGGTTCTCTGGGACAGTCCCCTCTCCTCGCCTGATGTCCGGAAACACAGTGCATGCTGGCCCCACCATTACTGTGTCCATCACAAGAGAGTTACCCACTCAGGGACCCCCCCCAACAGCCTCCCCAAGCACAGTTCTTTTCTCTAACCTGATAACCAGAGTAGTCTTCATGAAGTATAAACAGAGCAAGAGCCCCTGGCTCCTCCATCCGTCCGCCAGTGACCACCCATGGCACACAAAAGCAGAGGAATCCAGGCCTGCTATGTCAGCCTCCAGATCCTTTGTCCATTCATTATTCCTTGGCCCTTTGGCTACTGGGACAAAGGACTTCTGTTCTATCCCAACCTTTGACTAATGTTCCCTCAATCCGGCCACTAGATACAATACAGAGCCTCCACTTAAATTTGAGTGTCTCATAAGCAAAAAATAAAGTTTGAACAGGAGTCTGTTCCAAACAGGGAACCTATCTCCAAGGCCTCACACGAGACTTCAGACAGGGCAGTTTGCTTGGAGCTGATGGAGACCATGGAGGGGGTGAGCTCCCTAGGTGAGTGCTGTCCCTGCTCTGCTGTCCTTCAGGCCTCCAGCCCATAATATTCCCTTTTCAGGAAATGGCTCATTCACTGGCTCAGACAAGAAACTAGCACCTAGGAGAATCCTAGAAATAGATACCTGGAGTTCCTGTCCCCCTCAGGCCTTTTCCCTCTTAGTAGCTCCACTGCTTCGTGGCTCACACTTCCTTCCACCTGGGGTATCTCCACTTCTATCTGACGATTTCTGGTCCTCTCTTCTCCCAGGCCTCGTGTTCCTACAGCCAGAATCTTCTGACAACATGGACTATGGCTGACTTCCTGCCTCAGTTCCTATCCAGACTCCTTATAGGCACCCCCAGTAACCAGATCTGCCCTTCCTTCACCCTAAGCTCCTCTCTATTCCAGGGCCTCTCTATTCCCTGACCTGGGCCGCATAGCTGGGTCCACCCCTCTCCAGGCCAGGATACCTGGGCAGAGGAGGCTCTGCTCTGAGATTATAGAGGACACGGGTGAGTCCTGAGTTGGAGGTCAGAAGTCCAAAGGCTCTTCTGTTCCTTCTCTGGGCCAGTGTCATCATCTCTAAAGTCAGAAGTGATGATCTGAAGTGACCATTGGAGAATCCTGTACCAAGGACTGTCCCCAGCACCTGGTCACAGGCTGAGGAACTAAGGATTCGTCCTCAGCTTTTATTGAACGCATGTCAGGATGAGGAACAAGTGAGGCTTCCTTCACAGGAAAAAGAAGCAGGAAGTCCAGCGTTCCCCAGATGCCATGATACCTACATGCAGTAAGCCACATGCCAACCGCTCTCACCCTAGCGTACGTCTGTCCACACCCCCGAACCTGCAGCCCATATCAGGGCTCGATGCTGCTGCTGCTGCTGCTGCTGCTGCTGCTGCTGCTGCTGCTGCTGCTGCTATGGTTCTGTTGGTTTTGGAGTCTCATGCAAAGCAGTCCTGGAAGTCCTCTGCACTCCCCCATCCTCCCCAACACCTGACCACCTTGACTGACTCCTTTGTCTGCCCTCTTGAGAAGGCCTTGGACTTGGAATCCTAGTCGACAAGCTTCTTCGACAAGCTTTTCGAGTTCACCCACGAGAACTTCAGTCCGACTCTTTACTGTCATATACCTTGGCTGTGGGGCGGAGGAAGGAACCTGCCTCTGACTGCCTGAGCTCCGCCAACAGACTTGGTCCCCACTTACTCCCTCACCTTGCAATGATCTGGAGTCGAGCTGCTGACTCCTCCCTAGCCCCATCACTCCTGTAGAATCTAAGGCAGGATGTCACAGTCCTGTGGGGTGACACCAGTTCTCTGCTACTGTCCCCTGAAAGGACAAAAGGCCAGGCACTGTGCATAAGTAGGGTGGGGCCCCACATAGGAAGGTCACCCTGCCCTTGACCCAGGCTGCCTTAGACAACAGGTCAGGGCCAGCACACTGGCCAGGTTACCATGTCTCCCCCCTTATCCCATGCCTAAGCCCCTCAGAGCATATCTGTGGCCCACATGGGGTCTGTCTCAGTTTCCCACCATCCACCAATTTCCCCTTCTCCCGCTTTCCTTTCCCACCAAATGTTCTTTGGAAAAATTGAATCATAAAAATCACCATTTAATACTCACAAAATTCTTCTGAGGAACATATGGTTTTCAGATGGGAATATCTGTAAACTAAAAGTTGAAAGATCAAATCGCCTCACTAAGGTTTTACAGCTCCCTAGTGATGGAGCTGAGAGGCAGACTTGGGGAGCCTAGCTGACAATCTCCCACTCTACCCACACAGAGACCCACCTCTATCACTTTCCACTTGCAGTATGGCCTCAGGAATACCTCAGGTGGCTATCTGAGACCATCTTCCTTGATTGTAAATTATAGACTGCATTACAGAACAGTGACACAGAATTCAATTAGCTAATTCACAGAAACATCTGGCACACAGCAAGAAATTAATGAATCAATCTATCCATCATCCACACATTCAATCAAGTACTCAACCATCCACATGTCCATTCTGTACCCTTTTATCTATCCTCTATCTACCATGCATCTATTCATCCTCCATCCCTCAGCCATCTGTCCATCCATGCATACTTCTACCCACTCATCCACCCATCTGTCCATCCATGCACACTTCTACCCACTCGTCCATCCATCTGTCCATTCATGCACACATCTATCCACTCATCCATCCACCTCCATCTACTCATCCTCCACCATCATCCACCCATCTACATACTCACACATTTAACTGTCCATCCTCCATCCATCCATGTATTTCTATCCATCCATTTCTCTATATGTTGACCACCTGTCTATCCATCCACCCATATATCCATCTGCCCAGCTACTTATCCATCCATCCATCCATCCTCCATCTACACATACTCTATCCATCAGTCACCTATATATCCATCCATCTTTCATCTATCCATACACTTATACACACATATATACTCTATCTTCCCATCTTTCTAATCTTCTTTGGTACCTTCACTAGTGCTCATGGGCTGAAACAAACTTTGTGGCAGAACTGGGATTCAAAATCAAGTCATCTGGTTCTAACATCCATCCATTCTCATAGCCATGCACACAGAAGTACTGGGTACAATGTGCCAGTGACTGGAAATTTCAAGGTCCTGAGGTCAAGGGGGTAGTTTGTTCTCAGTGACTGAAATAGATATTAGTGCTTGGTCGCTAGGTCTCTTACCTTTAGAAGACACCTGGCCTTCTCACCTCTCTTGGTTGAGTAGGGCCATGTGGCGGGTGATGGGTGGGTGGTGTGTACTGTGTAGAGGTGTGTGCAGAGTGGCATTGTAAGTTGCAAGGACAGAATATGCAGAACATACTCCTCCCTCAGCTAGAACAAGCACGTGTGGCCATGGAGCCAGCAGTGGTCCCTGAATGCTATGGTGAGTGAAGGACCCTGCGACTCCCAAAGATACGAGACTTATTCTTTGTGGCTTTAAGCTCTGGAGGTATAGTTTGTCATTGTTCAGCCCGCCTCAGCCAGTTCTGATGGACAAAGTGGACCAGCTTCCCGGTGGAGTGTCTGGGATCCTCCTTAGCTCTGAGCTTGGCTCTAAGGGCCAGATCAACTCCCACAGCTCAGCGGCCTAATGTAGCCAACATGTGTTCCCTGCCAGGTCAGGAGGCTGTGCTGGGGATGGAACTATGGCTGGTGTGGCTTCCTCTGGAGGCTTGATGCAGGCTCTGTCCCAGGCCTCTCTCTGCTTCAAGGGCAAAAGGTTTCCCTGTGTTCTGCCCTCTTTGTAAAGACACCAGACATTGATTGGCTTTAGGACCCATCCAAATCCACTGTGAGCCCAGCTTAACTCAGCCCGTTCGCCAAGATCCTCTCTCCACATGAGGTCACATTTTGAGGCTCTAGGTAAACATGAATGGGGGAGGGGGAACTTGCTACTCAACCCAGTCACTGCTCTGAGCTCTGCTCAAGCCTGCATACATTCATTCAGAAAGACTCACTCCTTCCAGGCCTGTGCTGGCATGTGCTGAAGTGTGAAGACTTCCACAGTAGGTGGCATGTTAGACACAAAGGGCTTGGAATAGTCTGGTGGCAGAAGGGAGACACTCTGAGACACTCTCTTATAGTACATAAGGGCAGAGTGGGTCTTGAGGCCCCAGGAGTGCCCGCATCTTTCACACTTACCTCTCTGCCTCAGGCTCCAGCCTGATTGTAGGAGGGTCTCTATAAGTGCTGCCGGGCCCATCACCCGGCTCACACATATCACCTGCTGCCTCTCCATCCTCTGCTCATGGAGACCATCTGTGAGAGACAACGGGCCAGGTCGGCATGGCTGCCACCCAGCTGGCAAGGCTGGAGATCTGTTCAGCGGCGCTGGCCCAGGCCCCTGGCTCCTGTGAGCTCAGTGCGACTCTCACCAGCACCCACTGGGCCCATCTATCACATCAGAATCCCTACGCCTGTGTCAGCCCGCTGAGCAGGAAGTCACACAACACTTGGCTTTTCCTCTGTTCCTCAACCTGACTCTTTTGGCAGCATCTGCTCACGGATTCAACAAAGGCTCTTGCTCTAGAAGGGCCAGGGCACTGGGCATGCCCTGCACCCAAGCACACTTGCTGCTGGGCCTCCCCCAGTCTTGCACAACCCCTTTGGCTCCTCAGCGGGGACTCAGCCCCTCCTGTCTGAGTCTTAGAAAGTAAAGATGGCCAGGGTGGGATATTGACAACCTGGCCTTTGAAATGGCTTTGATGAGGGTGGCTTGGGTTCATGAAATACACCTGGTCAGAGAAGGTGGCATGGCCTGAGGGAAGGAAGAGTGGGCTTGGACTACCTGGTTCATGACCCACTGACTTCCTGTACTTATATCTATGTGACGGTTCACATGTAACACACCGTGGTAGCAAGGTGACAACTAAAGAATGACATGCCACCACCTCCTCCCCTCCCCCCCAATGCACAGTGTTCCACATGGGCAGGAAAAGGCTCAAACAGGACCAAGGGTGGATATCCCAAAGTCCACATGCAGTGTCTACCACAGACCCAGGCTTCATGGGGCCATGGCGATCTTCCCAACAGGGAAACAGTGGAGGACCAGGGCTCCAGGGCATGTCTGCTGCACTGCAGAACCTCACATGGAGCTCGGGTTGCAGCTTCCTTAGCTGTTCCCGAGGGTAGAGATGAGCCGGGTTCACTCTGAGCTTACGGTGTGAAGGCTGCTGTTGGGCAGTCGGTTAGGCCAAAAGGTCTGCAGCCTCCCGCTTGGGGCTCTTGTCTCCCGGGAACTCAGGTTCTCTGTCCGGTTGGTCTGTGGGAGAAGCAGCCATTCTCCCAGGGCTGGGCACCTGACTGGGGCCTGATCTTTTTCTGTCACCAGCTATGTGCCATGGCAGCCATCCCTTTCTTGACCTCTTAGGCCGACGCACGCTCCTAAGTTCCTCCAGGACAGAAGAGGGAGCCTAGAAGTGGCCAGTGATAGTGATGGGGCCAGCAGCAGCAGAGCCAGCAGCCCCACTGCCTCCTGCTCCTGCTGCTGTGCTCTGCGAGGACAGCCTGCATCTCCGCAGTCACAGCTGCATCCCCGACACCTCCATGGTGGTCAGCCAAGACACACAGAACAAATGGAAACACAGCAGTGCAGCCGGAGTCTCCACCATCCAATGAACCGTGTGACCACGTGGGGGCTGTGTTGCTGGGAAGGGTAGGGGATCTGGCACTTAGCAAGCAGTATTCTGAAGCCCCTTACTTCTCAGGAAACTTCTTAAGGCCAAGTGTGGCTGTTTATTTGTTCCCAGATGCAGGACATGGGGCACAGTGTCAGCGGTAGTGCCTCAGGGTTAGCTTAAACCACAGGACTGGACATGCTTAGCACCCATCTCCCTTGCCTTTCCTGGGACTATGATTTCATGTCTCCATCTGACAGAGGGATCTGATAAGAAACACCCATCTGAAGAATGCCATTTTGTCTTTTGCCAAACTGCCATCTCATGGGCCATGTCTGCTGTTGGACAAAGTTCCCTCAGAGAGGCAATGCTATGAATTCCTCCTGATCATTTTGTTCTAGAAGCTTCCATGGGCTTATTGAGATGCGATAATGGGAGGGAGACACACCTGACTTCATACCCAGGCTAATCCCGCATGAGATTCTGGACCAGTCCATCTGCCCTTGGCCACCCTAGGCTTCTCACAGAGAGCAAGCCGGAACTTAGAGTCTTCAGCTGTGGCAAGGTATTTGGGAGCTGCAGGCAGGGCCTCCTGACTGTGCTCCAAGGGAATCACATGACTACAACCTTGAAACATTCATGTCGCCTCCAGTTAGGCAGTTCCAATTCTGGCCATTCCTCCAAACCCACTCCTATCATAACCAGATGCGGCTTGTGCCTGGGATGGCACACAGGAACCTGGACCCAATTCTGCTGCAAACCAAGGCCATAAGTGACATCAGAGGCCATTTCCTGACTTGGAGGTCTGCCTCAAGATGGCCCATTCCTGTTGCCTAGGTTCCAGCAGGGGTCCTCTGCAGCAGCACTGGCTAGCGGAGAACCTGGCGAAGTCTGGTAGTACTGGGAGGTCCTTCCTTACCTTCTTTCCCTAAGCCTGGAGGGCTTCCTACTTGAGCCAGGAGCCTGAAGCATGTCCTCTGGTGCAGAAGGGCCCAGAGGAAGAGTCTGGACTCCCCAGGATGGTTCCGCTTCCACTGGGAGGAGCCAGTAGCCCTGCCAGCCTACGGGCTGGTCAGGCTCCGAGAAAACCCCACTGCCAGCATGTCCCTGCAGCCTGCGTGCAGTCCCACCCAGCATCATAGCAGCTCCTCTGTTTTTCCTGGGCTCTGGGCCCTAGGGGACTGCCCCCATTTCATCCTTGGAAGGCCCTGAACTGAGTCCTGGAAGCTAATGCCTCCTGTCCTGCCCACCCGCGCCCTCCCCCCCCCAACCACTCCTCCCCCCCAATTGAAAATAGTCCAGCCACTGGGAGCACAGAACATACTGAGTATCTGTCAGCACCCTGGGGGTTACAGGGCTGGGCCCCTTTTTGACAGAACTGGATTTGAGACACCCCCACCCCGCCCCTAGGAAAGGTCTGGGGGGCCTAGAAGGCTGGTGGCTGTTGTCCCGCCACAGAGCCCTGTGGGCTCTGCAGGCCTCAGCTGTGCTGCCTGACTACGAGGAGGGGGTGGTTGTCTGCCTGGCGTGGGGTTACTGGGTCACAGGCTGCCTTAGGGCCTTCCTCTCCCCCCAGTTCTGAAGGCCGGAGCACAAAGCCTGTGCCTGGGGCTGCTCACTGGAGCCAGTGCGCAGATTCCCTCAGGCTAGAAACGATGGCCCCCTGCACTTTCCCGTTGCCTGAGCGGCTGCGCCTAAGGCCAGGCATGAGCACCATCAAGGCAGCTCCAGCCTGTGAACAAAGCAGCAGGGGACACAAGTCCTCCTCCACCGCTGCAGCAAACAGCTGGCCGATGGACCCGGCAGGCATCATCAGGGAGAGGCATGAAAACCACCACGCTGCTCAGTCATGCTGTGCCCCGGGATGGGATGGTTGTCTCCCGAGAGCCAGGCACCTGCACCTCTCTGTGTGTTGCTTAGAGAGACTAGGGCAACTCTGCCATGAGCACCCTCCGCATGGCAGGATGGCGCAGCTTCTGCAGCCCCAGGCCTGTTCTCTCCTTGCGTGGCTCCCCCATACTCCCGACAAACGGCTCTATTCCAGGTAATGTAGCCGCATACTGGAAGGTGGCTTAGCCCCCGGGTCCGCTGGTCTTTCATAAGTGCACTATGCACCAAGGGAACGGCCCAGATCCAGGACAGGGAGGGGTCTTTTTGTTTTGATTTTTTGGAGATTGACAGTCAGGGCAAAAAACTGAAGGTCTGCTGACTGAGACATGGCAGTGGGGGATGAAGGAAGCTCAACTGTCCAGACCTCAGTGTGCCTCAGACTGTGGTGGAACTGGGTGACAGCCAGCCAGGCCCCACCCAGAAGGATGTGAGCCCCAGGCTGAGGGGCTTGGATGAGGCGCTTCCCATCTTTCAGGCATCTTCAGGAGAACAGTGGTCTCCATTGTTGAGCTAGGCCCTCGGCCAAATGAATTATTGCATGTAATCCTTATTCTGGGACAGGTTCCTGCTATTATCCCCAATTTGCAGCTAAAGAAATAGGCTCAGAGAGGTTAATTTGCTTGCTTGGCTCACACAGCCAAGTAAGGCTAGGGCCAAGGTTGGAACCGAAGCGCATAGCTCCGGTTTCTCTCTCTTGCGCCTGTCCTTGGCCTCCTTGTGACTGACCCCTTTAGAGACTGCACCATCTGGCACAGAAGGTCAGACTCCCTTCTGCTTAGAGCCACCCGAGGACTAAGCAGGTGACAGCAAGGCTGCACAGGAGCTGGGTACTGATGTGGCTTCTCGAAGCATCCCGCTTTAAGGGGTTTCTTTGGGGACACCCTCCTGCTGGTCCTGGGGGACAGAGAAAGGTGTCCAGGCACAGGAGGCCCCCAAAGCACACAGGGAATGACAGGGAGTCCTTGGTCCTCGGAGGTCTGTATCTGTGCCCTTTCCTCCACATCTACCCTCCTCTTATTGTCTAAAGGAACAAGAGCACACGTGAGGAAAACCCAGGCCTCATACATGCATGCACACATGCACACATGCACACACAGATCCCAGCCAAGCATAGCAATCCCGTTCCAAGGCCCAGAGAAACGCAGTGAGGAGCCAGCACCCAGGCCAGCAGGGGATGGGAGCATGCCAAGGACACCTGCTCCTGGGTTGTTAGAGGTTTCAAAGGGGCCATGCGGGGAATACCTGGGCCCCTGTCTGTTCCAAGCTGAGGGCCCAGTGTCTGTGCTCTGGCTAGAGACAGTGATCGGGTCAGTGAGCAAGAAGGTGTCTACGTGACCTGAATCTGCCGCAAGATGCTCAAGATGCTGGACAAAGTCCTCCTCCTGTCATTTCGATAGCCAGTTAGATGAGCTTTAAGGTCAGGGGCAAGTGTGGGAACCTAGAGCCCTGATCACACCCTGTGCACCTGCTGTTCGTCTCTTGTGTTCTCTAACAAGGATGAGGCCGTGGTTTGCACTGGCCCCCGTGTCTCTTCACTGCCTCACCAACCTATCCACGGAGACAAGAGATCTGGTGTGTGCTGAGGACGACAGCTTGTCTGTACCTGGGGTCATGACTCAGAAGGGACAAATCCAGGTGTACTGCTGGGAGTTTGTGTCACACATCCGCCTTAGCAGAAGTCTGCTATGGATGCCTACCCCCATGCTTGGCCACCTTTCTCACACTTGGAGGACTCTCTCCCATGCTTGTGCCCATGTCTCTGTTGGATGTCACCTTCACCCTGCAGTGTTTTCCCAGACTGGAAGAACTGTAGGTCACCTCTTCTCCTTTTGGTAGCCCTCCGGGATCTGATAGATGAAGGACCACCAGCACCCAGTCCTCGGTCCTGATGGGACAGCCCAGGACAAAGCCTCCACTGCCCTGGAGACTACAGAAGATTGAGCCAGTGCCCTGTAGCCATGGGCTTTCTAGCACCCCCTTGCTGCTCTTCCTCTTCAAACGTCCAGTCCTGTCTTCAGTCACTGTCAATCAGTCAGATGAGCCCTCCCCTTCCTCCTGCTCCAGGAAGTCCAGCCCAGAGTCCCACTGACTGCACAGTGCACTGTATTAGCTCCACACTGTACACTGTGGAGCACACACCTACTGGACTTTTTTTTAAAGGAAAGAAAGAAAGGAAAAAAACCACTTTTAGTACTTTCTTCTTGTAACCAATTAGTCATCCTGGGGTATAACATGTGTCTCAACTTGGAGACTTCCATCTTGGTACCACACTGGGAAGCCACAGATGACTGTGGGGCAGGCAGAGGCAGGACAGGCTCTGTTTAGGCAGATTCAATCTGACAGAGGATGTATGGTGCTGGTGAGCCTGGGTTAGCCCATTCTCCCTCCTCATCTCTTGTGTAACCTAGGCTGTGGAGAGCTGATGTGTAGGGCCCCCAGTACTTCCCTGTTATATGCTTCAACAAGGGCCAAAGACCACACTTCCTACAGAGTTTTTCCCTTGTTGTGTGTTCTACCTGTGTTCATGTACTGACTGGAATGTTTCCAAGTCATCCATTGACAAGAAGAAGCCTTTGGAGCTGGCTAGTGCTCCAACTTGGATGTGTGTGTGACCCCAAATTCTCAATGGAGGGAGATAAACCATCCATTGGCTAGAGCCTGAGGGTGGGGCCCTCATGAGTGGAATGAGAGACCTTCTTAAGAAATCCAAGACACGCCTCTCTCTTCACAATGTGAGGACACGGTATGAGATGTCACTGTTCACTACCCAGGAAACAGCCCTCGCCAGACACAGCATCTGTGACCTCCAGACCTTGGCTGCCAGCCTAAAGCTCTATGAGCAATCAGCTTCTGTTGGTCATAAGCCGTCCATGTCAGGCAACGAAAGAAGGACCAAGACGCCAGGTAGGAGGTAGACAAGGGCCTGCCTGCTGCCTCACTGCCTGCCTGGGAAGATAGATACAAAACCCACAGGACGTACAATATATGGCTGCCATATCTGGGAGTATCAGGCTCACCCACTTACACAGAGGTGAGAAAATATGCTCACTATTGGCTCCTGTCACCACACCAGAAGACTACAGAATGCTTAGTTAGGCATCCATAATATGCTCTCCTTTGAGGGTTGAGACACTACCTAAGACAGGGTATGGGCTCAGCCTGGAGCATTTGTCAAGTCCAGACACAGGAGTCTGCTTCAGGTCCAGGCCTGTTAATGGGACCAGGCCCAGCTTGTAATGGATAGTAGTTCACTATGTCCAGTGTACTAGGACATGAGTGAGCAGGGTCAGGGGTCAGTGTGTGACCAGGATGAGGGCTGAATCTACGGCTAGGCTCGAGGCTCAATGTGTGACCAAGGCCAGGCCTTGGCATGCAAGCAGAGTCAGGACTCAGTGTGTGACCAGGGACAGCCAGAGCTTAGCATGCAAGCAGAGTCAGGACTTGGTATTTGACAGAAACAGTTATTGTTCGCTTGGGATCAGGGCTCAGGCTGCCATGAGGGTCAGCTTTCAGTCTGTGTGAGCATTCTGAGTACAGTCTGGAGCAAGGTCAGGGGTCCGTGTGTACTTGATGTCAGGGCTGTGTCTCCACCATGGACTTAGGTGCTCACTTTCCTGCTTCCTAGTGTAACCTTTAGAGCAGCCCACACACCCTGCTGCTGGTGCAGGGTGGCCTAGCCCTAGGCACTTTGTCCTGTGGAAAGAAAGCTCCTTTGGATCTGGTCCTAATTGTGTTTAAAATCCCGTCCTGGCTGAGGAATCTCATCAGGGAGCCATGCTCAGAGCCAGGGTGCTGGGAGAAAATTAGGACCGGTGGCTGGACAATTCCCACAAGCCAATCAAAGCACCCCACACCCGGATTTGCATAAATCTCTAAGCCGATTAAAGAAGCTTTTCAGCAAGCTGCCAGGTACAGCCAGCAAGCTACTGCCCTCCCTCTCCCTGGATTAATTGTTCCCATCTCAGCTCATGCCAAAACCCAATTCATTATCCCCCGCCCCCCAAACCCACATCTCAGGCTCACTGTGGACATCAACTTAAAACCTGCGTGCACCCTTCACACAGCCTGCTGCCAGGCATCACCTGTCCTGGGCCATTTTCTACCTCCTGTCCATCCCCAGTGCCCGTCCTACTGAAGATCTCCATTTCCAACCTCATTCTTGCTGTGGTAGCCTCATGGTGTTCCCAACACAAGCCCCCACCTTGTGCCTACTGCCCCGCCAGCCTGACGCTGCTATCAGTCCAGACCACTTGAGCGGCCCAGATCATGCACCACAAGGACCATAGATGGTGCAGGCCAGCCCAGGATTTCCTGGTCCCCTGAATCTTCTTTCAGGCTGTCCTGATGCCCCTGTCATCTCCACACCCACCAGGTGTGGCACTGAGGCCAGTGGAAGAAGAGCTGGCCTAGGGTTAGTCACAGGGTCAGGTTGTAGCCAGACACACGTCTATTCTGTCTCCTGTAGGCTGCTGCCTTGATGCATCCTGCCGGCTGCAGGTTCCCCAGCCCCTCAGCATAGCAGGATAGAAGCCATCTCATATCCTCTTGAACTAGCTCCTATTCTGCCCTCCACATACCCACACCGGCTACCTGCTCTTGTCCCAGACTGTTGGAAAAACATGTAGTGAGGAGAGGCTTTGGGTCATAGCTATTGACTGCAGCATTGCCCTAGAGGGTGGCCTCATGGGGACATCAGTACCCTCACCTTTGTTCTCTCTGTCCTCTCTATTCTGTTCCTTCTGAGAACACCCCAGTGAAGAAGGGTGGCCCCTTGGTCCATCACAGGGGTTACACAGTAGCAATAGGTAAGACAGGGGACAGACATTTCAACCTTGGTTCTTATTGTGACACAGATGAGCTCTGACATCGGTCCATCCAGTCTCCCACTGAGCAAGGTTGGGTTGTGTTTTGTTTTACCTCTGAGCTTCCTCCCTGCTGAAGGTCAGACTCATGGGACAAATTTGAGAGCCTCAGATGAAGCCACACAGGCTGGGGGAGGCAACTCTGCAGTAGAGGAGTTTCCTAGCATGTGTAAGGTCTAGGATTTGAGCACACAAAGGGGGAAAGTGTGTGATTCAGTCTGCAAATGGAGCTGTGTGCTCCCAATAAGCCACATGCTCAAGGGTAGGAGTCCATGTCCACCCTGCTGGGCCAGGCTCAGCCAACATGGCCAGTGCATTCATGGGAACCAGGTACCTGTTGTGTGCAACAAAAACCTGATAGTCTCAGGAACGTTGGAGGCCCAGTTCCACCTTCTACTTCCATAGGGTCAGAGCAATTGCCTCACATCTCTGTGCCTCAGTTTACTCATCTGTAAGAGGGAAATGATACCAGGGCTTTGAGACATCTTGTGGTCTCACTGTCCACAGTGAGGGCTTGTCTGTGATCACTGGTCATTCCCACGCCAGGGAGAGAAAGGATAACGTCTGTAAGGCTCATGAGGGTCAAAGGCTGTCTAAAGCAGAAGATAGCAGTAGAGGCTCTGATCACCCAAGGACCTACAGACCCATCTCAGAGCTGAGCAGAATTGTCTCTGTGCGTATCTGTGACTTCATTCCTGTGGAGCCTTATCAGACTTGCTGGCCCGTGTAATTTACAAACCAGCAGAGTGACTGACTACATGAGCCACATGCTAAGGTAGGGTGCTATGAAGGCTGAGACTGGGTGCCACCCAGAGGGGGACTCCAGGTGTTTAAAGCAAAGCCACAAGACAGGGTAAGTGCTTGGATTTGGAGACACTGGAGGAGAAAAAAATCTGAAAGTACAGAGGCATCACCAGGTAAAGGCTTCACCTTGATGTTTACCTTTCAAGGAAAGAATTTAACCAGTCATAAACAGTTTAAGTAGAAGTTTTAGTGAAACAAGTGTACACTCCAGAAAGATTGGAGTGAACCAATCCAAAGAGGGGAGCTGTGTGTCCTGAGACCTAGTTAAAGGTTTGAGGAAGCTGGTTTAATGAGCTATGTGCCAAGATCTAGCAAAAGACTCAGGGTATTGGTACTATCACCATCACCATCACCAACACCAACACTACCACCATCACCATCACCATCACCATCACCATCATCATCACCAACACCATCACCATCAACATCACCAACACCATCACCATCATCATCACCATCACCAACACCATCACCATCCCATTACCAACACCATCACCAAGGCCATCACCATCACCATTGCCAACACCGACACCATCATCACAAACACCACCATCAGCATCATAACCACTGTCACCAGCTAAGGGAGTAGGCTGAGGTCCTCGGCAGATGGCACCACGTGACAGCAGACCCTGCTCCAGCTTCTTCATCTCCATGCTAATTGAGTGTTGATGCTTTCCTCTGGCCTCCAAGGCTGTGACCTCAGATTTCTGCTACCTCTGGCCCCTGCTCCAACCTCCTTGGCATCCTATCAAGTATTTTAATATCCCGCTTAGGATCCAGGACCACCAGGGTGCCGGGCTGGACCAGGAGGCCTATGGAACTATGAGTTCCTTTGTACCGTGGGGCCCCTGAAGCGATTCTGTCTTCCCATTCCCACTGGAGGTCTGCTTACACTGCCTGGCACTTGGGCCCCAACGTCTCCCTCTTCTGCCATCAGAAATCTAGGGCAGGTCCTGAGCCAGCTCTTGGACTCTCAGTTTCTTCCCTGACCTTTTCTCTCCGAGACAGCACTAGCTTCCTGTGGCCGCTGGCGCAAATACGCATAAAGTGATGGCTTAAAACCTCAGCCTCCAGGTGTTCTCCTGGCCTTGCTCCCTTAGCAGGCTGTGGAGGGCATGGCCCTGCCTCCTGCTCATGCTGCTGACATGCCTTGGGCTGTAGCCGCATCTCTCTGCTCCATTCTTCCTGCAACCTCTCCACCTCCTCCACCTGCCTTCCTCCATCTCTGTTCTCCACATCTTTCTTATGCCTCTCCTCCATATATCTCTCCATGTGGCTCTCCTCTGCACCTCTTCTCTAAGCTAAGTCCCCTCCATGTCTCCCCCTGCTTTTTCTCCTCTGCCCCCCTCTCTTCCATGTCTCTGCTCGGCTCCTGTCTCCTTGGCATCTCCTCTGTATCTCTGCTCCCCATATCTCTCTGGACATTGTCTGCCTCTTCCCTCTCTTGAGGACCCTGTGATGGCATCTAGGGTCCACTCACATAACCCAGGGCAATCTTCATGAAAACATTCTTTACTAAATCACACCTTTGGCCAAATAATTTCACTGTCTCTCTTCTCAACAAATACAGAAAACAAACAAACAAATAAAACCAGCCTCTGTCTGGAAAGGACCTAGTGGAGGAATGGAGAGAAACTGAGCACTAGGTAAGTGCTGGGGGCCTGAAGTCCTGCCCTGGCTTTGGGGTCTTAGAGTGCCCTCAAAGCTTAGTGTCCTCACTGGTCCAACGCGCCTTGACCTTGACTCAAGCATCTGTGTCCTGAGGTCCCACAGCTGTTCTCCTGTAGCCTCCTCCCAGTTCTTGACCTGTCTTCCTGCCCCTCTTCTCTTACTCACTCCCAGGATATCCCCATCTCAAGGACCAAGAACTGCCTGCCACATCCCCTCTCCACATCTCTCCTAGCCCTCCCTGGGTGCTGGCCCTGCCTCTTTGGCCCATGGAGTGGACTTTCTGTCCCATTTGCATTTGTCTGTTCCAGCAGGTCAGCCTCAATGACAGGAATGGCGTCATGGCTTGCACCACTGTAGCTCGGTACCAGACGAGTGCCAGGCATGACGTTGCTCATGGAAGAAATGAGTGAGCAAGTGAACGAGCAACTGAAGGAAGCTCAATGCTTGGCCATGGCTCCCTAAGAGGCCAGCTACAAAGAGAGCCTGACCTTGGAAGCCAGGCAACCCTCATCCTAAGTCTCTGGGGTGCCAACTGAAGGTGAGTCCTGTGCCCTGGGCAGGGGTTGTTGGCGTAAAGCCGGGGCCAGGGCTAGACAGGATGTACATAAGGAAGCCATGCATGTGAGAAGGCCTGGAGGAGGCTAGCATGCCTAAGAGGATGCAAGCACAGCTGGACTCAGAATGATCTTTCAGAAACTCCAAGGTCTGGTGCAGAGATGGAGTTGGGCCTCTGATGCTGGAGCTACTTGAGCCCCTCAGGATCCACCAGTATTACCCCACACACTCAGCACTCTATGCCCAGAGCTGCCCAGGAACACAACATCAGCAGCCCTCTCCTCACCTGGCCCATGGGCATCCTTTCGAATCTCAATACCTCAACCCTCCTGGATCACACTTGCTGCCTTTGATCCCTGCCCTTAGAGCCTCCCACATTCCCACACAAACAAGGAGGGTACGCACAGCAGAAGAGCCATGCCCAGCTGCTGCAGAGCCAGGGGTACTGGTTTGCCAGGCTCCCGGGAGGTAGCTAATGGTCTCACTACCTCCCCCTTTGCTGTAGGACATTGGCACTGAGGATGTCTCCAATTGCCAAGGCATAAATGGCATCTGGCTGAGACTCCCAGGCCCTGGGTCCAGCTTTGCCAGCTCTCACTGTGCAGGCATACACATGCTTGCTTGCTTGCTCGCTCACTGAACATGCACAGCTCACACACATCCTGCCAACCAGGGACTTCAGTATCCCAAGCAAGCCCTGAAGCCCTACTACATCCTGCTTCTTGCTTGGCATCCCTGGCACATACCCACATACCCTGGCCTCTGACTGTGGAGGAGGACCCTGATGAAAGCTTGACCAGCAGTTTGCTCAGAGCATGCGTAAGTATCCTCTCTCTATATATATCACTTCCTCTTCAACTGACCAAGTTGGAACCAGTGACCTCACAACTTATTCTGACTCATGTACAGTTTGTTGACTTTCCTCCCCTTGCTGGGGCTCACTCTAGGTAGTAGGAATTTCCTGAGATTCATAGAGCATCCACATCAGGGGGCGGCCCACACTCAAGATGTCCCACATCTCCCATTCTCACACATACACTCAGGTAGAAGAGGCCCCTTCTCCTGAGTCTCTTTTCTGAAGCAGTCGACTTGACTGGGTTAGCACAGTCCCACAGATGGCAGCTTAACACACACTGCCTTCTCCTGGCTGGCTGGGTGTTGAGTGGACCCCAGGCTGCATCTCTTCTGAAGCTCCAGGCAGAGCCAGCTTCCCGTGTTCTTCAGAGATGGAGTGTATGAAGAGGGTTACTTAGGAGATCTTCTTAAGGATGCTCACATATCACATCAGCCCCTGCCCTAGGACCTCATTTAGTCTGTTCGCTTCCTTGGAGGCCCCTTCTCAGAATATAGCCACTTCAACATTTGAACTTGTGGAGTCACAAAAATTCAGTCCATAACTCCCTCTGGCCCCATCCGCATAATGGATCAGGAACCTATAACCAGAGGAATGGATTAGCCTGCCCTAGGTTGTGGTTGAACTTGGGGTTCAGCCTGAATCCTCCCAACTTCCCCTGTCCTCACCCTCGTGCTGTCCCAACTCCAGAGCAAATGTAGTATCAACACGCTTCTGCTTCTAGATGGAGCCATCTAGAAAGTGCTTACCTTGAAAGTCTGAGGCCAGTCATGTTAAGCCACACCACCCCTGGAGTGTGTACTTATTCGTAGCATCCGGCATGCTCTCTACAATGTTCTCGGGGACACTTGAAGAGGGCTGTCAGCACAGGGCACTCTGAACCCACAATTCCAGTTCAGGCTAGTTGGTTCCTTCTCTGCACTGGCAGCCCATCCCTAGGCATGCACAAGCAAGAGGCCCCAGCCTGAAAGGGCATTGAACAGGGCTGGGTCCTGGGCAGCAATAAAGCCCTTGACCTACTCTATCACTCCTGGTCAAAAGATTCTCCCTACAGGCTTTCCCTCCCTGCTTCTCTGTTCATCCTTTCTTCCCAGGGGCTAAAGTCACAGCCCAGAAAGGCCATAGTCACTTGTGGACATGTGACAGCCTGACCATGCAGAAGCCCAGTAAGCTTCCTTCCATGAGGGTATAGCCAGACCACTCTGTGTCTCCCAAGTACACGTGCTGAGGCCCACGCACACAGCTCCCAACAGGACCTCTGACTGAAACCCTCACCCCTGCAATGACCAGCTTAGGGACACCTCCTGGTATGGCTGAGTTCTGCTTCCCTCTTCTTGACTGTTGCCAGTCCAAGGCTGGGGTCCCAGGCTAGGGTGCCATGCCTATGGGGTCAGTTACTTAAATAAACTAGCCCACCATCACCTTGGCCTCAGATTCTCTTCAGGAACACATCTGCCAGAGATAGACGGCAGGATGACCCTTGACAAGTTCTGCCTTGAGACCTTGACTCTTGAGTGAAGCTGCCCAGTGACCTGCCACTAACCCAGAACTGGAGACAGGAGATGCAATGTCACCATGTGATCAGTGGCTTCATTTTGCTGGCTTTGAGTAGCAAGCAGCCACGTAAGAGGCACATGTGCGGCCTGACCATGCAGAGGCCCGGCAAGCTTCCTTCCGTGAAGGCAGAGCTTAACCACCCCATAGCTCAAAAGGGGTAGCTGCTTGACAAAGATCAGTGAGAAATGGGGCTCTTGAGGTGACTTTGATGGCTTTGAGCAACTGAACCCCCCATGAGTAGGCAACCCCCAAAGCAGAGTCTGCCTATCTAACCTCAAATGCAATCCCACCTCCAAGTCCAGCCAACACCTCAAGTTCCTGAGGACTCTTACCTGAGGTCCAGGCTTGAGCCTTCGGACTCCTGGAGATTATGAGCTATGGATAGCTATTTTCTCCTTGTGTTCTGTGGCAAGAGGCTAGCTTCGGGGGTGACTGACCAACAGGTCCCCAAAGATTAAAGCATCTCAGGGTCTGCAATAAAGACAATGATGGAGGATGGCTGGTGGTCAAGATCTACAGGGAGTGACAGTGGTCACCTTCAGATGGGCCAGCTCGAGGTCCCCAACATAAGACATAAGGAACAATGGGTGGCAGTGTTCCATGCTCACTAGACCAGATTAAAGCAACTCCAAGACTTTCTCTCAAGGGGAGCATCCTCAGAGGGCTGCTGCCCTTTCTCCTAGCTCACTTTTAAACTTCAGTGCTACTTAAATCCCTATGCACATTCTTAAACCTTGTACAACCAGTTACAACAAGCTGAATTCTACATAAAGTGGGCTTCTGAGAGATGCAGGCCCCTTTTCTAGAAATTTCTAACTTGGAGGAGGCACAGAGGAGGGGACAACAAGAGAAGACCCTGCCAGAGTCTGCTTCTTTTTCTTTTATAATTTTTTTAAATTGACTCCTTGTAAATTTCCTATCATGCACCCTAATCTCCCTTATCTCCCTGCCCCTCCTTATCTGCCCTCCACCCTTGCAATCTCCTCCGCAAAAGAAAAGAAAAAGAATAAAAAATTAAAATGCAAATTAAAGAAAAAATCTCACAGAGGAAGCTGTGTGTGTCATCCAGTCTACCCTTTTGCCCAAACAGCTTTGCTTGCAAATGTTCACGGCAGTAAGTGGTTGGTCTGGTTCAAGGCCTCTGGCTTCGGCGACACTCTCAATACTGGAACCACACCGGGACTTCTCCCAGGTATACTGTTGTTGCCCTGTGGCGTGGAGATCCTGCAGCTTTGGTTCTGCAGGGCCAGCACCTTCAGGTCTTCCAGTAGTTCTCAGATGGGATAGATGTTGGGGTGGGTCAACTCAAAGCCGTGGATCTGGGCCTGGGTCGTCCTATGCCTGCGTTATCAGGGCCAGCTCTACCCTTTGCTCAGGTGAGGGGCAAAGCCAGCTCATCCACTCTCACACTTTCCAGGCCAGCTCTCCCACACTGCACAGGTGAGGGATGAAGCTAGTTTTCCCGTGCTTACAGCCTCGGGGCTGGTTCACCTGCCCTCTGGGCCAGCTCACCCACACCTGTGCCCACCAGGGCCAGCTCTAGTGTGCTGCCCTGGCTAGGTGCAGGCCTGCTCTCCCAAGTGCTGTAGCCGTCGAGGGACAGGGCCATCTCTCCTGCCCTCAGGGGCAGCTCTTCTGTCTGCTGTAGGAGGGGAAGGTGGATGGGCATCTCTCCTATGCCAACCCCACCACAGGGCTGACGAGGGGCGGAGACTGTTCTCCCAATTTCACACCCTTGGGCTGGTTCACCTGTACCACTCTTCCATGCTGCCCAGGAAAGGGGTGGGGCCTGCTCTTCTGAGTGCGGCAGCTAATGAGGGGGAGGGCCAATTCTGCCCTTGGACATCGACATGACCCCAGGGGGCAGCAAATACCAGAGATGTCAAATGGCCTTTGGTGGTGACACGGGCCACGGATGTCGACCCAGACCCCTGCTATTATAGGGCTATGGACCCAGACGTGGCCCTCGGTGGCAGCATGGGCCAGGACATCTCCATGGCCTCAGATGGCTGAGCAGGCTACTCACAATGGGCTGTTCCCCACCACCCTTGCCTCTCCAGTTCCACCTCTGTTCTCAGGGCACAAACCATTCTGCTTCTTTTTCTCAATCATCTCTCTACCACGCACTTGCTCATCACATTGGCACCAACCTCGCCTGCACCATGTGACTGCAGCCGGGGCCTCTCCGGCATCTCTCACCGCTGTGCCCAGCAGCTCCAGGGGGCTCAGGTATGGCCCTTGGTGTCTTGTCGCTGCTGGCATGGCCTTCCCACCCATTCTTTTTCTAAAGAGTATATTATTTTGCATCCTTGCTTGCTCTAATTAAACCCTCAGCTGTTTGCTCTCTACGGTTGTGTCCTGTCTGAATTCTTCTCTCTCAGCAACCCAAGAACCAAGACTGTCCCAGGGCTGAGACCAAAGGAAACTTGAGACCTCCTCATCATATTTAGATGCTGACCTAAACGTCCCTCTGTACAGTGCAAACTGCCCACCCTCTGAATCTTGCACCCCCATACCCACTCTGCTCTAACCTCCACAGCCCTTAGCATCCCAGCCACACCCTGTGATATTCTCAACACTGGCCATTTGTTCCCTGTCTGTCCCTCTCTGGAAGCAGAGGTCTTCACAGGTATGCACTACAGGCTCTGCCCCTGCACCTGCCACATGACAATATGCAAGGGGCACTGGCTAACCCATGCCTCCCATGGGCGGCTAACACATGCCTCCCATGGGCGCCTGTCACTGAATGGTAAGAGGGGCCATCAGCTGATCAGCCAACTTTACACAGGCTTATGGACCCCCGTGGCCAAGTGTGCACAAGATCTGGACGGTCCTGGGCATCAGGCCAAGCCTCTCACAGAGCCGAGCCACAGCCAGATTCCAGGGGGAGAGGTGGCTACAGCCGTCTGGACACTCACCTCCCTCTGTCCTGCTGAAGAGGTAGCCAGAGAGGAGGCCCAGCTGTGCACCTGGGGAGGAGGACGGACAGGTGCACATGTGGGCTGGGCTTGTCTATGAGCTGGGACAGGCCAAAAACATACCCAGGAGCTGCAGACACCCATGCAAACATTTCTATGCCACTGCACTCTCTGCCCAGTGTCTGAAATTTGTGTCTGCTGCTTCCTGCCCCTCCTTTGGGACCAACAGTTCTGGTGCCAGCCTCTGCTGCCAGCCTGGCTTCATTTATCTCTTTGAGATGCAAATTCTCTGACTGAGAGGCATCCCTCTCTAGGCTGCTCCTTCCCACTCCAGCCCTGCTGCCTCCTAATCAAGATTTGCAGCTTGAGGGTACAGCCCAGAACCCCATCTCCCCAGTTATCTGATGAGCCACAAGCTGGGGTGCTTCTTAAGCACAGGTCCAGAGTCCTGACCACTGATTTGCACCCCTGCTGCTGTGGGATAGTATCTCCCGTCTTCCTGTCTCTGTCTGGAAGTTGGCCCAGACCTGTTCCTAATGAATGGAACCCAATGGCCAAGTGGGCACAAGTCTTGGAAGGTCCTGGGCACAGAGCAGAGCCACAGCAAGACTCAAGGGATGGAAGTGGCTCCAGCCATGTAGACACTCACCTCACGCTGTCCTGCTGAAAAGGTATCCAGAAGGGAGGCCCACCTCATAATGTGCTAGCCTTTTGCAGACACAGAACCCCAACAGCTTGTTTTGCTGCACTGTCGGACCATCTGTGCGGACATGCCCTTCCAGCTCAGGCCAGGCAGCCAGGTTCAACCTCTTCCTTCCTCACAGGCCATAGGAACTGATTAATGTCCTTCCTGGTGAGGGCCCAAGGCCAAAGTGACCATCCAACCACCATCACTCAAATAGGAGGCATCAGTGGGGTGTGGCTTTGATCAAACCAAGAAAACATTTGGCCATGAGCTTCGCACGCACAGGTTTGGCCTCGTATCTGTCCTTCTCTGAAGCAGAGGCCGTGACCTGCTGGTTGAGGGTTCGATGGTGTGCTCACCACAGCATCTGTGACATTGTTGTGCAGAGCAGAGAAGGCCTCTCCGAGTGGCCCTCTTCGGTGTTGCTTGGGCCTTTCTATGAGCATGCCACCATAAATCCCTCATCCAGTAAGGTGGGAAAAGGGGCCTCTGGCACCAATTTGGACTTGAATTAAACAGAAGGGAATGCTAATGTTGTCAGCTACCACTGTGACCTGAGCTGGTGTCTGCTGGTGGGACCACAGCTAGAGCATCCATGAACAGTCTCACACCAAGGGTCTCACAGGTGGCTTCCAGGATAGGGAGTGAAGTGGCTGTGCCATTGTAGATACCCACTGTGGCCTGGGCTATCATGAGACGTGAATGTGTGTATGTGTGCACCTATTCACACATGTGTATGAGCATGTATGCCATTGCACAAATGCATATAGGTGCATGTACCTATGTGCATTTGCCTATGTGTGCACGAGTGTGCAGATGAGCTTGTGGGTACGCACACCATTGTACATGTCTATGAAGCATGTGAGGCAGGATCACTGCCACACAAGACTCCACAGCAGCCACGCTCTAGAAGCTCTATGCTTTGAGGCCTGCCTTCTGCCACTATCTGCCCACCTCTGCCACATGAATCAGGATCGCTCCTCATTTTATGGCCTCCAGGCATCTCCATTCCCCTTGACCCACAGTGTTATCTTCTGCCTCTCAAGGAGGCAGGACAGGATGGGATGTGGGTTGGTATCCAAGAGAGACTAAAAGAGGCAGTGCCCTTACTGTGGAGATAGAGGGGAGCAGAATGGCTTAGGCATAAATGCCATAGGGACTCCCCGGAGCTGGAGGACCAGCCCAGTGGAAGCCCATCAGAGCTGAGCTGAACCAGTGTCCAGATCCATAGGCAGTGGGACGGTTCCTATCTTGACAACTGCTGGTTAGCACCAAGTGCCTTCTTTACTCCTGATGCTCAGAGTCCAGGGAAGCAAGGAGGTGCTCACCCAGTACGTAGCTGAGAATAGTCCAAAGGGGGTTGTGTGCCGAAGAAAGAGGAATGACTGTGACAGCCACCATACCAGACCTCTTGGGAGGAAGTTCTTTGAGAATGGAACATCTGAGCCATGGCATGGGGTTATTAGAAATGCGGGATGGCTCCCATAGAGGCCCAGGTGAAGAGAGAGTGAAGACCAGCATCAATGTGGGGCATAGGGTGAGCACACAGCTAGCAGCCAGATGGTGGGGATCCCTTCGGGCCACTGGGGTGCTGAACAGGCATCCTGGGCCTCCATACAATGAAAAGATACACAACAGACAGGGTGAGCCATCCGAGGACAAAGCAAATGCACAGCCCTTGCCCAGCATCCTGTTCTTTCTTGGGGTTCCTCTCCCTTTTCCTCCTCCTAGACAGACTCCAGCCTCCTGCTCCAGAGTCTCCCCCAACTGTGCTCAGTTGTCTGCTCACCTGGAATCACAGTGCCCCTCAGCCACTCCTCCATGCCCTACATGACCAGCTTCTGTTGTTGGCTTTGCTCTCAATCAAGTCAAGATAGAGACCTGTGTCTTAGTCATTGTTCTATTCCTGTGAAGAGACACCATGACCAAAGCAACCTATAAAAGAAAGCATTTAATTAGGAACTTGCCTACAGAGAGTTTGTCCATGACTATCACGTTGGGGAGCATGGCAGCAGGCAGACCCTGAAGTAGTGGCTAAGAACTTGCATCCTAAACAGCAAACTGGAGGCAAAAAGAGTGAGACTGGGCTTGATGTGAGCTTTTGAAACCCCAGAGCACATCCCCAGTGACATACTTCCTCCAACAAGGCCACACCTCCTAATCCTTTCCAAACAATTCCACCAACTAGGAACTAGGCATTCAAATATACGAGCCTATAGGGGGTCATTCTCATTTGAAACACCACAGCCTACAAGACAGAATTACTTGCTGCCAGCCCTACAAACCATTTTTAAATGTTGCCAGGCTTCCTGTGGCTGGTCCCAGCGACCTGGATCCTTTCCTGTCCTGCAGACACTAGATGGCACGTGTCTTTCTGGAACTCAGCCTAACTGTGGTAAGGGTGCATGTACAGAGCTTCAGGAAGACCAAATTTGTGGGGCTCCATCACAGCCTCTCCCACAGGAACCTGGGTCTGCAGCCTCCCACACAGATAATGCCAATATTCCCAAAACAGGGAAAGGGAGGTGCAAGCGGTTCCTCAAGAACACTCTGGCCCACAGCTCCCAGGAGCAGCATCTCCTGCCACTCCCCTCCCTGGGGAGCAGTTGTTAAGTCCCAACTGCCAATTCACCATCTTCCAGCTCCTGGTCACTATGGAGAAATAAGAAGCAGTACTTGAGAAAGGCCCATGTGTATGGTGTGGCTGCTGGCCACCATTAGAGGCCTGGGGTTGAAATGACAATGACTTCCCCAGAGCTCCATGTAAAGGTTCAAGGTCGTAGCTTAACCCTGGGATGGGGGTGTGGAAGAGCTGCAGCTGACGAGAGTGATAGGCCTCAGACCCTCATGTATGCTGCTACCTGCTCAACCCCCATGGGAGCAAGGCCAAAGTCCTTGGCTCCCCCTTCAGGCTCTCACAGTCCTGCCAGCTGCACACCTCAGCCATGTGTCTCAGGTAGGCTCTGTCTGCTGCGGGCTGAGGGCACAGAACTCTCAGTGAACCTCCTCACGGGTGCTCTAAGCATGGTGTTCCGAAGAGGCTGGGAACAGAGGTTTGGCTAAACCTTCCAGGAGCCCCCGCCAGTCAGAACCTCAGGACATGTGACGGGGGCTTGTCAAGAAATGCTCCCTGGCAGGTACTCGTGGCCATGGGAGGTGATCAGAAGACCTTTGCGGTGTTTGCTCAAAAATGGGGCAAACAAGAGTCTCTAGGTTACAGATGCTTAGGAGAGGGCTTCCAGCAGTTCAACTCCCATTAATTCAGCCAGCTGGGACCCCAGAGCCAGACTGTCAGACCTGCAGCAGGGCTGTCTGCCCCCTAAGGGATGGGCAATGGCACCCCAGGGGTCAGACTATTCGAAAGCACACAGCCAATCGTCTCCCTAGTGGGCCCCTTGTTACTCAGGCCTTTATTCCACTGACCCTTAGACATTCTAGCCAACAACCCTGTCCCCAGTGCCAACTCTGCTCCTTGCCCTGCCACAAGATGATCATTCTTTGAAACTATGTTGTCCAGTGTCCACCTGTCTGTCTTCGGAGACACCGGGCCTCAGGTGGGCAGATTCCGGGAGAACACAGTAGGAACTCAATTAATGTGATCAAGTGTGTGGTCAGGATCAGCCCCAGAGAACAGGATGGAAACTGGGTCTCTGGATGGACAGGACACAGTGGACACTCACTACTACTCCGAGGATGGCACCAGAGATGGAACCTCCCACCTCCTGTCAGAGTGGGCCCCTCCAGGGACTGAGCATCTGCTGGGAAGAAGCTTTCTCCAGTGGAAAGGGGTCAGGCAGACCCTACGTGTCCATGTTCATCTCTCTTTTTTATCGGGGACTAGGGAGGTCCAGCCCCTCGATAGTCCCCTCCCAGGGTCCGAGAAGAATCTACAACCAGCTGACAATTAATCTTTAATAAAAAGAAATGAATCTATGTACACGAAACTCCTTAGTTTATACACTTTATTATTCTGTGATAGTTCTCTCTCTACACAGCTTCTATTCTGCTCTCATGTCTGGCTCCTCTCTTGCCTGATTTCTCTCTATATTTATCTACTGTCCCCTCTAGGTTCTATCTTAATTCCTTCATCTAGTTCTGCCCCTTCTAGGTTCTCATCTATCTAGTTCTTTCTCCTTTTAGCTCCTCTCCCATCTCCTTCTCTCTCATCTGGCTCTTCCTCATCTTGTTCTTCCCCATCTGGCTCTTCCTCATCTTCCATCTCGTTCCTCTAGTCCTCTCTTCTAGCCCTTCAATCTAGTTCTTCCCCATCTCAGTTTGTTCCTCTCAAGTTCTTACCCATCTAGTTCTTCCATTCTCTTTTCTCTTCTCAGTCCCATGCCCTGGAAGTCCCGGTATATAAAGGGAGGGTCTGAGCTAAATTGTGTAAAGCTATTACTTAACGTCCACCTCTCCTAGGCGGTGTCTCCTTGTGGAATTTACCGTAAGTCAGGAGACTTGCATGTGGGCTGTTATCACTGTTAGTCCTCGGAAGTTGGGGCCCACCTGAGCGGTGTCTCCTTGTGGAATTTAAGTCAGGAGACTTGCAGGTGGGCTGTTATCACTGTTAGTCCTCGGAAGTTGGGCGCCCACCTGGGTGGTGTTTCCTGTAGTCCTTGAAAGTGGCTAAGGGAGATAATCTGATTCCAGAGGAAGCCTTTCCTGAGGCTGTTCTCCAAATACCTGGAATGTGTATGTCCAGAGTGTGATCAGTCCACACTGTTAGTCCTTCTTAGGGAAAGTCAATTGGGAAAACTATGAAGGCACACATGATTTTCATAACAGAATACAGCTGATATATAACAAGCCAAGTAACACCAAAAACTCCTTGGGATTTGGCTTCCTCTGGAGGAATTCCCTGATCCCTCCAGGTAGTGACTTTGCCATAACCAGCTGAGTTCTTATGATATATTCCTGTGGCCTGCAGCACTTTTTGGCCGCCAGAACTGCACCAAGTCCAGACACCTCAATACCCCTCTTGCTTATGTCTTCATGGAGTACTTGTGGGAGGCAGAGCTGCACACAGAGCTATGACACACTCACCTCTGCCCAGCAAATCTTCTGTCTAACCAAGAGCAAGGACTCCATCCACCAACACAGTCAGATACACAAGGTGACACACAGAAGTAGCTGGGGTAGCCAGGCAGGAAGTACATGTCTTCCACCCATTAGTGGTGCCAGATCCGCTGGACTGGGCTGAGGCAGTCCACTTCCCATTTCCCCACTGTTCATCCTGCTATCTGGCACAGTTTACTCAGTGGGGGGCTAACAGGGGCCTGGTCGGCTGGTTAGGTACCCTGGGTAAGCTCCGAACCTCTGTATTTGGATGTGGAGAGACCCTGGGTCATGTGATCTCTTATAAGTGAGAATTGGAGTTGGGAGTACCCTCCCACCACTCAGGGGACTTGCAGACAGGCAGAGGATGGGATTCTGGGAACTTAGGACTGGAGAGGAGACAGGTAAGGTCTGTCACTTACAGACGTAGGACCTCAAAGGATGGGACTTACACCCCACTGAAAAAGATGACGTTAGAAGCAGCTGTCTAGACAAGGAGGCTGACAATGCATGGAGGCTGGGTTGCTTCATCCAGGGCAACCCTGGAGATACCAGGGCAGGATAGAGTCTATGGGACATGGCCAGGGCTGCTTCCTACCTGAGAGCCAGGGAAGCTATGTGGAAGTCTGGCCCAGGGCCAATCAGATGGTCTGAGAACTCTGCTGAATTTTGCCAATGACTCTCAGGCATGTGCACCGTGAACCACCACCATATATGACATTGTGGCCTGATTGTTGACAAGTGAGGAATGAGTTGCAAAGATATATGAGTTGCACAGCATGACTTGGGCCTCCCATCATTGGGGTCAGGCATGATTGTCCACACTGCATGAGGAAGAAGCCACTGGTGCGAGAGGCCATGCTACTCCTAACTAGTCAACTTTGGAGGCCCTTGGCATTGTACCATCATTTCTGGTCCTTAAACTCCCATGTACATGTGTACCCACAGACTATCAGGGGAGCTTTCCTGAGTCTTCTGTCAGAGTCCATGAGGAGCATCTCAGCTCCCAGCAATTTCTGGACAAACTCAGTAAATCCAGAGTGTCTAAAAGACCACCACTGATGTTTTTCCTAGGCAAGTAGCCTTGGGCTATATCCCCATGGATGACATCCGATTTCCTAGTCCTCAGCCAATCCCTGATTCCTCTCTCTCCCTCATGGATATTGAATCCTCATCTCTAAAGAAGCTCTGCAGTCTGGATCTCAAAACAGAAAATCCCATCTTAGCTATTTGAGTGGTGACCGCAATCAACGTGGAAGTCCAGACATCTCTCTGATGCCCTAATTACATAAACACTCAGGAGCAGAATTGCTAGCTAAGGGTCCATCAGTGGATGGATGGACAAAGAAAACGTTGTGTGTGTGCACAATGGATGGCTGTTCAGCCATCTTAAAAACAAAATGAAATCCTGTCACATTCGCGGATGCAGATGGAGTGAAGGGCATCACGTTCAATGAAATAAGCCAGACACAGACGAACTAACACCTCATTATCTCATTCACATGTGGACACCAGACATGCTCATCTCTGAGACACTGAGGGTAGAATGGTGAGCAAATGCTAGGAAGGAGCCTGGGAGGTGAGGAGTCTGGTCAGTGGGCACAGGGTTAGGTGGGAAGGTGTGCTGTGTTCTGCCATACGACACATGCCAAATGGAGACCATGATTAGTGCTAAGGTAAGTCCCAAAATAGCCAGGAGAGCAGATGTTATCATCTCCCTACAAAGAAATGACAGGCTTTAGAGATGATGGACGTGTTAATTATCCTGATCTGATCATTGTACAACGTACACACACATCAAAACATCACATCGCAGCTCTTAAATTGCTACAATTATTATGTGTTAATTAAAAATAAAATAAATCTCTGGAAGAAGGAAAACACACCCAGAACATGGTGGGAGGGTGTTGAGGGGGAAGGGTTTCTCAACACCTGCATCTCACCTGGATCCACAGAAGTGCTGCCTGTCCTGGTCTCTGGCCCTGTATGCTCCCCCACCACACAGGCCAGCCAGAGTGATGGTGCTGACCACCTGGACCACATGGAGCCCCCTGCCCTAGGCTCATTCTCCTGTCCCAGCCATGCAACTCTTGCCAGAGTTCTGGCAACTCTTTCTGGTATGGAGTACCAGGTTATATAGGAGTGAAGCCCTAAGAAGAATACAGAGTGAATGGCCATCACTGGCTCAAAGCATGGAGGCAACTTTTCATAGGCAAGGAAGTCTGCAGGTCCCAGCATAGTCTGCAGATCCTAGAACAGTCTGCGGGTCCCAGCACAGCCTGCAGGTCCCAGCATAGTCTGCAGGTCCCAGCACAGCCTGTAGGTCCCAGCACAGCCTGTAGGTCCCAGCACAGCCTGCAGGCCCCAGTATAGTCTACAGGTCTCAGCACAGGCTGCAGGCCCCAACATAGTCTGCAGGTCCCAGCACAGCCTGTAGGTCCCAGCATAGTCTGCAGGTCCCAGCATAATCTGAGAGCCCCAGCACAGCCTGCAGGTCCCAGCATAATCTGAGAGCCCCAGCATAATCTGAGAACACCAGCACAGCCTGCAGGCTCCAGCATAGTCTACAGGTACCAGCACAGCCTGCAGGTCCTGGCCTCTGAGCTAAGGGGCAGCATGCAAATGGCAGCAGGGACCTGGGCATCGGGAGTTGAGTGGGCTGGAACAAAGTCTCCACGGGTTCTTACTAAGTATAGCTATGTGGGCAGGTCCACCAGAGAGGGACTCCTGAGCCTGAGGGTGGGGTGGACGAGGGAAGGTAAAGCAGAGACAGGTGGTAGCCAGAGACTTCGTGAACACTCATGCTTGTTCTCTGCCTCCTGATGAGACACCAGGAAGCCTGTATGAGGGTGTGGACTGTGACCACAGGAGGGCTACCCTAGATCTACCACTGATAGTGGACCCCTGATTGGACTTCAGGGGTCCAAAAGTGCCCAAGTACTACTATGCTCCAATACAGGAGGCAGACAGCAAGTCAAGCCCAAGAAGTATGGAAAGAGCCCAGAGCCATATTAGATGGCTTCACAGGCTGCAAGCCTATTCAGACACCTGGGCATTCAGTTCTCTTCCTGGGAGGCCATGCTCTGTGGCTAGAGTGAAGCTCCCCAGGAGATACCTACATTGTTGCACAGGAGGTAATCTCACCTCCCTGCAGAAGCCCAGGGTGGGGGACATTGCCGACACATGTCCTTGACGAACCTCAGAGAGGTGACACACTCATAGTGAGTGGCAGATCCATAGCACCCTCACTCCTCCTGCCAGACTCAATTGGGCATGAATTACCTTGGGGCCAGAACAAGGAGAACAAGGAGTCCAACATTGTGAGGCTTCAGCAGGGAAGCCAAGAACCAGGTGAGGAGCAAGTCATGGAAGACATAGAGGTATTGGTGAAATTATTAAGGCCACTCCACATAGTTAAAAGGAAGATTTACTTAGTGGGTAACTGTCAGGGACCAAACATGAACCATGGAAAAGTACTAGCTAGGCCAGAAAGCAAGCCACAGGCCCTAAACCAGATGCCTCCAAAGATAAAGAACATCCCGCGGTCAGGTAGCATAGCAACAGAACAATGGGCCCTGACCAGTGGCCTTATCACCTAGCACAACATCCTGCAGCTTCACGACCTGCATGTCCCTCCTCAGCTGCACGTCCCCCCTCAGCTGCACATCCTGCACATCCTGCACCCCTTTCCTCCTTCTTGCCCCCTCCCCCTCCCATGCTATATAAGCCTTGCTGAGGAAAACAAAATTTGCAACTTGATCAGAACCCTGTCTTGCTGTCTTCCTTTGTGTCTCCCATCCCTTTCATTCTCTCCTGCAGTTGGGTCACCCCCATTGAGACCCCACTGGCCGGGGCAGGTAATTTACAAATGAAGGGATAGGTAGGTGGCGGGTTCTGGAAAAGATGCAGCGCAGTCAGGTGGTGTTCTCTGGAGAACTCCCCTTGATCTACCTCTATCGTCCAGGTCCAGGAAACAAGAGAGCATGATGCGTCCCGATCTCAGGTCTTCAGGGCCCTCCCTTGGCCCCGCCTTGTAGGTGTGATAGTTACCGAAGCCTCAATGGGGGTTGGAACTTCCAGACCAAAGCTGGAGTAGCTACCCACTACATAGAGGACGGTCTGAGGAGGTTCCGGAACATCCATCTATGCTACATCTGTCAAAAGAGGGTATCTTTCAACAGACCCACAGTCTCATATTCTTCCCAGAGCTCAACATGTCATTGGCACACACACACACACACACACACACACACACACACACGCACGCACGCACGCATGCACACACATGCACACGCGCACACACACACACACACACACACACACACACACACACACACACACACGCACAAGCACACACATACTACCGAGAGGCAAACATTAATAACAGGCGATGAAAAACAGTGCTTGGGAGAGATGGGAAAGAGGATGAGCCCCAAAAACCTACACGTGGTTTTCCTGGTGTAGTTTTCAGGTGCCGACAGGAGGAGCTGTCAAAGCAGATCTCTGGGAACTCTCTGAATTGAAGACATGGATCTGAGAGTCCAGGAGACTAACGGGGCTACTCACAGTCTAGAATAGCAGGCAGGAGACATGTGCAGAGAACGCTGAGGCCTGAGACCTGCAGATGGTGTCTTTGGGCTAACATGTTACTGAAGTCCTGTGAGGAAGCTACACAAAGCCAGGACAATATCCAAGCAGATCAAAGGGGACAGTAACCAGAGCTAACCCAGGGCCAGGAGCAGGGCTGTTGCACCGTGCTGCGGCCACAGCCCCCTGTCCCCAGGGAGTAATTCACTGCCTCGGCTTGCCTCAGTTCACCTAAACTGAACACTGTTCTAGTCATCCTGTCCACTTTCCAAAGCAGGACTTAAAACAGTAAGGCTTTCCCAAAACGAACCTTAAGACGATTTATGGGAATGCAAAAATATCCACCATGCAGCAGGATAAAACGCACGGTGTCTAGAATCCAATAAAAAAATGACCAGCCGTGAAAAGAAGCAGGGAGATGTGAGCCACGATGAGGAGCCAAAGCAGACTAGGAGCTGACAGGGGTGACGGGATTAGCAGGCGGTAAAGCACTCATTAGAACTGCGTTTCATATGGCCAGAGTTACAGGGGAGACAAAAACATCCCGAAAAAGAGGCGTGGACAATGAAAAGGAAACCCAAATGAAACGTCTAGAACTGGAAACTCCGAAGTCTAAGACGAAAATCACAGTGGACCTGATGCCACAGAAGATTGGAGAGCCCACCCAAAGGCATGGTGAGGGGAACCACACAAAAGGAGCTGCGAAGAGAAAAATATGCAACTTTAAAATTAAAAGAATATTACTGAAAGGAAGGGAGAAGCTGCCTTGTACATGTATCTGAACACCGAGAACGTTCCAGAGTTTCCAAATGGAAATGTAGTCCTACTGATAGAAAAAAAACCTTCAAACAAACAAACAAAAAACTCAAGCAGGAATAAAATCACACCAATGCACAATCAAATCACTCAACACCAGTGACAAAGATAAAGGAATTTTTGAAAACGGGATATGCTTCATTTGGAGGAATAAAGGCAAGAATGACCACTGATTTCTCATGAGAAACTGTGGCAAAGATGGGGGGGGGGCAGTGGGGAGGAAATACATCCTTCCAAAGACCAAAAAGACAAGAAAATCCTGCCAACTTAAAAGTCTCTACTGGGCAAAAACGCCTTTCAAAAGCTAAGGAATTTTTCAGCAGTACCCAGCCGAGAAAGGCCTTGACTACCAATCCCACTGAATACCGAGCTGAAGAAAGCCATCACGGCAGAAAGCCACCGTGACAGGCAGTGTGTAAGGACACCAAAATTAACCAGTTGCCTTCCTGCCATTGCACCAAACACTGAGATAGGCAGGCAAGGAAGGAGTATGTGACACCACTTAGGAGGTTTATGACAATTAGCCTTATTGCTTTGGGCCTGTGGCTGGAGCACAGCTCTGGCTTACCTCATAGCTGGGAAGAAAGTAGAGCCCAGGCTCCCACAATTTCCTTTAAAACCACACCCCAAAGACATAAAGGGGCACCATTTCATAGTGTTAGAGAGCTGGAAATCAAGTCTTTAACATATGGGCCTTGGAAACATTCAAAAGCCAAAGTATGTACGGTAAATTGTACAGATGTGAATAAACATAGAGGATCTCCGGCATGGCCATGTACAGCAGTCTGGGGCTGGGCCTGCGGCCAGCACTTAGGGTTGGGCCATACCATGGTCACTTAAGTGTTTAGGGCAGGGCCAAGGCTACTTACAGCTACCCTAACGTTTAATGAGCCAATAGGATCAGCTGCAGATACCATGAGACACTTTAGCTATGGCATTCTTTAAGGCTACTCTGACACTATGTCACAGTCCAGGAGGGTTAAGGGGCAAGAGGTGATATTCTGGTCTGAAGTCTGGGATGGAGGCGGAACAGTTGGCTCTACCCAAAGCCTGTCTTATGGCCCTGGAGATACCAGATTCTCCTCATGTCTCACATGGCTGTCCCTCTGTGTATCTGTCCTGAACTTTCCTTGTACGGATACCAGCAAGATTAGCTTACCCTTGGTGACCTCATTTGACCTCAGTTGCCTCTTTTAATGTCCCAAATGCACTCACTCTTTAGCACAGGGTTTAGGAGCTCAACCTAGGCATTTCAAAGGATGCAATTCAGCCCACCTCAGAGGTGATGGATACAGAAAACAAGCTCACGGGGAACTCAGTCCATCTTAGGCTTAGGTGGCCCCGGTGGGGAAAGTTTCCAGTCACACATGGAAGGACCTGGAATACCCGTGTGTTCTCAAGGGGCCTCCACCAAGAGTTGAGCTGCCCCTGTGACCTTGGCCTTGGTCCCCAGCCACAGACAGCATAAGGTAAACAGATGGGCCTGAGAGACCCTGAGGCTGCCGCAGGAAGGGTCCTGATGTCAAAGCCCACTACAGTCCACTCCGCTCTGACGAAGGTCGTCAGTGTTTACCAGCTCTGCCATCCCCAGAGCTGCTCTTTTTTTGTGAGAAGACAGGGTATTAAATGCCACTTGGGGTTTATTTACTCAGCTCTGACAACCAGGAAATCAATGTTGCAACTGAACTTCTGGCAGCGTCTTTTATTAATGCTTTTAATGTCTGACTTTTAACCACTGGGGACTCTCTATTGAGGGCGTGCTTTGTCTGCCCTTGTGAGTGCAAGCTTATGCGTGCACGGGCTGTGTGCCTCTCTGCAGCGGCAGGCATAGCCTGGATGCCTATTCGAGCCAGTGCATTCACATGTGCATGGAATATGTTCTCATGGGTACACCTTTCTTCATGGCTATGCAGTACGTGTGCTTGTATTTACTCATTACACGGGATCATGCTTGTGTGTATGTGTTTGGATGAATACACATGTGTGCTTGTTTGTGTCCACAGGTCTGTATTGAAGCGTATGTGTGTGTGTGTGCGTGTGTGTGTGTGTGTGTGTACACGCACGCACCCCAGGGAACACATGCCCAGCTTGCACACTGCATTTAGACCCATCAGTGTGAAGGCAGACTCACAGCTATAAACTGTGCTTTAATCTGGGGAGAGCAAGAGAGAGAGGGAGGGAGAACGAGAGAGTAAGAGAAAGAGATTTGCATCTCTTAGATCTGAATGTGACCCTCATTTTGGTGGGAAATGAACACAGTGAGAGGACCTCAAAAATCCATCAGCTCCTACTCCCAGGCCTGTGGGTCTGAAACGAACCCGTGAAATTCCTGCTGGTGAGTGACATTTCTCATTTTGGCTTCCCTCCCTGGGCTTTCTCTCGAGTGCTGTTTATCAACACAACCTGGAAGGAAGAATCGGCTCAAGACAGCCTCAGCCTCCACATTTCCTGCAGAAAAAGCTTAAACGGGAGGTTTGGCCGGGACAGTCAGCGTTTGCATATGATGACAGGCCCACTGAGTCTCACCAACCTGCAGGCCCCTCTGTCTGACCTGTCCACAGAACCCCAGGGCAATGCGCCACCCATAGCACCCAGTGATGTCATGCAGCCATCCTAGCCAGACGCTTAGGGCAAGGCTTAGACCATTCCTCCCTCACTTCTTCATCGGAATAGACAGAGTGCAGTCAGCACCCGCTGATGACCAACTGGGGTCAGGCCAAGGGCTCTTTGCTTGCTCCTTTCCACCATGTACTACTTGGTTCAACAGCCTGATCTTTGAAGTGGGGCCAGTCAGGGTTCTTCCTCTCTTTCCTACCACCATGACCTCATTTAATCTCAGTTACTGCCTAATAACAGAGCTCCAAAACCAGTCAAAGGCATAGGGTTTTGCCATGGGACTGTGGAGAACACCACTCAGTTCAAGAAACCTTCCAAATATAGCATCTCCTCTCACAGAAGCCCAGACAGTAGCTCTGAGCAGTGGGTGGTACCTCCTTGGGACCCAAGGAGCAGAATTTACTTGGCTTTCTTTAAGGCATTCCTTCAGTGGTAGCTAGAATCACCAGGCCAGTACCGTGGGTCCCTACCAAGCCCCTCTGCTCCTTCTGGATAGTGGGGACATCGCTGGACCTGCTCAGTACTGCTTAACCTCTTGGAGCTTCGGGGTGGGGGTCTATCTCTCACTGTGTTATTTTCAGATAGCCTGGAAGCTTCATAAGTCTGTGGGGACCGTGAGAGGCCAGCAGGTGGAAACGACCACCCCTCAGCTCCACCACCTCCTCAGTTCCTTGGGAGTCTTCGTCAGGAGCTGATCAATTGATCCATGGTCACTTTCTAGAGCTCCTGAGCCTGATGTCTGTGCCAGCTTTCTGGGAAGGTTTCCCAAACAGAGGCCAGCTCACCAGGGAGATTTTTGCCCCTCAGCTGCTTTGAAAAATGGATGCCAGTGGCTTGTGATTAGCATGTCAGTTGCACACTAAAGCTTCCCTGGTACATACAAACCACTTCCTCTCTCTAGGAGCCCCCAGCCCTCTGGAGCCAGTGGGTCCTGTACACAACCTTAGGCCCAGCAGCCCATGAGAGATGCTTGTACTTCTCCTGCTGGTGGTGACTAAGCAAGGTGTCCCCACCCAGGGATAGATCTGGTCACAAGGGTCAGGACTGCTTATCCATTGGGGCACATAGTCAGTCAGTCCTGTCAGGAACATGGCAAGCTTTCAATGAATCTGCTAGCCCTTGGCCTCCATCAATGATGATGGAGTGCAACCTAGTCCAGAGTACTCTGAGCCCCTCCATGTGACTCTGGGCTTGAGCCACACCCTGTATTGTACAAGTGGGTTTGGAAACTACCTGGACTGTCATCTGGTGTCTCCCTAGTGACAGACTTGGGCCTGGCCCTTCCCAGTTTGGATCATATCTGTGTGAGAGAAAGTGACCATACTTAATTCCATCCAGATACAGGAGAGGGGTTCTCAGAACGGGAGCAGGAGTGGGTGGTGGACAGATGGTGAAGAACTAGAGAGGATCAGGGTGTAAGTATTCTGGATATGCTGTCCCAACAGGCTTCCCATTGAGGAATATCAATGTGCTCATAAGTCCCTGTGGGACTGTGAAGGAGGGGGAACCTAGTCAGCTATCAGGGATGATCTGACATGGGAGTGAATCCACCTCGACGGTGGCAGCAGCAGGGAGTAGGGGCATGTGACCCTTCTCCAACTCCTTATCAGAGGTCACATAAAATGGCAGGAAGCACCGCCTCCTTTGGGCAGTATAGCCAAGGTCATGGGCACAGCAAATAACACTACGTTTCCCCTTTTTATTTAAATAAGAAGGTTCTAATCTTAATGCAAACTATATACAATATGAATGATTATCAAGTATTGTCCAGGAAAAACAAAGGGTAATAACATAAACAAAAATGGAACTATAACCAGTAAGAATAACATCAAACGAGAAAGACATGCTAAATGTCCAGAAATGTCCAGAACGTAGGTAAATGGCAAATTACCAGGATTTCTCCAATAGCTGGACTACCTTGAAGATTCTGACTCTATTACTAATATGTTCTAGATAAGATATGAGAAAATGTGTGACTATCTAGTCTTAAACTCCATCAAAGACCTGAGAAGGAACATAATAGTACCTGAGAAAACAGGAGATGGACACAAGCAACTTTCAGGAATCTTGTGAGAGTAGAGAAGAGACAGCTGGCAGCCTGGGCAGTCACCTAAAGTTTCTCAGCATTGTTGGTACATTCAAATTGGCTACAGGCCTAGAGTATCTGACAGACCATTTTCAGAAGCAGCAATTTTGAAAGACTACCTTACCCTGTCTTGGCAGAGTTCAGTAGTCGCTTTTCCTTGTGTCCCGCTCATTCAGAAGGGACAGTGTACGTACTGTCTGTGAGGCAGAGTTCTCATTATTTAGTGAGATCTTGGAGGACATGGCCAAGGCCAGGTCAGCTTACCTTAGAGAGGGTGGTGCTGACTTCAGTCAGGGACAGTTCCTATCGCCTGCACTGAAGTACTGACCTCTGGGTTCCTAACCTCTGTCCAGCAGGGAGAACACACAGCTTTTGTTCTCACGAACCCAGCTGCCACAGGTTTCCTTTCATGTGAACAGGTGTAACAGCAGACCAGCTTGGCCCAGGTGGCTTTGCAGCTGGGAGACATCTGGAACCATCACAAAACAGGTGTGATTACATTGGGCCATGTCTATGCTGATAAAGACTACCGATATTGTAACTACATCAGAAATCTGGTTTCTAGAATTTTCATAGCTACATGTCCACATAATTATTTTTACATAATTGCACATTGAAAACTATTAATTCTAAAGACCCTGTCCTGGAAAGGCAGCTACATCAGGTATCAAAGGTCAAGGACACCAGGCTTAAAGTAAAACAGATTTGCAAGCAAAGGTCCCAGATCACTCAGGGCCTGACTTAGACACACAGTCAATAATAGAAAACGACATCCATTCACAGAATGAGCAGAGCGTACCTCACAGGTGTGGTGAGGATATGCGTCAGACTCTGTAACACTTGAGAAAAAAGGGGGAGCAGGCTGTGATTTGGGCCCATGATTCAGTGATTTGGACCCAGTCAACGGGCTCCAAGATGCTTCTGGGCAGCAGTAAGGTGTACACCACCACATGAGGACATGATGGACAATGGCTGTTCATCTCGTGGTGGCCAGGAACCAGAGAAGACAGGTGTGGTAATATATTGTGTCCCCCAATATAATGTGCATCCTAATAAACTTATCTGGGGTCAGAGGACAGAACAGCCACTAGACAGACATAGGGGCTAGAAAATTGTGGCACACACACACCTTTAATCTTAGCATTCCAAAGGCAGAGATCCGTCTGGATCTCTGTGAGTTCAAGGCCACACTGGAAACAGTCAGGCATGGTGACTCACGCCTTTAATTCCAGGAAGTGATGTCAGGAGGCAGAAAGGTATATAAGGTGTGAGGACCAGAAACTAGAAGCTTTTGGCCTGGTTAAGTTTTTAGGCTTTCACCAGCAGTTCAGCTGGATCCATTTGGGTGAGGACTCAGAAGCTTCCAGTCTGAGGAAACAGGATCAGCTGAGGAATTGGCAAGGTGAGGTATCTGTGGCTTGTTCTACTTCTCTGATCTTCCAGAATTCATCCCAATACCTGGCTCCGGGTTTGATTTTATTAATAAGACCTTTTAAGATTCATGCTACAGACAGGCTCAAGGGAGCTAGGGGCAAAATATATCTTTCTGTGGCACATCCTCAGTTACCTACTTCCTATAACCAGGCCCCATATCTAGAAGTTTCTCCACCCCCCAATCATGCCATCAAATTAAAGCTCCACCGATGGATTAATCCATAGCCTTCAGGATCTAATCTCTTCTCCTGAACATTGTGGCACTGGGAACCAGGGCTTTGACACACCTCACAGGCCTAGTTGAGGAACACTTCAGATCCAAGCCTTACCAGTACGTAAGCCACCAAAGAAATAAGTAGTACAAAGCAAGAACAGAAATCTATGGATGTTCTGGGAACAAACTTTGGATTAGAAGTGTAGGGCTGGAAGGAACATGAGTGATGACAGGGTAGAGTCCAGAAACCACATGGAGTGCTGGAGAACAGGTGAGGAGTGGCCCAGGTAACATTGGGAAATGACAGAGAGAAGGTACTTACAGACCTTCTGATGAGACAGGTGGGAACCAGAGGGCCACAGCTGCAAGACAGAGACCAGAAAGTGTAACACAAATTGCTAAATTCTCTTATTAATAAAAAAAAACCCCTGGAGCCAGATATTGGGGTGAAAGCTGAAAGATCAGAGGGATAGAACAAGCCAGCCACAAGTTATTACCCCTAGGAAATCCTCAGCCCAAGAGAGAGCTACTTCCTGTATACCCACACCTATATACTTTTCTGTGCCCTGCCATCTCACTTCCTCTCTCTGCCCAGCTACATCACTTCCTCTTTCCGCTCAGCTGTATCACTTCTTTTCTGTCTGTACAGACCTCCAGACCTCTATGGTGTGCTGGAATTAAAGGCGTGTGCTACCTCTGCCTGACTTTTATGTTTAATATGGTGGCTGGCTTTTTCCTCTGATCCCCAGGCAAGCTTTATTTGTTAGAGTACAAATAAAATATCACCACAAGAAAGAGGGTGGGACCACACCTGAGGAGGTATTAAAGAACCAATGACCTCAGATAGGTGGGTGTGCTGGTTAATATTAACTAGAAAGAGCCTAGAATCACCTAGGAGACAGGCCACTGGGCATGTCTGTGAGAAATTATCTAGCTTATGTAGATCACTGGGGTAGGAAGACCCACCATAAGTGTGGGTGGCACCATCCCATAAGTAAAATAGAGAAATCAAGCTGAATATCAGCATTCATCTGTCTCTGCTTCCTGGCTGTGATGTCATGTGACCAGCTGCTGCCGGTTCCTGCTGCCATGATGGACTGTGATCTCAAAGGGTGGGGCAAGATAAACACTTCCTTCCTAAAGTTACCTTTGTCAGCTGATCTGCCACAGCAGTGAGACAGAAAATCAATACTGAGGAATGGGACCATCTCTGAGATAAACCTGACCACGTGGTTCTTAGGCCTTTGGAACAGTTTGTCGGAGAAATGCGGAAGAGTTTGGAGCTTTGAGCTAGAAAAGCCCTCGAATGCTGTAAGCAAAGTCTACTGAGCTATTCTGATTTAGAATGGGAGTTTACAAGACCAGAAGGCACAGAGAATGCAAACTGGGGAGGCCTGGCTCTGAGGTTCCAGAGGGCAACAATGATTCCTACGGGAACCGGGCTAGAAGCCATCTGTATATTGTATCAGGGCAAAGGACCTGTGTGAGTGAGACTAAATTGAAAATCAATGTATTAAGGTGCATCTCAAAGCCTGAGAGCATTCTGGCTGTGGCAGTCCTACCACTTAGCACTCTTTGGGTAGACAGTGAAACAGAACAACAAGTGAGGCAGAGAGATTTAAAATGTGTAGTTTGTTGAGGAAAAGAGCTGAAACAAGTTTGAAGTTGTAGCCAAGGTATGTGCTGTAACTATCAAAGCAAAGTACCCCTCCTCATGTGAATCTCAGCATTGAAACGGTAGATAAAGCTGTCCTGGAGGTAAGACCCCATCCACCAAATGCTCCAACTAATGAAAAGCCCAATTAATTAATTTCCTGTCCCTAGCAAGTGTGGTCCAAGGAAGCCAGGCTCCATCCTGAGCTGGTAGCAGAACTCGGCAGCAGCATCCCATATGGTAAGGGTTTTAGAAGCATAAAAGACATAAGATTGAGGGAGCTGTGAGCCTTGCTTTGAGGTTGCAGAGAGTCTCTGAAGCCAGTCAATGTATGGTAGGCTCCTAGTCCCTGAAAAGAGGCCCCAAGAGGCTGCTTTGAGAGGCTGGGAAAGTTAAACTTCAGTTGCAGTGGAGCTGCCTGGATGCTGAAGATCTTCTCCTGAGGAAAGCTGCATGTGCCAGTGAGAAAGACTGAGGGCACTGTAGGCAGCAGAGCAGGAGAGGTGAGACTACCCAAGCCTGTTTGAGCCCAGACAATTCTATCAAGAGTCCCAGATGCCAAGACATGGAGCTGCAGGATTTGGTGCTTGCTGTGTTGGTGTTTGGTCCTGCTTTGATCTCATCTTTCCTATCTATGCCCCTGCTTCTCCTTTTTTTTTTTTTAAAAAAAAAATGAGAGCATTTATTCTGTGCCATTGTATGCTAGAAGTATTCATTTTTTAAATGGGGGGGGGGGGGGGGTGTCACCGTTAGGAGATTGTGTTGTCTTATAAAACTCGGCAAAGTCACCCCTTACAGCAAGTGCTTGCCGACTGTGAGAGGGACTGCCCTTTAGACTTCCAAATAGCATTAGGCCTGCTAGAGACTGGGGACTTTAAAGTTGAATAGAATGCACTTTATACATAGGGTGACCGTGAGCCTATGGGGACAAGGGGTGGAAGGTTATAGATTAAATGCAGTGTGCTTGGACGTCAAGTTGATAAGAGGTGGATTTGTGGCGGTTAATAGTGTCAACTTCACAGAATCTAAAATCACCCCAGGAAAAAGCCTTTGGGTGCATCTGTGAGGGATTATCTAGATTAGGTCAATGTCAGAAGCACCATTACAAGGGCTCAGGCCCTGGGTTTGAATACAAAGAAGAAAACCAGCTGAGCACCAGCATTCTTTGCTCTCTGCTTCCTGACTGGACCCAATGTACCAGTGTCATAGCATTGTGGTTGCTGTGACCTCCCTGACACGAGGGGCTGCACACTCCAGATAAACCCTTTGTCCCTCAGGTTGATTCTGATACAGAGGCCTGTACAATGCCAAGTAGAGGCAAGAATACATCCTTCCTGGACAGATCCAAGTGAAATTTAAGACAAATCCAAGACCAACACACCCCTGCAAAGAGCAGAAGCCCATGATCAATAAGAGAATGAGAACAGAACAGTGGGGTATGCATACAACAGGTCAGTGTGCTTCAGATTGTCAGAGGGAAAGAACATAACACCCAGCAAGATCATCCCTCACAGCTGGACGCTCACCCACTGTGACACAGGGTGCTGAACCAGCTGAGTCAGGGCCGCTGGGTAATTTGGAACATTTTCATTAGTGTCTTTTTTAATAAAACAAGCAAAAGAGGACTAAGAAATAAATGCACAACAAACCAGAAGGGAATCAGAAGAAAATACCAACCTGGCTGAGGGAGTAGGGAACGGTAGAGCTCCCTTATTCCAGCAGGGTCTGCACCCTGCCTGAGTAGAGAGGCCTACGTAGCCAGAAGCCTGCAGTACACAGCGCGAGCTTTGAGCGGGGAAGCCATCTTCACTGGGAGAATGATTCATCTGTGGGAATGGGAGAGTGGTGGGGGTGGTGGGGAGCCCGAAAGCATGAAAGCAGGGGTTGGTCCTCAGATGACAGTGGTTGAAACAACTGTCAATGGGTGAAATCTGTCAACTAAATTTGCTCACTAGAAACATTGTTCAACTTGGATTCTGGACAGACAACCTCATTCCTTTGAACCTTCAGGAAGCAGGGGGAATGGAGCAGAGGAAGTGGGTAGACACAAAAACTTTCCACTTTAGTGTGGGCTGGGAGGAACTGGGGGCACAGACTCCGAAGGGCAAAGGGAGAACTGAGGAAAACCACTTAGTAAAGTACAAAGCATGTTTTTGTCACAGGACACAGATGACTGTCACTCACACCATCAAACTCATCCTACCATGAAGGCAGTATGTTATGGCACCTGCGACGTACTGTCGTCCACTCCCTACTTGGAAGTGATGGTTAAACTCCACATGATGAATGACCCAGACCATCCCATGGGATGGTTGTTAGTATCCACCCCATCTTGAGGCCACAAGCTCCCTGTTGGGTATGCATGCCCAAGTTCGGATGTTAGTACCTGACTCACATCCTAGCTACCCTGTACTTACTAGGATCAGACATCAGCCACTTGGTAACTCTCAGCCTTGGTACCCCTCCAGAAAATGGTAGTGGACTCTTTAGGGTGGTGGGGCTTCCAATGGTTGGCTATGAATGCCCGTAAGAGGCTCAGGGGACACATCATGACTACTCTTCTTCCCAAAAGTACAGCTAGAACCTTCTAGACAATCCTCAGATCATAGCTACAAGCCTGGATCAGCCAGAGGGATGGACAGTCAGGCTGGTCACGTGGGCCAGTCACAGTGGTGGATGGTGCACAATGACTATTGGTATGGGGGAGGCTCTGGGAGCAGGTGCAGTCAGTGTGGAGTGTGTGACTCAGTGGTCCCAAAGGCCCTACTGGACTTTATATCCTTGGGCAGTTTGTGTCTAGCAGCTGTGTCCTTCTGAAGACATGGAGCAGCTGGCCGGAGCTGAGCCACAACCTCCTGGAAGGCTCGGAAGTTGTCCCTGAGACCTCTCCCTCCAGCTCCGCTCTCTCTAAAACCAACCCAAATCTCTCTCTCATTCCTGTGTGTGAACCCCAGGGGTGGCCTTCACTCTCTCTGGACATGTCTTGTGACCCTCAAGGGACAGGTGCTGCCAGGAGGTGCAGGATGGATATCTGAGGGAAAAGCATTCTGGGCAATAGTGTGGGATGTTGCAGCCCCTGCACCTGAAACAGTCCCAAGACTAGAGAACATCCCTACTTCCAAGAGAAGAAAAAAGGCCAAGAGCTGAGGCACAAGATCAGACTTACCCCACCTGATACGACAAGATGAGGTCCAGTGGGATCTACCAGGTCCCAGGCAGAGGAACGACCAGGGGTGGTCAGTGTATTTATAGCCTTTCTTAGGGGACAGAGAGGTGGTGAAGGGGGCAGAGGAAAAACCTACCCACCCTCTAAAACTGGACACAGGAAGCAGCTGTGTTCTGGGAGGACAGTGGGCTGGGCCAGAGGGAATGGCTCTGCACACCCCCTTCCTCCTTCATCAGCTATGCTAGAGAGAGGCAAGTGACCCGGTTGGCCAACACTTCACACGTGAAAAGTGAACCATGTTGGAGTTAGATGGAAGCTTTTCTGCTCACATCAGGTGGGCTTAAACTCGGGAACTGGAGCACTGGATGCTCACAGTCGCACATTTCTCCCACTGTGTCTGTGGCTTCCAGGTTCTTGTTTTACAAATTAGGAAGATAAAATCCACAGGCCACAGAGGATGAGCTCTGGAAAGAAGTTTATTGTAGATTCATTGTAGGACAGAACTATTGTAAGCAGGAGGGGAATGGCCAACCACCCAGCTGCTTGTCTTGAAGGACTAATGGCAGAAACTGGGGTGAGATGCGGAGATAAGGATGACCTGGTCCATCCAGACGGCCCCATCCTGAGGTGTCCAGGTGCTGACTCTCAGTTTTGGCTTCATTCTCGCATGGAATTACCAGGAAAGGGTGAGAGACAGTGAGGAACCAGGAACAGAAATTCTCTTCTGGTGTCCCTGGCCTCCAGAAGGACATTCTCAGAACTGCTGCTTGGGGTCCTGCCCTACCTGAACAATTTCTACTTCATGCTCTTATCACAGCACCCTGTCCCACATGCCTGATTCTGAGAACCGTGACTCCAAGACAGCACTGAATGATGACTTTCTACTTCCCCCACTGGTCCAGGGTGGTAATGGGCTGAGAAGAGTCTTTATTCTGTTCATAAAGGTTAGTAACCCAGGTTAAGTTTGAACAAACCATGTCCAGGCAAGACCAGAGCTGGTCTGCAGTACAAGTCACTGCATGGGACTCTGTCCAGGAAGGTCTGGGGGAGACCATGGGAAGGTCACAAGCAAGACTACCACACAAGAGGTAGCTTGATAAACAGGGAGGTTTCCAGAGCACAAGGACACTGGAGATAGCTAGCTGCAGGAGACTAGTCCCTGAGCACCACAGAAGCAAGTTGGGCCTGTAGGAAGCCAGGCAGCACCTCAGGCCTGAGTTTATTCCGAGACTCTGGATGATACCTGAAGTAGGCATAGAACAAGCAGGAATAGAGACTTGTCTGGTCCCACTTGAACAAGGACTTCTGCACCCAAATCAGGAGCACCCAGCCACCAACTGACAGCATGAAATAGTATCTTTATAGGTCAAACTGTCTACCTGGAAATAACAAGACAAAGGAGAGACAGGGTGTGTTTGCAGCAATCTCAACATGAGGAATGCACGTGCTAGTTTTTTGTCAACTCGACACAAGCTAGAGTCATCTGGGAAGAAAGAACCTCAACTAAGAAGGTATCTCCATCAGATTGGGCTGTAGGCAAGCCTATGAGTCATTTTCTCAATTAATATTGACGTGGGAGGCACAGTCCACTATGAGCAGTTTCATTTTTTCTTTTCTAATCTGTATTTCTTTTTTCTTGCCTTATTGCACTGGCTAAAGTTTCCAGTATTATGTTGAATACAAGTTATAGAAATAGAAATTCCTACTTAATTAGATTGAGAAGAAAGTATTTTATTTTCACTGTTAACTCAATGGTAGTGATACTTGTTAAAGTTTTTTTTCTCAAGTTGAAAAGGTTTTCCTCTGCCCCTACATTCCCAAGAGGCAATCGTGCTTGAAGACTGGATTTTGGCAATGATTCTTCTGTGTCTATTGATATTATCTAGCCTTTTCTTCCTTAACATATTAATGTGGTGGTTTTTATTGCTTGTTTTTTAAAACATTAAATTGGCCTCACATCCCTGCATTAAAACCCCCTAGGGCATAGTTTATAACTCGTTTTATTTTTATATGTTGCAGGATTGTGTTAGATTATATTTCGTTAAGGAATTTCACATCTACATTCATGAGGAATACCAGCCTATAGTTTTATTTTTTGTGTTATATCTCTGGTTTTGGTAATAATAGCTTCATAAAATGAACTAGCAAGTATTCCCTCCTGTGCTGTATTCTGGAAGAGATTATGTACTATTGGCATTAATTCTACTTGAAGCATTTGGTCGAATTCTCCACTGAAACCATAGGAGTCTGTGTATTTCTTTGGGGGAAGTTTTTAACTTATGAATTCAATTTCTCTAATAGTCATAAGGCTATTCAAACAATCTGCTTCAGGAAGGATGAGCTCTGGCCGTTAGTATTTTCCAAGGCATCAGTCCCTCTCACCTAAGTTGTCAGATGTCTGTGTGTGGAGCTGTTCCCAATAGTCCCCCTCCATCCTTCCGATGTCTGCAGTGTGTCTTGTTCCATTTGTGATTTTGGCGATGTGAGTTTTCTTTAATTCTTCTGCTATTCTTTTATAGCTTTGTCAATCTTATCAATCTCTCCAAAGAGCCAGCTCTCTCGTCTCTGGTTTTCTATTGCAAATGGCACAGATTGGGGTTTTTGTCTTTGTCTCATTCCCCTTTCTCTTGGTGAATTTTGCTTTTCACTTCCTAGGCATTTAGCTGGACTATCCATTTTGGAACAATATATTTTCATTCAATCCTATTTTGTTGTTAATGTCCTTTAGCATTTCCTCCTTGACCAAATGCAGAAGTGCGTTGGGTTTCCCACAGTTTAGAGAGTTCCCAGTCATCTTCCCAAAGGTAATTTCTGGGTCAACTCCATTGTAGCAGACAGGATACTGTGATTCAAAGTCGTTTAAGGTTGCTGAGATTTGTTATGAGCTGAGAACACGGGCTATGTAAGAATGTGTTTGTGGCACTTGAACCAAGTTTGCCTTCTGCCTGGTCTGGAGGCATGGTCTGCAGTGTGATTGGACTCACCTGCTGCTGATGCTGATGAGGTCTCCGACCTTGTTAATTTCACACCTGGTTGTTCTAGCGATTGTTGTGAAGGGATATTAAGCTCTTCAGTGACTGTGAAGGCTCTGTCGATGTGTCTGTTAGTCCCATCAGGTTTTGCTTCGCTTCACACATGCTCTGCCATTGTGTTATTGGGTGCACGTAAGTTGAGAATTGCTACAACTGAGTGGTTGCACCTTTTATCATACCACAATGGCCACCTTCATCCTGGTTAAATCTATTTAAAATGGAATTTACTTTACCTGATAGTCCTCCCTCCAATGGACTTGCTTGTGGTTAGTTTGGGTGAGGTATCACTTTTTAATCTTTTCATTTTCAATGTACACACACACACACACACACACACACACACACACACACACACACACACAAAGTTTCTTATTGACACCTGAGAGGCGGAGCACCTGTTACTGCTGGGACAGGCAGAGAAATACAGCATCTCACTAGATCTCCTGTGACCACAGTGGGAATGGCCTAACCACTAGGTGTTGGTGAACATGCTGATTCTCTGTGAGGCCCCCTAGGACACCACCTCAGTGGGGAGAGTGACAGGCACCTCATCATTTCCATGTTGTTGTGTAATTCCCGGCTTGACACTTTAGGACTCACTGCCAGCCACAGGAGTAAGCCAGTCCCTCTCTCCACTTGACTGTTGGGACCCCCACCAAGGCATCAGAGGCTTTGTGGCACCTGAATCCCAGGTTCCTCGCTCAGTGTGATATGCTGAGGGTGGCCATGGTTTTCCTTGGTCCTCGGCTGGAGTGTATGCCTGTTGTTACTCGGTGGTTCCATCTTCCAAGGCTGCCTTTTCCTCGTGGTATGGCTAAAGATGGCTACTCTGCTGGGTTTGCTCTGTCTGTTCCATTGCTGTTCTTGGTTTGTGGGCTTTGCAGTTCTAAGATGGGAGTATAGGAGACTGAGGAAACCCAGTGGAGCCACCAGTGTGAGGAAGGTGCTGAGGTCCCTCCCACCCTGCCCTTGCCCCTCCACTTTTCATAGTGCCCTTCATTTTATTCTATATACGATATCAGTACTACACAGTCAGGCAAATCTCCATCTTCCCTCAAGTGAAAGTCACTCATTTTTAACCAAAATAGTATGGGGGTAGGGGAGCATGGCCTGTGTCCACACATCAAAAGAGTCTACATATGATCACAAAATGTAACACAAGAGATGTTACCCATGTCACATTATGTCAAAAAAAAAAGTCCCCATGTGACCACAAAGGATGTCACACTGCAGAAATGAGACCTTGCATTGAGAACAAGCTCACTCTAACCACAGGGGATGTCACACTGCAGAGATGAGACCTTGCACTGAGAACAAGCTCACTCTAAACCAGTGGTTCTCAACCTTCCTAACCCTGGGACCCTTTAACGCAGTTCCTCATGTGGCGGTGACCCCCAACAGTAAAATTATCTCATTGCTACCTCATAACTGTGATTTTGCTACTGTTATGAATATTTTTGAACTATTGTAAATATTTTTGGAGATAGAGGTTTATCAAAGGGGTCATGACCCCACAGGTTGAGAACCATTGCTCTTCTTGCTGGGTGAGTAGTTTGGATGGACACATGGGGATGCACCTGGTAGCATGCTATGCATAGCTCTAGTTAGTAGCCTCTGAGAAGCTACACTAACTGGCCCGATAATCACAGACAAATTTACCAACAACCTGAGGAATCACAAAGTAGATTCTCCCCAGTGAAGTCTGCAACTGAGGAAAGTCCTGTGAATCTCAGTGGGGAACACAGTCATCCAGCAATGGATGAAGACAGTTTCTCCCCAAATCCATTGGAAAAATCCACTGGTTCCTATGTGATGGTGTCAGCGGGAACTGGTACAGGGTGCAATGCTCGGAAGGGGAGTGATGCCCACGTGGTACGGAAGGCCTGAGAAGCTCATCCACTTCTGACTGTGTGAAGACCCAGAAGAAAGACAACTGTGATGAACAGACATGGCCAAAACCCACCCAGTCTCTACCTCCCAGCTCCTGGAACTGTGAGAAATAAGTGCCTGTGTGCATGTGAGCCAAAGCATACCGCATTGCGGCAAAGCAAAGTGAGGTAAGACGCCCAGGAGCTGAAGAGTGGACACAAGTTGCTCTGCTCTACTGAATTCATGGAAACTTGAGGTGCAGACACCTGGTGTTTAACTACACACTGGCCCCCTGAAGCAGCATTGCCTAAGACCTTCTGTGGATACCCAGTCCTTCAGACTGTAACTCTCTTCCTGGTCGCTGCACAGGCTCTTCTTGACTGGATCCCAGATGAATACTCTACCTTCATGGCTACCCTCCCCTTCCCCAGAGACCACTCTACCCAATAACTCTTATGTCTGTAAGCTTAAAGACACACACACACACACACACACACACACACACACACACACACACACATACACACCACGGGGGGGGGGGAATCTTTAAGCTTCCCACCAGCCGCACTGGACAGCCTCCCAGCCCCCATCCAGGCTGGGGCAGCACCCCTCTGCACAGCACGGTTCACCCTACACATGACTTCCCATTTCTCCACCTCTCCTGAAGTCTTAACAATTGTATTGCAAGAGATTTATGGATGGGAGAATGAGTAAGTGAGCTCACTCTCTGGGAACATGGTGATAAGATCTGAGGCAGGGGAAGGGCAGTTCACATCTAATGGAGACAGAGGAAAGCTGTGGGGATGGATGAGGGCAGTGTTGGTTCAAACATGTCAATGTGTTTGACGTCGATCAAGTATATGCCTCAGATGGCTAACGCAGCAATAGGGATCAGATGTAAAATGTATCCCACAGGCTCACGTGATTGCACACTCAGTCCCCACCTACTGGCACCATTTGGGAAGGCTGCGGAACCTGTGAGAGGTTAGCTGAAGGAAACAGGTCAGTAGTCTGCCTTTTGAGGTTCATAGCCTGCCCCACCCTCTGCCATGGCTCTCATTCTTGGTCTACTGAGCTGTTCATAAGCAGTTTCATTCTCCTACTGCCAGGAAGCCAGCCAGCACGGCACCTCCCCACCGTGGTGAACTGTAGCACTTCAGACCGCGAGCCAAAACGAGTTGTTTCTCCCAGAAGCTGTTCCATGTTGGATAGTTGGTCACAGGAAAGAAAAGGGTAGCTAATGCAAGCGGTAAGTCTTGTATTGTTTCTCTTTAACCACGATACGAAGTTTTAAAAATTGTACTGAAACAGCAAACACACGAGGAATCGAAGGGGGATTTTAAAATACACAGCCCATCATTAGACTCGTTAATTCTATTTATAGCAATCTATCCTGAAAATAATAATTCCTTAGAGTTAGTGGATATACAGAGTTCAGAAAAACAATGCTTACGCCAGGAACGACAGAAATAATTTATTTTTCAACAGAAGTGTTAAATACATTGTAACTCACGTATCCTGGAATGTTCGTAATTCTTTAGAGTACTTATGTGAGGAGTATAAAATCAGTATTTTCTTATGATATAATAATCGCCAAGAAAAGTGGGACCCAAATTTTAAATAACAACTGTAAAAATATCGTTGTTGTTCCTAAAACAAAATGATCAGAGAAGCACAGCATTCCTGCCTGTACTTGGAAGTTTCTGTAGTACTCTTGATATCCTTTGTGAGTTCACAGGGCTGTGAAAGTTGGGATGGTTTGAAAGAAGTTTACAAATGTATTTCAAATGGTCGAAGAAGAAAGAGGAGGAGGAAGAGGAAGGGACCATCCTTCAACTAAGGTGTCCACAAGCCAAGTGCACGGAAGAAGTGGGCTAAGATTGGCGGTGGTGGACAAGTCAGACAAGAAAACAGATGGAACACTGGCTGTGTGCACACCCCGTAATCACGTCCCATGGGATGTGAGCTTTGCCTGATTCTCTCCTTCCTGGATGTGGAGGCTGCTGGGAACTGGATTTCGCCATTTTGGTAGCAAAGAAAGTGACCTTGTCTAACCTGCTCGAAACCAAGCAAATCATTGCAGCACAGCCCAGCTCCTTGCTGAAAATCAGTCTCTGCGGTTGCCATTGTGGGGAGTCCTGTGTGATGGAAACCTCTCGGGAAGCTGGGGTGCACACAGTCCCACCTCCCAGCCACCTATTCTATGCTGCTCCTCCACCCCAGGTCTCTGCCACTTGGTCCTTGCAGCCTGAGCCGAGTTTCCGTGAGAAAGTAAAATGCCTGTTACAGACACTGAAATCTAAGGTCCTGCATGAAGAAGAACCCTGTGATGTGGCTCTCGGTTGTCACTCATTAGCTATGTCCTCAAAAAGTCCAGGCACGAGCCAAATAAAACAGGCAGGATCAGAGCAAATGAAAACATTCCATGCAGCCAGGAAACAGGCAACCATGGAAGAGCCCCGTGCACTGGGAGAAAAGGCATGTAGACCCCACCAGACTTCTGACGAAGGGATAAAAGGCCAGAAAACCAACAAGCTATGCAAAGGTCTCCTCCAAGCCAGAGCTAATAACTTGATTTGTAGATGAGTGTGCAACCTAAATAGACAATTTCCCACAGAGGGCAGAGAGGTGCCACAGTACGAAAGGAGCACATGTCAGTAAGTATCAGGGAGATACCCTGCACACCTGTCACAATGGCGAGTTTCATAAGCCCTCAATATCACATGGAGATGGGGGTGCTGGACACACTGTTGGTGCAGGTGGAAGTGAGCACAGCCATAGTGGAGAACAGCTCAGAATCACCAAGTCACCCAACATGGGGTGTACACCCAAAGGAAATGAAATTACCACCAGGAAGAAAGGTTACCTCCAGTATCTATAGTAGCATTACTGACAGTAAGACAAATCAGGTAGGTGCCCATCAGCAAGGGACTGAATCAACAGAAGGTATGGGCTGCAGGCACCATGGACCGCCATGCTGTCACAATCAGGGCGCGGTCCTCTTGTTTCCTCCAGCATGGATGAGCCTGGAGGATCGTGTGCAAAGTAGGGCAAGCCGGTCTGGGAAGGCAAATACTGTTAGTCTCACTCCTATGATAAATCTGCAAGCGTCGACTCTGAGAAGCAGAGAGTAGGATGGCAGTCACTGGGGACTAGGGGGCAGAGAGAGGGTTAGCCAAAAGGTAGTTTTCATTATGCAGTTTAAGAGGTCCTAGAGATCAAGGCATGTGCAGTGCATACAGCTGATTATACTACACTATAACGTGTGCTTTGAATTTTACTAAGAGGATAGATACATCAGATTAAGTGTTCTTATCATTTTTTAAGTGGCAATAAAAATAAGCATAGAGGAAGAAGCCTTGGGGGTGATGGGGTTTGTGGATCTGCCGTAGCAATGGTTTCCTCGGATGCGCACTCACCTGCAAACTCATCAAGTTGAGTACATTAAACATGCATGACCTCTGTATTCAATCACACCTTAGTAAAGCGGGTTTTGAGAAGGCGTGCGGAACAACATGCAATGATCTATAAACAGAGCCACCTCTGGAGAGCAGGGTCGTACACTTCTTGCCTTCCTTGAATTTCACACAATGGGTGTGTACTAATTCCATAATAAGAGCTACATTACATTAAAAGTAAAGAAAAGGCAAGCTTTCACAGGGGAGCGAGACTCTGCTGCCCTTGCAGATTCCACAGTGAGAACATTCCTACCTGGGAGGTTTTTCAAAATCCCAGGAAACTGAGCCCTGGTCTCGGCAGGCTGGGGACATAGGCTGTCTCCTGTGCATCTTGCCCATGCAGTTTGTGGATAACACAGATGACAGGACCACTGTTTCCAAGGCAGGTGCTCAGCTCCAGGGGTTGTTGTTGGTCCAGCTTCCCCAGGGGCAAGAAATGGGGAGGTATAAGATACCAGGATGCCAGTGCACCACCAGGGAGGACCATGGGTTCTAGGTCCGTGCAAGGAAGACTTGAGATCCTAGCATGCCAATTCTTCCCACAAAGTTCCCAGCACTCATGCTGGAGCTGCTAGCTAATCAGAAAGTGAGAGAAGGGGACAGTGGTCTCGAGTGGAGAGAGTGTGTCCTGGCAGAGGCTGACACTTAAGAGGCCACAAGTACCAGCCTATGAACCCTTGGTGTTCAGATGACCCTAGTGGTAAGACTGGCCCAGAAATTATTCCATTTGCACACAGGAAGTGTGGCAGTGTGGGGGACATTCTAGACACCCCTCAGATGGAGTTGTGGCAAACGCTTCCCATAATGAAATAAAATTAGACCCTTCCTTCAATGAAAAGCACAGGTATAAGCCTCATTCCCAGACGCCATGTATAAAACTTTCAGAAGAAAATGGTTGACACACATGTCTTCATAAACTTGAGATGAGGAAGGATAAGTCAGTTACAAACACTCTAGAAAGGCCTTCGAAGAAAAAGCACTTACACTATGTTAAAATTAAAACATCTACACTAAAGTCCCATAGGGAAAGACCCAAGCTTTTGGCCTGGGGTAGATGAGTCAGTGCATGAAGCACAGAAGGTCAACAGAACAGAGCAGAGTGGACTCCTGCAGACCAGGAGAAGGGACAGTAACCTTGAAGCACAGATAAGTGTGGTGATATATTGTCTACTCCAATAAAACTTGCCTGTGGATTAGAGGACAGAGCCAGCCACTAGATTAGACATAGAGGCCAGACAGTGGTGGCACACACCCTTAATCCTATCACTCGGGAGGAAGAGATCCTTCTGGATCTCTGTGAGTTCAAGGCCACACTGGGAACAGAGCCAGGCAGTGGTGGTTCACACCTTTAATCCCAGTACTGGGAAGCACATGCACCTTTAATCCCAGGAAGTGATGGCAGGGCGGATAAAGGTATGTAAGGTATTAGGAAACAGGAATGAAAGCAGTTCAGCTGAGACCCTTTCGGACAAGGACTCTGAGGAAACAGGATTGGCTGAGGAGTTGGCAAGGTGAGGTTGACTGTGGCTTGTTCTACTTCTCTGATCTTTCAGTTTTCACCCCAAATCTGGCTCTGGGTTTTTTATTAAAAGACTATCTAAGATTTGAACAACATGGCTGCATACAGTGAATGGGTCAAGCTGACTCTGTCAGACAGGAAATGAAATTAAACCATCGACAGGCCTTTAACAATCACAACCTGAACAGAACCTACAGGGCCAGTGACATCAGCTAGTGAGGACACAGGATCCTGCCAGCGTGAGAAAGGGTGAGCCCAAGTGCTCACCTTTCGGTGCTATCAGGATCTGATGACTCACAGATTCCTTCCAGGCTATTCTACCTGAAAAGTAAATGCCTGGAAAGATCAAATGACACCAGGACACACTGGTGTCCATCAGGGCCCATGTGGCTGGAATATACACAGGAGCCTTGACTTGGGAGAGATGAGTCTTAGAAACCCTACACATAGGAAGGAAGCTGCACGCATGCAGTAGGCACTACCCTTCCAATGTCAGAGGCAGGTAGCAAGAGGGAGCCAGGGGAGAGAGACTCAAGGGTGTGCTGCATCACTAGACTGATAAACACAGAGGGAGAGGGCTAGATGTAAGTCTTCCACCTTATGGTGTGCTTGCCAAGACACGAGCCCATTGCATCATTGCTAGCAAGAAGTGAGAAGACAAAGAGGGACCAGGGGCAGAAGGCAGCCTGATGGAGGCAGCATGCTCACACACCCTAGCTGAGGCACCTTGATTCCTGTGGCTCAGAACAGGCTAGAGCTGCTGAGCTGAACAAAGCAGTCTTCCTCCACTTGGAAAAAGTAGGACACACCACGCCACTGCTGGTTTGCAATGAGAACCACTGTGAGTCTGTAGAGTCGTATGTTACGTTCCTTGTTGTTATGAGAAAAGAGTCCCAGCAAAAGCCACTTAAGGAAGGAAGGACTTGGGTTGGATCACAGTTCCAGGGAAGGCAGTGCAGCGGAAGTGTGAGGCAGCTGGTCACATGGCCATGGCAGTTGGGATGTGAAGAGAGAGGAATGCGAGTGCTTGGCAATTTCTACTTTTTTATGAAGTTCAAGGCCCTTGCCCATGGCTTGGTGCTGCCGACTGCTGAGATGGGTCCTTCCACATCAGTTCCTAATAGATCCCTCCCAGATGTGCCCAGGGTGTTGCCTCTTCAGTGACTCTAGATTCTGTCAAGTGGACAATCACAATTCACCATCACTGAATGTTCCATGGAAATGGTGTATGGAGTCAGACATGGTTTCCTCTATTGAACTGAGTTCAAGGTCACCTAGAAGGATGGTTCCCCAGGCCAAATGAAGCTGGAAGGAGGGATGAGGATGGACACTTGAGGGCTTCCATTACAGCTCTGTAGAAAGCAAGTTTGAAGTAGCATTGTAGACTGCTCCCTTTCCCATGGGGGCCCCTACTCCTGGCTTGATTCTCTGTAGATTTTGGCTATTTGTATCTTAGCAGATGTCAACCAAACAGGACTATACTCCTGTTTTTGCAGACAGCTGGATAGTGATGTACTGAGTTTTGAAAATGACTCTGGAGATAGCCGCTGCTCAGGTGCAGGCCACAACAGTCAGAACAGGTAAGAGGTCCACCTGCACTCAGAACCCTCCCACACCCTCAGTCTGCATCCCAAAGACCCAACCCACTGCAACCCTTCCCACACCTTGAGTGGCTATCAGCTGCTCAGGTGCAAGCTACACCAGTCAGAACAGGTGCAGGCCATGCCACGCAGGAGAACAGGTGCAGGTCCCACCAGTCTGAAGAACAGGTGCAGGCCACACCAGACAGAAAAACAGACCACACCAGCCAGAATAACAGACAGGCTAACTCAGGCAGAAATTCACTGCTGGACCAAAGGCCATGCTAGCCCCAGAACTCCAATCTCCAACTCAGATGGAGACCTACTGCTGAAGCAGAAGTCACACCAACCACCAGAAATCTACTCCACGAAGACCAGAAGACCAAAGAAGAAACAGAAACCAAAGAACACCCATCCAACAAAGACAAATTCAGAAACTGGCAGACCTATAATCACCCAAACCCAGATGCCTAGACAGCAGTGTAAGAACACAATCAGCAACAGCCAGAGCAGTATGTCACCACCAGAGCCCAGCTGTCCTACTGTAGCAAGCCCTGAATATTCCAACACAGCAGAAACAAAAGAAAATGACCTTAAAACCAATTTTACGGTGATAGAGGTCCTTAAAAAGGGGTGACATGTCCCGGTCAGTGTTGGATTTGGCTTGTGGTGGACGGCGCCCCGTGGAATTCAATGCCCATGATCCGTGAAGACATTAGACCTGTTCACACAGTGAACTATGCTGAATCATGGCCTCTTGGCCCAGTTGTGAGAGTCCCAAGCATCGTCTCTTCCCATGCCAGCCTTTCCCAAGAAAAGCCACACCCACGGGGTCTGGTACGATTATGTTGAGACACAGAAAAGGAGACAGACACCAGGTGGAGCAGAGATGGAGACACCAGGGTCACAGGCATTGAAGATCCTTCATGATTCTTCAGGACAAAAGCCATAAAGAGTCCAAGGCCTGCAGACACCCAGCCTATGATCACCTGCACACCATGGAAACACACACGTTTCAATTCTCAACACCCTATTTTATGCCTAATGGACTCATCAGCCCCATGGCTTAGAGCTCAGAGTGTCTCTACAGATCAAACATTCCCTTTCTGTTTGCCATTTTGAGTCTAAAGTAAACACGTGCCCTGAAGATAAAGGGAGAGATCTGTGTTTAATTATATATTAATAGCCCCAAACTGCACATGCTGAGAACAGGTCAGGAAAAATTAAGGAAGTACAAAGGGATACTCCTCTCACAGCTGTGGGTATGACAGAAGTGGAGCTGTTGCCAGTCATTATCTAGGACTCAGTTTACCCATCCATACCATAGTGTGGTGAGGGAGAACTAAGTGATAAGGTGACTCCTTCTAGATCTACCAGCTTTTTGGACAACAGTCTTCGATCCCAAGTATCATGAGTTTGGGAGGAGGTCTCTAGAACATACATAAGAGTGTATGATTATGTTATAAAGGGCTTATTGGATAGGCTTCCATGATGGGGGCTGGGTAGTCCAACAATGGCTGTATGCACACTGGAGAGGCAGTTGCCCATTCCAAGAAGCTGGATGCCTTGACAGTCACAGTGGAGGCCGGGATGATGCCTAGAGAATTGCTGGTCTTTAGTCCATGCAGAAAGGCAAAGAGGCTGGAGTCAGCTGTCCACAGGTGCAGTAGCAATGGATGCTCTCTCAGGAAGCATCAGGGGACTTGTGAGCATGTACATGCTGCTTCCCTCCACCTGACCACCACCCTTCAGAAGTGTCACCCATAGTCATGCAGATACGCCCCCCCCCCCATACACTTCTTACTACCTTCTCCCTGTGTGCATGGCCTGTGCGGTTGACTAGAAAGAAATCACTGACCCTGGAAGCCACAAAGTCAAGGCTCTGTCCCAGTCCCAGCCCATCAAGGCACAAACTGCAGACCCTCTGAACCCAGGCAAGTATGCATTCTCTTCACCAAAGCATTTGCAACTGAAAATGGGTTTTTGTGATGGTTAAAAGGGACTGGCAAGTGTGGAATGTTTTTCAAGTACAAATACCACAGTGACTTGTGCCCAGAACTGGCCAGGGGACAATGATGACTACCATCTTATCCCCTCCTGCCTAAAACAGCACAACACAGGCAAAATGTGTCTAATGGGACCCTGGACAGCTAAGAACTTGCACCCTGATCCCTGGGAGAGGAAGTGTCGAAAGTGCACTCCGCAAGGGAGAGAGAGAGAGAGAGAGAGAGAGAGAGAGAGAGAGAGAGAGAGAGAGAGAGGAGTGCAGAGAGCAGGAGGTAAGGCAGCTAGTGATGACTTACCAACAAAAGAGAAAGAAACACCAACCTATGGGCAACTGCACTCAGGACAGGGCATGGCAGCCTGTTCATCATCACTCACACACAGAGTTTCACGCAGGACGGCAGGAAGAAATGTGCCCGTGTGCAGACTACTATATATGCACGGGATTCCTAGTACTGCCCTTGAGAGGCCCCAGAAGCAGGGATAGTGCAGGACAACAAGCTCACACAATGCCCAGATCTTGGCTTCTAAACATTACCACCAGCCTCCCCAGAGAAGTGGATTGGAACAGAGGAAATGTATAATGAGCCTGAAGTTCTAGTTGGATAAATATATAGACAGACAGATAATAAGTAAATATATGGATGAGAAATAGATAAATGCACACACACACACATATATACATAGATATATAGATAAATAGATAATGGATGTTGTCTTCCTTACACTTATGTTATGATAATAAAATATTCTAACAAAAGCATCCTAGGGGAGAAAAGGCTCACTGTAGCTCACTGTAGAGTACTGTCCATCATCTCAGTGAAGTCAAGGCATCAGGAGCTTGAGGCAGATGTTCATGTTGTATCCACAGCCCAAAGAAGAGAGCAATGTGTGCTGCTGCTGCCCAGCTCCCCTTCTCCAGGATCGCTGGCCAGGGAATGGTCTCACTCATGAATAAGCTGGGCCTTCCCATCTCCACTGATATAATCAAGATAACTCCCCCACAGGCACCCAGAGGCCCATGTCCCAGGTGAGTCTAGGTCCTGTTGAGTTGATAATTATCACTAGGAACAGATGGTAAGATGGTGATAGATGATAGCTCCAACATAATGGATGGATGGAGAGATGAAAGGTAGATGATAAACAGACAGACAGATAGATAGATAGATAGATAGATAGATAGATAGATAGATAGATAGATAGACAGATAGATAGACAGACAGATAGACAGACAGGTAGATAGATAGATAGATAGATAGATAGATAGATAGATAGATAGATAGATAGATAGATAGATAGATAATGGATAGATGATGAGTGTCCTAACCTGGTTTCTTTTTATGTTGCTGTGATAAAAATACTCTGACAAAAGCAACTTAAGGGAGAAGTGGCTTATTTTAGCTCACCCTTCCAAGGAATAGTCTATCATGGCAGAAAGTCAAGGTGGCAGGAGGCTGAAGCAGCTGGTCTCATCATTTCCACAGTCAGGAAGAAGAGAGTGATAAATGGATGCCACTGCTCAGGTCCCTTTCCCCATTTATGCAGTCTAGGATCCCAGACAGGAAATGATGCCATCCACAATGGGAAAGTCTCTCACCTCCATTAACACAATCGAAATAATCCCCCAGGCATGCCCAGAGGCCCACCTCTCAGGTGCTTCTAGATTACCACCAACCATCACAGATAGTTATATGGTGGTAGATGATAGATCAAGAGCTAGACAGATGGTAGGTAAGTACATTCACAGAAGACAGACAGATGATGAATGGATCGATGTAGACAGACAGACAGACAGACGGATGGATGGATAGATAGAATGCACAGATGATAGACTGACAGATACATAGATATAGATTATAGCTAGGCAGACAGATAGATAATATGTGGATAAATCAACGACGATAGAAGATGGCAACATCAAAGAGAGATGGCAGTGAGCCACACCAAGAGGCTGCCAAACGCAATCAGCCTGGGAGGGCTGGAGGCTGCCAACACTGGACCAATTTGAGCAGCAAGATATGTAATGAACGTAGCTGAGGATTAAAACCCAACATACAAAATGACTGTCCCTGAGTCTATACTGACACAGGTAAAAGACTGGATAAATAAGGACATGGAGAAGGAACACATCACAAAGAATTCCAAAGTATAGACACGAGAATTAAAACCCAATGTACAAAATGACTGTCCCTGAGTCTATACTGACACAGGTAAAAGACTGGATAAATAAGGACATGGAGAAGGAACACATTACAAAGAATTCCAAAGTACAGACACAGAAGGAAAACATTGCATAGTTTCTTGTGAGATCAGCAAATGACAGTGAAACCAGCAAGCAGACTCATGGGATGTAAGATAGCTGCATGGACTCAAAGTGTCTCTCCCTAAATATCTACTAATTCTGCGATTCTTCCAGTGGAGTCCACAGTGATTTCAGGGCAGAGTACTTGAATCTGTTCCTCTCTTAAGGCAGCTGGGTGAAGATGCCAGAGAGAAATGACAGCCAAGGGCCACTGAGAGCCCTGGTCAGAGTTGTGAATAGACAGAGGACACACATGGAAGCCCAGCATCTAGCTGAATCTGAGGTGGACCTTGTAGATTCTACAACATTCATGGCTATGTGATATTATTGGGCATTTCCAAAGTGTAGTGGTCATCACAGTCACCTGATAGGGTGAGATGATCGTGTCAGGATGGGATGGCAGAGTTCTGTCTGGCCTGTTTATATGGTCGTATCGATTTTTTTTTTTTTTTGAGACAGGGTTTCTCTGTGTAGCTTTGGAACCTGTCCTGGAACTCACTCTGTAGCCCAGGCTGGCTTTGAATTCACAGAGATCTGACTGCCTCTGCCTCTGGAGTGCTGGGATTAAAGGCATGTGCCACCACCACCCGGCTATATGGATGGTTTTGTGTTAATGGTCCCTGGCCTGTTTTGCAATCATCTGTGGATGTCCTTCTGCATCAGTGGCCAGAGCCGAGGTCCAGCAGAGACTGCTCATAACATAGCATTCATCACCAGGCATTTACAGGGCAGGTCTGCCAACATCTGACAGAGGAGAAGGTGGGGGAAGGCCATGCAGACACTCCCTCCGGAATTTCTCTCTAAATCCAAAATTATCCCAAAATAAGTTCAACAAAGTCTTCCATGAAAGAAAATCAAAATCTCATTGTAAAACTGGTATCGGCTCTATGGCGGGGACTCTATCAGCAGAAAAAGTCAAAGAGTTGAGAAATGTATCGGCAAAGTTTCCCTAAAAATAAAGCATGGGGATGACATGGGAGCAAAGAGGAGGGTAAGACATGACAGCATGCGGGAGCTGTGGGCTGCACTGAGGCTCTACCGCATGCACGATCAGAAGCCCGTAAGAGAAAGAGACTAAAGAACGGAGCAGAAGTACGGAAAAAAGTTAACAGCCATGCCTTGTTTTTCATACATTACAGAGACTAGATAAGCTGGCCCATCTGGCCCTCTCCCACTTCAAATACCCCAACTTCTGCTCACCTCAATTCCTGACTATCAAAAAAGAAAAGGGAAATGTTGAAAATGGCCAGAGGAAAAACGCTTACCTATCAAAAGAACAAAGAATACAACACAGCGGACTTCCCATGGGAGCCATGTGGGCAAGAGGTTGACCGAACGACTCTCTGAAGTGCCGAAAAAGGAAAACTGTGGACCAAGTCCTTCAGAACATCCTTCACAGGTGGAGTGAGCCTTAGGCAGCAGCTGGGGAAGGTTGGTCTCGCCTGGGTGTTTGTAACGCTGAGAAAGTAGCGCCCACTTTTCACTCATGATGCTGTGTGTTGTCTTGGGTTTTTATACGGCCGTTAGCTTCTGTAGACATACATATTTAAAGTTAGGGAAGGTGTATATATTGGGGGATGGACCGAGTATAACTGAAACACAGATGGGCCCAGAGATAATCATTATTAATGCTTGGAGGTGGGGGTGGTGGGACATTGCATCAAGGCTCATTAGAGAAAGTTTTATTTGTGAAAAATGAAGAACTTTGAAAAACAGACTCTCAGACAAACCAACCTGAGGCAACCTTCTTGCTGACAGACTCTGAGACACTTATGCAGCTGTTTGGACAAGCTTGCAGTTACACAGCATAGAACAAAATTAATGCAGGTAAAACAACACGCATCGTCCCCTAGCTCCAGCTGATGTAGAACAGAGGTCAGCAAGCACTTTCTCGCTGTGGCAGGGTGGATATTTTGAGTTTCACAGGCCAGATGGTATGCTACCAGCACCCACTCCACTCTCAGCCCTGCGTGAAAGTCGCCATATTGAACGTGTCAACAAACGGCATGGCCATGTGCCAATAAAGCTTTATTTACAAAAACAGCCTGCTGCCGCTGCTTTGCTGACCCCTGCTCCATAAGATAACCAAGAGGAAATGGGGAGTAATGGTGCGTGTAAAGGCAAACCACAGCAGTGGCAAGCCTGCCAACAGACCATCCTGGGCTGCCTGTGACAGTGACTCCAGATTATCAGTTTATGACCGGATTTAGAGTCACCATAAAAACCGCCCCAATGGGTGTGTCTGTAGGGGAATTTCCAGAGAGATTTAACTGAAGAGGGAGGACTGTCTTGAATGTGGGCAGCGCCATCACATGGGCTGGGGTCACAGAATGAATAAAAAGAAGAAAGGGAGTTGAGAGCTGAGCACCAGCATCCACCTCTCTCTGTTTCCTGACGGTGGTGGTGGTGGTGGTGGTGGTGGTGGTGGTGGTGGTGGTGGTGGTGGCGGCGGCGACCAGCTCCTTCACACTCCAGCCGCCACAGCTAGAGCTGCGCTCCCCACCACAGCTCAACCTGTGAACCAAACAAACCCTTCTCTCCTTACATTCCTTTGACCAGGGGTCTCGCCACAGCTATGATAGAAGTCATTGACACGCTACCTGTGGAGTGGCTTAGCATTGTTGCGTATAAATATATAATCATATAATATATTGTTAATCTTAGGGTAATCATTAGCTTTTCTTCCTTTTTTGTGCTCATTCTAATTTTTTTCCCAACATAGTATTTTTCTGGATTAATTGGGAGTATGACATAATGCACTCTGGTCCCATTTACTTCCCAGTCCTCCTAGGTCCACCTCCACCTTTGTGACTTCCCCCAAAGGAAAAAAAAAAAGAACAGAAAACACAAAACAGAACAAAACAAACAAACAAACAAACTCCTCCAATTTGTGTTGCCCATATACTCACTGGAACATGGTCAAATTCCCAGTGGCCAGCCCCTTAAGAAAACAGAATCCTCCCCCAATCCCATCCCCTGCCGGGAACCATCAATTGTGAAGAGACACACTTCAGGATCCCTATCACAACTTTTAAGAGTTCTCTTCAATGGCTTCCTGTTGAGACTGTTTCTTGGGGCAGAGGTTGTCATAGAAGATTTGTATGTCTCTCATTCTCCACTGTGACTCTGTAGTCATCGATAACACTGCGAAAGAAGGTCCCTTGCCCTTTACAGTCAGCGGCAGCATGGATCACGAACTTCTGCATGGTTTCCAGTGACAGCACGGACCACAGACATCCACATGGCCTCCTGTGACAGCACAGACCACGGGCATCAACACAGCTCTCAGCCACAGCACAGACCACGGGCACCATCATGGCCATCAGAGGCAGCACAGGCTGTAGACATGGCATGCAGCAGCCTGGGGCTCACATGAATATTTCTTTAAAAAAAAAAAATGGGCTGAGGAGGTGCTTGGCCAGTAAAGCCCCGGCCATGCCTGCCCGGGGACCGGAGTTCAGTCTCTGCAGCCCACGTGAAGGTCGGAGAAGACAGACTGCACAGAGCTGTCCTCTGACTTCTGCACACGCCACTGCGGCACACACTCACATAGAACGAAGAACTGTAATCCTCAGTGCATCCAGGGCTGGGGAGACTGCTCAGTGGGAAGTGTCTAAGCAAGCATGAGACACTGAGTTTGAATCCCTAGCGCTCTTGACTGTGTGTGCCTGTAACCCCAGTGCTATGGAGGGGCAGAGGCAGGAGGATCCCTGGGGCTCTCTGGCTGCTAGTTTAGCAAGACTTCCTCCGTTGGAGTCTTGTAGCTGAAGTTTTCTCCAGTCCTGCCTGGCCCACGGTCAGGACAAAGCTCTCTCACCTGCCAGTCCCGCAGCCACTCAGACCCAACACAGTAAACACACAGAGACTTATATTATTTAAACTGTTTGGCCTAATGGCTCAGGCTTCTTGCTATCTAGTTCTTACGTCTTAAATTAACCCATTTCTATAAATCTATACCTTGCCACATGGCTTGTGGCTTACCAGTATCTTACATGTTGTTACTCATGGAGGCAACTGGCAGCGTCTCCTGACTCAGCCTTCCTGTTCCCAGAATTCTCTTCTCTGCTTGTCCCGCCTATACTTCCTGCCTGACTACTGGCCAATCAGCATTTTAATTATACAGAGCGATATCCACAGCAGAGTCTTCTCTCTCTGGCAATTACTGCTGCCTTGGGGAGGGTCGAAGGAATCTTGAAACTTTCTAATGAGACTTTACCCCTAAGACTCAAAATCCACTAACAAGTAGACTCACAACAGCCATCCTCAAACATTGCAAACCAGGGCCTCTACCCAGACAACCATGACTAGGCCCACCCCAGACTCTCTGGTCCACCCTCGTGCCAGCTACCTGGTGGCTTTGCCTTCTCCATGCAGTTTTGGAAAAGCAAGCGGAGCCTCAAAACTTCCCTCCTTTCTCTGCAGACGGCAAGGTTCAGAGAAGGTGGGCCCCTACTCACAGTCACACAGCAGTAGGCAGGGTCTGGATTTGCCACCAGGAATTCGACCCATGTTTTATCCTGTGTCTGGGATAGAACGGCCAAGCAGGGATACAAGAACAAATTGCTGGCAGCTGCCAGAGGCCACCATGAAAAACTAGTGGCCTCTTCCTCTTGGAAAAAGTGGGAGAGGTTGGGGGGTCTTCCTGGAGGGGGGGAGAGGACAGGTCTCTTCCTACCCTTTTGACTAAGGAGAGGATGACACTGGGGCCATCGCTTCCACTAGCCTCCCACATCCTTGCCATGCCCATCCTGAGGCCCCATATTGTCTGACACACCCTCAACTCCTCTGCTAGGGTGGCTCTGGGCTCACTTTTCCAAGTTACCCGTGCTTGCCTACCCCAGGGCCTTTGCACTCCCTATTCCTCCACTAACTCAATACTGGCCAGAATATCTATCTGGGATTCCACCCCTGCAGTGTAAACCAGGACATCTGCTGGACATTCTCAGAACTGCAGCAAATGCCTCGTTGGGAGCCCTGTGACACAAGGGTTAACTTGGCTTCTAACAGTGTACCAGCTCCTCCGCCTGCCGCTATGTGACCTGGGACCAGTGGCTTAGCCTCTCTGTGTCTTTGTCTCCCAACGTATGGGGTGAGCATGATGCAAGTCACTGAACTGCTACATGCAGAATCCTCTGCTTGGGGAGCTGGACGGAAGGGCAAAAGCTCATCATTAGCACAATCATAGAAGGGGCTGCCCTATGGGACTTGCCAAAGTCTAAAGACGCACTGCTCTGTTCCCTGAAAGATACCAGCCTAGTCCTGGTTCATGGGTGCTGCCCGGACTTCACTTCTGTGGTTGTGGTGTGTGAGGAACAATCCCAAACCAGCTGCCCCAGACAGGTCAGCCTTGGTGAGTGTACTGAGCAGGTGTCAGGACAAAGGAAGCAAAGGCTCTGCCTTCTGGACCTCCTGCGGTGGTTGGAGGAGGGATGCATGCAGGCCACTAGGTGCAGAGTTAGCGATGAGGTCAAAGTGCAGGGCAGGGAGTTAGTCCCCTAGAGAACCCCAAGGACACCTTCACCACAGGCAGTAATACAGCAGCCAGGGTTAGGAAGGACGAATAGGAGTTTGCCCTTCGCATAAAGGTGGTCAAGAAAATGGACTAGCAGTGCAAAGGCTCATGGGAGTAATACCCGCATGGTTTGTTCAAATGAACATAGTGTATTGTGTACGTAGTATTGTGTTGTTAGTACGGATGTGCAAGGGAAGGGAGGGAAAGACATCAAGCTGGTGAACCATGGGGGCCACATGGTTCAGAACCAGAGCGGCCACATGCCATGGGGAGGAGCACCAGGCCTATTCCGTAGGCTGGGGATGCACTGAGGATCCTTACCGGAACAGGGACAGGTAGGAGAGTTGGTGCTGGGTGGGTGGAAAGGTAAGATGCCAGGGTAGAGGCTACTCTAAGGCCTAGCTGAGGATCCAATGAGCAAGGCCAGGGCTGCTCCACTGATCTACCAGCCCAATGAGCTTGGGGTTGAGAGAAAGGAAGTTCCCAAATGCTCACAGAAGATGGATGAGCATGTTGCAGTAGGTCACTACGGGACACACAAACACATGTCCAGCAAGGGGAGTCCAGAGGCAGCATGCAGAGAGGGAGGTCACAGCCCAGTAAGGGGTCAAGGAGGCCCACCTGCCAAGGTTGTGACCACACACTAGAGAGCCTGCTGGAGTGACCAGAATGTGCTGTCCCTGCCCAATGCTCGTGGTGGTATAGCTGTAGCTGCTCATTAGAACTCCTCAGTCTCCCACTTCCCCTGACCCCTCCAAGAGCGCTACTCACACCTCATAGGCCTGCCTTTACTAAGGGGAGAAGGGGACTTAGCAGGCCCACACTGATAGGTGTTTTAACTACCCCATCAATTTGCCTCTGGCCTTCAGCCTCCCCTGTCACACACACAGCATTGCCCCAGCCTAGCCTGCCCAGACCCACCATCCTTCAAGGAAAGAACAGGAGGGTTCCTGTTGTCTTCCATGCTCTTCGACATGAAGAAGAGGAAATACGCCTCAGAGCCAGCAGGCTCCCATACTGAGTCTCCTGCCACACAGGTCCAGGATCGCCAGAGCCCTGACTTCATATTGTCATTGTGCAGGTGACCAGTCAGTACCCAATGGGGGGAGGGGCAGGGCACTCAGCCTTTCTACCTCCTAGATCCTTCTAGGTGACACTGTCCCAGAGAGGGAGACAGAAGGACACAGTCAAGTGTCCAGAGAACCTGGAGACACGGCCTGGTCCCAGGCATCTCAGCTGTATGGGGGACATGTTCTCACTGGAGGAACAAAGGCAGCTGAGCTCAGTAAAGGTCAAACCAGGGCGGAAGACAGAATGGATAGAGTCCTATGACCAGCAAAGGTTTCCCAGGGATGATAAAGTCAGGACAGGGAAGGTTCTTCCAAGGGTGTCCCACATCCCATGGAGGGGCTAGTCACCAACACCCACAAGCTGCCCACGTTCCTGCCTGCCACCAGGATGTCTCTGGCATCTGATCCATGAGAAGCGGCTGCCTGTCATCAGTGCAGGCCCTTAATTAGGCAGTAATTGGCTCTCTAAAGATATTTATTGACTTCAAGTGTCTATGTAATCAGATGTGTCTCACACAGTTGAAAAGGCTCGTTAATTTTTTAATAATTAAGTGGCACTTAATGAAACAGGAATAATTGTCCAGCTTCATCTATGCAAAACCTTTCTCAAAGACACGTGACTCAACAGACCACTACAGCCATCACAGGCCCAGGCAGGGGACAAATCAGCTATCTTCAGACTCCCAAGACCCACCTGTCTTAGTCACAGGGCAAGGGGTAGGTGATGGGTCCCAGGGAAGATGTCTTCCTTGGAGACAGAACAAGCTCATAGGAGACAGAACTCAGGTTCACCAGAGCCCCAGGCTGCCCAGGCCCAGGTCACCAGCCCATCCCTGCTCATGGCAGGTGGAGATGAGATGGCCTGGCTCAGCTGAGATGAGACTATCATGCACCCAACACTCCACAGCCATGGGGTGCTGGTGATTCTCAGATAAGGAAACTGGGGTACACATCTACACATCGCATTCCTGCACACCCTCAAACTATGCACACCTGCTTACACAGTCAAAATATGCACACCCACATATAAATACACATCTGTGCAGTAACACACCTGCATACCCCCAACCCCCTCCCACACACTTGCAAGACATACATGTGTGCATCCACATGCCATTCAAACTACACACCCGCACATCTATACATTGACACAGAGACATGTTCTGGCTCTCCTGAAGACTGGCACCCTCATGAAGCAGGTGGGTAATCAGTGACAGACCCAGTCATAATCTTGTGCCCCATCCCCACCAGGGCCCAGATGCCTTCACTCCAATGAATTAAGCACTTTTTAAACACTTTCACCTTCATTCAGTAGTTAAAGTAAAATTGTTACAGATTCTGAATGGCATAGAAGTTCAGAGCAGGCTTGAGTCCTGTAGCCACAGACAGGTCCACTAGCCGCCCTGGGACTCACGGACCTCGACATGCCCTTCCGCCCCTTAAGGATAGGCTAAGCCCCGTCCACATCACGTCTACAGCTCTACTCATCTGGGGACAAACTCTGTCCTGGCCTGGCACAAGGTTGCTGGTGCCCTCAATAGACCTAAGCATAACTGAACATCTTATGTTTTGCTGCAGAAATGTCAGTGTGTTCTGTATCAAGGAACAGGTGGTGTCACCCCTTTCAAATACTGAGTGGGCCCCAGCATTAAAAAAAAAGATGAGGAGCGATGACTGGCATACCTCTCTTGGGCTTGGGAGATGCAGGGCAGACAGATGGCAGGTGGCCAGGTTCTGTGCCTGGCTGACTTGGGGTCGAGTCTGGCTGAACTCAAAGCCCTGAACTGGATGATCTTTATCCAGCAGGGGAAGGAGTCAGCTGAGTTCTGCAAGGCCATCGGTGTCTGGATGCCTGTGTGATGATTTCCAGAAAATGCTGGAGGAAAAGTGCAGCTCCCCTCCCCAAGCAGCTGTGGTGATGGGCAAGCAGGTGCTCTTCCCAGGTTGAGGAGGCGCTGGTCCTCCTTCTCAAGGCTGCGGCTCAGCCCTGAGAGAACCAAGAGGGCTGTATTAAGACACTTGGTACAGAGAGGGGCTGGCATACAGTGAGGCTTATGAACATTGAAGGTGGGGCGGAGGGGGCTCTGGAGCTTCAAGTTCCTGTCTACAGGAGCCATCCAGGGCCATCTGTCTCCCTCCACGCCCAGAATGTCACGGCCTCATTTAGCACATTCATGAAAAGGAAATGGATAAGCTTTGTGCCATTCAAAGGGCCATGAGCAATGAGCACCATCCACCTACCAAGGCATCCATGCATCCTGCACCACTGGGACCAGGACTGTCTATCTCTCTCACAGCCTACATTTCCCAGATCAACGGAACATGGTGCCTGAGGCCACAGGAAGTTGGTGCCCCACAAAGGAAGTCCTTCCTGGAATCCACACCCTTGAGGGGAAGGCTTCCACGGAATGGTGAACTTGCCACTACTGGCAGTTTTTTTGGTACTTGGATCTTGAGGTGACCTAGATAGTATTGACTCCCTTTCACCTATGAAGTCGGGGACTCTGTCACCTGGCTTTGCTCAGAGGCAACAGCTGGAATCGGAGGTCTTGGGGCTTAGTGTTTGCCCATCACCTCCCGATGTATTCCTCAACCAAGAAAAGGGGCTGAGTCAACCCTGTCCCTCCAGGCCCCACGGCAGGGACTTCTGTACAAAGCATACTAGGCTGGCCTAGTCGCACAGTGTGCAGTCCTCAGTGGCGCCTCTGGGATGAGATTATTTGGGGGGGGGGGCAGATGGGGAGGCCTTCCTAGGCATGCAGGTGGAACCAGAGAGGTTTCCCACACAAATCTAAACAACAGCCTGCCACTTGTAGGAACCAAGCTGCTTCCATGGGAATCCCCCCACTTGATTTTGGAATGCTGGTCTTCTGTTCTGAACAATTTTCAACAGGCCCGCCCTAATTACAGGGGCACTCTGAAATCAGATTAACAAACGGGCCACCGGACCCTTCCCAGAAGACCCTGCAGTAGGCACAACACTCTCTGGCATGTGCCATGTGCTGACTCAGCGCCAGGCGGGGTTCCAGGATACACAGTACAGCTCCCCAGGCTGGGGGAAGGGGCACACCTGCTGCAGACCCTGGCGGCCAGCAACAGAGCTGGCATGGGAACTGCTCCAGCATCCTTTCCCAATAACCATACAGTTCCCCACCTACATGTCTGTGCCCTAGCAAGGCTCCCATCAGGACCAAGAGACCTCACGGACTAAACAGGCAAGAGTCTAGCTCCCCGGGGGCTTGCCTGGCTTCTCTCCCTTTAGACTGCCTAGCATTCTGCTGGCTATTGGTGACAGAAGGAGAAGGGTTACAGACCCTGCTACCAGACCTGAGCACACAGGAGTGACCTCTTGCCTTGATTAATGCCCAGCATCTCTGCCTCTAGCAAGGCAGGAAACTCTAGAAACACTGAGGAGCACCCAGCTCCCTAGATGTGTCCCTGAGGGGCTGGAGCAGGGCACAGTCGTGGATGACCATGGAGGGTGGTCTGGACAGGCTGGGATGGGAATGACTCTGTAAAGGTCCAAGGGTCAAATGGCTGACCTGGCAGCCAGGCCTGCAACTTGGTTTGGAATTCCTGAGCCCTGAGTTTGACTCTTACTTGCTCCTACCTGGTCTGAGCCTCCTTTTCCCCACTGGAAGCCTGGAGGCTCTGATGCTATATAACGTATGGACATGCTCTGTGAAGGTAGATGCTACCTAGGTGTTGGGCAATGGGGTTCCTGGCCCTGAAATTCTGTATACATCAGCCCGGGACTCATCTGGACCCATATGTATAAAAGTCTGAGGAAGATGCTTGGTTACAGGGAACAGGCAGAGCACCTGGAGACAATGTGTCCTGAGAGATGAAAGAAAGACACACCAGTGCTGAGGGTGGGCTAGGCAGAGAAGCTGCAGAGACCTCCTGTCTAGGACACTGGCAATTTCTTCACTCCAAATGTCAGGCAAAGCCGTCTCTCCGTTCATGTGGGCTCAGCCTCGATCTACCCAGGCCTGCATGGTCTGTCTTCTCCAGGCCACCAGAGCTCAGCTCTGGCTCTGACATCTGAAGTGTGTGTACATGGTGGAGTGGACAGGCTGAGTGGCCCTGAGGCTGAGGGCCAAAGTGTGAGGGCACTGCCCCTCTGAGGAAGAGCTGAGCGTGTGTGTGTGTGTGTGTGTGTGTGTGTGTGTGTGTGTGTGTGTGTGTGTGTGTGTGGTCATGGTATGACACAGAATCGTGGCCTGTGACTGACCTGGCTGCTATGGTCAGCCATCAGGCATTAGTTCACCTTCTGCCCCTGGGCAGGATCTCACCAGCACAGGCCTGGGAAGCCAACCTCTTGCTGAGTGAGTCTGAGTCTGTTTGAAGAACATCGTGAATATAAAATAAGAAAGTTCATGAGTCCATGAGAACTGAGGTCTGTCAGACTCCCCTGCACCCCCATTTCACAAGAGGCCTTTGCAACAATTCCTCAGATATCCCCAAACACATCCTCAGCCGTCCAAGTGGTATTGTGTTCAGAGGTCTCCTGAGATGCAAGGACTCCTCTGTCTGCCTTCCTGTCCTCCTTGTCAGCTCTCTCCAGGTTCTCTGCTGTCCTGCACTTATTCCCTGAGGAGCTCCCTATGCTTTCTGGAAGTCAAAGGACAGGAGTGATCCCTAGGAGAGTCCCTGAACCCAGATCTATGGCTCTAAACCTAGTTTCTGCAAAACTGGACTCTAGGTGGGTCTGCCTATGTGAGACGGAGGTGGCCAGCAGCCAGGCAGGAACACTCCCATCATGCCATCATTCTGGAGACCCAAAACACCACAGCAAATCAGAAATGACCACTCTGGCAGTTCTAAGCACAGGCCCTCCTGGGCACCTGTCACTCACTGGTCAGGGCCTGAGCTGGAGAACATCTGTTTTTTCCAACAGCTGGCAGATCCAATAGTGGAGACAGAACAGTATCCAGTTGTCTGATGAATGCTGACAGTTGAGTCCCAGTGTGTATGTGACTTCCTCTCTTGGATCACAGATGAGCCAATGGCAAGAGATGCCTGCCCTCTGTTCCGCCTGGTTGGTGGGAAGAGATGCTGTACACAGAGGCAGGGGTTGGTCTGCATCTCAGGATGTCATACAGTCAGCAGTTGGCAGACCATGGCCTGTGTTGAAGTGGATACAGCGCACTGCTGGAGCATGGGACTGGAGTCCAGAGCCAAGAAGCCAGGGCCTTCAGACCAGCTGTGTATGTAAAACTCAGGAAGGCTTTGGCCACTGCTGCAGTCAACAAACTGAAATGATACACAGGAGGGACTTGACTGCAATACCGGCAGGGATGGCTTCTGAGCACGAGCTCTGAGAAGTGCTGGAGGGGAACTATTGATCCCTAGTCCATGCTCTGCTGAGACCAGAAGCACTGTGTCCTGGGCCAGACTTGGGCCAAGCCTTTCAGGGATGGATCTGTTCCCTGGCAAAGGTGCCAAGTTCAGGATCAGCCCAACCATAGGTCCATTGGCGACTGAGCCACCCTTGCCCCAGGCCTCTAGCAAAGAAAGCACCAGTGCTTGGGATCTAGTCCAGGGGTCAGAGTCCCTGTGATCAGCACATGATGATGCTGGAGCCATAGACTCAAGACATTGCTCCCACAAAGGTGAGTATTAAGAAAACTGGACAAAGTCAATGAAAGTCTCAAACCTGGATACTCGTTGGAACTGTTTGCAGCCCTTGGGGCATGAGGAGGCTGGCTGACGTGTCTGTGCTCTGGCTAGGTTTGTTCAGCATGCGTTTGGGCCCAAAGAGAATGTTTGATTCCTAGAGGCTGCTCTGTAGCCCCAGCCTCACCACCGTGGCATCTGAGGTGGCCTGATGCCATTGAGCCACTGCATGCCAGATCTGACTTTGGAGGGGATGTTTGCTGCTGCTCCTTGGAAGACTCTGCTTTGGAAGGGGTGGGGCCCAGGCAAGAGCAAAGGAGAGGACTGAGGGTCTAGTAGAGAAAGAACCTGGATCACAGGGACCAAGTTACGAGAGACACTTTAGAGACACTTTACTAGTCTCCTTTCTGGGCTCTCTTTCACTTCCTTTTCTTTGCCTGTGCATCAGGCAGCACTAGCTTGAGGTCTGGAAACCTGGAGGGATCCATTCCCTGCCCCCACCTGCTCAGCCAATGTGTTTTGGGCCTTGGTGCAGGATGCTGTCTAAGCCTCTATGCAGCTAGGTCCAGGTTCAAAGACAGTGACTTCATAGTCCAATAACAGCATGGGCATCAGCAAAGGTGTGGCCCAGATTAGAGGTGGATCTTCCCACCACAAAAGATCCAGATTAAAGTCCTTCCTACTTTAAATGATTTAATTAAGAAAAAAAAGTCCCTCACAGGTGTACCCAGCTGCTTGGGGTTTAGTTAATTCCAGATGCAGTCAAGTTAACAACCAACACAGCCTATCACAAGTCCACCCCCGTCAGTTTGACACACAATCGTATCTCCTTATGTCATGCTTAATTTCCACATGAAAACAATAACCAGGGCATTATTATACCTGACATAACTATCTCATGTACAATCACAAACACATTATATATTTAACCAGGTTATAATTATCCCTAACATGATATAACTATCCCTCATGCAACCTCAAACACACTATAAATTTAGAATAGGCGAGAATGTCCCTTGAGAGATATTCTTTTAGTATCAAAAACTTAGATGTGATAATCACTGATGTTCTCTTAATTGATGTTACATTACATGATAAAGATGGAGGAAAGAAAACACAAATATCTGTACAAACACATGCTTCACAAAATAGGATGGAAACATTCATGCCAATTATAATCCTTGTTTCTGCAACTAGTCACATGGCCTCAGCGGCTGATTAGAACTACAGTCCTCTACTACCCATTCTGTATTTCCTCCACGGCAGGTTTTTCTAGAAGAGTGACCCACATCTTCATTCTTGAAGAGTCTGTGCCGTTTGTCATCCTGCCTGGATGAGCTTGCTGTAGTTTCCCATTGACTTTAATCAGAGGACATGGTAGCACCAAGAGACGCCCTAAAGGATCTCCTGCACTCCAGACATAATCTTTCTTACCTCCATTGTGAAGAAGCAATTCAATTTCTCCTTGGTAATCTAGATCAATCACTCCTCCTAACACGGTTATTCCTTCCTTTGCCTGTTGGCTTAAGGGCATCAGAAGCCCAAAGTTGACTGGGAAAGTCTGAGCTTCCAGTTCAGTGGAATGTTTGTTGGGGTTCCTGGTAGGAGCACTCCTCACTCTGGAACCAAAACTTCTAGGCCAGCAGAACTTAAGATTGTGGGAACAGGAAGCAAAATTTCCTAGTGGGTCACTAGGGGTGACAGTGAGTGGAACTATTCCCTTTTACACCCATTCCTAGGACTGAGGATCCTAGCTATGGGGGAAACCATCCCATATATTGGATGCTGATTGAAAGCATATACCACCTTCTGGAGACCCCTGCCCCAGCCCTCCAAGCTGCTGCCGCCTAATTGGCCCTGTAACTGTGTCTTCAAAAGGCCATTCCATCTTTCTATCAGGCCAGCTGCTTCAGAATGATGGAAACATAGTAAGACCAGTGGATCCCATGATCATGGACCACTGTTGCGCTTCTCTGGCTGTGAAATGAGTTCCTTGGTCCAAAGCCATACTGTGTGGAATACCTTGATAGTGGATAAGGCATCCTGTAAGTCCATGATGGTTTTGGCAGAAGCATTACACTCAGGAAAGGCAAATCTATAACCAGAACAAGTATCTACTCCAGTAATGACAAAGCATTGTCCTTCCCACAGAGGAAGTGGGCCAATGTAGTATACCTGCCACCAGGTCACTGATTGGTCACTCCAGGGAATGATGTTATATATATGGTCTCTGCTGCTGCCAGATCTGGCACTCAGCAGCAGCTGTAGCCAGGTCAACCTTGGTGAGTGGCAGTCCATGTTGTCAAGCCCATGCATAACCTCCATCTCTGCCAGCATGGCCACTTTGTTCAGGGCAATGGCATGGATGGCTGGGGAAAGCAGCTGACTGTCCACAGAACTGGTCATCCTATCTATTCGATTATTGAACTTCTCTTCTACTGAAGTCACCTTTTGATGAGCATTTACATGGAACACAAATATCTTCACATCCTTCACCCATTTGGAGAGATCTATCCACATACTTCTTCCCCAGATATCTTTCTCATCAATTTTCCAATCATGCTCTTTCCAGGTCCTTGACCATCCAGCCAATCCATGGGCTATAGCCCATGAATCAGTGAACAATTGCACATCTGGCCATTTCTCCTTCCAAACAAAATGCATGACCATGCGTACTGCCCAAAGTTCTGCCCACTGTGAAGATTTCCCTTTGCTGGTGACTTTCAGGGTTGTCCCAGAAAGGGGCTGTAATGGTACAGCTGTCACCTTCTTGGGTTGCCTACATAGTGTGCAGAACCGTCAGTAAACCAGGCCATAGTCTTCTCTTTCTCAGTCAACCAATCATAAGGAACACCCTGTGAGGCTATAGGAGCATGCTTAGCAGTAGATGGCATTGTAACTGGAGTGGAAACCATAGGCATTTGGGCAACTTTTTTATATAACTTGCTTGTGTCTTCATGCTTAGGCCTGATCTCACACACACACACACACACACACACACACACACACACACACACACACACACACACACACACATATATCACTTACATTTGTTAATGAATTGCTACTATGCACATCCTACTCTATGACTTGGTGGGTCAGATAACACCCAGTTCATGATGAGCAGTCCAGGTCACATGGTAACTTGGTGGCCCATTGTCAAACATTCAGTTTTCACTTAGGCCCAATAGCAGGCCAAGAGCTGTCTCTCAAAGGGAGAATAGTCATCTCCAGATGGTAGTAGAGCCTTGCTCCAAAATCCTGAAGGTCTCTTCTGTGATTTACCTATAGGGGCCTGCCAAAGGCTCCAAACAGCATCCCTATCTGCCACTGACACCTCAATTACCATCAGGTCTGCTGGATCACATGGTCCAAGTGGTAGAGCAGCCTGCCGAGCAGAAGAGCCTTCTCCTGTCCCAGGCCCTACACCCCAGTGAGGAATGTGCTGTCTCCAGAATCCAAATAGGCCCACTAAATGTTGTGCTTCTTTCTTGGTGGTGGGAAGGACCAAGTGCAATAACTTATCCTTCACCTTAGATGGAATATCTCTGCATGTCCCACACTACAGGACTCCTAAGAATTTCACTGAGGTAGAAGGCTCTTGAATTTTGGTTGAATTAATTTCCCATCCTCTGATGTGCATATGTGTTACCAACAAGTCCAAAGTGGTTGCAATGTCCTGCTTTCTTGGTCCAGGCTGAATAACAGCATCACCACAGTGAGCCAATGTGGTATTTTTGTGGGAGAGACAGATGATGGAAATCCCTTCTAACTAAGCTATGACACAGGGATGGAGAGTTAATATACCCTTGAAATAATATGTAAAGGTGTACTGCTGGCCTTACCAACTGAAAGCAAAGCTTCTGGTGATCCTCACGGACAGGTACCAAGAAAAAGACATTTGCTAGATCCATAGCTGCATACCAGTACCACCAGATGTGTTAATCTGCTTAAGTAAGGACACCACATCTAGTACAATTGGAGTCACTAGTTGATTGAGTTTTTGAGAGTCAACTGCCATTCTCCATAATTCATCTGTCTTCGGCACTGGCCCGATAGAAGAGTTAAATGGAGATGTGGTGGGAACCACCACCCCTGCATCTTTCAAGTCCTTGATGGTGGCACTAATTCCTGCAGTTCCTCCAGGGGTGCAATGTCGTTTTGATTCACTATTTTCCCTGGCAGAGACAACTCCAAAGTCTTCCATTTGGCCTTTCCAACCACAATAGCCCTCATTCCACAGGTCAAGGAACCAATGTGAGAATTCTGCCAACTTCTAAGTATATCTGTCCCAATCATACATTCTGGGACTGAAGAAATAGCCACAAGATGAGTTCTGGGACCCACTGGACCTAGTGTGAGTCAGACTTCAGCCCAAACTCCATTCATCACCTGGCTTCCAATAAGCTCCTACTTTAACTGGAGGGTCACAGTGTTTTTTGGGGTCTCCTGGAATCAGCATCAGTTCAGAACTAATATCCAATAGACCCCAGAAAGTCTGACTGCTTCCTTTACCCCAGTGTCAGTTATACTTGTAAAAGGCTATAGGGCCCTTCCAGGGAAGGACTGGAGAAAGGCTAACATTGAAACTCTTAGGTATTTTTATCAAGGTCCTTTCTTGGGGGAATCTAGCCATCCCTTAATTCAAGGGTTCTGGGTCTGCAAACTGGCTCAAGTCTGGAAATTGGTTCATGGGCCAAGATTCCCTTTTGCCAGGATCCAGTGTAGCCTTTCTATCATTTGTTTGAGAATTTTTCCGCTTATACAGATCAAACAAAAATGCAATAGGCTTCTTATCTATTTCATGCCTGGAAACACCATGATTGATTAGTCAGTACCAAAGGTCCATATGAGTCATGCCACCATAAAAATCATTTTGCCTGTGCTGCCCATTATGGGTCAGGCCATTATGGGCATTACTTTGTCCGTGCTGCCCATTACAATAACTACAATCACCGTGCCTTTGGCGATTCAGTGCTGCCACCTGGCCCCTGCTACTTTGGGGCCCAATTAAACTCATTGTATTTAATTCATCCAACTGAGCAGCAGTGACTCCAACCCTAAGGTCTGGTTCAAGGAAAAGAGCTACAACAAAGCCTTTCAAATGCGCTGGTGTCCCTCTGTGCTGGCTGGTCTATGTCAACTTGACACAAGCTCGAGTCATCTAAAGGAGGGTACCTCAACTGAGAAAATGCCTCCATGAGATCCAGCTGCAAGGCATTTTCTTAATTACTGATTGATAGAGGGTCCAGCCCATTGCGGGTGGTAATATCCCTGAGCTAGTGGTTCTGAGTTCTATAAGAAAGCAGGCCAAGCAAGCCACAGGGAGCAAGCCAGTAAGCAGCACCCCTCCATGGCCTCTGCATCAACTCCTGCCTCCAGGTTCCTGCCTGACCTCCTTCAATGATGAACAGCAATATGGAACTGTAAGCTGAAATAAACCCTTTCCTTCCCAACTTGCTTTTTGGTCCTGGTGTTTTGTAGCAGCAGTGGAATCCCTAAGACACCCTCTCACCATTTTGAGTCTTATAGGGTTAGTAAAGGGCATGTCTTCTGGGCCTTCCCATTGTGGAGGATTAGATTTGACACAGTGGACCTAGTCTAGCATTGAAATTTCCCTGAGCCTTCAGATCCCTTCATCAACACTAAGCCAAGGGATATCAGGCATCTCCAACTCCTTCTCAGTAGGCCATCTTTTGACGAATGCTTCAGCCAATCATTCCAATAAACTTTTGACACCTTTTTTTAATTGTGGAAGCTCCCATATGAAACCAAGACTCTCCACTCAGTGGGCCCACATCAATAAACTCAGCCGAATCCAGTTTTTAGGCCCTTTCAACATTATCCACCACACCCTTAAAGTAAATCCATTCCCACACATATTCTCCGGATTTCTGCTTGAATGAATGAGCAAACTCACTAACTCTTTAGTAGTGTAGCACTCCTCCTCATGGACTATACTTTCTGTCTCCCCTCTAGGAGCCTGCTTAGTCTTGAGTCTGGCTATAGGTCCAGAGAAACTATTAGTGGGCCCTGAGGGACATCAGTATTGTCTTCCCTGGCATCTCCTTCAGAGAAAGTGACTGCTGGTTTAGCAGACAATGAAGGATTCATTTCCTCAGTCAACAGCAGAAAAAGGCAATATTGCAGAGGGTGGTATGGGAGTACTTCTTCTGCAAGGGGGAGAGACTCCTTAGGTGAGATAAACCCTTGAGAATCTGAGGGTTCAGAACTCTCCGTTCCAATAGGGTCCTCCCACGCAGCCCCATCCCGAGTTACTGGATCCAACTCTTTATCAGTTAATGCCCTTACTTTGGCCACCAAGAAATGCCCTCTGAGGCCGGGACTTGAATTCTCACTGCAGTTCAGCCAACCTTACAACAAGGGCTTCCACTTGATTTTCTGCAACTTGAGCTCAGTGGCTGCTGGAGAGTGAATTCTCTCCCAGGGCACACTTGGTAACCTTTAGACTGTTGGTGCACATCTGGAACAGGTCCGTCTTTTTACTGAGTTCACTGATGTCCTTCACCATACTCTGAGATGCTAGAAGTCGGTTAATTTTTATCATGGAGCTCATCCTTTTCCTTTGTCAATGTACCCAGAGATGCTAGGAACATTAGCATTCTCCTCCTTTTTCCACAAACTGTCAAAAGTTTTATAAACAAGTCACCACATTACCTCTCACAGTCGATGGATCGGGATAATCAAATGCATTTCTCTCAAATTTGTAACATACTTACTCTCCTCAGGTGGGTAACTGTCCTGGGTTGCAGACTGTACCCTCATTAGATGGTGTCATACTATCAGGTAGATGGCAGCCTGTGCTGCTCCACAGGGTTCCAGGGTTCCTCCACCCTAAGCACCCTGTCCTCAGCCCAATATGGGTAACAACAGCATGCCACTGACTGGCAGGCAGTCTGAGAGCAGTCCCTGGTATCTGCAGACTGTAAGCGCCAGCGTCTCCTTACAGGTGATGGATGCGAATAAATGAGCAACCCACCTGAGCGAACAGGAGGAGCCAGGGATGCTTCTTAAAGAAAGGCACATTGCTCACAGGAAGAGCCAGGAAATGGGGCCATTTGTTTCATTCTCTTCGAGGTGGCAAATATGTCACTGCCTCGCCAGAGGTGCCTGAAATGTCAAAGAGCAGCTAGATGCTGGGGGCAGCAGAGATCCTCAGTGGCTTTCTAAGGGTGGGCTGCGCCCTGCAGCTTCATCCATAGGTCTTCTCATGACCTCTACACACCCCATCCCAGAATCCCAAGGTCTGTGAGAACCGCTTCCTCCTATCCATAGCCTGGCTCAGCTGTTCAACACACCCATCAGCCCTGCAGCCAAGCCTCCAGCTCCACAGACTCCCAGGGACGTCCGCAAGAACCTGCTTTCTTCCCTCACCGTCCTCCTGTGTATGAAGATATTACGATATTGATCCCAGACCCGCATGGTGCCGGCTCCATTCATCACTGCCCTGGCTGGGAAGTAGCAATTACTGGAGCCATTGATTGTCCTTAAGCCACTGCCCCAGACCAAAGCCCAACTGGCCCAGGTGTTCAGAAACACCGGGGGGCAGGCAGGAGGGAAAGGGGCCAGCAGCTGGAGAGAGCTACTTTGTGCTCTGCAATGTGCTGTAACTATAGACATCATCACAGGGGCCCCCAGCACAACTCCCAGGAAAAAGAGAGGCCTTCAGTGGGTGAGCTCAGGCTGAGAATGACTTTGATCCTTTCCCATCCAGCCTATGGCTGAGCTGACTGCAGATCTTACCACTCCTGGGGCTGTGAACAGCGTGGCCTGCCTGAGCCGCATTGTTCTCTGCCTATGTGCAAGGTGGGATGGGGTCTGTGCAGGATCTAGCTGCGTCCCTGGAACAGGAAACTCAGCTGCCCTCCATCGTGCCATTTTCTCTTGCTCCTGACTTCACCATCCTGGCCCTTACCCAGGGGCAGAGCTCAGTGCTCAGGGGCCAGGATGCAGGAGGACACCCAGGAAGGGTAGCTTGGAAGAGTGTGTTATATCAGCAAGATGGTCTCACTGTGGTCAGTCCCTTCTGCTCTCCTGATCCCAAGATCCAAACTGTACCTAGCTGTTCCACAGCCCACCAGCTCCTCAGGCTATATCCCCCTCCCAGGGATGTACCCCATTCCAGGTCCTCAGCTGTTCACATGGTGTCCTGTTGCCCTCTAGGGACTGGCAGCACAGTCTACATTCTAGGGCTGGCTATGTCACTTTCTCCCCACTATTCCACTGTGGGGTCACTTGGCTCTGCCCCATTTGCTAACAATCCCACCCAGTGCAGCTGTGTGAACAGCTTATGGGTGCATATTAGAGAAAGAGCTACAAACAGGACCCCAGCAAAGGCTGAGGACACATTCTGAGGTGGCCAGAGCTGGCCTCAGCTCCACCATAGTCCCTGGTGCCATCATCTTAGGTAGTTCCTGAAGCCTTCTCTGTGACTCAGTTTCCTTGCCTGTACAATGGATATAACAACATTCACTGTGGTTATGGTGAAGCCACAGAGTATCACATCACACAGGAAATGGGCAGTGCTATTACGGCAAGCCCATGGTCACCATTCCTCATTCTAACCAGCTCACTGCTCGATGTGTGGAGGATGATGAGGATTCTTGGACTGCAGGACAACAGAGGTAGAACAGGCTGGCATGCATTGTGGTGGACCCCAGCGCTCAGCAGCTCAGTGTGGTGGGACTGACTTCCTTCTGCTGAGCAGTTCAAAGCAAGGCCAGATGTAGCTTTGTGGGAGAGGTTCATCCAGGATCCAGGTGCCTCCCTCCTGTGGTTCTACTGCCCCAGACCCTTGTCTGTATCCATCACTGAGTGAGGGGTGGGCCAGACACAGCTGCTGCCTCGGGCCTGACCAAGAAGGGCTCCTGCCTTGCTCCACTTCAGCTACTCAGAGCTCCTCACCCGCTCACACCTGCAATAAAAGGTCAGTGGTATGACTCAATGCATACCCAGGAGGGAGGGCAGCTGGTTGGGAGCTGGGATATACAGGGTCTCTGGCTGGCTACTAGGGCTGATACTGAGAGAGAAGAACTTGCAGATGTCCTTGCATGTATAAACCTGTCCTGAGTCAAGGGACTGGGGTCAGTGCTCCTCAAAAGCACTATCCTCAGACAGCCCCCACAGTACAATTTCCAGGAGCCTATGTGTCCTAAGGAGGTGAGGGGAACTGCAACCTTCTTCCTGGGGCCACATAGTACAGGCTCCCTGCTGGCTGCTTTCGGCTTCCTCTCAGGGCTCTACACACTCCCAGAACCCTCTGCTGCTCACTGCTCTCCCTGCTATTCTGCCACCAGGGCAGGTAGGAGGGGCCTGTCATGCTTTGTATTTCCTGGAGGCTTCCCTGTAAGGGTCATAGTATAAGCAGGGCTGCAGAGGGTAAGCCATGCTAGGCAATGGTCTCCTGCCCACTGTAGCTGATGAAGATCCTGACCTGGGAAATGGGTGGTACTCCAGGCCTACTGTTTCTGCAAGCTGCTGGGTCCCTAAAACTCGAAACACAGCTACTCATTCAAGCCCTGGGTTATGGCAGGGTGGGTTCTCCCATTCTGCAGATTCAAACTCCCAGGCTATGTCCCCAACTTCCATTCAGTATCTCTCCCATCCCACTCTGTAGCCCTTCCGTGTGCACAGCTTACACTCTGTCCCGGCTGGGTGGTTCCATCATAGTACCCTAGGGAAATGGACAAGGGTATCTGGAAGCTGCCAGATGGGAGGAGGTGAAGACACAGCTTTGAAGCCTGCAGACCCAGTCAGCCTTTGCTCAGGCAGAGCAAGCCCAGGGAAGGGGGCTCTTCCAGGATCTCCAGATCTGCCCATCACCTCCTGCTGCTAAGGTGCTGGTCTCAAACTGTCACAGGACACATCAGGTCTAATGTGCCCTCTGGATGCCGAGGGTCACCTGAGCCACAAACTGTTGGTGAGAAGCAGGGCTAGTGTTCATCAGCTTTGTGGAGCCCTGTTGCTAGGGCAATTGCCACCTGTAGCTTTTATCATTATCACTCCTGACATCAGTTGACCCCCACAGCTCTCTGGAGTCCAGGCAATAGTTGGTTGCTAGCTACCCTCACTTTACAGGTAGGAAGTATGTAAGAGAGGCTTGCCAGAAGGCCATGCAGAGTCCTGGCAGGCATGGGCTTTGAACCCAGGACTCTGCATCCCAAGCACATACCTGACTATTCCAGAAGTTGCAAATGTTGTCTTTCCCATTCTCTATACTCATTAAGACAGAAAGACGGTACCTCAGGATGGCCTGAGGGAGAAGTGATGAGGGGAGAGATGGAAAGAGTGGAGACTAAGACAGGAAGTTCTCAGCCCTTTCCACAGCCTGGCATGCATGGGTCTGGGCCCTAGACCACCTAGCAGCCCTAGGTCCTAGGTCAGGGCTCCACCGATTGTCAGACCATGTCCCCCAGAGACCAGTTCTAGGCTTGACACAAACTCAGAGAGTTTCGTCAAAAGAGGGCAGGAGGGAGGCAAGAGACAAGAAAGAACATGAAGAGGTCAAGGCCAGGTCCCCAGGACAAAAGAGAGCTGTGAGAAGCCAACCCAGAACAGAAGGGGCCTGCAAAACCCTCTGTGACCACAAGGGCAGGAGGTCACAGGTCACTGCCCCATAGCATTGCAGCATGTGGGAGGTCTGTGTGGAGCAGAATGGGATATGGAGGCCACCACAAAGGACGGTGAGGCAAGCTTTTGTCTCCGAGCTGAGAAACCATCTACCAGGACCCGAGCCTGGTAGGGAAGTAGGGAAGTTTCCCCGCTTTGGCAATCTCTTGCCTTTCAGCATGAGTTAGAACTCAGAAAACTGGAGAACCAGAGGAGGAGAGGTGCAGATGGACTTCCTGGGGCTTCTGAGACCCCAGAGCTCAGAGCTCCCAAGAGGCTCCCAGAGCTGGCCACTGTAGGCCAGGGCTTTCTAACCTCTGGGAGAGAAACTTTCTCTCAGAAAAGCCAGTGTTGCTCATTCAGCCCGTGTGACAGCAGGCGCTCCTCCTTCCCGGGGCTCTTTACAAAGGGTCTGACTACCAAAGGTGGCCCCTGGACATCACACAGCAGGAGATGGGACAGGGACAGACTGGCTCTCGACACTGTGGTCAGTTCATAAGCATGCCGGTGGTCAGGGAAGGGCAGAGGACTCAGCATGCTTCCTCAGCTGCTCCAAGCTGTGCACTCCACCAGGCTGCCTTCAGCTCCTTGACCAGGAGCAGAAGGCATTGGACTCCCTGGGGAGGCCCGGCCTCCTCCAAGGACAGGGGTCAGGTGTCTCATCTTTGTGTATGAAGGACGACAGATTCGATTAAACCAGGCTCGCAACCCACTTAGAATTGATTTGGATATAAATAGGCAACTTAAAACCTGTGCTGGGTACACTGGGGCCAGCCCTCCCACAGGTCACACTGAAAGACGTGTGAAATTGTAGCCATTTTCAATAGGATTAGTGCTGTGACTCCCGGGCACAGGATGATGGCCATAAAAGAGGGGGGTGGGGTGGGTTTCAGGACACAAACATAACTGGAATCACCCAGACCCCATCTGCCTGTCCATCTACCCATTCATCTACATGCATATGTGTGTTTGTCCATCTTTCTGCTCATTTGTCTGTCCGTCAGTCCATCTGTGTCTTTTTTTTTTTCTCTCTTTATCTCCCTATCTGCATGTCTATCTATCTCTCCATTGTGTCCTCTGGATATCTTACAAGCTGTTTGCTCTTGTACCATCAGACTTCAAGGTTGGAGAGTCAATTATTCATTAGTAGCCAATGTCTTTGGACCCATTGATTTTGTTTCTGGTTCCCCTCGGATCCGGTACCCAGGTTCTGGTTTGATGGCATTAAGTCTGTTGAATAATTAATATGGTAATTTAACCTGAATTCAATGAGTAAATGTTACCTTCTGCTTAGGGGATTGAAAAAGAAGCCCCCAAGGCGGTTTTCCCAAACCTGCTAATGTCACCCCAGCACTTGAGAATCCTGTCTGCTCTGAGCAGGAGCTCCCACCTGCTCCCCCAGAGTTTCTCCCTTCAATGTGTCTTTTTTCCACCCAGGGGGTTCAGGCTTGGGGGAGTGGGGATTCTTAGTTATTAGGGGATGTTTCTAGGCTCCCTACATGATACCAGGACATAGAGTCAGCAGGTCCCCTTCTCCGGAGCCCCCTCCGCCACCTTCTTCTCCCAGCCAAGCACACTTGAGCCTTTGCAGGAGGTAGCAAAGTTTAAAATCAAAATGGGACCAGGGGTCACACAGGGGTTCAGCTCTGGTGCATAAGTACTGTTCCTAATTTGCTTACTTCTAAGTCTGCTGGGCTATGCTCAATCTCCAAGGTCAGGGCAGGAAGTGAGTTGCATTACAGGCCATGTGATACTGTGGTAGAATTAAAAACACGTATCTGATCATGAAAAATCAAAAAAGTCTTCATTCAGCCCATTTTAGGCTTTGGGAAGCAGTGAGGCATAGCCAATGTCATTTGGAACTATCCATGCATCAGGACATGCCAAGTCCAGGGCTGTAACTCATATCCCTACCAGGTCCTGGTCCATTAGTGATGGACAGTTGACAACCTCTAGTGCTGACCTAGGTTCCAACGCTAATGTCTCTATCCCCAAATTATTAGTCTCAAGCTGGGGCACATGTCAGCCCCCAAGGGACATTTGTTGAGGTCTGTGGATCATTCTTACTGTCACAGTTCTGCTCAGCACACAGAACCCCCGGAACGCCTAACCGCTGCCGCCCTCTTCATGAGAGGTTGGTTCCCAACACATAACCCTCCTGTCCTGGTGCCTCAGTGTCCCCCTCCCCCAGGAAGCTGCCTCCTGCTCAACCCACCCCTCTGCCCCTCCTCCTCCCTCCAGCCTCATGCGTATTTCATGTTCTGCACTTGGCACTTTATAAAAGGTCACTCGCTTTCATTTCCACGACCCCACTCGACGGTGAGCGCCCGGCAGCTCTCTTTCCTACCTGCGCCTGTATTAAATCTCACCCAGAGCAAACTTGTGCATGATTGAATGATCAACCATGGCCAAATGCCACGGCCAAATGCCTGTGAGACACATTAGAAGATGGAGTGGCGGCGGCGGGGGAGGGGGGGGGGTGGGGGGCAGTACCCTCTGTCGGCCTCCTGGAAAATGGCCCTCAGGAAGGGAAATCAGGGTGTCCCTACCTCCAGAGTGACAGGCCCTGCAGAACAAGACATCCTCTGCAGCAGCCAAGGTGGGATGCACTACTGGACCCCTCCGCTACAAGCCTCCTGTGCTTGGATCAGGGTTTGTAGCACGGGACCTGGGGACTTACCACCTTCCTTTTCTTGTCCCTCTCCCAGAGACCCCAGGAGACCAGGTCTCATGGCCTTGTGCTTGCCTAGGGCTGTGTAACAGAACTGCTGACCACAGCGTAACAGTGAAGGCTGCTTCTCACCCCTACCTGGAAACAGACCTCCAGCCTGAGGGGTGGATGACAGCTCCTTCAGGAGATGCTGAGGTGAGTCCATCCTCCTATCTCCTGGTTTCTGGGGCCACCAGCCACCCTGGAGTCCCTTAGTTGACAGACTCACAGCCTCGACCTCTGCAGCATCTTCATATGGCCTCTCCATACCCCCAGGGTTTCTGAGTCCATGTTTCTACCCTAAAGGAACATCAATGACTGGATGAGGGTGTGTGTTGCCTCTCTGGACTAATTGCATCTGAAGACTGTATTGACAACAGAAGGCCACATCCTAGGTACTTATATATACATGGTGTGAGCAAGGTGATACGACTCAGTGCCACACTGACATCCAAGGGAACCAAGGGTCAGTGAGCCCAAAGCTGTGCTATGTAGCAGTGGCCAAGCCTGGCCCCTCACCAGCCTGGCCCATCACATCCTTCTCTTCTACCTGAGTCTCAGGGTAATGCCATCCACAAGCTCACCAGGCTTGCCAGCCACATCTGCTGGTGCAGAGGCCAGAAGAAGGCCAACAGCCGCTCTCTCCACTAGCGGCCCAGGCAGGAAGCATTCTTGCATGGTCCTTATGCTTGAGAACACCACAAGTTTCCAGGGGACCAGCTGGCTGTGGCCTGAGCGTGGCAGCGGAGGGGAAGCTGAAGATAAGGCTGGACAGATGCCTGATGTAGTTCCTAGGATTTTTAATTCACCTGAAGAATGCAAACTGCTCCTGTAATAATGAACCCCAGATGATTAAAAAAAAAAAAACATGCTAGGCTACTGAGCTGAGCCTCTCACTTCCAGGTGAGAGGCAAGGTCATGGGTCTGCCCAAGTCTGCCCACCCAAGCATCAGGTCAGGAAACAGAACCTACTTCAGCGACCTGCCGAGTTGTCCATCAATTTCCTGTGAGTCTCGAATGAGTGTGTAGGGTTTAAAGTTGTCACCCTTGTTCTGCGTAAAATGACACTGAAGAGAGACAATGACTTCCATCAATCATGTCACGTCTGTGTGGTTCGTGCTTGCCACGGTATCATAAGGTGGACAAGATGGGAGCCATTCTGTGACCCCATGTTGTAGGCAAGGAAACTGAGGGACAGAGACAATGGCAAAAGACCAGAGTGGGCCAAGGCCAGGGTTCTGTCTGCATGCCAAGAATTTCTTCATCAAGGTCAAGTCCATGGGCAGCTGACCGACCACAACCCCACATCCGCCAACACCCATCCATCTCCCCAGTTCCTCTATCAGTGGCTCTCATCCAGCCCACATGCCTTATGTGTTCAAGAATCCTATCCCTTCAATGTGGGAGCCACATGACTCTGAGCTATGAGATAGAGGCCCTTGATGCTGAAGTATGGGTGCTCTCTGAAATAAATTGTGAAGTTACACACGAAATACAGGCTTGGCCAAGCCTGCTGAACCCATACCCTTATCTCTATCACTCATCCAAGATGAAGGTGTCCTAATGATGACATCAGGACTGGTGAGGAGGGGCCACATTCATCACAGTGGCCCTGGACCCACAATTTATTTGAGGATTCTCCTGCCTCTGAAATACAGCCCACCAGGCCTGGGTGGGCCAGGAAAGAGGGGCAGATTATCCATAATCACAGTAGAACGGCCACGATACGTCACGTGTGTTGCCCTCAGGTCACACACCCATTCACACAGTCACACTCAGAGCCGGTAATTGGTTTAATGTCTGAAGCGCCCACAACATCTGGTTTAGGGCCAGAAGGATCCAGCTCCGATGATGATACAAAAGCCCACAGCACATGTGCATTTACAGAAGCACAGGTACACACATGAGCATATGTGCATCCAGAACACACACAACCCACACACATGCTAATGTACCTCAGTGCATATCACTTGCTGCTTACATGCAAACACACACAGTGCATATACAACCTGTACACACACACACACACACACACACACGTATAGATGTACACTTGATTCCACATGTATATGTACCACACCTATTCACACCAATGCACACGTGCACACTTGTGGATACCACATGTGATATATATGCATAAGTACCATACCAGAACACACATGGACACACATGCATATACACAGAGAACACGTGTGTGGATATTACACTACAGGCATGCATGCTTACATACAGATCACACAAACACACAGACTACATGCGTGCACATGTACAGACACACACATCTGCACAGTTGCACACAGACCATGCACACACATACCCTTATCTATTGGAAGAGGAGACGAACTTCTCACCTTCGAGTTCAGCCCCTACTCTACAGTGTGTCTTTCTCCGCTGCTCAGTCGATAGTGAACACCTGCTGATGCCTTCTCTGCCTCGGGAAGCCTGCTAGCCCAGCGTACAGCACAGAACATGTGTGTGGTACCAAGCACATATGCGGCGCTGAATCCCTTTTCTTCAGGTGAGGTGGGTGATTGCTTTTCAGCAATACACAGCTAAGACAAAAGCTCTCTGCGTGTGTTTGGGCACTGCGACCCAGCAGGTCCTTAAGAATCACTGCTTGTGCTGGGCTGGGCACACCTGGGTCCTTTTACCTCCATGTGTGAGCCCAGCCTGGGGCTGGCTGCTGCCTTCTTAGCCCTTGCGACCTCCCTCGGGCAGAGCCTGAGGCAAAGGCCATGCTGCCCTTCCTCCCTCTGGTCCTCGGATCCTCTGCAGGACAGAAGCAGAGCTGCAGCCGCCTGCCTTGGGGCGGCATCGTGGGAGGACCTGGAAGTCGTATTGTAAATGTCAATGAAGCCAGCTCCCAAACAAGCTCATTTTTCTGAGCCCAGAAGCACCCAGGCCTGGACGGGGAGTTGTCATTGGTTATGAATGGCTCTCTCCTGGAATGAGCAGGGCTCTGGGAAAGACACTTTGAAATTTGCAGCATGGGGGTTTTATTTATTTATCTATTTATGTCCTGCCTTGTTCAAAAAGGATTTAAGGCAGCTTATGAAGATACATAAAAACAGAACAAAGAAACAGCAGCCAGAAGCAGCAAGGTGTCTGAAGATGCAAGAGACAGAGGGGCACAGCAAGCCCCGCCTGCGGTCAGAGGCAGCGGCCACGGCCTCCCAGGTACCTGGTGCCCAGAGGGACACTTCGGGGCCTTGCTCAGCCTCTCTGAGCCCCACCTTCCTATCCTGCTGCAGAGGGAGCTTCATCTCTCCCTGTGAACTTCTTTCACTGAACTGAGAATTCCAAGTTGTGTCTTTGGGGTCATGAGCACTTTTGTGTGCATGCATGCACACACACATGCATGTGCACGCGCGTATACACACACACACACACACACACACACACGCGCGTACACACACACACATGCGTACACACACACACACACACACACACACACACACACACACACACACACACACACACACGGAAAATCTCCAAGGTAGGGACCTAGGCATGGAAGTCCCCCATTGTTGTAGAAAGTCTCCATACAAGAACCTGCAAACTGGCCTTGGGTCTCTTGCTGTTGGCTCGTCTCCATTCTGTGATTGGCATGAGCCCCTTCCAGGATATATGCCTCTCCATCACACACCCCAAAACCCCACCAGAAAGACAGGCTAAGGACATAGTAAGCTATGCTTTGTAGACGGTTCTTATTTGTTTGTTTTGTTTCGAGACAGGGTCTCACCATGTAGCCTTGACTGGCCTGGAACTCACTATATCGACCAGGCTGGCCTCAAACTCACAGAGATACTCTAGTCTCTGAGTGCTGGGATTAAAGGTTTAATTAAAGCTACCGCACCCAGCTGACTGTCCTTATTTAAAGGGCCAGCTTCATCGCTGCCTGTGCACCCGTATTCCCCATGCATATTTACCGACTCCATTTTCATTTATCTGGTTGCTTTGCAGCTTATACTGGCGGGAGCAATACCCTCAAGTCTGAATTCTCCAAAAGCAGCCTGATTGGAAAAGGGTCTTTGTGGATGTTAATCAAAGACCCGAGCTGAGAACCCTGAATTTGGAGCATCCCTCAGTACCACGACCAGTTGGGAGCACAGGCTGGAGGGGTGCCCAGAGTTAGAGAGACAGGTAGAGAGCCACATGGGAGCTTAGACCACTGACACCTTGAGTTCAGATTGCCAGCCTCCAGGGTGATGTGAGCCAAAGTTCCTGTAAGCCAGGAGCTTGTGATCATTTGTCAGGGCAGCCACAGGGAACCGCTACAAGGCTACACCGACTGACTCGGCTGTTTACACAGTCCTATTACATATAATAGGACTCACAGGCCCCCAGCTGTGCCCCACACAGCCATCACGCAGGGCTCACTGCAGGCCCCCCTGCCAGATGCTACCACGACAGGCCCCACCCCCCAGCCAAGGTCATCTCACTTTCAGCTCACAGGCATTTCTATAGGCTAAATAGACGTGATCCATCTTCTGTGGCCCAGAGGCACCTACCACTGTGGTTCAAGTCTTCATCTCTCCCAGGCACAGCTTCCTGTGTGTCCTCTGCCCTCAGCCCTCAGGGTAGCTAGGTGAAGCTGATTGTGTAGATACTGGACACAACCTATGCTGCCCGTGTTTAAGATAACTTCTCCCAGGTTCAAACTCATCTTATTTTCTTCTGGTAAACTGAAGCTTAGGCAAGATGTGCGGCTCTACACGATCAAACAAACAAATGAAAGGATGAATGAATGAATGAATGAACGAACAAATGGCTTTCAGTCCTGGCTCTGCCTCCCAGTTACTGCCCAACATGGGGCTAGTCACGGAAACTCAGTGAATCCAGGTTCCTGGTTATCCATAGACAGAGAGGGTCTGACCCCTCGCTCAGCCTCCCAGCCCCTCCCACCAACCAGCTGCTGTAGAAGCTACACCCGCCTGGGACAATCACAGGGATTATCCAGGCTTCTATACAAAGCAATTTCTAAGCCTTTTAAAATCCATCCTGGAACATGGTGGCATATAAATAAATAAATAGACCTAAAACAATTTCCATCTGCTTTCTCTACACCAGAAATCTCCGAGCACCCTGGCCAAGGTGCCTGCAACCGTCACTGGAGTGCCGGGCTCTCCCACGGCCCCACGTGAACTCTGTGGTCCCTCCTGGGTACCAGCTCAGCATCTCGGCTCTGCAGCCTGCTCACTGTGAACTATCAGCTGACAACTATTAATCTTCAATCAGACTTTTATCAAGAGTTTATTTCTTTTCCTCTCTCTCTCTCTCTCTCCACAAGACTGTGAATATCAGTACAGCAGCTGTCACGGGTCATTACCAGCTGCAGCGTCCCCTCTATTACGGCAAAATATAAGTCAGATAGAGAGATGGCAGGAGCTGCAATCCGCAGCTTATCTGGGGATCCATGCAAGCCATCGGGCGAGAGAGATGGTGCTGTCACATCTGGGAGTGTATCTTCTTTTCGAACAAAGGGAATGACTTGACTAGACAAATGCGACACCGCCTTCTCCCTGCAGAGACACCGTCAGTGTCCAGTGCCCACACAGAGGCAGCCAGAGAGCCCTTCCGGCACCATCCAGACCAGGGGGAGACAGCAGGTGGAGACAGGGCAGGTGGCCAGGAGGCCAAGGAGAACTCTATGGGGCCCTTTAGACAGGGCCACCTGTCTCTTGGGGAAGTGATAATAGGAAATAATGGGCACACACACATACACACCCCTTTGGAACTGTGTGAAGATTGTATGAGGCACAGAATGCCAGCACTACCCTCAGGCAGGGATGGCCTGAGAGACACAGGGAGGTGATGATGCCCTTGATGATAGGTGTGGCATGGTGGCATCAGTTCTGTTGGTCACAGGACAAAAGTGGAAGGGATAGAGCCACACATGGCTCCGTGCTTCGGCGGGGCTGAGGGAGTCATTGGGTAGGGGGTGAGGGTGTTAGTCCTTGGAGCTGCCAGGATGGGGACCGTACCTGAGTGACAACGACATGATGAACTTGTCTTCCGGTTCTGGAAGCCAGAATCGAGATTAGACAGGCACAGGATTGACTTGTTCTAGGCACTAGGGGAGCACTTAATGAGGGGAGCATTTGAGAGTCCAGTTGGCTTGTGTCTGCCTCTACCATAAATAGTATATCAGCAGGTCAGGGGCTCTAGGAGGTTGGGGTACCACCAGGCCACTCAGCCCTGGAAGTCTCTGGGCTATTGGCCCTTCACCAAGTCAAGGGCCTCGTTTCTGGCTTGAAGGCCTTCTTGCTCAGCAGGAGGACCCAAGGGCATGGACCCCATGGGTGAGTGCTTTGCTTGCTGAAGTTTAAAGCTCTGATGACCTTCCACATCACCCTTGGAGATGTGGCTGAGGCCACCCCAGGGCTGTCCAGCTCTGCACTGCCTGCCCCATGCTTCCCCTTGGGCTCCTGCTGCCCACAGCCTCACTCTCTTGGATGCAGCCACAGTGACTAGCCAGAGACATTACCCGCTGTGGGTGTGCCTGGTCATGGGCTTCAGGGACCTTGGAAGCAGGGCACCATCCCAGGGCTCCCAGCACTTGAGTAGGGACACACCTACAGCCAACTCCCTTGTACCTTCCCTCTTCCAGGGACCTTTAAAACCAATCTTACAGCTATTCTTCTTTTCTGATAGAATGGTGGTGACCCTGCTCTGCCTCCTTGTGACCAGGGAACACTGAGCACCTGTTCCTGGGCTAGACTACAGGTTTTTTTTTTTAACTGTTTTTATCTGTTTTTTAAAATAATTTACTTAAATTTATTTTATGTGCATTGGTGTAAAGGTGTCAGATCCCCTGCAACTGGAGTTACAGACAGTTGTGAGCTGCCATGTGGGTGCTGGGAATTGAACCCAGGTCCTCTGGAAGAGCAGTCAGTGCTCTTAACCACTGAACCATCTCTCCAGCCTGGCAGGTGGGATAGCTCAGCTGTTAAAGGCTAGGCTCACAACCAAAAATATAACAGGTATGTTTTATGTCAACAGCAGACCCTCAGGAGTGGGAGCCAATCTGGCTTAACCCCTGAACCAACACAGAGACAGGGCTCCTAAGAGACAGAGCCATGCCCATGGATGGGCCAGGGCTGGCAAGTGGGGCAGGTGCCAGCTGCAGACTTGGCTACACCAGACAATTCTTTAGCTAGAGCCCAGCCATGATTTGCCCAAATTCCACCTCTTCCTTTTTCCTCTCCCTTCCCTCCCTCCCTTTCCCCTCCCTCCATAAGTGACAAACACTGGGACACTTGAAATGAGTGCATTTCACAGCATAGTGGTGAGGGGGATACAGCCAGAGCAAGCTCCAGCCCCCGGAGCTCCCTGTAGGAAAGGGTGCAACCATAAAAGAACTGCCCTGCCCTCCGGCACATGGCTCTGGGAACCGCAGATGAAGAAGACCCATGTCCTTCCCTTCCCTCAGCTATTACAGTGCACTCGCTCGCCCACCATATATCAGCCACCCACCCATCTACCATACACACATACCCACACGTCCTCTCTCTCCCACCCTGTCCATCAATAGCCCTTCTAACCACTTATCCCTACATCTTCCCCATCCATCACCCATGGGTCCATCCATACACCGGCTCTCGTCCCCATTCATTACCTATCTGTTTCCCATCCACCCATCACCCAGTCACCCATCCATCCATTAAATGGCTATCAGTTGAGCTCCTGGGATGTCTGAGATGCTGTATTAGGTATGCAGGTCACACGGGTTAAGAAGAAAGATCCCGGGGCTGAGGAGATGGCTCAGTGGGGAAGAGAGCTTTCTGCAAAAGCAAGAGTACATTCAAATCTTCAGCACCTACATAAAGGCCCAGCATGGCTGTGCATGCCTATAAGCCAAGCAATGGAGGGTAGAGACAGGACAGCCAAAACAGAAAGCTTCCAGTAGAGTAAAAGGCCTCGACTCCAAAAATAATGTGGAGAAAAATAGAGATAGAGTCTTGGGGTCTTCCTCCCGCCTCCACAAGGAGATACATGAACTCACCCACTTGGACCAGCAGCACACAGAGAAGAGGGAGGAGGGGAGGAAGAGGAAGAGGAAGAGGAGGAAGAGGAGGAGGAGGAAGAAGGCCTATTCTCTGAGCCCTTTGACATCATCTTCCAAATCAGATCTAAACCCCGTGCAGGATGCCAAGGTGTGGTGATATTGTGTCCCCCAATACATTGTGCACCTTAATAAACTTATCTGGGGTCAGAGAACAGAACAGCCGCTAGATAGACATAGAAGCCAGAAAATGGTGGCACACACACACCTTTAATCCTAGCATTCTGGAGGCAGAGATCCATCCGGATCTCTGTGAGTTCAAAGCCACACTGGAAACAACCAGGCATGGTGACACATGCCTTTAATACCAGGAAGTGATGGCAGAAAGCAGAAAGGTATATAAGGCGTGAAAACCAGAAACTAGGGTCTGTTAAGCTTTTAGGCTTTTGAACAGCAGTTCAGCTGAGATTCACTCAGACGAGGACTTAATAAGACCTTCTAACAATTCGTGCTACACCCAGGCCTCCCCCAAGTGGCCTCATCTCCCCAGTCTCTGGCTGCTCTTCCCACTACCATCTGAATTCCCGCCAGTTGTCACCAGGTCCTCCCTGCCTCTTCCTGCCTATGCTGTGCCCTCTCTCATCCCCTCCCACCTGAACGCCTGCTCAGCTGTGGTACCACCTCCTCCAGGAAGCTTTCCTGACTCTACATGAGATGCCCTGGCTTCTCTGCTGAGTGCGGCAGGCAGCGGGGGCCGGCACCTGTCCTTACCGTGCGGAAGGCCCGGCACATGCCAGCTGTTGTAAGCACAAGTTCCCCTGGTCCATCACGTCGGACACAGCAGGGAGGGTGAGAGCTAGCAGAATGGGGGGAGGGCAGGAGATACAGAGGAGGGAGCCTTTGGAGCAGGTGGGGCCATGTCACACAGGCCTAGGCCTGGGGACCAGTCCCTAAACTCCTTGCCCGTAGGTGTGAACTGAGTCTCAATTTCAAGGCCCAACAAGTGGGAATGATATTGGGGGGTGGGTGCTGTTTGGTGGTGCATGATTTGCGGATGTCCTGCCCCAGCTCCACCTCTCTCTCTCTCTCTCTCTCTCTCTCTCTCTCTCTCTCTCTCTCTCTCTCTCTCTCTGTGTGTGTGTGTGTGTGTGTGTGTGTGTCTGTCTGTCTGTCTGTCTCTCTCTCTCATAAGCCATAAGTGACAAGCATTTGAACACTTTAAATGAAGGCACTACACTGCACAGTGATGAGGGGTATGAAACCTGAGCAAGCTCCAGCCCCTGGAACTCCCGGTAGGAAAGGGTGCATCCAAGAAAGAACCCAGCCCTCAGGCCAACCCGCAGAGTAGACAGCAAACCGCCGTTTCTCTCCCTCCCCAGCAGTTCACACAAGGAACACGGTAGCTGCTGGTCTAGTCAGTTCTCTGCAGTTCCTTTGTGGGGGACAGGCCCTTTCCTTGAGGGCAGAGCCTCCCAAAGGCCCTCTAACAGCCAGAGCAGCAGTTTTGGCATCTGAAGCGTAGGGTAGCACTTAGGTCGTAGGCTGAAGCAGTGACAAATGATGACAGACAGACATGCATGGCGGCGCAGTCTTCCGAGGTGGCCCTAGGCCTGGTCCACACCACCCTACCACCTACCTTATGGCTATCTTAGGGGCTTTCCAAGGATCTAGGAGAAGGCCATACCCCCAGACAGGGCCCAGGACAGAAAGGCCCACAGGGACTTTCTCCTCGTGGCCAAGTGTCTGCAGTCCTTGTGTAAGGTGAGTTAAGTCTGGGCCTTTGGTCCTGCTGAGAGTCTCAGCATTTTCAGGACACCCACCCAGGCCTGACATACCCAACTCTCACCTGAAGCAGGCACCTATGGGTGGGAGCATCTCCACCCTGCCAATTTGCCAAGCCTATGCAGGTCCCTTTTCCAGCCAGCTGCCGCCTGTTTTCCTACCAGACACCAAACTCTAAAGACAGAGCCCATGTCTGTTCCCAGCAAGTGCCGAGTGAACAGCAAGGGTGCAGTAAGTGAATGAACAAGTCCACGGAGCTCACTGACATGAGGGTGGTGACAGACGTGCTTTCCAGGAGAGGCCCCTCACTACCCTGGCCAAAATGCCAGTCCATTCAACTCATCCATCAGTCTGACAGGCCCCTGATTCAGTCGCCCCGCTCATGGATTGGATTGACCTGCAGGGTAGAGGCACACCAGCAGCAGACGGAAGGCTTGGGGGGGGGGGGCTGTGGTGGGTGACTCTCCATTTCTGCAATCCCCTGTCCATCTGGAGCCACACATTGATGACCACAGCCCTTCACCATTCCAGGGCCTGCAAGCTGCCTTCGGCTGCAGGCAGGGCCCACAGGACAGGTTCAGTGTCCCTTCGCACCACTGGGAATTCCGCGTGAACACACCACAGCTCTCTGCCTGGCCCATGCACATCTTTGACAGGCACAGACAGGCCGAGAGGAGAGGATGCTGGGGCAGGGCAGAGCACAGCCTCTAATCTAGAGCTGTCATTTCAAGACCACTACTGTTCCCAACTAGACCTTGGGCAATGTTTGCTGCCTCTATGTCTTGGTGTCCTTCCCTATCACTACCTCCCAAGAACATCATTGTGATAAAGGGGACTCATGGGTAGAAAAGTCCTTATGGACTCTAAACTGGGAGTAACGTGGGGGAGAGGTCAATCCCAGGAGACGAGTGTAGACTTGCTTCCCTATGTGGAGCTTTGAGAGCTGGGTTGGATCCTTTCATTGTGCAGGAGGAAACCTGACTAAAGGCCAGAACATTTGCTCAGAGGGACAAAGGACTGGGTGTCAATCAAATCTGTGCTCTGATGGCACTTTGCAATAAGCGAGCCTCTCCATTTAGGAACTTATGGGGGTTTCGCTTCCTGTTCGTGTTTCCAGGCCTTCAAGGAGGCCAGGTCTTGCTCCGGGTTTCCCTGCATCAGCAATCCAGGCCAGCTCTTCTCTGCCCCTCTCACACAGGAAACATGAGAGAGGCTGGTATGCACATTAAGACTGGAGCCTGCCCATTCCTGGAAGCCTAGCCCAGACCATATTCACAATGCTGGCTCCAGGATGGATCCATTCCTCTCTGATCCAAATTCTCCTTGGGCCAAGAAAGGCTGAGACTGGAACTCTGTGTCCCAGAGACCAGGGAATATCTGTCAACCCAGTGTGTGTGTGTGTGTGTGTGTGTGTGTGTGTGTGTGTGTGTGTGTGTGTGTGTGATGGGTGCCATGCTAGGATCAGTGACTCAATACCCTCCATGGTATGAAAGGTCCTCACTCTCCAGTCTCCCTGACCTCAGCCCAGGCCATCCTCCAATCCAACCCAATGACCACATCCCAAGCTGAGAGCATTTTATCATCACACTCTCTGTGTCCATGGGGGGTAAGAGAGTGGGCCCATGAGGATAGAAGGTTCCATGTTCCCATGTGCTGTCGGCACTACAGGGTACTTGACAGACAGGTTTAGAAAGATGAACACAGCACTGATGAGGAAACTGGGCCTAGAAACTAGACTCCTGCCTCCAGGCAACAGCAGAGCAGCAGTTCATGTCTTCCTGCACGACTCCTGCCAGCCATTCCTGACCACATTCCCACATATTCATTCATATATATGTGTGTGTGTGTGTGTGTGTGTGTGTGTGTGTGTGTGTGTTTCTGTGTGCACCCACATGTGTAGTGTATATCTGTGTATATATATGCAAATGAGTGTGCATTTGTGGTTTGTTCTTAGGTGCACATGCGGTGTGTATATATGCATGGGTGTGGATTCTGTGTGTGCACAGATGTCTATGTGTATCTGTTCATAAGTATGGATGGGTGTGTGGTGTACACAGTGGGCTCATGGATGTGGGTGTGGCTTGTGCATATATATTTGTGCTTGGGTCTTATGTGTGAGAGTACACAGGTGTGGGTGTGTCTAAGTATGCACTCACAAGCAGGGTGTGGAGACCCTTGGCCAGGACTCCCCAAAGCCACACAGGGGTGACTGAAGGCTGCTGGGCTGGGGCTCCACTGAAGGAGGCTGGATCAAGTGGGTCCATATCTTGGAATGCCTGCTGAGGTATGAGGTTCAGCCAAAAGCCACTTCCAACTGTAGGGTAAAGGACTTATCTCTTTCTACCTAGCTGCCCCAAAGAAGGTGAAATCTGTTGCTGAAGACCTCTGCTGTCATTCCAAGGGCCTTCAGTCAGCCTGGGCAGGGGATTCCTGTGTTGATCACAGCCAACCTCACGGGGCCCAAATCTGGCCCCAGCCCTTGTATATACTTGATATATGCCTTCAGATCAGGACACAAGAAGACATGAGGGTGGAACTCTATCCTCACTCTAGGGGAGCACAACCCTTGATCTCTTCCTCCATAACCAGGGCATGGGGGTGGGGGTGGGCAGGAAGTCACGGGCAAGGACAAGCAGACAAGTGCTGTTGTTGGTTGTTTTTCACTCTTTGGCTCTTTGTTCTTTTGGGGGTTCTGCCACCCAGCTCCCAAATAAATACATGGAGGCTTATTCTTTCTTATGAATGCCCGGCCTTAGCTGGGCTTGTTTCTAGCCAGCTTTTCTTAACTTTAATTATTCCGTCTACCTTTTGCCTCTGGGCTTTTACCTCTCTCTATTTCTGTCTATCTTTTCTTTCCTTCTTACTCCGTGGCTTGCTCTGTAGCTGGGTGACTGGCCCCTGATGTTCTCTTTCCTTCTCTTGCTCTGCTCTTTCTTCCCAGATTTCTCCTCCTATTTGTTCTCTCTGCCTGCCATCCTGCCTATCCTTTCTACTGCCTGGCTGTTGGCCATTCAGCTCTTTCTTAGACTAATCAGGTGTTTTAGACAGGGAAAGTAGCACAGAGCTTCACAGAGTTAAACAAATGCAGCACAAAAGAATGCAACACATCTTTGTTTCATCAAACAAATGTTCCGCAGCATACACGAATATAACACATCTTTAACTAATATTCCACAACAAAGTACCTCCTGTAGTGATGGTGTAGCTAGAAATGGGGCTTGATGAGGGGTGACAAAGGCAGCCAAAGAGTGCCCCTGGGCACAAGCCAGCAATGGAGAGGGAGCCACAGTGGTGGGCTTGGGGGGTGCTGCGTGTCCCCAGCTGCCACCATGAAAACCAGCTTCCCTAGCTCCAAGTGATATAGCTCATAGGACCATGCTGAGGGCCCAGGTTAACCAGGGCAATAGCAGTTAGCATTCTGGCATTGTCTAGGCTCCACACACATGGGGGCATCTAGGGAGAGGCCACTGACAGTCCCTGCCTTCCATCTCTTAGGCCCAGACTGCTCTAAGGAAGACTCTGCCCTCCACCTCCCACACTTGGCTTGCTGTGAAGGAGTCCTCTGGGTGAGTGTTTTATTTCTAAACCCTCACTCTGCTGTGTGAGGTGCGCTGTGGTGGTGTTTGTCATTAGCAATGTGTCTAAATGCTATGAGAAGTCACGGCAGTGTGATTAGGAACAAATTTGATTATGATTATGAATTCTTAGTAGATACTTAGAAAGCTCCATAATCCAGCTAGACACTTTCATGTCCCACCAGCAGCATGTCCACTTTCCGGAGAGGCCTTCCTTCCTGTACATTGTCAAAAATGCAATGTTTCTGGGGCGCATCTTGTTTTGTTGCAAGAGGGGAATGTTCTGCGAGGTTGACATTTGTGATAATATATTATGTCAGGTGAAATAGGCAAGAAGTTAATTAAAGTCAGAGAGTTAATTAATGGGACCCGATACACATTAGCGATCATTACCTCATCTGAGAAGAGTAATTAAAGTGGCGTTGCTGGTGTTTCTGTGTTCTCCTAGGTACTGTGTTGACATATCATATAAGTCACTCAATGTTGGAGAGGTAACTCCCACCAGGCGGCAGCTGGGACAGCTGGATGGAGCAGCCGTGGCAACTGGGTTTGGAAGCAACCTCAGCCCTGCAGAGCCCACATCTGGTGAAAAGGGACACACACACCAGTCTCTGTGGACACAGGAATTGTCCACCTGAAGCCACAGAGAGGAGATTGCAAAGGGCAATGGCAGCCTCCTCTGGTGGGGTAAGCTGAGGACCACAGTCCCGGCACAGATGGCCATAATCGGTGAAAGAGTGCCTGTGATAACACTCTCAGTGTGCCCCAATCTGGACAATGAGTCTTGCAGTCACACAGAGAGGAAAGATGCTGAGATGCTCTCTGTGGGTAGGGGGGTATCTCCTGGTTTCTTCATGGGCGTGTCCATATGCAGGAACACCTGGGGCTGATGAATGTGTTGGGTGATCTGAGGGACAGAAAGATGAATATGAGGCAGGGGCATGACATGGCTCGTGGAGCAAGGGACACTGCTCCAGCACTTAGCAGTGAGAACTGGGCCAGCATGGCTGCCTTGTAGGGCTGGCCTGAGGCTTGGTGTGTGAAGTTAGCAAGGTGATATTGATGGAGTTTGGGGGACAATGGCCTTGGGAGGTAGGATTGTCCCTTGACCTAGGATGGAGACAACAGATAGTGGACTGGAAGGAGAGAGCCAGATTAGACATTATTAAAAGGCAGATCGCAGGCTGGGGATATGGCTCAGTGGTTGAGAATGCTTGCTGCTTTTGCAGAAGACTGGAACTCAGTTCCTAGCATCCATGTCAGGATGCTCATAGCTACCTGTAACTGCAGCTTCAGGGGTTCTGACGCCCTCTTCTGGCCTCTGAAGGCACCCACACCACATACCAACACTCACATATATATATATTTTTTTTTAAATAAAACATACCTTAAAAATAAAAATCCAGATCTAAAGGCAGGGCTGATCCCTCAGCTTTGCAGGAGAACAGAGTCTCCAGGGCTTGTGAGTCTCTGCTCTCATCTGTCCCCTGGGCCTAAAGCCCTCCTGAAGTTAGGGCCAGGCTGAGCCTCATGGGATACTCAGTCCCCTAGGGCCTCCAAGCCACACCTATAGATCTTGCACAAGCAGATGCCTGTCTGACAACAATGGCCCCCTCAGCCACCGACACCCCCTAGCTTCCAGTGGTATCTCTTCAGCAGGAAAAGGCTGGGGCTCTAATTTGCTGTCACCTACCTTAATCTTAATCTACCTAAAACTTAATCTTTACAGATATTCTTCAGAGACCACCAGGCCAGCCACGAGGGCTGAGGGACTGTTCCTGGTAGGATTGGATTGTTCCTAAATTGAGTGCATCCCTTCCAGCAAGCTCTGAGATGGCATTTCCGCCTCAGGCAGCTATGACTCACTGCTCTCGGGGGTCATCCCACCCACATGTAGGAGTTCTTGATGTACAGCCCCTGTGGACTGCCACTGTGCACAATCTCACAACAGACAGACCAGTCCGCATCCATGATGCTGACCGTCAGCCAGGGAAGAGATCACCCACAGGGAAAAGAAATGTAAGGAGCAACGCAGGGCAGGGAGAGTGTACGTGGCTGCCAAGCATGGCAGCTGGGCTCAGGAAGCAGATGCCCCACACGGCAGCATCTGAGGGAACAGTCCATGCAGGGGCCCAAAGCAAGGGACCCTGAGCTAGAGGCAGTCACGTGGCTGGGCACAGTTGTGATGGCCACAAAGGTCCAGACTGACTACTGGGCCCTTGGCTGCCAACTTCCCATACCCTCCCACAAGCTCTAAAGATGGCACCTGAGTTGGCAGGTGCTGATAGGCTGGCAATGGACTAGCTCTGGCCAAGGTGAGCAGAAATCCCAGGATCCAAGCAACAGCATTTTCACTGCAGATGACAGAGGAGGGCAGAATGTGGCTGGAGGCGCCAGGCTCCCTGACTCCATAAAAACAAATTGCTGACAGTTCTGCATAATTAATAACATGTGGTAATTGGAGCTTGAACAGCACAGGATGCTACACTGAGGGACTGAGGGCATACAAAAGTAGCAGCATAGAAAATGCACATAAACATGTGCAGGCATGTGTGAGCAGATGCACTGTGCATACGACTGTGTACATGTGTACACATTCATGTATGCACAAAAGCCATGGGAGCTGGGTGCTCACTGTGGGACAACCCCAGGGGCTCTGAGGGCAAGCTACAGAACCCGGGAGTCACCAGTCATCAGTCTGATCTGGGAGAGGCAGCAGCCCACAAAGCGGGGATGGAGGAATTGGAAGAGGAGAGAACTTGGTCCCCAACAGTACCCAGCACACTGCTCTTCTGGGCCTGGCATCACCTTGCTCCTGGCTCCCATGTTTCCATCATCTCCTAAGCACTGGGTCTTTTTGATTCCCAATCCACAGCAGGACTGGCCTTTGGCCAGAGAGACCCCAGCTGATCCTATCTGTCTTGCAGCAGCCCCATGTACTCCTACCTGTACTGGGTTTGCTGCTTGGCTAAGTACTTTCTCAACTCCTGTAACAGGCCATGTGTCCCACAGAACACTCTTCCAGAACTAGACATGAGCAGAGCCCTCTCACTATCCCATCCCATGGTGAGCCCCAGGAGCCTGTGACCTAGTGCCAGTTGCTAACTGTCAGGGCTCCACAGGGCCTAAAAGCCCTGGTGTCGTGTGTCTCTCTATCATTTGGACCTTGTTGGCTCTGCCTCCTACATAAACACAAGTGTGTCTCCACCCCAGGGCCTTTGCACCTGCTTTTCTAGTCTGGGAGTCTTTCCCCAGAACTCTGCATGGCTCATTCCTCATCATCATTCAGGGCTAGGCCCAAATGTCCCCTCCTCGGAGCATTCCCATGACCCCCCCCCCCCCCCCAATGTAGATCCTATAGCATCCAGCACTCTGGAATGTCTGCATTTGCACTGCCCAAGCCCAGCGACTCCCCTAGAAAGTATTCAGAAGGCAAGCTGAGCCTGCTTTCCGACATGCCCAGCAGCAGCAGCAGCAATGGTGGTGGTGACCATTGTGAACTTTCCATGAGAGGACTTGGGAGAGGCTGGCCTTGGAGCAAGTCATTATTCCTAGGGGTGATTTGACACCCACCTCTTTGCCCATCAGAAGGTCCCTAAGTCTAGAAAGCCTCAGCTCGAATGTCCCTTCCCTGGGGAGGTGCAAGACACAGCCTGGACCACACTGCCTATTTGCAGCAGTTCCAAACAGACAGGAAAGGCCTGGACCTTGGTCTCTAGGACCCAGGGACACAGAGCTGTGAGCAGCAAGCTGTGTACCAATAAGGAACTGGACACCAGAGCCTAGGTCACTGAGTAGGGGAGGCAGCCTCACAACCATAGACATTGCCCTGTCCTCTTGAGGCAGGAAGTTCAAAGCCAAAGCCTCAGGGCTGGTGCTAGGGATACCCGGACTTCTCAGAACTGGAACGGCAGCCTCCTCTACTTGGGAGGGGCTTGCTGAGCGTGGTCATGGGAAGACAGCCGCTGCCAACCGTGAAAGTGATTTGAAACTCTGGAGCGGTGTGCAGCCAGCAGCTTAGCCCCCATCATGTCTAGTCTTCGATTCCCTGGGACACGCTCATGCATAGCCAAGAAGATTTGGCATGTTTATGCATGACACCACCAGAATAAAACAAGCGGAGTCACTATGAGCACTGGGTGCCCAGCCTCAGTAAGTGGACTCCTTGCAGAAATCACAGAGAGAAAAATCTCAGCTGTCTGGGCCACTCGAGATGAGGAATGGAAGTGGAGAGGTGGTCTTGTCCTAATGCTCGCCAAGACAGAGAAGTCCCTGTGGGATCCTGTATCCTGAAAACCAATATCGGAGGACCATAAACCAATGCCCTGGTCATTACCCTTCTGCCTACTTCCACTGAGAGTGGCATTCCTCTTCTGGGACAGGCACAGAGGCAACTGGAGCCATTATCTCTAGGCTCCCATCCAAGCTGCGGGTATCATCCTGTTGTATGGGTTGAGACCCACCAACCTGTGGCCTTGAAGCTCAGCTCACAGTGTACAAAGTGCTGGGACCCTGCAGTCTCAGGAACTTGCTCACATCACACAGCTTATGCTCCTGCAGTTCTTTTTCCTCCTTGTGCTGGCCCCATGGTTTGGGCCTCCTTGGTTTTGGCCTCTGAGTGAACACTGGCATTTCCCCCTGAGCCCTGACAGTGTACCTTTACTAGGGATGACCAGACTTCAATAAACCCAGGGAAGGCCAGACTCCAGCAGCCACAGCCAGTTCTTGGGTCCTCATGGATAGAACCCAAGATAGGAAGTGTCACCCTGCTGGCCCTGTGGCATGGTGAACAGCTCCACTGCAGAAATACAACAGGACCCTGATCCCAGGCCACAAGACCTCCTATGGCCAAGCCAGAGTAAGGAAGTGTAGTTGGTTCCATCTTGCTTCTTCTCTGAGCCCTCACTGCCCAGTCAGAGAAGGCAGCCAGAGTGGGAGAGACACCTCACTGGTCTTCACTGGATAGCTGCTTTCCTAGAGCCTGCTAGACTACAAGTAACAGAAATCCAGATAGCTGGTATAATCCAGAGCACCTGGACTGGTCCATGTATCTGGGAGGCCCACAGACACAGGTGTCAGGACAGGCTGGATCTAAGAGAGCGTAAGTGTCACCAAGCCTTGTCACATGGTAGTCCCACACAGAGGTGACAAGGCCACAGTCCTTTATCTCAGCTTCCAACAACTAGAAAGGCCAGCAGCAGAAGAAGGGCCTCTAAGTCCCCCACAGGAGACCCCATGGGAAGCCCACAGACTCCATGAGGTGGTGAGAACCTCAAGACAGTGCCTTACCCACGGCAATGGGTTCCTTGTCCAGGCCCCAAAAGAAGCAGGTGTCTCAAACAGGCTTATGCAGAGAACTGTAATAAAGCACTATCGTAGGGGACAGGCAGGTTAGGAAGGTTCAGAAGGGACAATGGCCATGGGCACTGCCAGGCAAGGGTTAGAAAGTATTCCTAAAGCTCAGAGGGGCAACCTGGGAAGATAGTTTACTGACAAGCAGAGGAGTCAGGGGTCAACATCACCTCACTTTTCCCCATCCCCTCTTGGGAGCACCTCTCACAGATGGAAGCCACCAGAGAGAATGAAGCAGGTCACTGGATCATCTCATAGTGGTCAGCCTCTACAGATATGGAGTTGTGAGAGTGGACCCCAAGACCAAAGGATAGTGATGGTGACCATGGTAAGTGAAGCCTTGTGGGTGGTAATAACTAACCATGCTGATAGGGACAGGGGAGATAGCTGGTAATAGTGATGGCTGCAGTGAGGATGATGTCTATAGTGATGAGGTAGTGGCAGTGTAGTCACAGTGATGGTGACAGTACTAACGATATCCGTGTTTGTGTGGGTGGTAGTAACCAGGGTGATGGCTGTAACAATGGTCATGTTGTTGTTGGTGGTAACCATGGTAATGGGAGTGATGATGATAGTAGTGGCAATGGTGGTGGTAACCATGGTGATGGTGATAATGGTTATCATAGTCAGTCATGTAGTGGGTGGAAACCAAGTTGATGGGGTAGTGGTAGCAGTCATGGTGATGCTGGTTACTGCAGTAATGGTGCTCCTGTGTTTGTGGGTTTGTATTGGGATTGGGTATTATTTCCTTCTATTCCTCAAACATGACCAGCTGTGAGCTTTCCTGTCCTCAGAGGTCATCAAGCCTGCTTCCCAACAGCTGCTCTAAGCCACTCGACACAGCTCCTCAGGATAGACTATTCAGTCAGGTGCATGATGTGGCAACAAAACCTTTCACACTTGGGCCAGAGATGGTTTCCAGGCAAAGCACCTACTGTGTTGCATGAGGACCTGAATTCAGATCCCCAGGACCTGTGTGAAGACAGACAAAATGGGACATATATGTACTCCCCATGTTCCTAAGGGGGATGGAAGGCAGAAACAGGAGAATCTCTGAAAGATCTTGGGCCAGTGAGCCTGTTTTATGCGGTACTGAAGGAAAAACAAGAGATCCCATCTTAAACAAAGGAAAAAGCAATGGCTAGCTTACCTGCACTCATGTATGCGTATGAATATGTATGTATGAACAAACATATACACGAGAGAGAGAGAGAGAGAGAGAGAGAGAGAGAGAGAGAGAGAGAGAGAGAGAGAAACTGATTAAGAAAAAAACTCCCAGAGACCAGATATCCACCTCTGTCCACTGTAGATACTTCCAGCAGGCAGCCAGCAGGAGGGGCACGGAGAGGAGCACCAGTGTCTAGGGAAAGATGGCCTGGCTGCCGTGCTAATGAGCACCCCACTCTCTCCCCAAACCATCCTTTTCACTGGCTCTCCAAGCTATAATCTGGAGGCTGGTTAATTAGAGCCAATTTTCTCTGGATCCAAACAGTGTTTACTGTCACATGTGGGCACTTAGGGGACAGAGGCAAATACCCCCTCAACTCTTGAGAGAGACAGAGGACAGCCATGGAAGCAGAAGGGCCCTTGGGTTCCGGGAGCTTGGATGTTACACGAACTTCAGGGACAGGGCGAGAAGGGCTAAGACACCAGGTGACCCTACGGGAGTCCCCACCATCAGACCCTCAGTTTCCCTATGCTCTAAGGAGATACCCTGGCTGCCCATCGGGGGCTGGGAATATGGAACAAAATGACATTGTTGCCGCAGGCATGCTCTAGACTCAGGTGGCGCTCTCTACCCGCCCCTTGGCCCCATCGCCAGCCCTCATTTTCCTGAAAGTCACTCAGCATCCTTTGTCCGGTCACCTGGAGAACATGAACCCTGTATGGACACTGGGCCTGCGGCATATTGAGGGCAAGAATGCTCGCGGATTCACGCAGGACCCTTATAACTCAGCTATAAGAACATCACATGGAACCTGGATCATCTGCTGCTAAGGAGGCCCCAGGGGAACTGGGAAGGTCCAGGGAGTTCCTTCCTATCTGATTGCTCCTAAAAGCAGGAATTACCCTCTGATTATTGCATCTGGGCTGGGCAGGCTTATGGCTAGAACTCTGGCTGAGATTGGGGTCCAGTGGCCTAGGAGGGACAGGATGCTTTCCTGAGAGGGAACATCTTAACCTTGGCCTGGGCATGTAGATGATGGCCGCAGAGGCGAAGGCATAGGCAGGGCACATGTTGATAGTTCATCTCCCTGGTCCACTTGACTGGATTTGGTACATTTCTGCATTTGTCTATGAAGGGGGTTCTAGAGGAATAGCTGAGGGAAGAAGGCCTTCCCTGAATTTGAGGGGTGCCGTCTGAGGGCTGGAGACCCCGATGGAATAGAAGGAGCAAAGAAGAGAGTGAGTAGAGAGCTAGCATCTCTTCTCTCTGCATCCTCCTCTGCTGGCATGCCTCGGCACCACCCCCCATCCACCATGCTTTCCCACCATAATGTCTCTGCACCCCCCCCATCCACCATGCTTTCCCACCATAATGTCTCTGCACCCCCCCGTCCACCATGCTTTCCCACCATAATGTCTCTGCACCCCCCATCCACTATACTTTTCCACCATGTCTCTGCACGCCCTATCCACCATGCTTTCCCACCATGTCTCTGCGCCCCCCCCCATTCACCATGCTTTTCCACCATGTCTCTGCAACCCCATCCACCATGCTTTCTCACCATGTCTCCGTACCCCCATCTACCATGCTTTCCCACCATGTCTCTGCACCCCCCATCCACCATGCTTTCCCACCATAATGTCTCTGCACCCCCATCCACCATGCTTTCCCACCATGTCTCTGCACCCCCCATCCACCATGCTTTCCCACTATAATGTCTCTGCACCCCCCATCCACCATACTTTTCCACCATGTCTCTGCATCTCCCATTTGCCATGCTTTTTCACCATGTCTCCATACCCCCATCTACCATGCTTTCCCACCATGTCTCTGCACCCCCATCCACCATGCTTTCTCACCATGTCTCTGTACCCCCCATCCACTATACTTTCTCACCATGTCTCTGCACGCCCTATCCACCATGCTTTCCCACCATAATGTCTCTGCACCCCCATCCACCATGCTTTCCCACTATAATGTCTCTGCACCCCCCATCCACCATGCTTTCCCACCATAATGTCTCTGCACGCCCTATCCACCATGCTTTCCCACCATGTCTCTGCACCCCCCCATTCACCATGCTTTTCCACGTCTCTGCACCCCCATCCACCATGCTTTCCCACCATATCTCTGCACGCCCTATCCACCATGCTTTCCCACCATGTCTCTGCACCCCCCATCCACTATACTTTCTCACCATGTCTCTGCACGCCCTATCCACCATGCTTTCCCACCATAATGTCTCTGCACCCCCCCATCCACCATGCTTTCCCACTATAATGTCTCTGCACCCCCATCCACCATGCTTTCCCACCATAATGTCTCTGCACCCCCATCCACCATGCTTTCCCACCATAATGTCTCTGCACCTCCCATCCACCATGCTTTTCCACCATAATGTCTCTGCATGCCCCTCTGCTCTGCCATGCTTTCCCACCATAATGTCTTGGCCCCACTGAAACCATGAGTTAAAACTTACAGCCTTCCCTTTAGATTGTTTCTGTTGGGTATTTGGTCCCAAAACCTAACCCAAATGGCAAGCTCTCAGTAACCCATAGCGTCTGTGTCTCACGGTGGTCACAGTTCAAGACACAAGCTCTAGATGGGAAGAACCTGGCTTGGGATTCTGCTAAAGTCACTTACCTCTGAACCTCCACCATCTCTGAAAATCGGCACATTATTCTAACCCAGGTGACTTTGGAAACCTTGACATCCACCCCGTACTCTATTCGGCCAAGCACAGAAACTGTCCCCCACCATCTCTAACCTGCTGATAGTTTCAGCAGTGACCCTAAATCCACACTGGACTCCAGGTTCCTCCCATAACCTTTAGGCTCTTGCTCAATATGGGTTAGCTGCATGGCCACTGACACGCAGAGGGGCAGCCAGGGGCTGCTGGTCACTTACCATGTCTACAGGCTGAGAAAGGAAGGAGCCAGCAGCCAGCACCAGGGGCAGGGCCTATCTGGTGGCCAGCCCTTCCCCAAGAGGGAAATGTCAAGAGGGCTGTGTCAGGTGACACTAGATTGCTGTCCCTCCTGGTCCACCCTCTTGGGGGTTCTCCAGGTTACACAGATGTGATACAAGGCCTCATAGTCCTTGCAAGATACAGGCTATGACTTTAGGAAGCTCCAGCCATAAGGTCTTCCTGCTAGAAAGCCTGGCCTCTGATTCCTGTGACTAACTGTGGCCAGGGCCACCCCTGCGACAGTAGTAGCCCCAGAGCTGTCCCTAAATCAAAGACCATAGTCCATCCTCCCATATAAATGCATCCTTGTGGCCCCAGGCCCCAAACCAAGGCCTTGGATGGTACACTCCTGCCCATGACAGCCATGCTAAACAGTATGTCCTTCATCCTTAGACCACTTATGGCACCCTTGGGTTCTGCACCAATTCCTAGCTGGCTGCTGCCACAGCTGAACAGCAGGGTGGGGAGGTTAGGGAATCCCTTAAGCAGACACTGGCTTGTTTGGGAGACAGCAGCCAGTAAAGGACGGGTGACAGTCACTTGCCACTGTGGGTAGTTGGGGCCATGCCCTGTGAGACTAGGGGACAGGGGAAGGAACAGCTCTCCAGGGTCCCATGAGAGGCAGCTGATCCTGGCCTATTAACTCCCAGCTCTTCGAGCCCCCCATTGGGTACCACAGGTCTGGACCTGAGAAAACAGGAATACACTAGGCTGAGCACTAAAGCAAGGGGATGAGGGACAGTGGCATCACCAGAGCATCTGGTCATCCACACCCCTCCCTCTGCCCACAGGAAAGCTAAGGGCCCCTCCTCTGGGGTCTCAGTGGCCTCTACCTTGGGAACCTTGGAAAAGTCATTCATGGGGTCGTGCCCAGTGGTGTTGGTTAGGTGAGTGGAGCGCATCACACTGGGGACTGGCACTCCTCCAAGGACCCCTGGCACCAATGGTACTGTAGAGAAATAGTTAACCTGGCGGCCCCTCCTCAGCAAGCAGGGCGTGGGGCAACCATCCATAGTCCAGGGCCCCCAGCCTGGAGGCAGAAGGGCAGGCTAAGGTCCCTGAGTCCTGCGGGGGGTAGGGCCCGCTTTCCAATCAAGAATATGGAAATGAGTCCCTTTAGGTCAGGGTGAGAGAGGGGAGCGCACTTAGGGAGCAGAAATTACAAAACTCGGAATAATCGCCTGTTAAAAGCACTTTAAATCCCCCGGGTGAGAGGCCCCTTCTATTTAATAGATCCTTGGGGCATGGAGAGGACACAGGCTGCAGCAGAGGGCTCTGGCCTCCCTCCCCTGAGCACATGTCCTCCAGCTCAAACCAGACTAAAGGGGTGCAGAACAGCCAGGGTCAAATAGCCCAGGAGCCATCTTGCCCTACCAGTCTGTCCCCAGCTCCCGCCTGTCCCAGAGCAGTGGCACCCTGGGCAGACAGTGCATTTAGAAGACCTGATGTCACTTGCAGCAGCCATCTCCCTTCAGGGGACCAACAAACACCCGGAGATCCATACCCATAGTTATTAACACATGTGTCTCTCAGCCATTTTTGCTCACTAGGACAGGGCTGGTGACCTTCTCTGGAAACTCAGCAGTCATTAGAGCATGCGTAAAACTTGCGTAAGATCTAGCCAGACCAAATCCCAGAATGGAGAGGGGAGCTGGGCACACAATGCCACCCTGGCCATGGGACAGATGGCAAGTGTTAGCTTCTGGGCTAGGAAGACCGTTTTCCCAAAGAGCATAGCTCCTGAGAGACTGACACACTCCAGTGGGGGACCACGCACAAAGAATAACTGGGTAGCACAAATTAGTCTGGAGGGGTTTGGTTGGTTGGTTGTTGTTTTTAAGAACATAAAGTTGACTGAGAAGGGAAGGGATGGGATAGATCTGGTAAGAGATGGGCAGGTGGTGGATATAATCAAGATATGTTGTACAATACTTGAGACTTAAAAAAAAAAGAGAGAGAAGGAAAGATTGGCCGGTGAGTAGATGGATAGATGGGTGGGTTGATGGTAGACAGACAGAAAAATAATATTCCAATAAATTAAAAATCCAAGTGCTTAGAATCTATTAACCTATTCCATTCCCACCAGTCCCTGCGGGATCATCTGGAGGCAGTGGTCCAGGCAACCATTCAGAGAGAAGGGAAGGAGCTGCTATGTCCTTGGAGATGTGCAGCTAGACATGCCAGGGCCTTTGTCCAGTGCCTTCCAGCTTACCTGGGGTCACTGCCAGTGTCTCATTGACCTTGGACCCTGGATGTCCCTCTTGTACCTCCTCCACAGGACACCAGGGCTTTTGGTCTCTCTCTCTCTCTCACTCCCCCCCCCCCCCCCACAAACATATCACTCCAGCTCTTCCCTTTGCCTTTTGGGAACCACAATCTTGACTTTGACTTTAACCAGTCATTCAGCACTGGTGTTGTTGACCTCTTGTGCCTCCAGAATGTCTCTGAGAAACCCTTCCCCAATTTACCTAGCTGCCATGACCCTGCCTCCACTCCTCCGCCTTTTGGACTCTGTGAAGCCCTCCAGTCTGTCCAAGTATATCAAAAGGCACCGGCCATGGAGATTCACTGTTCTTCACCAGAGCTGAATAGATTGGGTCCCCATGGATCTGAATCCCCTTAGCCAAGGCTCCTGGGGAGATGGAGAGAATCTAACCCCAACAATCATGCCCGCAGATCCAGCCCAGCTTGGTCTGACAGGTGATGTTAACTCTCCCCTTCAGCCTAGTCCAAGCAGACACTGTGGGCCGCCGTGACTTCACAGGACTCAGCACCCACCAAGGGTTTTCAGAAGCCCATTCTGTGAAGAGCTGCACCCCAGTGCCCACTTGTCTTTGAGCAAGATCCTAATGGACCACCCTCTGAAGCCCTTTGAAGCAGTCAGAAGCACCAGGCATGAGCTGTCAGATGAAATCCTAGCCCAGACCTATCAGACTGAGGTCAGTTCCTTCCCCACCCAGCTACTGAAGACTCACACTCTGTCTCCAGCAGGAATTAGCCCTAAGCTCTCCTGATTTCTCTAGGGGAGAGAGAAGGAACGTACCCAGGGCTGCAGTGCACCAAGGAGGTTGGATGCTACCCCTGTTGACCCCAGGGCTTCATGCTCTCCACTAAACAATTGGCAGTAGCGTGGCAATTGCCGCGTATCTGGCTTCTCCCGTCCACAGCAAACACCGTTCTCAACCCCTTGCTCTCGTGTGGATTAAGCATTTTGCAAACGCATGAGTCAGGAGTCAGATCATGACCAGGCCACAGCCGGGCAGGGACACAGAAGAGGAGGCCACCACACCTGGCTTTTCCCATCCATAGCTCCCTGGGTACACAGGAGGCCCAAGCTATGAGCTAAGTCCATCAGGCCTCCATGATCAGGCAGCAACCTTCCTCACACGCAGCCAGCAACAACCGCTCCCCAACATGCTTCAGCTACACAACACCAGTGTGGTGAGGCTGCAGGTGTAGAAAGGCCAGGTGGTTATTAGAATATGAGAGTCCCCAAAGCCCCCGTCTGTCAGCAAGGAGTACTGCAGGCATCACATACCATAGGATGCACATGTGGCCTGGGCAAGAATGAAAGGCCTGAAACTCCAGGGAAACTCCACTGAGTGCCTAGAGGGTGGGACCAGAGCTGCTCATGGTTGCTATGGAGAAGACAGCAAGAAGCCTGTTCTCTGTCACAGAGGCTGGGAACCCTGGGCAGCAACCAGGCCTACTTCGTCCATCCAACTGCCCAGTACCCAGCACCCAACTAGGCACCAAAAAGGAACTGTTCAATGTATGAAAGTGAATGAAGACTCCAGGATTCCCAGGCCCACGATGCTCCTCTCTCCTCTTGGGCTGTCCAGCCCAGGTTCTCATTGACTCACTAAGAAACTGCATGAAAGCCTAGTGTGTCCAATGCCTGCCACAGACCCTCCTTGGCCACTATGCCAGACTCTTCTCCACAGGAGGAGGAAGTGCTAGGTCTGGAGCAGTGCTTGACAGCGGACAGTGCCTTCTCTTCCCTTCTCACCTGGCCATCACCTCCACCAGCTGCATCCTTGGCTTAGAGGGAAACTATACGGACTCAGAGCACCTACCCCTGCTGTAGCAGGGGAGGGGTGGGGTGGGATCAGGCACCACAGCATCTTCTGCTCAGCCTCCAGCACACAACATCATCATCACCAGGAGATGCCTTCCTCCAGAGCCCACCCCACTCTACCTTACTCTGGGAACCCTAGTCACCCCATCCTGCCTGCTCTACCGTCTTTCCCTGGACACACACACAAAGCTGCCCTGTTTTATATTCTAGAGTGTACAGGAAGGAGGAGAGAGGTCATTAGATGTCTAATGAATTAACGCATTAAGGACAACTGAATGAGCAATATTCTTGCCTTCAGGTCTTTTGGGTTGAAAGTACAGCTCTCAGTGGCAGCGAGGAGGGGAGCATAGCACAGAAGCCCAGACATGCCCTACGCACCATCCACTGCCCAAGGGTGGCACACTGGCAGATTACAACTCTTTTCTAGGCTTAGCTTTTTTTTTTTCTGTTTAAAAGATTCATGCTGTAACTGTCGGAAGAACCCCCTTAGTATGCCCTTCCTATGAGTAGCTCTTTTGGCAATGCCCCGCCCTTATCAAGATCCCTTTGAAACCAGTGGTTCATCATGAAAGCTTTCACTGGGCTTTGTCCCCAGGACACACCCTAGTTGAGTGGAGTTGGGTCTCCTCCAGGACAGTGACCCAGCTCAGACCTACTAGTTCCTCCCATCATATGTCACCATAAGCCTAGAAACTGGGCAGCCATCTATGACTTGGCTCTTTCAGTGTGTCCAGCACTTCAGTCCCTGCTAAATAGTGGGAGGAAGGTCTCCAGAGGCATGCAGGACACAGCTCCCCTCCATGCTCCAGAGCCATGTCTCGGTGTTAGACCCAGACACGGTCAGTTCTAATGCCATAGTCTTTCATGACATTCCTCATGCTGTTCCGTCGTGGAACATTATTTTAACTGGGCAAAGGTGGGTTACATGTGTTTATGCTGTGGGATATTACTTTAACTGTGTAAAGGTGTGTTACATTTGTTTATGCTGTGGGATATTACTTTAACTGTGTAAAGGTGTGTTACATTTGTTTTACAATGTAAGGATGTGTTAGGAGGCAAAACTGGAGGACAAGCTTGTTAGCCAGAAGTGTGTGCCTGGTCTTCATTCTTCTACTCATATAAGCACTAAAATCTTTCTGAAGAACTTTCCAGAATACCAGGAAGTTCAAGTCTTCATTTAGTTAGCTTTTAGTGACTATGACCAAACACCTGCCAGAAAAACAGACAAAGAAACATTTAAGGGAAGAACAGTTTCTTTGGCTCATGGTTCAGATGGTTTAGCCCAGTACTTGGCTCTGTTGCTTCCTGGGCCTGTGGTTAGGAAAGCATCATGGAGGTAGAGGCTGCTCACCTCATGGAAGACAGGAAGTAGAGAAGAAGTAAGAGGAAAGGGCCAGGGTCAAGTTTCACCTTCAAACATACCCTTTTGGTGGTGTGGTTCCTCCAAGGGTACCCCACCTTCCACAGTTTCACCAGTAGTCCATCCAGATTTGAATCTTTCAATGTCTAAACCACTGATGGAGCAAAGCCCTCAGGATCTAATAGGCTCTGCAAATGCCCTCTCAGACACCCCAGAGGCCAGCTTTGCAGATCTCCTAGGTGTGTCTAAAGCAAATTGAGATCAACTACCAGTTGCTTTCCTAATTGGCACACGTGTCTGCTCAGGGCTTAGTCGGCTCACATGTGGTCAGCCCCCCATGTCCCCGACACTCAGATCATCACGGTCTCACAGTCACAAGTTCCAGGTAGCTTCGCCCAGGCCACCACAATCTCAGATTGTTCTCTTTTGGTCTCTGCCCACTTAGTTTGGAGCTGAAGGGCCCATGCACCCCCACATCTGGAGAGACAGCAGGCTGCCTGTGGCAGGTGACTGCTCCAGGCTGCATCTGGATCCTCCATCACTGTGTATGGCTCCCCGGAGGCCTCCACAGCCCTCACCTCTACACAAGCTCTTCCCTTCCTATCCCTGCCTCTCTTGTTCAATTCCCACTATAGCCTCTGAAATCTGAGGGTGTCTGTCTGTCCTTTGCAGAGGTCTGTTCTTCCTTAGACATGGAAGCACTGTCTGTATGAGTCTCCAGAAAGTTCAGGTAAGTTCCTGACACCTGTCCAGGTTGGCCAGCGTAGATAAACCATGCTGTGAGCACCGAGGCTATGAGTCCTAGAAACCCCTCCAGAGAAGTGCTGAACTGAAAGTGGTCACGTCCCCTCTTTACCCTGCAGTGTTTCTGAAGGATGCTGGAGTCGGAAGTTTTCAAGTGTCCTGCCCAGTCTGCAACTGCTCAAATAAACACACAGAAGCTTATATTAATTATGATTTGTATGCCATGGCCTACAGCTCAAGGTTCTTTCTAGCTAGCTCTTATAACTAAACTCAGCCCATTTCTATTAATCTATATGTTGCCATGTGTTCCATGTCTTTACCTGTGTGCCGTTACATGCTGCTCCCTGGATGGCAGGATGATGTCTCCCTGCCTCTCCTTTCTCTTCCTGTCTATCTGCTTGGATTTCTGCCTGCCTCTAAGCTGCCTTGCCATAGGCCAATGCAGCTTTATTTATCAACCAATCAGAGCAACACATATTCACACCATACAGAAAGACATCCTACAGCAGGATGCCTCTGTTCTGACCTCTCATCACAGTGTGTGTGTGTGTGTGTGTGTGTGTGTGTGTGTGTGTGTGTGTGTAGTGGTGGTGGGGGGAGGGGGTCAGGGCTGCTGTCAAGGTCCAACAATGGCTATCCTTGGTCATCCTCCCTTTCTTAGAGCTGACCAAACCCCTGTAGACAATTTCAGAAGGCAGATAAATCCTAGTTGTTGCCCACCTTGCAGGCTAGCTTGGGCAGGAGTTTCCTCCCTGGCTCTGCTGAGCCCCAGATCCCTCATCACATCCAGAATGCAGTCTCTGTATGTCCCCTATGCGCTCCCTGACTGACAGCTGACTGATGTCCCTGAAAGAGTGCACTGTGGCTCACAAAATCATACCTCATGACAGGAGTCCCTGAGCCTTGGTGAGAGCCACATGTTTTACAGAGAAAGAAGAACTGAGGTGTGTTCCGGTGGCAGCCATAGACAACAGTGCATGGGCCGTTCAGTCAGCATGAGCCTGGGGGCTCCTACCACTCTGTAAAGATGAACTTTTGTCCCTCCTTTCCATATGACATCAAGCTTTGCTCTTCAGCATCCTCTCTGGGAGGCTGACAATGCTCTGCACACACAGGAAGGAACAGCTGAACCAGAGGTGACCTTGGGAGGCAGCAAGCCCATCCCTGGGAAGGAGTCTTGAGGCAGAGGCTATCAGACTTCCATGGGACCCTGGAAGGGAAGTACACAAAGGTGCCTTGGAGGCTAGATGTGGCTTTGTATACCTCACTCCAGCTACAGAGCAGATGAGGGTCCAGGGCCGGGGATGGGACAGAGAGAGAGGGACAAGGCTAGGACCAGTTCCAAGGAAGGGGGACAGAGCCAGCTGAGAAGGGCAGGAAGCTGTTTCCAGGGAGTGTTTCCCAGGCAAATACATCAGAATCCAACCCCACACCCCAACACACAGGAGGCTCAGGAATGCCCAAGAGGGACTCACTTCCTACACCAACTGCAAGTTCAGGGTCTTCCAGACCAGTTCAGCATCTCCCTGGAGGGGATGGGCTCCCAGGACTCAGCATAGCCTCAGTGCTCACAGGCATGGTTTATCTAGGTAACGCTAGCCAACCCGGACAGGTGTCAGGAACTTCCCTGAACACTCTGGAGACTCATATGGACAGTGCTTCCTTGTTCCAGTGATGGCCTGTGATGATAGACATGGATCAAGGCCAGCCAGAGACTGAGACTTGGGGTGCAGAGTGGTTATTGAGGGTCAGCCACCTAGTTGGAGTTGACCTTGTTCTCTGCTCCTTCTCTTGAGCTGCTGCCAAACCCAGAGTTCTCCAGGAATCAGGCACTTATCAGGCTAGACAAACCAAGGGTAAAAAGGTGACTGAGGACCGAGAGCCAAGCCTCTCTTTTGGGTCAGAGTAACCCTTGACTGTCCAGGATAGGTGTTTGCCAAATACTGCCGTGAGACAGTCTTTTAAGAAAAAGCTGTGCAGGCTCTTTATCTGAAATTCAAATTCCCCCGCTGTTCTACATTTTTCTTTGTCAGCCTTGGCATCCCTACCCCTAACACGTACCCACACCCCAGCCTATCAGAACAGGAGGGCCATACCAGAAGATCTACAGCTCAGGGCTGGGACAGGTCCACTACAGCCAGAGAGTGGCAAAGACCTTCAGAGACACTCTGGGACAGCTTGACCTCATTCTGCAGAGCAGAACGCCCAAGCCAAGATTCATGGGGTCACGGTCAGATAGTGTGGGAGGAGGTGAACAGTGCAGTTTAAATGTCCTATAAAATATCTAAATAAGACCAGAAAGTCACATGACACCACAAAAGCACACTGTGGCATTATGAAATGCCACCCACTGTCATCTATTATCAGGTGGCAATATTCTACCATACTGGTCTCCAATCCTTTTTCTTTATTCTTTTCCTTCTTTCTTTCTTTTTTTTTTCTTTCAAAAGCATGTGGAAAAGGGAGATTCTCATGTAGCATAGTCTGGACTCAAATTCAATACTTAGCAGAGGATGACCTTGAACTCCTGATCCTTCTGCTTCTGCCTCCCAGGTTGCCTGGTTAATCCTATTTTCTTTCTTGCCTGCCTTCCTTCCTTCAGACGGGGACTTACATAGTTCAGTCCGGCCTTGAGCTCCGGGTCCTCTTGCCCTCGTTCGATAGAATGGGGCTCTCCCAAGTGCTAGGACTACAGGTGTGTGCCGACATGCCTGATTGCCTGTGTTTTCTTTAAGGAAAAAAGAAAAAACAGGCCTGAAAAGATGCCTCAATGAATAAGAGCTCTTGCTGCACAGCCATGAGGACCTGAGTTCAGATCACGCATGTTTAAAAAAAATGAGTGGGACTATACACACACACACACACACACACACACACACACACACACACACACACACACGCACACTTGTAACCCTAGCACTATGGGGGTCAGATATAAGAGAAGCAGATCACTAGGATTTGCTAGTCACTAGCCTACCTCCAGGTTCTGTGAGAGACTTTATTTCCAAAGAATAAAATAGAGAGTTACATAGCACGACACCTGATATCCTCTGGCCTGTGTACACGAAGCCACACACACCTGGCACACACTCCCAGGCACATGTGTACATACACTACACTCACATGCATACATATACACACGAAGAAGGAAGAAGAGAAGAAGGAGGAGGAGGAAGAAGAAGAAGAAGGGGAGGAGAGGAGGAGGAGGTGGAGGAGGAGGAGGAGAAAATAGAAGAAACAAGAGATTACATGCAGCATTAAGACCTCTGGGTCCCTGCCTCTCACAGGGAGAAATCTACAGCAATGTAGTCAGAGTCACTATTGCGGGCCACAGATGCCCATACCAGGGCCATCCTCGCCAGAAAGATCCTCATGTCAGACATTCAGTGCAGCAATCTTGAGGATCCTGTCATCACTGTGAAGTGACTGTGTAAGGCAACACTCAGGTAATGGCAGTGCATCCAGTATGCTTTCACGTGTGCAACCCCAGTGTGGGGCAACAGCTCCCCATGAACCCCACCTGATAGACAGTGGATGTGAGAAATGTGAACAAAAGACGCATCTTTCCTATCCAAAAGTTAAATAAGACAAAACTCCAGTTTTAAAATGATTGTAACAAGCCACTTGACAGAATCTCCAAGTCCCCCAAGGTCAGCACTGTTTGAAATACAGATGTGTGCTCGGGGTTGCAGCCTCCTCATAAGCTCTGTTTTTTTTTTTTTTTATTATCACCTTGTGCCATCCTAAGGGTGTGCTGGCCGGCTTCATTTGATTCATCCTTCTGCAGAGGTAAAAATCTCTTCCTAGCTGAAAGACTCTAGATTCTGTGGTTGTTTTCTTGAGACTCTAAACCCATTTCTAACAGCAGGTGTCACAATGGTATCTACTAACCTGAGTCTGTGACACTCACCTAAGAGGTCACTGCTGGTGGCAGGTCCCCAGGGTCCTGAGTGTTCTCTTTCTTTTCAGGTTATCTGTTAGCCAGTTTAAATGAACTTACACTAACTTTTTAAAGAACGATTGGGACTCCAGACGTTCATCAATGATCCCTGGATTCAAGGCTTCAAAGTGTTCTGTAGCTTGAGTTTTCCTGCCTGGCCCACAGTCAGGACAAATCTCTCTCACCTGCCAGTCCCACAGCCTCTCAGACCCGACCAAGTAAACACAGAGACTTATATTGGTTACAAACTATATGGCCGTGGCAGGCTTCTTGCTAACTGTTCTTACAGCTTAAATTAATCCATTTCCATTAATCTATACCTTGCCACATGGCTTGTGGCTTACCGGCATCTTCACATGCTGTTTCTCATCATGGCGGCTGGCAGTGTCTCTCTGACTCAGCCTTGCACTTCCCAGCTTTATTCTCTTCCTTGTCCCGCCTACACTTCCTGCCTAGCCAATTTATTGACTAATCAGCAACACATTTGCCATACAGAACATCTCACAGCAGTGTCCAGCTCTGGGACCCAGCAACAGGCCAGACCCTCCAACACCTGAGCCAGCTAGCACATAGGTGACAGCCTCCTAAATCATGGCCAGCACCAAGACAAGCCAGTGGTAAGCAGTCATGAGAGCTTACCTGAGGTCAGGAAGCCTGTCTCGACCCCATCTCTCTGGTCCAGGCTGCAGTATCTCCCGCCAGGGACTTAGGGATCTCTAGCCCATCAACCCCAAGCCAGAGCTGACACATTGACACAGAGGGACCACTAAACTTGATGTGCAGATGCATGGGGACTTTTGTCTAGTCAAGTGTACTTTGTGCAGTATTTACCATGTCCTGACACTAAAAAGTTAGTTGCTGCTCACCTGAAATGCAAACGTAACCGGGTCTTCTGGCATCCTGTGCCAATGCTACCCCAGGCCACCCTTGTCACCAGGGCTCACTCCTGTAAACCTTCTTAGGATCTCTCCCTGTGATCCCATCCTGATGGTCTCTGGTGCCAGCTTCTCTGTTCAGCCAGGACCCCATGCCAGTCCTCAGCCAGCAGTGTGTTCCCGTGAGCACGCCACCCCAGAGGCTCAGGGACAGTGATAGCAGAGTGGTGATGGTGATGTCTTTGAAGGAGGTGATGGTTGTAGTCAGGCTTCTGTGAGTGAGCAAGGCAGTGAGTTTAAAGGTGACAGCATCAGTGGCCAGAAGACTATGGGAGGACTGAGGGAGAGGAGGCACGGCAGTAGATGGGCTGGGACTCAACGGGAAGCAGAGGCCTCAAGGACACTGGGCATTTGTTGCTTGATGGCTAACCCTTCCATGCCAGACTCAATCATGTACTTCTTGACCTTAAAGCAGCCTTTGGGCCAGAACACCCCAGGCAAGGCTTTGTTCTCTGACACTGACCCAGAATCAGGTTGCCAGGTCACTCCCACAGCCACAGGATAGCACTCTATCTATGCCTTGTAACCAGCAGATCATGCCCAGCCACCAACCTCCGCCCTAAGCCCACTGCCCTCTCCTCCCAGGCCCAAGGACAAGTGCAGAGAAGTTAATAACCTTGGTCACTTTGACCAGTGAGTACATCCTTCCGCTTCTCTGTCTGCCTCCTACCTGACAATCGTGAGATACTGACTACATGGATGCTCTGCTGTTCTACCCGTGAGCACTTGGTCGTGCACGGGGGACATTGTGGGGGTGTGCACAGAGAGTGAAAATGAATAGATGGTGGATGGATCAGTGAACAGAAGGAAGGAAGGATGGCTGGGTGTCTGTGTGGCTGGCTGAATGGATGATAGAATAGATGGATGGATGAATGGATGGATGGATGATGATGGATGGATGAATAGATGAATAGAGGAAGGAAGGGGGGATAGAAGGAGATAGCTGGAGGGTGGATGGATGAATGGATGAATAGAGGAAGGAATAGGATTGAGGGAGAGAGAGATAGATGGAGGAATGGAGAGATTGAAGGAGAGGAGGGATATCTGAAGGGATGGGTGAATGGATAGATAGAGAGAGGAACTGGAGTATTAGGGAAGAGAGGTCTAGTTGGAGGGCTGGAGGGATGAGAAATAAATGGGTGAATGGATGATGGATGGATGGATGAATGGATGATAGAATAGATGGATGGATGAATGAATAGATGGATGGATGATAGATGGATGAATAGAGGAAGGAAGGGGGGATAGAAGGAGATAGAGATAGCTGGAGGGTGGATGGATGAATGGATGAATAGAGGAAACAATAGGATTGAGGGAGAGAGAGATAGATGGAGGAATGGAGAGATTGAAGGAGAGGAGGGATATCTGAAGGGATGGGTGAATGGATAGAGGGAGGAGTATTGGGGAAGAGAGGTCTAGATAGAGGGCTGGAGGGATGAGAAATAAATGGATGGATGGATGATGGCATGAATAGATAGATGAATAGAAGGAATAATGGAGGGACTGAGGGAGAGGGGACAGCTGGGGGCTGGATGGGTGGTTGGGAAGAGGGAGGAATGAAGGGGTGAAAAGAGAGGGAGTAGCAAGAAGTATGAGGGATGGATGATGGATGGAAGTTCTATGTCAGATGAAAGAGACTGTGAGAAGAACTGGCAGTGGAGGAGACAGGTCCCCTCCACACCACAGGACTCCCCAAGTCCAGCCCTGTGTGATCCATCAGACCTTCTTCCTGAAGAGGCCTTTGTGTTCCAGGACCTCTGAGGTCACAGAAGGCAGGTGCACCCAAAAGGCAGACCTGTGCACACAGGTCACCTCTGAATTCTGGCTCTCAAACGATCTCCACTCTTTCCAGCTGGAGTGGCCTGAGGGACCTGCCACCATCCAGTGTCCTGCCAGACCGTTGCACAAGTAGGTGTCACTAGTAGGAAAGTCCTTAGAACTGCTGCCAGTGGATGTGACCTGTCTTCCCCCTGGAATGTCCTGAGCAGGGGAAGCCTGCCCCAGAGTCAGGCAGCGTGCAGGGGACATGGGCCCTGGGTTACAGGACGACAGAAGAGAGAAAGCAGACTCTTTCACTCTCACTCTCCCCAACCTTGCACCGCAGCCCAGGGACACCCCATTCTATCAATACAGACATGAACCCCATTCGGAAGCCCAGAGAAGTCAACTGCCTGATAGAAGCTGGCCCACCCAGCTCTCTCGGTTCCACCCCCTCCTGGCCATGACCATGAAGGTGTCCTGCTCCTCACAAGGAAATGGTGTTGCCACCAGTTGTGAGGCAAGCACATAACTGCAGGGACAATGTCAATGCACACAGCCTGGCCCATCCATGCCCGCGTCAGGGCTGCTGTTGCCATGGAGAAAGCAAGGACTCTTGACCCTACAAGTGCCTTTGTACCTGGCCTTCTGTTGACTCAACCGGACACAGACAGTGCACCAGCATGGCTGGGCTCTGGGGTTGGGAAATCTGGGTGAGTCCTTCATGCTGGCTGAACTTAAGCAAATTCCTTGAGCTTCCTAAGTCCCACGGGACAAGTCTGAGGCCTGAATGAGATGATGTCCACAGGCCACCAGCTCAGCATGTCCCTGTTAAATGAACGGTGAATGAAGAAGCCGGGCAGATGACCTAGCTTCTCCCAGCACAGCCCACCACCCACTGGGTGGGGCCCTCCAACACAGGCTCTTAGTAGGCATCCAATAGCTATCCTTGGAGCTCAAGGAGAAAATTGACTTTTTTTGTGCTGTGAGCAGCCAGGGCCTTCGGATCGATAATGCCCTCTACCTCTGGCTTATTAAGTGGCAGCACTCTGCTGCTCAGAACGGCAGGAGAAGTGGAGAGGGCCTGGAACCTACAGATGGCACCTGGTTGGCGCAATGCAAACAGACAGGGTGCCCCCACTGGTGGAGTAGAGACACCAGTGTCTCGGTTCTGGTCCACTCACCTGGGGCCGCTCCCTCCAGGGTGAGAGGAGTTGAGCTCTGCCCACCCTTTGCCTTAGAAGAGTTGCCACATGGCCAAGGTACACTTCTGACAAACCCCCCCCTCCAGGATCCACTCCTGATCCAACAGCCCCAGCCTGGCCAGTTTCTGAAATCAAAGATACATGATGGGGATGGCTGTAGGTGAGCCAGCAGCCCAGAGGGTAGAATTCAGGAGGACTCTTCCTGCCTCTTCAACACCTGTGCAAACCAGAGACCTGACTGCCTGGACCCATCTTGCCCAGTATTTCTCTGCTCTTCTTCCCTACTTCATCTCCCACCTCAGAATCAGCCTCATTCCCTCCTTCTCACTAACCCTGGCCTTTGTATGACTATCCCAATAGTCTAGGCCTGGTGGATTATGAACTGCCTCAGCAGACTACTGAGTCTTCTGGGCTCTACCAAGACAGATTTCCACACCGAGGCCCTCAGATGGCCCCAGCTACCACAGGGGGCACATGTCAGGACCTAGGCAGAGCAAGAATCAGGCTAGTGCCTACCCTTTAGTACTAGAGAACAGAGCTAGGTCCAAAAAGACCCCAAGGGTCCCTTTAAGGACTGGGGAACTAGAAAGATCTCTGGGACACAGAGGCCCAGGGAACACTTCCACCAAGAAAGGAGGTATACTCAGGGGCACACCAGGACCAGGGTAGGTGTTGAAGCCTGGGAACTAGGACAGTAGATAGAAAAGCCATGGATGGAACAGGGCCACTGATCCCACCCCATTACCATCATGCCAGGAGCCCTGCACAGGACCTGCACAGGACCTTGCTAGACTAAGTATGGAGGAGGACTCCACCCTAATGACACCATTCACAGGTGGGTCTGCCCCAAACCACAAGCTCCAAGTGTATCAGGGTCTTCCTGCCTAGGACAGTGGGTGGCCACCAATCTGTCAAGATCTCAGTCCTGGTTCCTACCATGTGGAGACTCTTCCTAACCCCCACTGCCTCACAGAGACCCTTGCCCTGGCCAGCTGTGCTGTTTCAAGTGACAGTGGTCCCAGCCAGCAGGAGGCCCCTGCACCCTCTGGCACCAGCAGCAGTTTAAAACAGCTGTCCCCTCTCCCAGAGTTCGCCTCTGGTGCTCAATCCCCCTCCCTGGCCCCTCCCCTCTGAGGATTTATGCAAATCCCAACTGCAGGATTGTTTCTTAATGTCAAAATGCAGGCGGATGAATGTCAGATGCGGCTGCAGACTTGGTTGGCACTGCGCTTGATAGGCTAGCTTGTAATTTCCTCCAAGCCAGAGGGATCAGCTTCTAAAGCCTGTCCTCAATAAACACTTCCTCCCCGCCTGTCATCCTGTCCCCAGACCTGGTGACAGCTGCAGGGCCCTTAATCCTTCCTCCACTCACAAACCAAACCCCTGTGGAGCCAGGAGTCCAGAGAACTCTGGCCAGTGAACCAGGGCACAATCTGGTCCGTGGTGTCACCACCATCATCCCACCAGTAGCACCAACAATGCCACCCAAGTCACCTCCTCTGTCACCAAGCTCACAACATCTTATCTTTGTCACAGTCATTGGCTCCCACTGCTTCCCATACCCACCATGCCCACTGTCACCAGATATCGTGGGTCCCCACGCCCATCCAACCTTGGCTCACTTCAAAAGCGTAACCAGGGAGCATCCCATAGAACTTAACAAAAGGATATACAACCAGTTTAAAGGTGGGGGAAAAACTTGAACAGTCATTGTACAAAGAAGGCACAAACAGCCGCCTGCATGTGAAAAGACTGTCACCAATCAATAAAGAAAAGCAAATCAGATCATGTTGAAACACGCCCCCCTTCCCCCCCAGGGACAGCTACTATCGCGGCCAGAAAGTGGCCAGAGTTGGTGAGGATGCGGAGAAATGGAACCCGAGATGCTCAGCCAGCAGGATGTAAAATGGTGCAGCTGGTGTAGAAGGTGGCCTGATGGCTCTTCAAAATTAAACAGAACCACCATTAGTCCCAACGACTCCACTTCTGCCTATCTGTTCATCCAAAATCACTGAAATCAGGGGCTCAGACAGAGGCTTCTCTATGACATATACAACACTGCTCACAACAGCCAACACATAAGCTGCCACTGTTTGTGGACAGCGCATGGAGGAGGAGCACGGGTAAGTCACACACTGAATGGAGTGCTATTCACCCCGGAAGAGGACACCCATAGGGTAAACCCTGGGAACAACATGCCGGGTGAAACACCAGCCACTAAAAACCAAGTGTTGTGTGAGTCCTCCCTCATGCCAACTCCTTTCATGGCATCCCTAGAGCAGCCAATCCACAGTGGCAGAAGGTGGGATGGAGGGCTGGGAAGAGGGAGGGGCAGAGTCTGAGATGGGAAGAGCAGCGTCTGTCTTCATGTGAGTGGCGGCAGCCATGGCGATCCACCACGCATGCACACCAGACTATGTGTGCAGAAACATCACCACAGTGAACAGAAGCTGTGCATTTGAGCAGGTTTTGCTTGGTTCTGTGTCTCCCCTTGTTTGGCTTTGTTTTGCTGAGACAAGGTCCCTCTCACTAGGTAGCCTCAGCTGTCCTTTAACTAATCTCCCTGCCTCCACCCCTCCAAGTGCTGGCATTTGCGTGCACCACCCATGCCCTGCTCAGGATATGCATTTCAACATATTTTAAACCCCACAGGAGGCTGAGGCTAGCTTTGCAGCCCAACACAAAACCATAAACTTGCTTAAAGCATGAATTTGGGGGTGGGGAGGTAGCCCAGTGGGTAAAAATACTTGTCACACAAATGTGAGGAACAGGGTTTGGATCTCGAGCACCCACATAAACGCTGGGTGGAGGTGACAGCCTATTTGTAATCCCAGCACTTGGAAAGCAGAGACAGGGGATCCCTCAAGCAAGCTGGCTAGTAAGACTGGCCAGATTGGCAAACTGCTGTTCAGGGAGAAACAACACCTCAACATATATATATATATATATATATATATATATATATATATATATATATATATATATATATATATATGGTGGAGAGCATGTGCAATACACGTGCATTTGCACCCACACATGTATTCCCAAACACATGCAAATACATGCACATGCATACCACATATATACAGATAGATAGATAGATAGATAGATAGATAGATAGATAGATAGATAGATAGACAGATAGACAAACAGAAATGATAATTTTTTGCAATTTTTTTAGAATTTGATATTATAGTTTTTGATTATTAATGTGTAGATGCAGCAATGTATTGAAGTGCAGAATGGTTGGATCCTCCTCATTTAAAGAGAGGATTTGTTCACTCTAACTTTAGCCTGGGATGTTCTCATACTAACCAAAGGGACATGCAAGGACAGCAGGCATGTGCCACCACTTCCTGGCAGGGAACTTGGTGTCTTAATCAAGTTAAGAGCCCTGGTGGAGCCTAGAGTTCAGAGGACACATAAGTACAGGGCATGGATGTCTAGTTTCCCTAGGTGCTCCATGGTCACACTGCAGGCCAAGCTTGAGTGTGACAGAAGATCCAGGAGAGCCAGGCCATGCCAGGAGACTGCCTGAAGGAGGAACTCCAGCTGGCATTGGTTTCTAGTAGCCGATACATGGTGGTAAAGTTGTCTCAGATCCATGAGGCAGCCAGGGGCATAGCCATCCGGAGCCTGGGCAGCAGTAGACTTAACCCCCTTCCTTCTGCTGATGGTGGCACCTGATGTGTTCAGTATCAGACCTGGACCTCGACAACTGCCCACCTGGGTTCCCTGGATATCTAACCCTGCACTTTCTCACCAGTCCCTTAGGACCAAAGGCAAAAGGCCACACACTGACCCTCATTCCCCCATGGCTCTCTCATAGTCTCTTCCCAATTGAAAGCCAAGAAAGTCCAGGGCAGCCATCTTGCCTACTGGGTGACAGATGCCTGCCAGCAACCTGGCCATCCAAGTGTCTCCATCCCCGGTCGGCTCCGCCAAAGGCTGGGGAGCCCCCAGCCTCCCACAGAAGAAAGCTGCTAAGCGAGAGATGAAAAATAAAAATAGAAGCCCCACCTTCCACCGAGGCAGGATTGTGAGAAACTAGAAAAAAATCCAACAAGGGGGTAGGCTGGGTCAGGACAAAGGCAGCAGAGAAAAGACTGAGGGGGTAACTACATTTATGATTAAAGATGCCTCTTCAGAAACAAATAGGACTGCAGGTAACAATGTATGCAAATCCATGCAAATTACTTAGAGACAGTGAGGTGAGGCTCCTCCAGAGGCAAGAGCAGCAGGGAGGGAGAGGCTTGGTGTGGGACAGACCTCCAGCTGCTACTTCAGACCCTTCTAGGAGAAAGCACTCAGTGGAGCTAGCCTCACAAAGCAAGAGTCCTCCTCCACTGAGCAGGTGAAGCTGGTCCATCCACCCCTCCCACCCTGGTGGGGCTGACTCTGAATCCATGGAACGGCCTCCAGCACTGTGCAGCCCTATTCAGAGGAAAGCCTGGGTTTTGAATGTGTTTCCAACATCATCATAAAGGTGCCTTCTCCAGGAATTCCATCACTGCTTCCTGCCTGTGTCTTCCAGCACAAGGGTACGGTCTGCACTTCGGATGTCATCGACCCATGCCTGACTTTTCACCCTGGTGGTCTGAGCACCTGGGAAGGTCCTGCATGTCCAAGCAACAGGAGAGGCTTTAGGGGGAGACATCTGAGCAGAGACACCCGCACCCACTACTCAGTGATGCCCATTATCTGAGCGGAGACACCCGCACCCACCACTCAGTGATGCCCATTGTCTGAAGACAGAATCACTCCTCCGTCTCCAGAACAAGCTGATGAAAGAACTAATCACATGCTCATGGCACAGTGGGGAAACTGAGGCGCAAAGGCCAACGATAATTCCCCCAAGTCTTGGCATGGATGAGCCCTCCCTAATAACTTACCAGCACTGATCACGTGTTTCCCTACAGCGACTCTGTGGCTATAAATTAGGCAACTTGACTTGTTGGGGACTTGACACCACCTTATATTAAAGTCCTGACTCTGGGACCTCAGAGTGGGATAATGTCTGCAGTCAGGGTATTTAAGGGAAAATATGACCTTATAAGAAAGGAGACCAGAGCGTAAGCACAAACAAATGGGAGCATGAGGGGGAATCACACTGTCTGCACAGCAGAAAGCAAGGCTTCTGAGGGACCGACCCACCCATGCAGTGACCCCAAGTTCCAGCCCTTGACTGAGCAGCAAATTGTGTTATGTGGGCCACAGGCCACGGGTCATGACTCCCACAGTGACCTGCCTCACCAGCACTGTGGCTTCCATGAAAGAAGACAGCCACAGAGAAACCAGGGGTCGAGGCAGGCGTTTGGTGAGAGACACGGAGCCCACATGCAAACATGGGTCCACCTCTCTGCTGGTTCTTCACTAGAAAACGAGTTCACTTAGAGGAAACACGTGGCTGGTGGCTGGCACCGGAATACTGTAGCTGTAGGGTAGCCAGGTCCACAGTGGGACCCAGCTGTGATAATGGCAGGTGAGATGATATCCAGATGGTCTGTGATGGACACCACACACACACACACACACACACACACACACACACACACACACACACACACACACATATGCACACATGCACGCACGCACGCACACTTACCTCACCTTGGAGGCCAAGGACCCATCCACAAGCACTGGCTACTCCCCCCTTAGTAAGAGGCTTCTCCTAACCTGCACAGACCTGGTTTCAGGTTCCACCACCGGCTCACATAACATCCACTGCTCGCTGCATATGCCAGCTGGCTGTCCATTGCCTGCCCACTCAGAACCAGGCATGGGAGGACAAGAGAATGAAGGGCTGTGGTCCCCCTTATCACCTTGAACCTCTGCGCCACTGACAGCCCCAGCAGCTGCAATTAACATGACGCCGCTGACATCTAAATAATACAACGGTTATTATAAATAATACGCGCCTGATGAAGATCAAGTTATTTATAAAAGAATTAGTAGTGGCATGTGAGCGTGGGTGCCTGTTGAGCAGCAGGGACACTGTGGCTTCTGATCTGAATTTCTATGGGGCCTGATGAGCCTCCTTAGGAAGACAGACCTTGAAGTTTCCTCTGCTATTTGCAAACTAATTCCTGGTAATGAAGAAATTAGCGTGGAAAGTCAGACTGGAGCTGGAGACAGAAGTGGGGGGGAAAGGCATCTGGCTTGGTGTCCCATTCTAGTGCAAACCATGGAAACTGGTTATTAGTTGGCGTGGTGGGAACGGCAGCCCAATGAGACAAGTTATTAGACCCCAAAGCCAAGCCCTACCATAAGGAATACACAAAAAAACATGGATCTTGGAGACGAGCGGTCAACAAGTGCTAGCTGCAGGGGCCTCACCCTCTGGAGAGTGGAAACTAGGTTCTGGGAACCCAGCGGTACACCAGTTGTCAACTCCCTTACCCTGCCACCAAGCTCAGTCCGAGCCTAGATCCAGGACTCACCCCCATGCTATAGGTCCCAGCTTCTGGAAGCTTTGCAGGAGCCCATCTTCCACCACTGAAGGAGTGCTGCCATGGCTTGGGTGGGCTACAGAGAGAAGACAGTCACCTGGGCCTAGAGTCCTGTCCAAAGTTGAGGAGTCATGTCTGGTGACAGCCTTACGTCCCAAGGCAGCGTGAGTGTCCCAGAGAGAAACACAGAGCTCCCAAGCATGTGTCCCCTCTGAGCTGACCCTTGTCTTACTCATCCACCAGGGTCCGACCTATGGTTTCCACCCTGGTGATCTGGTCTAACCCTAACCTCTCCCAAGGTCCCCTCCCCACCCCTCTGCCTGGGTAGCTTCGATTCCAGCTGCAAAGTGTCTCTCAGCCAGTGGGAACCAAGTTCTCAACAATGGGGTTTGGACACCACAAGAAGCCCCTTCCCAGCTGCTTCTTGCTAACTGTAAAGTGTCGTCTATTTCCATATTGCCTTGCCTCCCAGGCCAGCACAACGGAGGTGGGGGAGTCTCACAGTTGAAGTGAGTTCTGTCTGGAGGTAGGAGCCAGAGATCAAGTTGTTAGAGGATGCGATGCCTGCTCCAGGCCCCTCAGTGTTTATCCACAGCTCTATCTTTTGCACGTTGCCTGTAAAAGGAGATTCTGTGTCAGAGAAGATCCTTGACACGGCCTGAGCCCAAATACACTGGCTCCCTAACAGTAGCACCTGCCAACTGTGGGACCCCTCCTGAGACAAGGAAAGGTGTGGGTCCACACAAGGAGCTGTCTCTCTAACTGATGCCTTCAGGAGGATGCCAGCTTGATCTCCATCCCCCCCCCTCCCCCGGAGGTCTTGCCCCATTTCTGGACAGGCCAAGAAGCCAAGGGACAAGGTAAGGATGCAGTGAGATGTGAGCGGCTATCAACTCCAGGCAGCACTCCACAATCAGACTCCTGTGCAGGATGATCCGTCCCTGCCGTGTTTCTGCTGTGAGCCGTCAGCTGTAGCAAAGCCCCTTCCCTGGGCTAAAGTGAAATGTGGAGGTCAGTGGAGACCCACGTAGTGCTTGGCCAATAGGTAAGGGTCAGGAAGGAGAAGGGCCTGCTCCTCAAAACACCCACGGACATCCTCACCTGTCCTGAGAATATCCACATCCCCACCTGGTTAACATCCACCATACCAGGAGCACTTAGGAAGCGCGGTATGCCAGAGCCCTCCCAGGCCATTGGGCTAGTCCCCCCTGCATGAGGGCAGCCCAGGGTTCTGCTCCTCCGGGCCTCAGCTTCATTACTTCCCTTACTGTTGTGCTCTGTTTGGGATGCCTGCTCAGCTTCATGCTGCTATTTCAGCTCACAACGTTTATAAAATTGCATCCGGAGCCTGGCACAGCAATGCAGAGCCAGCCTGCTCCGAGTCCTCAGACAGCAGCTCCTGAATGCTAATTGAAAAGTGATTAATTACCGCCACGCGATCCACTCATGCGACTGCCACCCCTTGCTCTCCCATCCCCCCCCCCCCCAGCAGAACTGAAGGCAGCCAGAAAGGTGTGTGCTATTTTCTTTTTTGTTCAAGCCAAACTGTTTTCAGTCCCATTGCTTTTCATGAGGGTGAGCCCTGGAGCGGGAGCCCAGAGACCACTTGGGGGCAAATCTACCCTAATCTATGTAAGTCTCTCTGAACCTCTGGACCTCCAGTCCATCCCGGAGGAACTTCAGACTTAATCTCCTGAGTGCAAATCCAAATGCCCAAGATGGCTGCAACAGAATTGCGTGTGTGTTGGTGGTCCCCGCACAGACTCTCCACCTCCATCTTGTCTGCCTGGCTCTTCCCAGTGTTCCCCCTACCTAACCACTACCCAATTCCTGTGGTTCTGCTCTAGGGTCCCCTCCTGGCAGGACCCCACTCCATTGGTGCTGGGGTACCCTCTGCCATCAATGTTAGTCACCCTCTGTTTACTGTCTGGTGTTCCTGCATCCACAAACCTCACCGCAGTCCCCAAAAGAGCTATCAGAAGCCAGAACAAGTTCTTCACTGCCTGCTGAGCCCTCAGGATAAAACTCAGTCCCTTCCCTGTTCCTGGCTTTGAACACTTCAGATCACTGGGAAGGTGTTACTGGTAAAACACCTGGACCACTGACCCTGAGCAAATTGGAGCTTTCAGGGGAGACTGGGGGTGACAAAGAGTGGATGAAGCTTTCTGGATCAAGACAGGGCTGGGGGAGGCAGCAGACAATTCAGCATTAGTGGGGATCTGTGGGTTGATGGAAGACACAGAGCATCACCTGAAGAAGCCCCAAGGATTTGGAAGGGTCAGAGACAGGCAAGGGACAGGAGAGGATCTGGGGGTTCTGAGTCAGACCCCATTTCTGTGTCTTGGGTGTACAGTGGCTGCTGGGACCAGTCTCAAGCTACTGTGAGAACCAGGAAGCAAGAGGTGGGTGCTCCCATGTTCCCCACACTGCACCCACACTGCCATGAATCCCTACCTAGCTGTGCTGTTGTTGAGGATGGGCCCGCCACAGCCCCTCATCACCAGCATCTGAAACCCTGCCAGAAACACAACCTTTGAGGCAGTTTCCCCTCATTTAAATTCTTTCTTGACATTTGTATGGCAGAGAACAGGAACAAGACAGCCAGGAAAGAGCAAACCCAGAGCCACGCAGGCTCCTGCTGGGGGAGGCTGCTGTGGAACCAGGGGGACCTGACCAGACCTGCTGTTGTGGGAGGGAGGGCATACAGATGTGCAGTGTGGTGTAGCCTGGTGGCAGCCACCCCCAGGAATTCTCACTCTGACCTTGCCTAGCCCTCCCAATGACCCCATTTTATGAAGTGGGAAACTGAGGCTCTGAGGGATGAGAGGGGGTGACTGGGGCACACAGCTGGCAGCTTTTCAGCCCTTGTGGGACTGCCTAACAGACCTGTTTACAAAGCACAAAAAGGGGAAATCCAATTGGCTGTTCCCCAGATTTTCTCATGGTCCCTCAGCCCACCTAAGCTGGTAGGGCCAGAGGACCCAAGCTAAAACACCCCAAGAAAAGTTTTGGTCCTTTGCACATCAGGACCCAAAACTTCAGGGTCCAGCTGGGTGGCCATGGGACTACCCTGACTCCCTAGCCTCAGTTTCCCCACTTGTTGAAAGAGGAAGCCAGTCTTAGGTATATGTTTTTGTGAGAAGCTAAGCTAGGCAGGGGTGAGAAAGACCTGCCCAGGACTCCCAGGGCCCCAGGCAGGAAAACCCGACCTCTGGCTTTGGCATACCCAAGGTTATAGAGCAAGGCTACAGAGTGGTACCCCATGGGTTATTGGAACCACCCTCCCACAGGTGTGAGTCTATGGTGATATTTGGGGCTAAAGCAGACCCCGTGAAGCCCTCAACCAGCAGGCCATGACTGGTGTGCAGCCACGCCCTAATACCACCTAGATGGAGCGCTTATGTTGCCCACCAGAGTCCAGTTCTATAGGTACAGTTTCACACCCACAGTCAAACTCAAACTAAAAAGATGTGGAGGGGAAGTGACCTTTGTCCTAAGCCTCTTATGGATGAACCTGCAGAGAGGTTGACCCCTATTCTTGCCTGGCTGGGATCGACAGGGCGGGGTGGGGGAGCTTTCTGGGTATCTACAGTCCACACCCATTCAGGCCCAGGGTTGGTTACTGACAGGCTAACTTCCTTCCCGGCTGTGGTGGGGATTCACGGGTCTTTGAAGTGTTCTGTGCTGGCCCCTCAGGGGCACTAAGGTAGATGATCACCTGGCTGGACAGGGTAAGGCAGGTACTGGTGGTTAGGTCAAGCCACAAGATATGGATTGTACATCCACAAATGGAAAGCCAGTATTTCCATTCCCAGGGGCCCCGTGACTGCAATGGGGCCTGATACTCTACCGTGGGAGCTGTGGAGTCCCAGCTTCCCACAGCAGGGAAGACCTGGATGGACCAGCTGGTGGCAACAAGGGCCTGGGTAGCTTGAGCCCTGGTGAATGACAGGCCAGAAATGCGGACTTGGACCTGGGATGCTTACAGTACCTGTTTCCCCTTCCCCTTCAGAGATTCCCATGTCCCACCCAGATCCACCTGCATTTTGAGTAAGCCTGGAAGGTTCTATATGTTCTATATCCTCTCTGAAGCCAACAGGCACTCGATGCCTGTGCTCATTGATGTTTTACGAAAAGTGACCCTTGGGTGAAAGGCGAGAAGGGAGTCTTTGATGATGTCTCTGACTATGGCCACTTTGGGTATGACATCATTAACAAGCAGAGTAACAACTACAGAACCCCTGCCCAGAAAACTACCAGGATCAGTTTCCCCAAACCATGCCCTGCTTAGGCAGCAGTGATTTGAAGGACCTCAGCCTCCGGGGGTCGGGGGGGGGGGTCGGGGGGAGGAAATCCGATGACACTGGGCTGTGATCAACACCACAGGACAAGCCACAGGGGCCAGGAGAATTCTCACGGAGCCCAGCTCCACAGGAGCTGGGAGGGTGGAGGCTGAGAATGTCTTCCCACTAGGCTGAGGATCAAAATGACACGGCAACCAGGAAACCTGAGCGATGGGACACAAGTGGGGAAGGACCTGGGGTGCGAAGAGCGTGAAGACGTGTGGGGACTTGGAGGAGCAGGGTTCCACAGACAGCACACCAGGCCAGCTGACTCAGGGGCAAGAGGGAGCGCACAAACCAAGAGGAGGGGGTCAGCTCAGTGGGAGCAGAGGAGTCAGACCTCAGGCCACAGTTGACCTAGAACACCCAGGTGGTTAGCATTGTGCTGTGGCTGGGCTGCAGGGTTAGGGACAAGAGGAACTCTGGGGACTCCAGAAGCAGGATGGGAGCTGATCCCTGACTCCAAAGCCAGCGCTCTGCACAGAGCTAAGCGCTATGGGTACAGGCAAGGGCAGCGAGGTGGATAGCAGTAACCACAAGGAATGAGCGACCTCTGGTCCTCCCCAAACCCCGCCCGGAATGCTTACTCCTGGGCTCCTTGGGTAGGTGGAACGCTTGCTTGTTTTTCTCACTTCCCTTCGATACAATTATAGATTAATTAATTCTCACCAAGCAATATCTGACCTACATCAGCGCCTCTGTAAGACGGCAGAGCCAGAAGAAAGACTCAAAGGCTCATTCGGCTATATAAAGACAAGCGATCTATTTTAAAAGAAGGGTTTGTGCCGGAGTCCGCTGTTCCCAACAGCCTCGTTACATAAGGCTCGTTTAAAGGCAACACGCACCCGCCTGCCCACGCGATTCATGGCTCAGTGGTTCTGAACACGAGGTTAATCGGCGGATTGAGTCTGGCCACACTGGAGGGGCTTGGCCAGGAGGCCAGCCTCCTGGGGATGCAGACTGAGGTTCGAGAGCTCTTCCCATGGCTGCTTCCCCACTCCCTGTCTGCTGCCTCCTGACCCATCCAAGCTGGTCCACACCCTCATTTTAATTGTGGGATCCTCGGGGTCAGCAGGAGCCCCATCTCATTCATCAATGTGTCCCTGACTCCCAGAGAGAGAGCCTGGGACAGCACAGGCAGTGGTGCTAATGGATTGAGCTGTGATGTAGCAAAAGCTGCAGGCAGTGGGGGATGGATCACACCTGCTGAGCACAGCATTGTGAGGCGCAGAGTCGCTCAGTCTCCCGTAATCCTTAAGACTGCTCTGCCAGGCTGGTACCACCAGACTGGTAGACACCTCTGAGATCGTGTATATATAACCCCACACCTTTCCCTTTCCTTGATATAGGCTAGGGAATGAACAGAATTACTGCAAGGTCTCCAAGCCTGTGATTCCAGCCTGGGACCTACTTGTCTCATTCTTTCCTGCATCCCAGAAAACCAGTTCTGTGTCCAAAAGAAGCTTTGAGAACAGGCCTAGGAGACAAAGGCTGAGCATGCCAAGATCCATGAGCGATCTTGGGGGCAATTCCCTGACCTGGTCATGCCTTTAGATGAACCCTCAGTTGCAAAACCCATGCACTGGGTTCTTGCTAGAATGCGGACCAAATCTGTACTTGCTGTATTAACCCACTGCACTTGGGGCACATCGTTATTCAGTTGCCCTGACTGTCTGCCTCACATCAGAGGCAGGGAAACTGAGACTCAGCTCAGTCCAACGGTCCATGTCAGCACAGACCTACCAGCTCGGCACAGCACACAGATCTGTGGCTGAAAGAAAGGGACAGGGTCAGCCCTGGCCAGGCAAGCTGTAGCCTGCCATGCCAAAGCAGATGAGAAGTCCAGCTACCCTGCCTCTACCAGCCACATGGCCCCTTCCTTGCCCTACAGCCAATCCTCACTCTGATTGTCCTTAGTTCAAAATGAGTCACTGCCTTACCTTGGAGTTTGGTGACTCAAGATATACTGAAGAGAGGATTTGCTCATGTGGAAGCATCAGGGCACAGTCCCCAACCCCCTGCTCTAGGTCATTGGGCACTTTCAATGATGCTAGATCATCCGAAAGAGGGGCTTTGCTCTCATGTACCCTGGTTTTTCAGGGGGTCCTCCAGGCCTTGACTGGAGGTTGTGGAGACCAAGCCCGGCCGGCAGAAGCACAGTGGCTCATTTGCTGGGTTCATTATCACAGTATCCCATTATTTATGGAAAGAAAAAGTCAGGAATCTCCCACTAGTAACCAAGGTAGACACAGCATTCCAAGGGAAACAAAACTGTATGACAGCCCAAGCCTTCAGACGTCTGTAACGGGGAGGAAGGAAGAGACGAAAGGGCAGCCCGAAGTCCCTGTGGGAAGGGGAGCTCCTTACTGTGCACACTCTCCATCCTTACCCCAACTCCTAGGAAAGCCTGGAGCACACAGTCCTGGTCCCAGAGCTGGTTAGGGTGTAGCGCTGTTTAAACCGGAACCTCACATACACTTGCCAATGGAAGCAAGACAGAGGGAGAGACACAGACCACAAGAGATAAAGGCGGTCTGAACCCCGTCTTCCTCCTACTACTCCCATGACCCCACCCCAGATAAATCGAGTCCCCAGAAACATCCCAGTTAGGGCACAGCATCTTAGCACCCAGGGCTTTGGATCCCTCCCAGGAAAACAATGAGGAAAGCCTGTCACGTGACGGTCCTCCATCCATCCATCCATCCATCCATCCATCCATCCATCCATCCATCCATCTATCTATCTATCTATCTATCTATCTATCTATCTATCTATCTATCATCTATTCTATCTATCTATCTACCTATCTAATCTATCCATCCATCCATCCATTATCTATCTATCTATCTATCTATCTATCTATCTATCTATCTATCTATCCATCCCACCACCCAATTCTCTGAAGACAGGCATGGCCATCAGCTGGCAGGGCTGGGAGCACAGAGCCCCAGTAGCAAGCTAGCTCGGTTCTCCCTCGGCAGTTCTGAAAGTCAGAAGAGTGGAGCTACCAAGGATGATGCTTAGTCATGGCTACCCACATCCCAGAAGCTGCCGGTGAGATCCCTCGGCAGAAAGGATCTGGGGACCGCAGGAGCTGCCAGAATCAGTCACTCCTGCCACCCACTACTGCCTACTTGCCCCTGCCCAAACCCAGCCCCAGAACCAGGCCATGCCAGCCATAGACTCTGGGCTCGAGTGCGGGTTGCACCTGCAATGATGCCATTTGGTGATCCCTCAATGTGCTTGCTATTTTGCCCGAGGATTTCCACATCTCCTTCCACCGAACTCGTCGACAGAGACACACACCTGGCTGCCCTCCTGTAGACGCGAGGCTGACACACCTCTTCCATGTCCCACGTCTGGCCCCAGCCTTAGCCTTTCACAGGTTCTCTCCCTGGAAACGAGGCCCTGGAGGGCTAGCGCCAGTTGTTCCAAGGCTGGGCTCCAGTTCTCCTTTGCTGGGTGGCTGTAGGGAAGTGACTTTGCCTCTTTGAAACATAGCTAAGTGCTGAAGGGTCCATGGCGAGTGCTGGAAGGCTCCCGGGGCCTGAGTCCTCCCAAACGCGCTGACACAGGAGAGACACTGGGAGATTCAGGAGTGACCCTGACTGTGGACAGCTCACCTCCTGCAGAGAATCCACAAAAGTAAGATAAGCTGGTTTCACGGAAGCCCCAACTGTGACATCTATCTCTCTGTGACTCCCTCCCCTCCCCTCCCCTGTCTTTCTCGAACAACACTTGAATACAGGTGTCTTGTCAGAGCACCAATAAAACTAGGTTGCCAGTAAGTGATAAGAGAGTTGTTGATTGGATTTCTTATTCTTTCTCTTCCGGTGCTTCCTGACACTTCAATTATTTCTGTTACAACTTTTCATAGAACGGTTCATGGATTGCTCGGGAACAAGTAACCTTTAAGCCTCCCGTTTAGCACATTCCAGTAATCCCCTTGGAAAATGTCTCAGCTCATCCCAAGTGCTCAGGCTCCATGACCCACGGCACGCACTCCATCAGCAAATTACTGTCGGGGTTGATTCCGATGTCAGATGAAGTGCAAACGCAACCAAGGGGCCCCCATGCCTTTGCAAGGTGCGTGAGGAAAGCCCAGGTTAGCTGCTGCTGGTGGGCATCATGGGGCACAGCCCAGATAGGCAAGCGAATCTTGTTTTCATCAGAAGCTTTGGTCAAGGGCAGGCATTTGGAGGTAAGGCTCCCTGCGTCCAAATTGATTCCAACATGAATCAGTAACAAGTGATGGCCCATTTCAGTTCTCTATTGTCTCCCACTTGGTAAGATTGGTAGACACCAGCTTCTGTCTAGCAGGAGGCCTAAGAAGTCAGCAAGTGGAACAATGTTTGGCCAAGAGCCACTCTGTGTTTAGGACTGACAAACGGCTTTTATGATTCTTAGATTAGCATCACCATCATCATAGTCATCATCATCACTGCCATCAACTCACAACTGGCTGTACTCCCACTGCCAGCGTGTTATCATCTCCTCACTGTCTTCTTCTTCTTCTTCATCATCATCATCATCATCATCATCATCATCACAACCATCACAACCACCACTTTTATTATCATCCCTGTCACTGCTACCATCATCATCACCACAGTTACCACCACCATCACCATTACACCACCAGTGTCACCATGGATGCCATCACCACCACCATCGTTACCAGCAACCACCATCATCCCCATCACCACCATGTCCCCATCATCACCACTATTACCATCATCACCATCATCACCGGCACTACAACCATCACAACCACAACCGTCATCACCATCACACGATCATCGCCATCACAACCAGCATAACCATCACTACCACCACCATTACTGGTATCACCATAGCCACAAATACAACTATTATCAGTCTTCATTATCACCACTTTACTGTTCCCCCATCATCATCATCATCATCATCATCATCATCATCATCATCGTCTTTACCCTCATCCATTATCCTCACCATGTCCATCTCCATCACACTAGTTGCTGTCATTGTCCCTATAACCATGATTTCTACTACCATCATATTATCACCATGTTCACCATCACCACCTCACAGATTCCTGGCCTACTAGGTCTTTTCATGCCTGGCTTCAGCACTCTGCCTCCTCAGAAAGGCAGCCCACCAGCGGCACTCCAACTAGCCACCCGCAAACCTACTGTGTTCTTGGTGCACTTCCTATGCCTCACTGTCTTCATCCTCTCTTCCCTCTTCTCTTCAGGAAGGGAGAGTCTCTGAGGTCTAGAATGCTGTGCTATGGAGATGATCCACAGTAAAAGCTTTCAGATGACTGAATGAATGAATGGGTGAACAAATGAATAAATGGACAAGAACTTCCATAGTTCCCTTCAGGCTCCAGGTCTGAGTGTCCGTATCTGTATGGGGACTGGACTACTCAAGGCTAGATCAGGGACCCCTTGCCAATGTGTGTCTGCTTCACAGATGGAGACATCCGGCTGCTGGGTCCAAGTGCACAAATCCCATGAAAGCCAGTCCTCTGCCTCTCCATATTTTAATGGTTCCCACTGGCCCCACAATTCCCTCAGCTGTCAAGAGTGTAGCGCTCTCTCTCTCTCTCTCTCTCTCTGAAGCACATGCCAAAGATAACCTAGGACTAACAAACTGTGGATCAGGACAAGGATTAGAGAAACTCTATCATTCTCCTGGGGATAGCGCTGGCTCCAGGGGCCCAGGACTGTAGGCAAGGTCCAGATGGTCTGGCCTTTAATGGGGCCTCTGGGAAGTAGGACCTTAGGGAAACTTCTGGAAGAAAACTCAAAGCTCCCTAAGCCCAATATTTCAGGGGAAGGCAGTATCTCAAGGAACAGAGCCAACACAGCAGCTTTCCTGCACAGTGGAGGCCTCATTAGGACAGTTCCCATACCTTCTGGGCCACAATGAGAGATTCCAGCAGGACAGGAAGCTGAGCTGAGGGACATTTGCTGTGCTTGCTCCTCTAGTCTGCCCCATGGGCTTGACTAAGGCCTGTTGGGGCTTTATGTCCCCTCAGGTCCTTTCCTCTCCATTCTGCCAGCCAGCTTCCATCTGTTTCTCTGTCTCCCAGGACCTTGGTCATGGCTCTGTGGTCAGAACTTGGGGGGTGGATGAGGAGGAGCAGAGGGGTGGATGGGGAGGAGCAGAGGGGTGGATGAGGAGGAGCAGAGGGGTGGATGGGGAGGAGCACTGGGGCGGATGGGGAGGAGCACAGGGGTGGATAGGGAGGAGCACTCTATATAAACAAGTAACATCATGTGTACAGAAGAAACTGATCTGAGGATGGGACAGCCAGGCTGGGTACTCAGAAAGTGGCTGACATTGAGCAGCAGCTACCCAAGAGCCTCTCAGGAGCTGCCAGGAAGAGGCTAGGAAGAGCTAGGCTGGGCATCTTAACCTGGAGCAGACAGAAGCATTTCCCATGAGCACCTCTGCATGCACCCTGCATCCATCTGCTCACCAGTCAAGGTGTCCCATGATACTGATTCAATAGCTCCCAATCCTTCCTTCAGTCGTTCACTGCACTTGTAGCTACTGTCAGAAAACTCTGTGCATAGGGGTAGACTGGTGCATCTAAGTCTCTAAGACCAGCCTCATTCCAACCTCCTCCTCAGGCTCTGTCTGCTTTCATGAAGATCCTGAAGCAGACGCACATACCTGGAGGCCACAGGTCAGCATTTGTCCCTTGGGCTCATGTCTTCACCCCTAACTCCAGCCATATGTGAGATGAAGTCTCTTGTCGGGGGAGTAAGGGTCTCTCCCTAATCTCTAACCCTAAATGTGGGGACCTGACAAAACCCCTTCCTAAGGAGAGGTCAGATGTGGAGCTGAGAAACCCTTCCATCACCTGCTGGGGAACACAGACCCTGCCTTTCCCACTCTGCCTCATGATGGGAACAATACCAGAGTCCCCTCGGAAGCTCATGTTCTTCCATTGTTGTGAGGGCATCTGTGACTTAGCCTGAGCCACAGGACAGTGGAAGGGAGAGAAGGGATGAAGAACTGGTTCTCAGCCTCTACATTCATTCACCTAGACCCTAGGGTTCAAACTAAGCCATTTCTGCCCCAACACTGGTGGGACGCTGGGTGTGAGCCCGGGCAGATCCTGGCAGAACTCCTGAGAGTGGCACCCATCATACCCTCACACTATCTTGTGCCCTTTCTGGAAATCGGTGAGGCACCTACAAATGGCCATCAGGGGAGGCAGATAGGGATGTGCCAGGCTCAGGACTCAACCTCATGTACCCAGCAGAGTGAAGCTCTGTGGAGACAGACGGTGGCAGAGTCGGGGCTGCAGTTCTGAGGGTGCCTTAGCTCTGCCGCATGCTGGGCTGGGCCTGCCAAAACGAGCCAGGGCCTTGGGGGGCAGGCAGGGACAGAAGAATCATTCCAAAGGCAAAAATAAATGGGATACTTATTTCTGGCACCTTTTATAGATCCAAAGTCACTTTGTTAGCTTAAGAATTCAAAATGTATAATGCATGGCTGGATTTGTTCATGAAATCATCATGTTTCGGTCTATTTAGAGAAAGAAGGCCCGATAGGGAAGGGAACTTCTCTCTAAGGTTTTTAAAACTTTTTTTGGTGGAGGAAAGAGGCCATATGGGATGTCAGAGTCAGAGGTCAGGGGTCAAAGGGTGGTGCTAAGCAGGAACCCCTCCACTTACCCTCCACTTACTCTGTCCTCAGAGTTCTCAGGCCTGCTACAGGGGGCAAAGATGTGGATCTCTGTGCACAGGCAGATGTCCATGAGTTTCATATCTAGTACCCTGGTTCCACCCTTGCCTAGGTCTGTCCCACTTCTCACCATAGGGGATCGTCTGACCACTGTCACCCTACAGTCAGTGAGCTCATGCTAAAGTGCCTGGTTTCCTGTCACTGCAGGCTTCACTCACATTGCGGGATTCCATAGGACAAAGCTAAGCCCTTGGTCTAGTGGTGAGGTCTTTGGGGTCAGCCCTATGAAGGTCCTGGTTGGTGGATCACAATGGTCCAATATCTACAATTTTATGCATTCATCTAAAGACACTGTTTTAGTCAATGTTTTATTGCTATGAAGAGACAGCATGACCATGACAGCTCTTACAAATGGAAAAATTTAATTAGGGCTGGTGCTTCAGAGGTTTAGTCCATTATCAGCATGGTGGGAAGTATGGCAGACATGATGCTAGAGAAGGAGCTGAGAGTTCTACATCTGGATCAACAGGAGCAAGAAGAGAGTGGCACTGGGCCTGGCTTAGGCTTTTGAAACCACAAAGCCCACTCCCAGTGACTACTTCCTCCAACAAGGCCACACCTCCTAATCCTTTCAAATAGTGTCAGTTCCTAAGCATTCAAATATATGAGCCTATGGGGGCCGTTCTTATTCAAACTACCACAGACACTCACTTGGGTCTCTTGAGTCTCTTCCAACCCTACTGCCCTCTCCCCAGTGAGTGGCTGTTGTCCTCCCAGGGGAATCATGTACCATCAATCTATCATTATTGATATTTGAGAGCAAGCTGTGTCTTGCTGTTGGGGTGGTGGAATGTTCATCAATGCCCTAGGCACCGCCCCAACAACCAGAGACATACTCCCCTGTTCCATCTCACCCTCACACCTGATCCCACCGCTGGTGTCCCCAGAGGCCAGAATGGCCAGTGGCCATTGCTATAGATCCACTAGATGCCAAGACTGGATACTAAGGACAAAAGTCTTGGGGCAGGAGGCAAGGATAGAGTCCCCTGCACAGCATACATGGAAGGGTTAGGGAGGCAGGGGCTTGAGGGGCATGGAGGAGACACAGGACCATTGAACAGCCCTGGCACTGTTGGCAGAGGGGAGCATCTAGGTAAGGAATCAGAAATGAGCTCCGACAGACAGATGCCTCAGGCACTCACCAGGATGACAGACTGGGTGGGCAGGCCTGGGTCCTCGGGTGAGACAGCTGGTGTCATCTCTTCCCCTGGGTGGCCCCTGGCCACTTCCAAAAGTGGTGGCTCCACCCCCTAAGCATAGGTCAGCACTATCCACAAGGCCTGGACGATTGAAAGGATTGACACCTGTCTTGTCACTGTCCTTGGCTAAGTAGCCACATGGAGTCACATCAGTCCCAGCAAGGCTGGGAGCCGACTTCAGAACCAGTGGGGGCAGAGAGTACCAGATTCTCAACCCCTGTGGAAGAGTCAGCTGGGCATGGTGCAGGTGTCCAGAAATGACCGGAAGACTTCAGGGTCCCTGCGAAGACTGCAAAGTCCAGCTGGTCACGGGAAAGAGGAGTCTCATGACCATTCAGTGAGGGCTGGAGCAGGAGATGGTATGGCGAGGCATGGCTGGAACCTGTCACAACCAAATGTCTGCAAGAGACCCGAAGTGCCCTATTCCCCTCCTCCTTCAGTACCCCCAACTACTCCCTACCTGAGGCCTTCCAAAAATGTCTCGTGGGGCCCTCATCTAGGTTCCCAGGTCCCCACAGATCTCTAGGACTCCCATCCCCATGGCCTCCCCATATCCCTTGCCAAGCCTGTCCCCTTCCCTGATGCCCTTAGCCCTCTGCCCTGGCATTCTGTCCTTTCCTGATTTTAATCAAGCTCCAGCCTAGAGCGGGAGAAAGAAGGTGGCTGGAGGAGGCTGGGGTTCACCTCACCTTATGCTTCCAGATTCCTGGGAGGCAATTCACAAATCTCAGCAAAACTTCCTCACTGCCCGTGGAGCACTCTAGGGTCAGACCCTCCTCTACGCTCCCCAGTCTGAGTAGGTTGTTTCTGAGTGACTGAAAAATATTAATAAGTGTTAGTTACCTCTCTCACTGCTATAATCAAACACTAGACAAAAGCCACTTGAGAAAGAAGGGTTTATTTGTGCTCCCAGTTAGAAGGTACAGTCGTCTATCGTGGCAGGGAAGAGGTGGTGGTAGAAGTGTGAGTCACACTGCACCTTTTTTTTTTTAAGATTTATTTATTTATTATGTATACAGCATGTATGACTTCAGGCCAGAAGAAGACACCAGATCTCATTACAGATGGCTGTGAGCCACCATGTGGTTGCTGGGAATTGAACTCAGGACCTCTGGAAGAACAGTCAGTGCTCTTAACCTCTGAGCCATCTCTCCAGCCCTGTTTTTGTTTTTTGATACAAGAGTTTCTCTGTGTAGCCTTGGCTGTCCTGGAACTCACTCTGTAGACCAGGCTGGCCTCGAACTCACAGAGATTCACTCTGTAGACCAGGCTGGCCTCGAACTCACAGAGATTCGCCTGCCTCTGTCTCTTGAATGCTGGGATTAAAGGCGTGCGCCACCATTGCCCAGCTTTGCTTTGTCCTTTTTTACTCAGCCCATGGGATGGTAGGGTGCATTTCCCACCTGAGTTAACCAGTCTAGAACCTCCTTCATAGACACACCCAGAGGTTTGTCGCCAAGGTGACTCTAGATCTTGTAAAGATCCAGTCAATATTCTCCATCACAAGAGGCGTGCGAGCAGTACAGTATATCCCTTAAGATGCACCTTGTCTCTAGTAATGCCCTAAGAGTGTTTACAAAGCACTTCCCAGTGTCCGGGGAGCGGGGGTAGAACTGCACATCTTTGCTGGGGAAGGGACAATAGCAATGCATAGTGACCCCTGTGACAAGCAATGGAAGCAGGATCCCTCTGTAGGCAGCTGCTGCTATCCTTGCTTTTCGGTGGGTGCTGTAAACACGTTTCCTCCCAGCAGAAGGGTACCTGAGAGGACCATGGGCATCACCTTGCACTTGGGGGTCCCTTGATATCATCACTGGAGCACTCTCAGGAGGGATGGGGGACCTTGGATGGCTCTAGAGAGAGAGGTGGCAGGATGATAGGGTCACTACAAGCCAAGGCCTGAAGACAGCCCCACAAACTGAAGTAGGAAGACATTTCCCTGGGTCTTGGAAGGCCTCCAGTCCTACCCAGGCCTTCTTTAGCCCTGAATAATCATTTTGGATCTCTCTGAACCCAAGAACCATGAGAAATGAATACATGCTGTGTGAGGTCAGGGTGTTGGTGGACACCCTGGCCATTCATCGAGCAGAAATGAGAAAATTAATGCAGTGGCTCAGCCCTCTCCTCAAGGCCACATTGAGGAAGAGACACACAGCCTGTGTCCTCAGTACCTGCTCCTTCTGTTGAGGAGATGCATTGGCCTGGTCTACACCAAAAGGTGACCCCCAGAATCAGCGTGTGACTCCATGGCAGCATCCTGGCACGGTTACTAGTGACAACCACGATGACGACATGTTTCATGCTGAATAGTAAAGATAGTTTTTGCACAGATGTAGCAGGACATTGAGAATGGCTGAAACCACATCAGCCATAGGAACAGCCAAGCCCTGTGCGGACTCCAAGGCTGGTGGACAGGGAGGGGTGGAAAGAAATCGCCCCTGTGGCCCATCTCACCAGAGATGCTTCCAGCCTCTCAGCCAGAGACCCTCAGCAAGATGGGGGCAGAAGGTGTCTTTTCATGGGACCTGGCAGGTCCAGGAGCTTCTACACCTCACTCCAGAGTCTCGGCTGCAGAATAGCTTGTAAGTGGGAAAGGCACAAAGGACAACAGTGAGTTCCTGTGACCAGGACAGTTCATCCCATCCACCTGCTCTGTTCTGAGCCCTGATCACAGATACACACTGAGCCTTGACCCTGCTCACACACTGAACCCTGACCCTGCTTACATACTGAGCCCTGACCTTGCTCACACACTGAACCCTTGCTCTGACCATATGTTAAATTCTTGTCCCCATTGTCCTCTCTTCTCCATCCTATGTAAAACCTAGGTCACAAGGCTTGTCTCAGTTTGGTCCCTGACCCTACTAACACACTAAACCTAGGCTCTGACCATAGGCTGCACACTGAGCCCCTTCCTGTCTTCAGTGATTTTTCAGTCTTGGGAGGGAGAATCCCACAATGCATTCTGGCCCAGCCCTCACTGTGTGTTTGTGGGCTTGTCCTGGTGGGCTTTGTGTATCCACAGGATACCCTTGCCAAGTGCCATGCATAAGTGATACATCCTTCCAGCCCTAGCGCTGGTTCTGGAGGCCCCTGCTTTGTCACTGTGTCCTACCCTAGGGATGGCACTGCTCCCTGTCTCTGTAGGCCCTTCCCATACTTGTGCATGTAGAAGCTGTGGTATGACTGTGTGTGAAGCAGAGCCCCCCAAGAGGCTCACTCTGGGTGTCACGGGAAGAGAAGGTTGTGAAGTCAGCCTGCCTGGTTGTGCAGCCCGCATCTGTTTCTGGGTGAGTAACACAAGGTGTGATGTTGACTGTCAACTTGACAGGGTCTAGAATCCCTGAAGAGACAAATCTCTTCAGATGTCTGCGAGGGGTTTCCAGCTGGGTAAATTGAGATGAGAAAAAACCCACCTGAAATGTGGGAGACACATTAGGACTCCATCGTCTGGGGTTCCAGACTGATAAAAAGGAAGAAGCAAGCTGAGCATCATCCTTCATCTCGCTCTGCGTACTGACTGTGGCTATGACCTACTGACTGACAAACTGTAACCAGCAACCAGCTGCCCCCCACACCTGCTGCCAGCCTTCCCCACCATGATGGACTACACAGTCAAACCTTGAACCAAAATAAATCTTCCCTTCCTTGGTCAGGCATTTTGTTACGGCAAATAGACAAGTAACAGACACACAGGGAAAGTTGCTTAATTTCCAAGCCTGGCTTATCCCTGCCGCAATAAAATGATGAAAGCACTGACTTATAGTTGGGGAAGGTCACTGGAGAATGCCCAGCTCACCAATGGCAGTGAACCCCTGCCCCTGCCTAGGCCCATCAACATGCCACACCCTGCTCCTGACCCCGTGTTTTCCCACATTGGCCTCTGGCCTCTTCCATATGTCTTCTCAAGCCCACTTGGTGTCCCGACCTCCCTTCTAGGTCACCTTCCCATTCTCAGCCCCTAGGGTCTAGGGAAAAGCCCACACTGTGACCCACATGGTGTAGGCCAGAGCTCCAGCCACCCACCTAGGTTCATAAATCTGCCCCATTCCCCTCAAGCCAACACAAGCCAGGAGCCTGAAAATCCAATATATTTCATTTACAAGCTGGTCTATTACCCGATTCATAACAGATCTGTCACCCTGAGGGATCAATGCATCCGGAGGACGCCACATACATAACACCTAGGTGTAATTGGGTTCCGGCTCCCTGGCATCTCACTGTGCTGTGGGACCCTGGGGAGTCACTCACCCTCTTCAGTAGGGGGTAGAAGCAGCAAGGAATAGTTCCAGGTGCAGAACAGCCCAGAGGTACAGTGTGTGTGTGTGGGGGGGGGCTCGGCAAGTTCAAGTGGGCCAGTCACTTGGTCCCAGCCTTTCTGGCTCTGCCTATTGTCCCAGGCCTGGTTAGCATGGCGTCCCACCACTACACATGTCCCCTAGGACAGTGCTTCTAGCCCATGAGTGACCCAGCCAGCTCATTACAGACAACAGTGGTAGAAAGAAATGCAGAGCGCCCTGGTTTTCAGGCACCTGCAGGAATCACCCTGTCACCTGCGCAGAGCCCAGAAGGACATCCTTAGCCTGTTTGACTTACTCTGTTTGACAAGAGAGGAGTCGAAAGTCCCTCCTTCGGGTTAACCCTCCCGCGAGACACCAAGCTGTACCTTAAAGGGGATAGAATGTCAGGCATAGCCCTTTCTGGTATGAACTGGTCTTTGGATGCCAGCCAAGCAGGGGAAGGAGGTTGGTGTGCATATCAGGGTAGAAGGCTGCACAGCTGGCATGGAGTTCGGCAAGTAAGGGTGCTGTCTCTGATAGCTGTCATATTTGAGGGACAGGGACACAAACAAATGGGCAGGAGCCTGTCCCACACTCATTGTGCCTGTGGATGGGAACTCTCTTGTCCCCTCCAGGTTCCTGTGGCTCAGTGTCCTTACCATCTGACTGATGGTGGCTGTATGAGGCAGGACTACAGGTTGGGTACTTCCCCACACCCACTCCTCTGTTCTAGAAGCCTGGAGTCGAGCCTTAGTGAGCTGGGCCCCCCTGGAGCTCCCTCACCTGGCCCCATCCATCCCTTCTCACCCTACTATTGATTCTGATCACAAATGTGACACCCAGTAATGGAGGTGGCATCTCAGCCTCCTGGGGATCTATGTCCCAAAATAGAAAAAAAAAAAATGCTCACTGTGCAAGAGTCTTTCAGGCTGAGATGGAGTTATCGGGGCCACATATATTTCACACAGAAATGTATTTATTCCTGAGGCTGCCACATAAATAGGTTTGGTGCTTGGGAAGTAGCAACTCCTCCTATCAGGACAGGATAGAAGGAAACAAGGCCTTTGGGACTCAGAGATCAGAATGCTGGGGTCAGTTGAGCAGTAGCTGACCCTGGGCAAGTAAGGCTGACCCTGTGTCCTTATCCGTCAAAGGGGGTTCTTGGCCCTAGAGGTTCTAGCCTTCCTCTGTATGAGGACAGGCATCTGGCCATCAATAAAGACTGTTCGGGTGGTCATCTTTTTTTATTATTAAAACAATGATTTAATATTTGGGGACGCATGTTAAGGGCTGGCGAAGATGGTTCAAAAGGTAAAGGCGCCTGCCGGCAAGTCTGACAATCCGAGCTCAACCCCCGAGGCCCACATGGTGGAAGGAGACAGCCGATGACCACAAGTTGTCCTCTGACCCCCTCCCTCAAGTCATGGGATGTATATGCTCACATACATAGACAAAAATAATTTTTTAAACATAAAAATAAATTTTTAAATGTAATTTTTTTTTGACAGTCCAGCCATGGCCATAGCACTTCCCTTCCCATACTCTAAGCAGGTCAGAATGTCACAGCTTTGGAAGCCCAACTCACAGGCAGGGAAACTGAGGCCCACGGAGAAGAGTTGGCTCAGTGGCACTACTGATGTCACTCAGACACTCAGAGAAGACAGAGGCTTCATTCAGCCGGTCTTCTGAGTGGAGTCTCCTGGCAGCCACAGGCAGGGTGTCTTGTCTCCCCATTTCCTCTGTTCATCCTGGGCCCACCAGAGCCCACACTGATAGCAGGAGCTTCCTGGGGCCTCAGGTGCATAGAGCTGGCCATTCAGGGAGAAGGGCAGAGGGAAGTGGATGCTGTGGGTCTGGCAAGTGACTGGCAGCTCCTGAGCATAGCATCCCCAAGCTATGCCAATCTGTTATCCTTCTCAAAGCTGATGAGGGTGAGCATGAGGACAATTAGTCTCAGAATTACTGGTGGAGGAGAACGGTAAGAGAAAAATAAATTAAAAAGAAATCCATTGGAGCTGTAACTGTAATACAGTGTATCATAGTCAATTGAATCGCAAATACAAGCTGGTCCCTTGTCAATTGATTTCAGCGAGTAAACAATTTAGGTATTTAAATTGGCAATTTGAGGGGGGAAAGAGGTGGAGCTGGCTGAAGAGAAAACTGGAAGCATCATACTCAAAGTTGGCACAGGCCTGACAGCTCCTCAGCTGCAGGAAGCTCCTACCTCCTGCCCACCAGCTGGGCACTCCATTTAGAAATCTTCATAGACCCCAGTCAGAAGCATGGCCACCTGACCCAGTTGACTGGCCCCTCTCTCCTTCTACACTGCATATCCCACAGCAGACATGGCTTCTCTGTTCCCATGGTTTGTGTTTTCCTCAGCACTGGAGCTTTGATGCCTGGGGTCCCACTTTACTTCCCGAGGCACGTCTAAGTGTGTGAGGGGGTTCAGAAGGTGGAGGGAAGAGCTAGAGGGAAGGATGGAGAAATGGATGGAGGGTAGAGGGATAGATGGAGGGAGGGGTACATGAGAGGAGGAAGAGATGGATGGAAGGAGAGATAGAGGGCAAGATGTTTGGACAGATGGTGGAGGAATGGAGAGGTAGATGGAAGAAGAGATGGAGAAGTGGATGAGGAGATGGTGGAGGGAGGCAAGGAAGGAGATATTGAGGAAGGATGCAGGGATGGAGGGATATATAGAGAGGATGGATGGAGACACAGAAGGAGGTATGGTGGGTGGATGGATAGAAAAGTAAAGGAAGGGGTTGGGTAAGGATAGAAAGATGGAGGGGAAAGGGAAGAGGGATAGATAATGGGATGGAGGGAGGGAGGTGGTGTACCAGGCTTTGTCTTTTGGGCCACCAACCAGCTCCCAAATCATGACACAGAGACTTATTAGTTATGAATGCTCTACCTAGCTTAGGCTCATTTCTGGCTTGCTCTTTTAAATTAACCTGTTTCTCTTCATCTACTTTTTGCCTCAGGGTTGTTTTTTTTACCCTTTCTCTTCTTTCTTCTTTTTCTTCCTTCCTTCCTTTTTCTTCTTTCTGCATATCTTGCTTTCCTGCTGTCTCTATGTCTCTGTCTGGCGGCTGCTTGGCTTCTGGCCCTGGTGTCTTCCTTCTTCTCTCTCCTTCTTCTCTCTCCTTCTTCTCTCTTCTTCTCCCTCTTCCTCTCCCAAGCTTAGATTCCTCCTTCTATTTATTCTCTCTGCCAGGCAGCCCCACCCATCCCTCTCCTGCCTAGCTATTGGCTGTGCAGCTTTTTATTAGACCAATCAGGTGCCTTAGGCAGGCCAGGTGAAACAAATGCAACACATCTTTACGTAATTAAACACACATCCTTACATCGTTAAACAAATGAAGCATAAACAAATGTAACACATCTTTACATGGTTAAATATTCCACAACAGAGTAGTAGATAGGTAAATGGATGGATGGTAAGAACAACTGATAAGATGAAGATAGATAGATAGACAGATAGATAGACAGACAGACAGACAGATAGATAGAGGTGGGGTTGGGGGTAGTGGGTGGATGGATGGAAAGACAGATATATGGCAGGTTATCAAAGCTGATGGGTATTTTATGAGCTGATGTGAGAAGGTTACCATCTCTTACCTGTAGAAACTTCTGGGCCTGAAATTCCAGAACCTTCCTTAGTTTCCAACCAAGAAGCCACTTAAAGCCAAGAAGGTAAAGTGATGTGGATGCCTACAGGTCTTAGGTTTCCCAGCATAGGGATATTCTCTCAGCTGAGAATAGCTCTGAGGAACAGATGCTGTCCTGCAGGCCAGAGGGAGCTCCCTCTTCAGTGAGAGCACACCAGACCTCTACCTTACACCATCTCCATCTCAGCAACTGACAGTGTAGTAGAAGAGCAACCCACTCAAGGTCACAGTCGCAGCTCTGCTGAGCTAGGGCCGAGAAGGCCACCTGAGAGAACATAACAGGCTATGCAGGCAATGGTCATGTGGACAACCCTGACTACCAGAGTGAGAGGCCTAACCATGGGATCTGAGTAAATGGAATTCAGAGGGCCTCCAGGGCCCAGCTCCAGTGTCCTGGGGCTTGCCCTTCATGAAGGAACTCCCACCACATCCCCACTGGGAATGCAGGGACAGAACTGTGAGGAATGGACTTTCCACTATACTCTCCAATCTCTCTCCCACCCAGAGGTGGAGTCTATGTCCTCTCCCTGAACCTGGAGGTCTTATAACTGCTCTAACCCAGAAAGTGGGGGGAGGGGGATGACACCAGGTGACTTCTTAGCCCAGGCGACACAATGCACGCAGAGTCAGCAGGGCTCCCTCCTGAAATGCATTCCCCCAGTCTGCCAGCCACCAGGATATGAGGAAGCCTGGCCCACATGGAGAAGCCACCTGCAGGGTGACTGCCCACCGGCTCCAGCTGGCAGCCAGCCTCAGCCAGGAGGTATATAACCAAATGACACTCAGATGAGCCCAGTTATAAGACTTTGGGTCACCCTATGTTAGGAGGAACAGAAGTCAGCTGTTCCACAGGGCACTGCTGAAGCGCACCGATGCTTGAGCAAAGTGAATCCCCTTTCTGGAGATAGTTTGTTACACAGCACACTGACTATAACATAAACAAGTCCCCGCATCTTCCTCTTTGGCTGTGTATTAACGTTCCTGCCATTTCTCCAAGTTCCATTCTCTATCCTCAACAGGACGGTGGGGCCTACGGGTACTTGGCATCACAGACTGGTGACATGGAGCAGAAGAGAGGGGAGGATCCCAGACCTCACTCCTATGGTGAGGATGTGGCCACATGTGTGCGGTCTTTGTATCTGCTCACTAACCTGAGTTGTACCATGTTAAGGGGGGGGGGGGGGACATGAGACTCATTAGTGATGTGAACACATGGAAGACCATGTATCTATGAGCATTAGCAGCCAAGAGGTGGACTGTAGTAGGCACCTGAGGGTGGGGCTCAGTACCTGTGGTCTCCTGATGTCCTCAGGGAGCCAGGCCCAGCAGACGTCCTCCCAGCTTCTAAGTCTCAACCTCAGCAGGGCTTCTATGAGCTCTTCCACAGCTCTTCCCAGTATATTTCTTCACCAGAGTTGTCTGGAGCAGGCTTGGGTTCTGGCTGAAGATGGCTGTTTGAAAGGCTGAGCCCAGGCCAGAGCTAGAGAGGCTGGCCCTGGAATGAGGTCACACAGCTGAGCATGTCAGAGGGTGGAGGGCAGCATGGTCACCTCTGTGGGTCAGAGTAGGAGGGAGAGAGAGGCTGGTGCAGTCAGCTCAACAGGCTAAAGGAAAGAATCGTGTGGTCCCCTGGGCTGTCAGAGCAGAAGGTTGGTGTGGTCTGTTGGCCAGGGAAGAGAGTGAAGACCCGGATGGGGCAGTGTTCAGAGAGAGAGCCAAGAGAAGGAATGAGTGAGACAGGATCCATGAAAGGGCTCTCCAGGGTTCCTTGTGGCCTTGAGGTGAGAGGAGGGGAGGAACTGGCCTGGGTTGCCTGCAGGCCCTGACGGTAGATTCCAGGCTGATGTCATCACACAGGGCATGGAAGAGAGGAATAGCTGTGGACCAAGCTGTAGGGAGAAACTGGATCCTTCCAGAGGGTTCCAGAGAGATGCCCAAGCTTCCCAGTGGCAGTTGTAGAGAAAGTAACTGAGTCAGGGTAGATGGCTCTTGGGGACAGAAGGGGGCTCGGCATGGTCAGTCCTGCCCCGTGTCCCAGTGGCACCAGCCAGGGCTCTACCCAGACACAGTACCCCGCTGGGATACTCAGACCCAGGATTCAGTCTGCCTCAGCAGACTGGCCTCTCAGTCTGTATCTCTAGAGAGAAATCTGACCCCATGGAAACCTCCCCGGGGGAGGAAGCCAGGCTATCAAACATCCATCTGTTTCCATGAGGTCAGACTCCCACCTGACCATCCTCTACCCTCCTGAGCAGAGAGGATTCACTCCAAGATCCAAGATCCTCTGACTGGCCCTCACCTCACCCACTGCCTGGGGAAAGGACAGGAGAGATGCCTGCTGCAGTGATCTCTCCAGGATCTGGCTGACTAAGGTGAACAGAGTGTGTGGTGGGTAAGCTTGGATAGGAGAACCTGGCTGCCTGGTCCCCTTGGGGTCACCTTGGGGATGTACAGGTTCTACAGCTACTTTGCTTGGGTCCTTACCCCAGGTGGCTCAGCTGGAGGCCCCTGCTAGGGAGGCTTGGTTCCAGAAGCACCGAGGTGTCTCAAGCTGCCAGTCATGAAACTTCTAGACAGTGGGTCCTGTGGCAGAGGGAACCTATGAAGGGTTCCAGGCCCAGCCAGGTGACAGAGTCTGAGCTGCATGTTCCATAGGCCCAAGTCACAACACTCTCACTGGTACCACCCACCTCCCAGGTGAGGAAGCCATGCTTGGTGAGGAGAAGTGGGCAGGTTGGAGTAGGACTGAACAACACTACACCATCCACAGCTAGCCAGAGAGGAGGGCAAGGAGGGTCTCTTGAGAGGCAGGGGAACAGGGAGGAGGCTGCAGATACCTGCAGGCCCTGGAAGAGGACTCCCACTAAGGGAGCATTTCTTATGAACCTGCTGGGTACCACCCCATGCTCTGCCCATCTCCATTCTCCTTCTAGGACCCTCCTCCATTACAGACCCCCCTCTCCCCACCACATACACAGACACACACACACACACACACACACACACACACACACACACACACACACACACACCACTCCTCTGACCCCACACGTCCAAAAGAAACACACAATTCACCCTTGGTTCCCACCAAACTTGTCTGGCCTGTCAGTTCTGGATCCAGCGTGTGCAGCATGGGAAAGTCCATCCCACACTTGCTCTCCTCCTCCGAGAAGACCGGGGTGGTGGCCAAACGTCTGCCTGATTTGATGATTCCTTAGGAAACCTCTGTGGCCACTGCTCATGTCAGCCCGGGCCTGGCCTGTCCCCACACCAGATGGGCACCCTAGGTAAGACTCTCTCCTGCATGCCTGGACAGCCACATGGCTCTGGGCCTCCTGCTGCTCCAGAGAGTGGGGCCTGAAGGTCATCCTGACACTCCTGACACCTCAGGCCTGAGGGGGGAGGGGTGCTGGGTTTAGCCTGGCAGCAGCAGCTGTGCTTGTCAGCACTGTCCTGCCCTGCCCTCCTGCTGCCCCTCACCTGAACTTCTCACCTGGCACACCTGCTCCTCCAAGTCCCTCCAGAAGTGCTGACAGGGCAGGGGCTCAGGGCAGCCAGCCTCAGCAGGGGTATGCAGGCTGGGGGACCTCAATCAGCCCACCATGAGGAGAGACCCCAGACCCTCCAAGGTCCTGAAATTCACTTGGGCAGAGGCAGAGCCATAGCCACTCTGTTCCCATCAGCCTGGCCCACAGCCACCTCCTGCAGGGATGCCTGCCTTCAGAGTGTCATGCCCTCCCTGTACCTCCCTGTGGATAGGGTTCTAACCCAGCAACCCCCACATGGAGACCCAGGACAAAGATAGCCACAGAAGACCAGGCTGACAGTAGTCACTTTGCGCTGCAGCTCCAGTTCTGGGTTGGTCCTGCCCCTTACTCCAAGAAGCATCACAACCCTGTCCACAACCACTCTGCTCAGCATCAGAGGCCAGCATGTCCTCCAGCCGCCCTGGCTGCCCTAGCCAGCTCCTCACACCTGCAGCAAGGAGGTGTAAAATCCAATTTGCTCCTGACACCTCCATGGGACACCCTGGGGCCTGTGTTCATTGCTGCTACAAAGCTGGGAAGGTGGCCAACAGCTCAGGCTTGGGGGTGTCTTCTGTTCGCCCACCTGTCCCCCACCTCATAGCATCAAGTTTCTCAGGACCTTTGGGAGAGAAGCAGCCTAGAAACTCAGCATCACAAAGCTTCAGGATCCTGAAGCCCAGAACTGGGCAAAGCAGGCTGGATCAGGGTTCTAGATCCTCTTAGCAGAGGGGAGTGAAATGAGAGGTAAAGGATGAGACACCGACTCTCCCGGAGTATGTTCAGCAGCATGTAGACTTATCTGGGATGCACTTCAAGGGCCAGAGCTGCAGCCTAAGAGGAGCAGTAGGTTGCAGGGCTGTACACAGAGTCTCAGGCAGCTGTGGGAACATCTCGGGTCCAACAGGCTCTGCTGTCCTTTCTCAGTCCTTTAACCCACGTCTGCAGATCCCCAAGGTGACCTCGGGGTGGTAAGGTCTGAGAGCTGGGCCCAACCCTTACAGATTCCCCTGTGAAACTGGGATTTCTGGATCCTCACAACAGACCCACCCATTAAAGCCAGTGGGCCACACATCTAGACTGTCCTACCCCAGGGGAGCTTGTGGTGGTATGAGAGCAGAAAAAAACCTGTCCAGGCCAAATGCTACACTGTGGGCAGGGCCATTTTCCTGCTCCGGAACACTCACACCAGGAGTCACATCATCACGTGTATACACACACACACACACACACACACACACACACACACACACATTTACATGCCACACTCTAACATAGTCACCCATGCACACTCACTCGACCCCCATATCCATAGTGCCACCCTCTGGTCCCAAAACCTAGTTCCTAGGGAACAGCCCAGGCCTCCCGTTTCCCTGGGGCTAGAGGTTGCCCCCAAGGTAGAGGCAGCCTGACCTTACTGCCCCCTACAGTAAGAAAGGACATCATGATAACCAGGGTCCATTTCTCAGATGAAGAAACAGGCCCTGTGAGGAGTGGCCTATCCCATCTGTCCCTTTCATTGGCCTTTTCCCAGCTCTTCTGTGTCAGTGACCACCTATGCAGACGGTGGGGCCTGCCTCTCAGAATCTTCTTTCAGCTCCTGTCTTGTCCATCTGGCCGCTGGCTCCTGCAGGAACCACCCCCATGGTCCTGTCTATGCCCCCCAAGCCTGCGATCTTTACCGGAGTATGAGTGATTCCTCTCTGCTCCTTGCTGTGTTTTCTTTCTCCCTTTGCAGTGAATGCACTGGGTCTGCCCCAACAAATAATGTCCTCTCAAAATCTTCAATAGACCCCACTAGAGATACAACACTATCGCCTGGCTGTGGGCAGAGGCGGCTGCAGATGGGGCAAGGAACAAGGTTCCCTAAGGCCCTGAAGCCTCTCTGGGTCTTTGGAGAAGGACAGATTCCAAAGGAGTTGGTGACTCACCCAATAGCTGGCTCCTGGGGCCCCAAACACCAGGGGAAGCAGGAGGGCCAAGGGTGGGCACTGGGCACTGAGGGCCAGGTACTGAGAGCTGAGTCAGCCCAGGCTGCCTTCACTGACGATGCAGGGTTGAGGTGGGCAGTGCTAGTCTTCAAAGGAGCAATTCCCCATGCTGCCAGCTGTGACCCTGCAGGGGGAAGGGAGGGGTACCTTAGCTAGCAGGAAGTCATACTAGGGCCTGGAGGTGTCAGGGACCCAGATGTCCATTGTGAGGATAACAAGGGCTCAAAGGGGGGCATCCATCACCCACTTTTACAACTATCCCTGTTCAGGAACTATCTTGTGAGGAAGGAGAAGAGGAAGGTGGAGGGCCACCCTCCATCATCCCTCCCCAGCTCCATTCTGAAGCACAGAGTCACCTAGGTCTTTCCCTAGGTCCAACCCAGGGTGAATCTGGGCTTCTTCAGCAAAGCAAACTTGTCAGTTCTCCCACTAAGCAGCCTCCATTGGATGCTCCATGGACCATTCTCCAATTATCCCCCCAAAATCAGTCTCTTTGCCAGCGACTCTCCCATCATCTGATCTTACCCCAACTCAGGAGCCCTCTGTGGGGCTCTGAAATATCACCTCTTTCTTCTAAGCCTCTTCTGGGTTTCCTCTGCTTGGAATGTCTGTTTCTCTGATCTCCACGGACTCTGGGATGTTCTCTAACACCTCCTTCCTTCTTAATGTGACACTCACTTGGGCCTCTGTTTAACACCAGCCAGCCTCGTTCCCGTTCCCACCCCTGCTGGGCTTTGAACAGATGTGCATTCTCAAAATTCCAAGATGAGCCCTAAGCCCCAAGGGAGGGTGTCGGTGGCAGGACCTGGGGAGCTGATGGTCAGGAGGTAGGACTTGTGATGGGGTCATGTCCAGGGAGCTCCCCACCTCTTCCTGCTATGTGCAGACAAGGAGAAGCAGCCCTCAGCAGAACCCACCCTGCATCACCTGGTCTCACTACAGCCTTCAGAGCAATGCTCAAAAAGTATCTGGGCTTTTGAGCTCCCAATCAGAGCTGATAGAGACTCACTTCAGTCCTGATCCAGGGCCTGATTCACTCACTGTGGCTCATGGTGGGTGTTGGCCTCAGCAGGAGGGACAGTTACATTTTTGAAGTGAAGACTGTGATCAGTTTATGTATTCCTGGGCCCTGGCCAGGCCTGGCACAGAATAGCACTGAATGGTCACTGCAGAAGTGACTGTGTGACTGGAGGATGGTTGGATGGGCATCTGTTAGGAGGGGACCAGGATTTCAGCTGCACTCAGAGACCCTACTCTTTAATGAGGATGATCATGGAGTAGGATGCCTAAGCATCTTGATGGCCAGTGAGCCCCATGAACATATGCTGCTGTGACAGTAGAGAGGGATCAGACAGGGTCAGGTGATAAGGTGCCCTGGTGGCAGTCCTGCAGTGCCTGGAGACAGATATGGGTCTATTCTGGGCCATTCAGGACTCATGTGTCTCCCAAGGCCCCATCACCTCATTCCTTACCATTGCCTTCATACTCAGCCCTGAACATAGAGACCCTAAGACTATTCCAGGTTCTGCTCAGCTATTCTCTCACCTTCCCTCCTCTTCTGCTCCGACATCTAACTGAGCCTGCCTGGTACTCAGTTATCTACCTACCATCTGCTCCCCAAGGACCCAGACTCAGGGGATCTGCAAGCAGTACCAGGGAGCATCCCAGATGTCTTAGTGGTCTATTGCTGTGAAGAGGCACCATGACCGCAGCAACTCTTACAAAGGAAAACATTTAATTGGGGCTGGCTTACGGCTTCAGAGGTTCCGTCCGTTATCAGCATGGTGGGAAGCATGCAAGCATGCAGGCAGATAGGGTGCTGGAGAAGAAGCTGAGAGTTCCTCCACATCTGGATCCTCAGGAGCAGGAAGAGAGAGCCTCTGGGCCTGGCTGGGGTTTCTGAAACCTCAAAGCCCAACCCCAGTGACACACTTCCTCCAACAAGGCCACACCTCCTAATCCTTTCAAATAGTGCCACTCCCCAAGCATTTAAATATGTGAGCCTATGGGGGCAATTCTTATTCAAACTACCATAACAGGGAAGCCTGGTCTGAGAGCAAGTTCCTCATCCTATTCCTAACCCTCTTACCCAGGGCAGGCTAGCTCCTCCTGAGCCTCAATATCCTCCATGGTACATGACCAGTGCTCAGCTCACACCCACAAACTGGATTTGTAGTCTCAGAGAATTCTGTATAACTCAGCAGCCCTTCCCTAGGGGCTGTGGTAGATTCTGGCTAGGGACATAGGGCTAAATGCCACCCTGGGTCCTGTGCAGAGCCACCACAGCCTCTGCCAGCCATGGCAAATGGCTTAAAGGGAGAAAGAAGGCTTTCTCGCATCCTTCAGACCCAGCTATGTCCTTTTCCCACTCCCAGTCACCACTGCTCCCAGTTCCTCCAGTCCCTGGGCTGTGCCCTGGCCAGACCTGGAGCAAGAGCAACCTCTAGCCTCATCCACATCCCCCAGCCCCAGGAACTCTTATGCCCTGCTTCTTCCTTTGCAGCCTGAGCCTCGGCCATAAGGCACTTAAAGGGCTGCTGAGACAACCTTTGGACTGGAACAGATGGGCCCATGTTGGCAAGATGCATGGAAGAAGGGTCAGGGCAAGGCTGGGGTGGACAGAAAGGCGAGGCTTGGGTGTACGGGCTAGAGTTTCTAAGGAGCTGCAGACCCAAGAGCCTCATGCCCAGGAGACAAGTTCTCAGAGAGATGCGTGTGTGTGCATGGGGGTGCGGGCTCAATATAATTCTGTCCTCCCTGTCCCTCCCAGGACTTGGCTCACTTCATTCTTTTCCTCCTGCCTGAGGGGCAGAAGCCAGCACAAGTGGGAAGAAGGGCAAGCAGGCAGTGGAGACCTGGCACCTGCCTTCCTAGCTGACCAGGGACCAGGTCCTTCCACATCAGAATGTCTCTTCTCAGTTTTTGCTGGACAGGAGATCTCAGGGTGGCCAAAGATGCTGTCCCTGTGTTGGAGAGATGAAGTCTGAACTAACAGGCTCCTAGCCTGGAATCTCCCTTGGCAACAGCACTGACTTGACACATGGTACTTAGACTTGGCTGTGCCATCAGAGGCAACGGTACCAACGGGACCTATGGTGGACTTGGGCAGGGGCATCAAGAGTGAGCAAGGCACCAATGTTCCAGCCATATATCAGTCAGGCATGGTGGGGACCTTGGAGCCATGAAGTCTCCCATCTCAGCTGACCCTGCATCTGGGACAACTGTCAGTGTTTTATGTGATGGTGGACTGCATAAATGAAAGAATGAGTGAATGGTGATATAGGAGGGACATACAGCCCAACTATCCTGTTTGCTCCTGAGTGACTGGGCTCAGAGAGGTTCCAAGGTCTTACCTGGGTTTCCCAGCAAGCTGAGGGGGGTTAGAGCTCAGAAAACAGGGCATCCTGTTTATTCCTTTCCCTCATTTGCATAAGGATGAGTCTCCCAGGCTCCTCCTGCCCTAGCTAGACCAGGTACTGGGGGCAATGCCAGCTGTGCCTTCTCTGCTTCCCTGGCTCCTCTAGATCTTCAAATCTCAGGGAGAGAGGGCTACAGGGTAGGGGACTTCCAAAACATACCTGCCAGGAAAGCCTACATTAGGTGGGACCCACAAAATACAAGACAACAGGCTAAACTTTGATAAACAACGAGCCATTGGTTGACTATAAGACACCCTGAGTGTCATCTGGGGCAAACTACACTAGATGACCCATTCTATCTCTGAAATTCAAAAGTCACTGATCATGTTTTGTGGAGCTCAGTCCCATAGCAGGGGATACCACAGGCCAGGCTCTCCCCAGTGTTTCTCAGAACCTACATCTCTGCCCCACCACACCAACATGACCAGGCATCCACATTGAATACAAGGACTGAATCAAGGAGAATTGCCAGCAGCCTTAGGACCGTCAGGTACCAAGCCAAGTTCCATCCCAGAGTCCAGCACATGCTGTGAAGGACACAGCAGAGCCATCTGAGGGAATTACTGTTCCGTGGGTCTGCAGGTGCAATCCCTTCCTGCTCTGGCCCCAGCCTCGCAGCTATCATCACAGGGTTCCACCACCACTACGGAGACAGTGCCTAGCTCCCTATACTCTCGGGGCCTCTCCTCTCCAGGTGGAGAAACTTCCCTGTACCTCCTCATCTTCTGGGGAACACAAGGGCTTAGCTGAGCCTTCTGACCTCTCGAGGGTCAGGGATAATTCACAGCCAAGCAACCAGCTCAAGACTGAGTAACCAGGACCAGGCTCAGGGTGTGAGCAGAGCCAGGGATCAGTGTGTAACCAGGATCAGGGATTACAAGTGCTCAGGTCACACTCAGGGTCTGCCCCTGAGTTCCGCATTTGTAGGGATGAATCCAAACCATCTATGGGCTACCTGGGCTACCCTATCGGGGTTCAAGATCTCCTTGGATCATGAATGCCACACAGAACTTAAGCCTGGTTTGTCAGAGCCTCTGGGGGCCAGTGTTCCTCAGGTGACTGCAGTGTCCCCATATACTTTATCATCCAGTCTCACTTATCATGCTGCCTGATGGCACTGGGCACCCAGCCTACTGGGAGCCTCAGCCACCAGAGAGATGTATTCTGATGGGCAGGGGCCCGTTTTTGTTGGTAGGGCCCTATGTCGGTTTGGGTGACACTGGCAGTCTGCCAGGCTCCAGGCTGGTGCACCTGACTGCCACCGTCCTGGAGTAAGGATGGGCATGGCTCAGTCCCGCCCCTCCCCACTGGTAAGGAAAGACATTGGGTCTGCACAAGAGGAGAGAGAGGAGCAGACACATTCTCATTCGGCTGGCAACACCCTCCAAAGAGCTTATTAGAAATTAATATTTAATTCTCTTCTGTGGATTTAGCTTAATTATTCAATTTATTATTGCAATTACTGAGAAGCACCCGGAAGCAAAATTGCTTGCTTTGAACAGGGGGGAGAGAGTCAGGGAGCGGGTAATCTTGCCGAGAACATCCCAATTTTCAGAACGTTCATTTTGCAGCCTTCACCTTAGGGATCCCTCCTCGTGTCCCTCTGAAGTCTCTGTTGCTGCAGTTTAAAAAAAAAATTAAAAATTAAAAAATTAAATTTTTTCCCTCTGCTACTCCTGCTTCCTGAGTGTTTTTTCCTTGCATCTATGGGGAGGCGGCACTGAAGACAGGGCCCCAACTTTCCCTTCTGCATCATTATGAAAATGCCAAGAAAAACAGAAGGGGGAGCATGGAAAAGAGGATGGTGGAGGAAGGAGGGGCAGGGGAGACAAGGCAAGAGCCACACACAGGACCTTGGAGCTGTGTCCCATGCCCTCATCTCCTGGCCCTGAGGAGGGAACAGTCTCATTTTACAGATTCTGACTCTGACAATGCTCTACAGAGATCAGCCAAGTATCCCTGTCACCTAGGTGACTGTGGGTGAGCCCAGAGTCACCACCTAGTGCAGAGATCTGCCCTGAATTTGGAGCTAGTGTCCTATCCCAGATATCTGCACTTCCTGCCTGGTCATTTCCTGGAGGAATGCAAAGGTCATGGAGTAGGCAGAGGCAGGTTGGGTGGCCTTGGGGACTGAGATCATATGCAAGAAGAGAAAGGAAGTTCTACCCTCCTTCCCACCCTCCCCAATGGGCTTCAAGGCCACCAGGCAGGCTGACTGCAAGCCATCCTTCAGGTCTCCACAAAGGCACAGTACCCCCAAGACAGCCCGAGGCTGCTATGTGGCTGAGTACTATCCCAAGGGCAGGAGTGCGTGCTGACTGAGAATGGAACCTAGGGGTGGGGTTGGCCGCTACCCTGCCTGGGGAGTCAGAGTGGAGAATAGAATAGGGAGAAGGGCAAAGGTTAGGATGGGGTGGTTCAGGTTTGAGGCCCAGGACTTGGCGGTCAGCATAGGGGTTGGGGTCTGCTTCTGGTTGGGGATGCAGGTCACTGGCCAGGCTGGGACAGTTCCCAGAGGTGTGAAGGGCAAAGCAGGCCAAGTCAAGGCTGGGTAGGAAAGACAGACTTATTCCCAACTGTAGCCCACAGGCTCCATGGCCTCACCCACAAGGGATTTACCAACATCCTACAGCTCTGAGCAGGCCAGGCCTGGGAGGATGCTGCCAGTTCCACCGCTCAGAGGCCCTCCAAGCCTGGTTCACCTGTCCTTCACCCTCATCCCTTTCTGGGTACCCACTCACCCACTATTCTCAGTTTATAGGTTCCCCAGGCTGTTGCTTGCTCCTCCCAGGCCACATGCACAATAGCCTCTTCTCCTGAACACAGCCTGTGGACATCCTCACCGTCCACCGTGTGCTCACTCCATGGCATCTCTGTGCCAGCAATAGGCGGGTGGGCTGTGTCAGTGAATAGGCAGGGCAGCTACAGCTACAGCAGACAGAATTGCAGAGCTAGCTGCCTATGCTGAACGCAGCCTCCTGTAGGCAGGTGCGATTGGCGTGAGGGCCCCCCTCCCAAGGGTCAGAACCACTGCAAAGGGGTCCATGTTCCCACTCCACTGATGGAGGACTCAAGGCTCAGCTAGAGGAAGCCACAAGGCTACCGCCCCTCCAGGCTCAGCACTGTCCAGTCTCTCACCTGTTTCTGCTTTCATGGGTAGCCCACTGTACAAACTCCATCTACCCTGGGCCAGGAGCTCTGAGAAGTGGGCACGGGGCCCAGGTATCACCCTGGACCAGTGCCTGCCCACAGAAATCGGGCCTCAAAGGTGGAGGTTGCCTGGTCAAGGAGAACAGGCCGATAGTCACTCAGCAGTATGGTTCAACCCAGAAGGCTGCACGCTGAAACTCTGGATTGTTCTGGCACCTGCAAGCCATGGTCTCCAAGCCAGACACTTACATTCAAGCCACAGTGTCCCTGACAGCCCCATGGCAGAGGGTCCCACAGAAAGGTCCTGCACTTCACACAGATCAGCCTGGATGCTGTCCTGCCCTCTGTATGCCACCCATCCACTGAGCAAGCCCTTCAGCTCCATTCAAAGTGGCTTCTTCACCAAAGGTGGGGCACAGTACCCCCTTTTCTGGCTGGTGAGGAACACCTACTAAGCATGCTATGAACAGAATTCTGGCTGCAATGGCTAACTCATGGCCCAAGCTGTGACAAGCCCAGGTCCAGGACTGAAAGTAGACATCAAGACCCTTACCCTGGGAAATCAGGCAGATAGATGAGCATGGCTCTCCCAGCCTCTGGCAGCCCATACAGGTGCATAAACATGTACACACAGGTATGTGTACACACAACAGCATGGGGTATATGGAGACCAAGATTCCTACTGCAGGCTTCGCAAACAGAAATCGATAGCTGTGGGGTCGATACTTCACGGCTTTCAGAAAACATTAAAAACATGATTTGCTATGCACCTCAATTTAGCCCTTTACATTTTTTGTGCTTGTGAAAAATACTTCATTGATCACTGCCCGGATACTGTAATTTTCTATTTATTGCAGCCCAGCCTTGCAACTCCCACGGGGAGGCAGGGGCCTGTAGATGGAGTGGCTGGCCCCACACCCCTCACTCCCACCACACACTCATGGGTCCTGTGTGGGCTGAGCCAGGCCAGGGCTTCAGTGTCAGAATCCTGTCTCTGGGGTCTTGCAACCTGGGAACTGCAAGCCACCAATAGCCAACAAAGGGCTACGTGAACAGAGGTCCTGAGGTGACAGTCTGGGTCACACCAGGTTCACATCCCTCAACTCCTACACAGTTTGGGCTGCAGCTTGTGGTGATGACCTGATTGGAGACCAGGGTTAGACAGAGCATCCCCAAAGGACCATGCCCAGGCCTGTCGTGTGTGTGTGTGTGTGTGTGTGTGTGTGTGTGTGTGTGTGTGTGTGTGTGTTTTCAGGAACTATTCTGGACTGGATCTGGAGCCAAATCCAAAGGTTAAGAGGCAGGGGACCTATGAAGCTGCCTGAGCTGGAGTCAGTTGGGCATGTGGGACACTCAGCTTCCCTCCCTCAAGCTGGGGGTCTTGGCTGGAACCCCTTTAGCACTTGGGTCTTTGTTGAAGCAGAAGATGGTGCCTTGGACTCCACAGGAACAGCTGATCCTTAAATCAAGCCAAGACCGGCAGAGTCTGCAGTCAGGTCTGGCAAACACCAAACAGCCTTCACCTATATTCCCATTTATGTCACTGTGGTCATTATAAGCCTAATAGCTCTGGGCTCAAGGCCAAGGATCTCAAGGAGGAGAAATACAGTTAGGCTGTGCTGGGGACTGATCAGGGTGGGAGCAGATGGGCTGACCTAGGGGACTGACCACAGTTGGACTGGAAGCTGCCGGAGAAACACATGCTTCATCTATATCCAGAACGGGGCATGCAGCTCCCCATACAGACCACGGTGGGGTGCCTCCCCACGTGGCTACTACTAAGACAGGCTGGGAGAGATGGGCAGCCAGTCAGCTGTGGAGACAGGGGAGTTGGGAAGTCCACTTAGGGAAGGTGGGTCTGGCCTGGAGTTGGGAATGCTGTCCACAATGAGCTTGGGAGGAAGCTTGATGACCAGCTCAGTGTCCTTGATCTGCCTTGGTGCCATTGTACCTAATTGCCAGCCCCCAAGTCAGTCCTGCTTATAGTCTGAGTTACAGCCTTGCTAACCTGCCCTCCAGGGCCAGATACGGGAGCTCAGAGAGGCAGGATCTGTGTGCACGGTGTCATGGCAAGCGTGTGGCAGAGCTGTTTAAGACTCTGTCCCTGGATGATGTGAAGGCATGCTTGGTCCAGATAGGCCACTTTCAAGTAGGGATAGGACAGGAAGCATATCAGACAGCCCCGGAAGAGCTTCCAGCTTGGGTGAAGAGGGCATCATGGATCTCAGCCTCTTTGTAGGAGCAGGCTCCATATCAGAATTCAGGATGGTGCCCATGGCCAGTGGGATGGGTTGGCTCCATGGTGCTGGCTCACTGGCCTTGATACCATAAGCAGTACAGGACCTTTTCTCAGGCACTGGCTAAGCACATGTCGGAGGAGGGTCCTGTCACATCCCATTGGCAGCTGAAGTGATGGCTTAGAGACAAAGTGACCCAAATCACCACCTGGGGGATTACAGAGCCAGACGATACCAGGAGCTTGGCACCCTGATTTCATTTCTCTTGCTGTGTTAAAACGCTTTAACCAAAATGCCACTTAAGGGAGAAAAGGGTTTCTATAGCTTAAAATTCCAGGTTACAATTCAGCACAACAATGAGGTAACAGTGGCGGGACCGGAACCAGCTTGTCACAGCCACAGTCAAGAGCAGAGAGAAATAAATGTATACGTGCTCGCTTGCTTTCCTGCACTCAGCTCCATTTTTCCACTCACACAAGTCAGGAGCCCCTGCCTAGGGAATGATGAGCCCACAGCGGGCTGAGTCTCTCTACATTAATTAACTTGAGACCATTCCCCCCATGGGCACGCCCACATGCCAATCCAATCTTGACAATCTCTCATTGAAATCCTCATCCCATGTGTTTCCGGGCTGTGGTCACGTTGACAACTAAAGCCATCACACCAGGCAACAGGGCCAGAACCTGGCTTCATGCCCCTTGCAGAAAGATGACACATTTAAGCTGGATATGCTCAGATGGGTGCATGGCCCTCCCCAATACTAGGTCCCCTAGGCTAAGATGGCATCCAGGGGGCACTGCATGGATCTCCTAGCTGCTAAGGGTTACCTCTTAGCATATCAGGGAAACAGGAAATCCCTGCCTGTCATCACTGTCCCTCTCTGTGACCTTGAGTGTGTGCACTTCCGGGCTGTGAGGGACCAGTGCTCAGAGACTAGAGAGTCTGCAGCTTGACTTCTCGGTGTCCAGCTCCAAAGCCCAGGCAGTAGCTGCCTTGGCCTGGACTCATGTTATCTGTGGTCAGTGTGTATACCATATTCTGCCTACTCTGGCATGCTCCACCTTTTTGGAAATGTAGGCTGCAAGGGTTTCAATCTATCATCCCACGGTAGGCCTATCCCCTGCTATTCTTCTGTGCCTACACTACCTTTACATCTCACTAGGCTTCACAGGGTAGGTGAGGGTGACCCCTAGGGAGCAGGAAAGAGATCCTAAGCCACGGGGACAACTGAAGGGTCCCAGGCTGGAGCTGAGAATGTACTGCAGAGTGGAAAACCTGCGCCCAGCCTCCTGTAGCATCCCCCACCATGCCTACCCCACCCCACAGCCTCCTCTCCAACCCATCCACAAACAATCACTGGAGCCTTTTCCACCAACTTCAAGGGAAGAGGCGGGCTCCATGGTGACAGCAGGACCCAGGGGTACCAGATGCATGGGCTGGAACATATGGCAGAGCAGAGGCAGGCCTTTGATGTGAGCTCTGCAGCCCCCGCCTCACCGCACCAGCCTCCCTGGCCCCTGCAGCCAGCACAGCAGGATTGGGAGTTGCCCAGCAGGAGGAGCTGAGCTCCAGCAGCTGACCCATGCCCACACCAATGCCTCCCCACGGCTAGACCAGATGGGGTGGGGCACCACCTGCTGTTCCTCACTCCACCCACCCACATCCTGTAGACCAGAGACTGACCACAGCTGTGTGAAGGGCTGATATTTCCAGCTCCCTGGAAGAAAGGCACAAACCACGTTCCTAACCTTGGCAGAGTTGAAGAAAGCTTGCTTCAGGAGGTGAAACCCAAGGTCCTCTAAAATTCCACCAACTCTAGTATCACTTAGGGAGACAGTACCAAGGACTGAAGACCAAGAGTGACTTTCATGAGGTTAAGTCTCTAAGGGGATGGGAGAAGCCCTGGAGCCAGGCAGATGAGATGCCAGAAAGCTCACCACTCGGAGAGCCAGGGAAGCCCACAGCATGAGACCCCCTTGCTGGAGAACTTACCTTGTCTGTGTCACATCCTAGAGACTGCCCAGTGGTCACACTGCTGCCCACCCAGCACAAGTCCCCAGAGACAACACACAGGTTCTGTTCGGACACACAGGACCCAGCTTTAGGCACACTGTATTGGGAACCATGGGTGTGATGTTGCTCCCAGCTGACCACCACCTTCACTACATGGGCCCCATCATACCCATTCCTGGTATACCAGTATCAAGGCCCGGAACATGCCTCACAGTGGCATCAGGTGACCCAGAACACTGCAAACTGCCCACTGACCAGCAGGGACAGCAAAGAACCAGTGCTAGGAAGGGACAAGGCAGAAGGGAAGCGGAGGATGGAGTTACCTCTGGTCTCTGGGCCAGGGGAGCCCAGGTATGGAAAAAGGATTTTCATTGCATCCCAAACTGAGTCAGAGACAGCCATGTTTCTGAGTGAGGCAACACTTGAAAGCACAAGAGGGAGCATCTAGGGTCCTTAGGGGGACGGAAGCAGACAGAGTATAGCAGAGAGTATGAGGAACTCCCTTCAGCCATCACCGCCCCTGGAAGGGGCTCCTAGCCCCTGAGTGTTCAGTCTCTCCAGCTGTGGACCTCTAGAGCCTGTAGTCAATTACTCCTAGATGACAGCCTGTGGGAGGGGCTGAAGGGTGTTGGCAGAAAGGATCCAATTAGCCTCAATTACTCTCTCTTGATTGGGGACAATTAGTGTCAACTGCAGGGTCAGGGGTCACGGCATAGTCACTATTTAGTTAATTAGGATTGCTTCTGATCACCTCCAAAAGGAGGTGGTCCCCATCCCCATTTGATCCTTAACCCCTGTCAGAACTGGGGGGATTGTCAGGACCGTTGGGGTGCATAGTCAAGGCCTTGGAGGTGACATAATCAGCACCTTGGGGGCATGGTCAGAGCCTTCAGAGACATGGCCGGGGTTTTGGGGGGCACGGACAGGGCTTTGCAGGGCATGGTTGGAGCTTTGAGGAACATGGTCAGGGCCTTGCAGAGCATGGTCAGGACTTTCGGGGAGGCTGTTGGGGCCAGCTCCTGCCTCCTCATGCCTTGCTCCTTTCTGGAAGGTTCCTGCTCAGTCTTCAAAGCCCTACCTCCCTCCAGCCCTGCTCTGGGTTGTGGAGCCATTGGAGTCCCCATCTGGAATGTCTTCTGAACCGATTTCTGCTGTTCCTCTCCAGCTCACCTCCTCCCTCATCGGCATTGTGGAAGAAGAGGAGGAAGTTTAGCCAGGGAGTTCTTGTAGAGAGGATGATACAAGCGTCAGGGCCTTGGTGGGGAGAGACTCCATGCCTATCATTGCCCTCACCCAGAGGTTGGACCAACCCTGTCTTTTGTCGGGACAGGCCCCAAGGCCTCAGCAGACTCCTGTCAGGTGAGGAAGGACAGATGCAGGGCTGTAGCACCAAGGACCGCCTTCTTAGTCCCTGTCTAGCAATGTGGAGGCCTGGGGTGTACAGGAAACAGCCAAGCCTGGCAAGAGCCGGCAGGTGGCCAGACTGCACAGGCAGTTAGCCCTCACAAGTGAAGTCCCTCTCCATGACCACCTCCTCCAACCCGCCTGGTGCTAGCTCTACCACACAGCAGGCAGCTCAGCCCCGGGCAATGGAAGAATAGCCACAACATGAGATAGAAAACAGCCAAGAAGAAACTCAAGAGGCAGAGGACTTAAGGACACAGGAACACAGGGATGGAGGGAGGTTACACCCCACACAGGCAGAGTAGGCATTTTGAAGGTGGGCCTGAACCAAGAGTTGGGCGGAACCAAAGTCTTCCGCCTGTAGGGACACCCGATCCATCCAGAGTCTCAGCAGCGAGTCTCCACAGTCCAGGATGGGACACACCCCAAAGAGGGATAATGACTAAGCTGAGGCCGGGTGGTAACGTGGGTGCTGGACTCTGGATGCTGGCCCAATGCCCTCTGGAGAGCCAAGTGGCCTCTTTGCCCACAGTCCCCACCCAGCTTCCCATGCCCTGCCCCCTCGTCCCACCCCAAGAGCTGTTTCCCCTTGCAAATATATTCAGATCACATGACATAGGAATGCATTTGGATCACATGACACTTCAGGAACATCTATTTATATAGACTCCATTTCAAAAGAATTATTCCAAATCGGAGCCATTTGGATGAATGGGTATGGGACGGATTGTTTCTTAAGTATTCACATCAAAAAGTGCCCAAAATGCCCCGTTTCTAAGTGGATTCCCAACTCTGTAATTACCGAGACAGGCACGTCTCGCGGGAACACTGTGGAATGGGAACACGGGCCTTGGAAACAGTATCCCAAGGAATAGGGCTCAGCACCACTGAGGACAGGTTGGGTGGCTGGTCTTGGGGGAACTGAGGGGTTCAAGTGCTGGGGACAGGGACAGTGGAGGTGAGAGCAGAACTGCAGGACTTGACAGCCACGTGGGGACAATTCACCTCTTCCCAGGGACCTCGGCAGGGGTGATCTGGGACAAGGATCTCTGCCCACTCCAAGTTTCTGCTTCCCCATCTACAGTTCGACTGTGATTCCAGATGAGGGAGGAAAGTGCAGGTGAGGGGGTGGGGTGGGTGGTGGCGCATGTCTTTAATCCCAGCACTTGGGAGGCAGAGCCAGGCAGATCTCTGTGGGTTCGAGGCCAGCCTGGTCTACAGAGTGAGTTCCAGGACAGGCTCCAAAACTACACAGAGAAACCCTGTCTCGGAAAAAAAAAAAAGTGCAGGTGAGCAAAGTCTGGAAAGTAGCTGGCACCCAGTGAATGCCAGGGACTTGATGCTCTCACTGACCCCACTATGCAAAACCACTCAGACCCTCAGAGCCAGGCTGGGTGGGTCTTGGTTCTCACCCCACTGCAACCCTCCAGGTCCACTCTGACACCCACCTTTGCCAGCCAGACTGTCCGCTTGTCCCCCACGTGTGCCTCCAGCCCTGCCCCAGGGCCTTGGCATGTGCTGTGTATTCTTCACCCCGTGGAAGCCCTTGGGGTCCCCAGAGAGAGCGATGCCTCCCCTGCACAGAACTTCCCAGCACTCCTTGCGGGCCCATGTCCTCCAGACTCACTGCCCTCCTGGCCCCCTTTGATCTGAGCCAATGAGCTGGCTTATATGCCCCATCTCTCCAAGACCATGACTTCCAATAGGCAGGGTGAGGGCACCCAGGACATGGTCCATACAGCACTGGAACTGGCCACAGCTCGGGACAGGGTGAATTAGTTACGGCAAGCTCACACAACCAAGTCTCTTCCCTGGCAAAAAGAGGCTGTGGCCAAGCCTGCTGCCGCCCAGCCCAAGTCAGGTAAGAGCCGGAGCTAGCTCCAGGGTATAAGCCTGAGGACAGCGGGTGGGAGAACCATTCACCGACAATGTGGCACCGCTGTTACTCTTGGCAGTGCCCTCTGCAGAGGTGAGAGGGAGGCCGTGGAACTTCCCTCCCATTTAGTTTCTGTTTTGCACAATACGCTCTATTACGAAGACAGAAATCCAAATAGGAACCTTCTAAAGGGTTTATGGCTAAGAGGTGGTTCAGGGCCCAGCCCCAGGGCAAGCTCAGAGAGGAAGCTGAGAGCAAAGGTTGGTGGGGCAGACAGGCCTGTCTGGGCATGGTGGGGACAGGTAGGGGCCAGAGAAACTGCAGGGCATGTGGTCCAGGGTGGAACCATCACCCCAGGGGGCCTGCGATCCTGCCCTGGACACCCAGCATCCCTGTGCTGTCTTTCCTGGGTACATGGGAAAGCATTCCTTGTGCCCATGATTAATGTCCTGAGCTGCTGAGTGTGACTACAGACCTCCTCATGCTGGAGGCCCAAGGACAGTTATATGAATAAATGAATGAATGAAGTCTCCCTGAGATGCCAGTCTTCTCTGGCACACAGTCCCCACACAGGTGACCTTGGTCCTATCTCCCCATACCACGACCTCCTTCTCATATCCAGACAAAGCTGTCCCTTTCTACATGTCTGTGCCTTGCTCATATCATGGCCCCAGCTAGAAAATGTAATGACAAGTGAGGCATCCTGAGGACAGGAGGTGGCACTGACCATTTGTAGGTGGCACTACCTGCCCAGTACACACCTACCTTCTGAGCTGCTTGCAAAGCTAGATTCCTCAGTGTGCTGGGGCCCACCTGCCTGAGCCAGCGTGCTCTGTTGACCTTCCCCACCTCCCTGCCTGTGCACTGGCGCCATGCCTTCCCTGCCCTTCACCCCCTGTGTACCTGCTCACCCATACTTGAATTCAGTCAGTGTCTTTTCTGGGGCCTCCCAGGCCCCTACTCACCGGCCATAGAAGAACAGGATCAGACCTCTGCAAATCACCCTCACAGGTGCCACAGCATCCGAAAAACAATTCTGATAACCAGTGGGGCAGGAAGAGGCTCCTCTAAGGGTGCTGGACGAAAGGAAAAGAGGAAGGAAGGCATGGAGAAGAGGTAATGGCCTGTGGGGATGCTATGGGCTCATAAGGCAGAGCCAGAGCCTGGGGTTGAAGGCCCCCCTCGAGCCTCCACAGCAGCCCCACTGGCTCAGTGGAGCAGACCACCTGGCATCTCCTCCTGAGCGGCGTGACAAAGGCAACAGCAATAAGACTTTTCTAGAAGAGCTACCAGGCGACACAGGGTGAAGTTGAGACAGACCCAGCTGGGGTGTCAGACAGTAATGCACAAGAGCTGTGCCTCCTCCCAGCCCTGCAGAGGCTGAAGCAGGAGGATTACAAGTTCAAAGCCTGCCTGGGAAGCTTGATGAGCCACTATCAAAAAGGGCTGGGGTGTGGTTTAGAAGCAGAACACTTGCTTAGGATGCCTAACACCATGGTTTGATCCGCAGGGGCACCAAGCAAACCAACAACAAAAACAATAATGCCTATGTGAGCTGGCATGCTTAGGCTCATGCATTCATGGCCTTGGTTTCTGGGGAGTCCTGGTGATGCACCAAGATGAAAGATTAATGTGCACAAGTATATTTTAAAATGGAGCAAGAACTAATGAACCAAAATTTTAAAGACTTAGTGAACTCAGGGGACCCAAAAGTTAAATATCACAGTGAAACTGGACTCCCTCCGGATCTGACAAAGGATGTACTAGAACAATCAGAAGACTTGAGTCAGGTCTGTGAAGGACTGACTAGAGTCAGATCCCCACTGGGAGCCTCTATGAAGTGTTCTACTATTTACCACCAACAGTCAAGTCCTACGGGAGAGGAAATCTTTGGACAGGAGTCTGGCCAAATGGGCCAGGCCAGCTAGTATCAGAGAGCTTTTCAAAGTACAAAGAAAAAAAAAAACCAAAAACTTCTAGTAATAAAAAATAGCAGATTTCAGAAAACAAGTTACAGACAAACAAATTGAGGGAAACCAACCCCAGCATATCAATAATGGATTAAACTTGCCAAACATCAGATTTTTATAGTTCAGCAGTTTACAAGAGACATATCAAAGGCAGAGAGACACCAAAAGACAGAAAATGAAAGACTGGAGAACATTGATCAGAAGAAACCTGGTATAGTTCCGTTAATAGCAGGCAGAATGGGCTTTAAAACAAAGGCACCATGTGGACGGGGAAGGACTCTCCATAACAATGGGGGCCGCAACTCACCCATGCTCGACTTGATAGGACCTACAGAAGTGCTATAAAATATATAAAGCAATCATTCACAGAGCTGCAGGGAGAGATTCCCAAACCCACTCTCGGCCCGTGTCAGGCCAAGCAGATCAAGCAAGGGCAGAGTTGGGGAGCTTGGAACAAAAATGCTAACAGGCAGGATTTAACACACACCCATGGTACTTTCTGTGAAGCAATTAAGGAATATATGATCCTCTCAAGGTACACAAGGAACATTTACAGAAATGACAAGTTCTAGGCCATAAAAGCAAGTCTTACAGTTTCAAAGAATCCTTTTCACAGCAAAGAAATCCTCTGAACAAAATGAACCTGTTAGAACATGACAAAAAAAAAAAAAGAATAAATTAAAAATCCCCGTGCAGTTAGAAATTTCATAATTTACTTCTTAATTAAAATGGATCAAAGAAAATCATGAGAGATAACATTTTAACACTGAGCAATAATGAAAATACTATATATGTTCACAACTTGAAAGATGCAACGAAAACAGACGTTCGGAAGGGAAGTTATGAGCACAACCATTTGCTAGAAAACAGTAAGGCTTGAGTCAGGTGTGGTGGTGCATGCCTGTCAACCCAGCACTTGGGAGGGGTAGGTAAGAGGATCAGGAGTTCAAGGTCATCCTCAGCTACATAGCGAATTTGATGATGGCCCAAGAATAGTGAGCCTTTGTCTCAAATCCTTTCCCCATCAAATAAATAAATAAAAAGTCCATGTGCTAAGCAGCCAATTTTAGAAATTGGAGGCAAAAGCTACAGAGCACACCCAAAGACAGAAAGAGAAGAGAGAGGGTGTTTTAGGAACCAATAAAAAAAAAATATCAAAATAAGCATGAAATGAAGCAATGCCCAAGGTGAGTCTTTAGAAATACAGAAAGGGCAAAGTGTGGGAAAAGCAGAGCAGACAGAAGCAACCGGACACATAAACAGGGCCCCTAGTGAGGGTTGAGGACAGAGTCCCAGGGAGAAGAGTTCCCTTATGTGCTGTGACGGAAAATCAGACACCATGGGCTTGCCTAGGAGTTACACCTCATCCAATCCAGCCCAAGAAGAGAACTAGAAGCTAGAAAGAGAGCTCTCAACTAAGTGCCTGCTGCATACACAGGAGGACCTGAGTTCAGATCCCCAGGACTACATTAACACAAAAATAGACAAACAAAAATGCCAGGCGCAGTTGTGTGCAGCTGTAACCAGTACTGGCAAGGGTGGAGACAGGAGGATCCCTGGGGTCCAACGGGCCAGCTGCCCTACCCAGTGAAATGGATGCACATGTTCAGTGAGACAGTGCCTTAAAAAAAAAAGGTGGTCCTGGAGAGATGGCTCAGAGGTTAAGAGCACTGAGTGCTCTTGAAGAGGGCCTGGGTTCGATTCCCAGCACCCACATGGTAGCTCACAACCATCTGTAGCTCTATCACCCTCTTCTGGCCTCAGCTGGTACTGCTCACGTACGGTACACAGACATACCACAAACAAAGCTATAATAATCAAATCATCATGACACTAACAGAAGAACAGACATACAAACCTGTGGTGTCAAACAGAAACTCAGAACTAAAGCTGCACAAAAACTGGCCTTTGACAAAGATGCCATGGATATTTAGTGGAGATGTGTAGTCTCTGCTGGGAAACATCACTGCCCGTATGCTGAAGAAGAAAATGAGATGATCCCAAATTCTCTGTCTGTCTGTCTCTGATTGTCTGTCTCTCCCTGCCCCCCTTCTCTGTGTGTGAGTGTATGTATGTGTGTGTGTGTGTGTGTGTGTGTGTGTGTGTGTGTGTGTGTGTGAAGCTGTGAGTATGTGAGTGTGTGTGTGAGACATGACAGGGGATGAAAGGGGGACTAGCTGAGAGGAAGGGGCTTCAGCGGGGTGACAGAGGACAAGAGAAGGGAATGAGGGAGAATACAAGACATTATACACATGCATGAAATTTTCACAAAAATAAAAGTCAATTCAAAATGGCCTACAGAGTTAATAGTACAACTTAAAATTATGAAACTACAGAAAGAAAATATGAAAGAGAGAGAGAGAGAGAGAGAGAGAGAGAGAGAGAGAGAGAGAGAGAGCTGGGTGTAATGTCTTGCATCTCTGATCTGAGCACTTGGGAAATGGAGGCTGAAGGATTGGGGACTTAAGGCCAGCCTCAACTATATTCAAGTTCTTGACCAGCCTGGACTGCATGGGTCCCTGTCTCAAAAACACAAACCCAAACAAACACACAGGAGGGTCAGATAATAATTCAGGACACTGGTGCTGGCACAGTTAGAACTTCAAAAGCAGACAGAAAAAGCAAATGTCTTAGTCAGTGTTCTGTTGCTGTGAAGAGTTGCTGTGACCACGGCAACTCTTATAAAGGAAAACACGTAATTGGGGCTGGCTTACAGCACAGAGGTTTAGTCCATTATCAGCATGCTGAGGAGTACAGTGGCACACAGGCAGACATGGTGCTGAAGTTCAGAGTTCTGGATCTGGATCCACAGGCATCAGGAATAGAGAGAGTCATTGGGCCTGGCTTGGGCTTTTGAAACCCCAAATCCCACCCCTAGTGACATACTTCCTCCAACAATGACACGGCTCCCAATCCTTCTAAGCAGTGCCACTCCCTAATGACTAAGCATTCAGATATATGAGTCCACGGGGCCCATTCTTGTTCAAACCACCACAGCAGACAAAGGAGAAAACATTCCACACAGCATAGGAAACAGCAAAGCAAAAGGAAAAAAAACCCGTCATATAGTCACCCAGTAAGGGGTTAATACATGGGGAAAAATGATCCCACCAGACCAGAACTAAAACACAACAGCCAATCGAGTCTGGAAAAGTGTGCAGTGGCCATCAGCAAAATGTAAGCCCAGGCTGGTGGCATGGCTCAGTAACAGCTACCATGTGGCATTCGCCAGTCTTTGGGCTCCATCCTCAGTTCTGGGGGACAAAATGTGTATCGAAGTGACTGTAAGGTACATGTCACCCCAGTTAGAATGGCTGCTATGGGAAAGACAACAGCAAATGCTGGTGAGGATGTGAGGAAGAGGACTCATGTGCGCTGGGTGAAAGTGAAATCAGTGCAGAGACAATGGAAAATGCAGATTCACTCAAAATACTTCAAACAAAACTACCGTACATTCGGCAAAGCTGCCCCTAGGTATAGAGTAAAGGAAATAGCACCTGCACCCCATGTCTGTTCCAGTGTTATTCCCGCTAGTCCCAACCAGAATCAAACTGCATGTCCATGGACCATGTGACGAAGAAACCCTGCAATGTACACACAGTATAATATCCTCAGTTTCCATCATGTTCAGCAAGATAAGCTGTGGTGATATTTTATTTGTGCTGAAATGTGGTGATTTTTTTTGTATGTTAATAAATAAAGTTTGCCTGGAGATCAGAGGACAATAGATAGCCATCCATAAACAGAAGTCAGGCAGTGGTAGCACACGCCCTTAATCTGATCACATGGCAGGCAGAGTCTCTGTGCACTCAAGGACACAGCCAAGTGTAGTGACACACGCCTTTAATCCCAGTACTAACCATAGAGACCTGGAGGTCTGTATAGACAGGAAGTGACAAGGAAGTGAGGTGTCTGGGCTTAGAGCCAATGAGAAGGCAGAACAGCAAGGCAATAAAGGTGCAGGTCAGACAGGATGAAGCTGGTTCGGTTCTCTTGGGAAGCTACAAGGACATGGTAAGCTAAAGTTAGTTGGTGGCTATCACTCTGATCTCTACAGCTTGCATCCCTGTATTTGGCTCCGTGTTTCTTATTTAATAAGACTGTTTAGAAATTCGTCTACAGTAAGCCACGTGCAAAAAGGGATGTGCACACTGCACTGACACCCTCGTGTGTGGACTCTGGAGCCACTGACCGGGCAGCAGCAGAGTGAACTGGCGGCCATCAGGGACCAAAGAGGATGGGGGTGGGTCAGCCAAGGGGAGGGACATTTTGATTGGACAGGAGGGCTAGATCTCAGAGTTCAGTTAAAAGTTGACGCCCGTATGATTGTTCATCCTCATTGCCAACTTGACTAGATGAGGATCACCATGGAAACACATCTCTGGGCACGTCCACGAGGATGTTTCCAGAAAGGCTTACCTGAGAAGAGATGTCAAACAAAAGTCAACCAGAATATGGGGAGCACACTCCCTGTGCCGGGGTGCCAGGCTGGATAAAAAGGGGAAAGCAAATTGAACACCAGTGCTGTCTCTCTCTGCTTCCTGACTGTGAGCATCATGTGACCACCAGCCGCCTCACGCTCCTGCTGCCACACCCGCTCACCCTGATGGTCTGAACTTTGCAGTAGTGAATGAGACACGCTCTTTCCCCCCTGAAGTCACAGACATTTTGTCACAGCAAGAGAACAACTGGCAGAGGGCATTGTAAAGTCCTCCTCACAAAAGCCACAGTCAGCTGAGGGGGTGGGTGTTCTAATTAGCTTAATTCAACTATTCCACGGTGCATGCCCAACATCATCACACTGAGGCTACAAACGTGGAGCTCGCCATTTGTCCTACAGCAGCCTGTGTGACACAGAAGAGTAAGGGAAGCTCGGGGTGTTGCAACTGGGGAGCAGGTGGGAGATGCCTCCTCACAGGAGGAGCCCGAGGGGAAGGGAGAAATGTCAGACGTAGACTGTTAAGAGAATATTAAGTCTTTGGAAGAAATGAAAGTAGGAAGCTCTCGGGCCCTGGATGTAGGGAGCTTGCAAATGAGGCAGGATCCCAGATCATCTGCAGACCCGGAAGGCAGGGCAAAAGAAAGGCAGTCCTCAAAGCCTGCATCAACTCATGGAGATTTGGACCTAGATGGGGGCCTGCCATGTGTGTGCAGACATCCCTCAGCCATTAAGGCATAAAAACCCAACAACCCAATCGTAAAGATGGGCAAAAGGCATGAACAGACTTTCCACAGCAAAGGAAACACAAATATAAACACATGAAAATTCTAGCCTCGTTAGTAATCAGAGAAATGCAAATTAAGACTACAATTAGATACTATTTTACACCCAGCAGATTGGCAAAAATTAAGGCGTCTGACAATATGGAATATTGGAGGAGTGGGAGCCGGTCAGAGTGATGAGCTCATACACTTGGTGGAATGGGGGTAACTCTGACCACTTTGGAGACATCCAGCCTCCGTTGATAAAGTCCAGCCACCCACACACTCAAGACCCATGTCACAGGAGAGGACACATCTACAGAGGCCCTGACCCCTGACCCCTGACCCCACCAGCAGCCAGCCAAGAGGCCCATGGCAGTGCTGTTCATGGCAGCGAAACTCGCGTCCAAATTAGGAAACACTCACACTATGTAATGCCAAGCCTGGTGAGAATCTGAATCTAACTGCATGCAGCACATGGCTGCAGCCCGGAAACAAAGCTGGATCTGAAAAAGCCAGTCTCAGAAGACGCAAATATTGTGGCATGAAGCAACGCTAAACAATATATTGTTTTGCAGTAAACACATTTTACCAACATTGTCTGTGCAAAATGATGAAAAACTATTTGAAGCCACACAAAAGCAAGGAGATGATAGACATGAAATTGAAGGAACAGAAAGCAGGGTAGGGCTGGGTGCTCACAGCTGTGGATGGCAGACACTCCAGGTCTTGGGACAGGATATGGTTAACAGAAGGTTCCAGAACATTCTTTGATGTCATTTCTTAAATACATGCCATGCACAGCCTTGTAAAGATGTCAAATAGAATACAGAAGCAAGCAATCATGAGCAGCTAGTGCCTAGCTGGGCAGAGTTTATGCATGCCACCCTTAGCCTGAGTGACCTTGAGTCTGAATGTGCCAGTTATGATTTTACCATGATTCCAAAACCCAAGGGTCCAGCTTGCTTCCTGTTGCTGTGATAAGACCATAACCAAAAGCAACTTGAAGAGGGTTTATTTCATCTTAAAGTGTATAGTCTATTATGAAGTCAGGGCAAGAACTCAAGGCTGGAACCTGGAGACACGAACTGATGCAGAGGCCATGGAAGAATGCTGCTTACTGACTTGCCCCCCCCCCATGCCTTGCTCAGTCTGCTTTCTTATAACATCCAGGACCACTTGCCATGGGTGGCACCATCCACAGTGAGCTAGACTCTAACACATCAATTATCAATTTTTTTTAAAAATGCCCTCATAGACTTGCCTACAAGCCAAGATGATGGAGGCACTTTCTCAGTTGAGGTTCCTCTTCCCAGATGACTCTAGCCTGTATCAAAAATCAAATAAAAAACAACAGTAACAACAATTTTAAAAAAGCCATCTTATCAAGATGCGGAAGATTCTTACTTGTGAGTACCATTCCATCAGCCCAAGATACACTGTAAGTAAAAAGATGAGGATTCCCACATTGCACCAGAAGCCTTCCTATCCTTTGGTCCCAAAGTCTCTCCCCAGGAGCGCCCACAAAAAGTGTATCTGCCTCATCTCCACTGGTATCTAGAGAGGGCCCCAGCACAGTCTCTGAGCTGTACTGATGGGCCCAGCCATCTGCCACATCATGTGAGGTTCCTCCTCTTTAGCAGGACTGCTGATAAGCCCAGCTCCTGGATCTCCCTGTCTTCCCATCCCACCTCTCCCCATCTGAGGAATCAGTCAGCTGCCAAACTTCTGATGTGTCCTGCAGTGTGCTCTCCACTCCCCTCCTGGGCACAGCTCTGGCTTCCTCTTTCATTCATTCATCATCATGGCACCAGCATCCGCTCCCCTGAATACATGGCAGGCTGACTCCCTGAACCCAGCATCAGCACAGACTCCCACCAGCTTGGTAACTCTCCTGAGGAAGGGAGGCTTCAAGCTAGCTGAGCAGGCACTTCAGTGCCCACACCCTCACATGCTGCTACTCTTTTGCCAGGCTGTGCCATGGAAGAGAGAAACACACACACACACACACACACACACACACACACACACACACACACACACACACACACACACACACACACAGAGGAGGTGACAGCTAGGTCAGATTCAAAGCTGGGGTGCCTGAACAGAAATGCTTGACGGCTAACACCAATTCAGGGAAGACTTCTACCTTCCCCCTTCCCCAACACACACCCCAAAACACCCAAAGTGGATGTCTTTCCTTGGGGAGAAGAGGCTGATGAAATATTTAAGCCTGTAGTCTAAACACACAGAAAAACACAGATTCTCGGGGCCCAGGCCAACAGACTGGGACAGGAGCTGTCCGCCGTGCTGAAACCTACACAGACACATTTCTGAGCCCAGTGCCCTGGCTGGGGTCATGGGACATTTCATGCAGCAGAATGTTACTGCTCAGAGTCTCATAGAAAGCAACTGATGTCAGGGTTGAAGGGAGGTCCTTCCATAGCCCCTCACCTTCCTTGAGCAGGACCAAATATTGTCTCCTGAATCCCATGACCAGGACCTCACCCTGAGCCTGTGACTCCCCTCAGTTAGTACTGCAAATAGCAGCAATCACAGAAGAAGAGTTGGCTCTTGCTGATGCTGAGGATGAGCAGGTAGAGAGCAAAGGCTGAGAGTGTGCTCTTGCTCACATTCATTTACATTACATACATATGCTGGCAATAGTGACCCTGGGGGTGTAGGGTTTAAACAGGGAGTGGTATATACCTGCCTATTGCTGGGCAGTGCCAAACAATTCTACCTTACAGGAGTACCATCCAGGTCCTAGCCACTGCTCCTGGAACAGGCTATGGCTCTTCCAAGGACCCTACATTCTCTGAGGTCTTGGCAGGGCTGGTACCATGTATGATTCATTAACTGCAGGTCATGTTTGCTGTCATGGTGGTTTGCTTGACTTATTTGGGTTTTTGTTTTGTTTTGTTTGCATTCACTGTCATGAGATAAACAGACACAAAGCATAGCTTCTTCAGGAGGCCTGGATCCACAGTGCATTGGCAACACATGGAAGATGGAAGGGCCACCTGCTGTGTGGTCAGACCATGATGATGAATGAACGTCTTTAGGCTACCTTTAAGTTTGTAGCCCTGGCCTGGCTGCGGTTTGGGATGGTACTGAAGGTGACAGTATGGGTAGAAGATGTGCTGGGCACTATGGTAGTTATCTGTAGATGCCATCACTCAGTGAAGGGACTGTCTCCCACGTGACAAAAGGACAGCTCACAGATAATCAAATGCCAAAGTCAATGACATGACTGGTGTCTTAGGGCTTCTATTGCTGTGGTGAAACACCATGACCAAAGCAACTTGGGGAGGAAAGGGTTTATTTGGCTTACACTTCTACATCATAGTCCATCACTGAGGGAACTCAAGGCAGGAATTCAAATAAGTCAGGGACTTGGAGGCAGGAGCTGATGCAGAGGCCATGGAGGCGGGAAGCTGCTTACTGGCTTGCTTTCCATGGCTTGCTCAGCTTATTTTCTTATAGAACCCAGGACCACCAGGACCTCCCTCACAATGTGCTGGGCCCTCCCACATTAAGCACTAATTTTTTTTTTTTTAAAAAAAATGCTCTACAGGTTTGACTACAGTCCAATCTAATGAAGCATTTTCTCAATCAAGATATCCTCCTCTATAGCTTTGTCAAGTTAACATAACCCTAGCCAGCAGAGCTGGACTCCAAGCAGGGCAGAGTAAGTTCCCAGGTAACACAGTAGGGACCACCCACAACCATTGTTCTTCTGTACACAATAAGCTGACCACATAAGGCACTCAGCGCTAGAACCCTCCCTGGCCCACTGTCCCCCATAGTTCTGAACTGGCTCCTCGGCCAGCTTACCTTATGCGTTCTCTATGCCTTTAGCCCACCTCAAAAGTTATGTAGGAGGCCAGGAGGCCAGATGATTCCCAGTGTGGATTCGCCTGCTCTCCAACAGGCCCTGCCCAGGGAAAGTGATACCCAGAATAGTATCTGCCTCCTCCTGCCCCTTGCCCCATGCCTCAGCCTGGAAGAGCATCCATCCTCTGGCACAAAACAGGGTTCAGCCAGACACATTGAGTATATGATGGGTTTCTTTCTTTTCTCTTTCTTTCTTTCTTTTTTTTTTTTTTTTTTTTTTTGGTTTTTCGAGACAGAGTTTCTCTGTGTAGCTTTGCGCCTTTCCTGGAACTCACTTGGTAGCCCAGGCTGGCCTCGAACTCACAGAGATCCACCTGGCTCTGCCTCCCGAGTGCTGGGATTAAAGGCGTGCGCCACCACCGTCCAGCTTCTTTCTTCCTTTTTTTGTCAACTTGATACACACTAGAGTTATCTAGGGAAGGGTAACCTCCCTAGATAATTGAGAAAATATGTGCCCAACAGATTGTGGTGCATTTTCTTTATTAATGATTGATATGGGAAGTGCCACCCCTGGGCAGGTGGTCCTGGATGGTATAAAAAAAAAAAAGTAGGCTGAGCAAGCAAGCCATGAGGAGCAAGTCAGTAAGCATCTTCCTCCATGGTTTCTGCTTCAGGTCCTGTCTCCATTTCCTACCTTGAGTTCCTGCCCCGACTTCCTTCATGATGAACTATAAATGTTAAGAGGAAATAAATCCCTTCCTCCTCAAGTTGGTTGTGGTCAGTGTTTTGTCACAGCAACAGGAAGCAAACTAGGACCACCGGGTAGCATGTGAGGAGGAACTGGGCCGGCAGTGGACCCAGCAGGAACCAGACTCAGTGTTGAGCAGAAAGAGTTCTAAGACCAGACAGCAGCCCACCAGCACCAGAGTGTGACCACTCCTGTGAGGTGGCCACAGGAATATTGGTAGAAAAGAACCAGTAGCCATGATTGATTACAAGCTTGAGAACAGTAAAGATCATGGCTTAAGCCCAGGAACTAGAGAACAGAGGTTCCTAGCTCACCCATCTGCTGAAAAAAAAAAAAAAAAATGGGAATAATGTGGGAACACCTGGCCATGGTTTTCCTGGTTGGAGGGTGTCACTCTTGGGGCTGTGGCAATCTGGGGCATGGTAGTCTGCATTCTATGCCTCATTCAGAGCCAGTGTTAGCATTAATGTGACCACCCGCAATGCCACGGGCATGGGTGACTTCCCAGAATTCTTACCCCTTTCTAACCAAGCTGCAGCAATGATGGCCTCCCCAACCCCGTCTGGACTTCCCTGGGGATTGAGGAGCGGTGTCAGACTGCTGCCAGGACCTGGAGCATGGCTGTGCCCAGTGGCTGTACCACTGTGGTCATAGATTTCAGGGCACAGGAGGCTGGCAAGGGAGAGAGGTAGACATGAAGCTCAAGCTGTCCCACTTGATTTCCTTAGACCCCTTCAGATCCAAGCTGGGAATGGAAGGACTGAGGGGTGCTGCTGTGCCTTTTCCAGAAGACAGTCGATTCCAAGCGGATTCCTGGCGTTGCATTTAGGCTCTCTTGGCAGACAGTGCTGGGGTTACAGGCTTTGTCCAGCCAGGAAGCCGGCGGGGCAGAAGTCTGGCTGATGTAAGGCTTTTTAATGAGACCGATCCATATCTGTACGTGGCAGACGGAGCTTTTGTGGCTGAACTCTGCTGGGTTTTCCAGGCACTGGAGGCTGCAGATGGTTTCCCCAGGGCCTTGCTTGTGGGCTGGGCTTCCAGGCAGGAGCCCCACCCCCAGCCTCCGGCCATTGACTCACTCTGCAGTCTGAAGCAGCCACCCAGACCATGACCTGGGTCTGTACCTACACATGGAAACCCTTCCAGAGGGCTCCAATCCCCTCTATGCACAGCTAGCTTAGGAGTGGGGTGAGGTGCCTTGTTTCAGCTCTGGAGTTTCCCAGGGGCTGCCCTTCTCGGACTCTTCCCTTCTAGCTCGCCTTCTACAATGTCCTAACTTTATAAAAATTGCAAAAGTCTATGGGGAAAGTGTGGGCATCAGCACGACCAGGACTCTGGCTCTGCCTCCAGACAGTTTCACAAGCAGCCAAGTCCCAGACTCTCCCAAGCTTCAGTGTCACTTTCACAGACCTGTGACATTCGAGGAGGGTCAAGAGAGCAAAGTTCAGCACTCACAGCACTGAAGCTCTGTGTCCCCGTGCCCTCTACTGTCCAGCCCTGCTCCAAGAGAGCTCTGGAAAGGCCAAACCAGCCCCTGTATAGACTCCTAGGCACACCCTCTGAGCTCAGCCCTGAGCTGAGATGACAGGGAGACTGGCCTCTGCCCAACTCTGAGGAGCTTGAGGCTGTGGGTGGGGCAGGCCCAAGCAGAGCTGAGAACAGTTTGTTTGGGGAACCAGAGGGATCCTGCAGAGAGGCCCCTAGTGGCTGCAGGGCAGTGAGACAAGCTGGGACCTTGTTCCCACCTTGGAAAGCTTTTGAGTAAGATATGAGCAGTTCAAAGATAGTTTATTTTCTCTATGCCTCAGTGCATTATACAGTGCTTAGTATGGAGACCCTTCTACTATCATGAGATCACCAACATCAGTACCATCATTAACCATCATCACTACCATCACCACCACCACCACCACTAAAACAACCATCACCACCATCATAGTGAACCATCATCACCATCAGCACCAACCATCACCATCAACACCAACCATCGCTATCATCACCAATGATCTCACCACCATCACCATCATCACCAACATCACCAACCATCACTATCATCACCAACCATCTCACCACCATCACCATCATTATCACCATCCACCATTACCACCATCATCACCAATCATTCCCACCACCATCACCAGCCACCACTACTTTCATTCTGGCAATGACTTCCATCACCACCATGCTACGCATTACTACCCACACTGTCAACGGGCCCATTCTACCATTTTCACTGCTAGCACCAGCAGGAGCCTGTGGTGCTTCACAGGTAGCCCAAGGCCTCTGTGGTGTTCTAGTTCACAGCAGAGATGAAGAAGGGGTAAGCAGGTTGGGGATTTAGCTCAGTGGTAGAGTGCTTGCCTAGCAAGTGCAAGGCCCTGGGTTCGATCCTCAGCTCAAAAAAAAAAAAAAAAGGGGGGGGGTAAGCAGTGTGCTCAGGGTCATTGGCCAAGCTGGAGTTAGAACACAGTCCTGTGATTTGGGGACAACGCGATCACTTACTAGGTAAACCTCAACAGATGCCTGGACTCCCCAAGATTTCTGAATAAGAGGACCATGACCCATCCCTGAACCATCCTGGGTAATCATAAGCTAGGTCCCAATCTAGAGTTCTCATATAGTATCAGCCTCTGATACTGCTCGCTGAGAGAGATCAAGGTGCTAGACCGTCGGTGGCCCTTGTGGTTGCTCTGAGATACAGGTCCTGGCAAGAAAAAAAAAAAAAAGGAAAGAAAAGAAAAGAGATTTGCATGCCATTTGAATACAGCTGCAGAAATAAGTCAGACTCCTTACCACTTCAAAAGTGTATTGTTTCTGCCTTGAAAGGTACCTTCCTACGCACACCCATCCCCCAATCTCCCTCATGCGGAGACCCTGACTGGGACCATGTCCCCAGTTCCCTGTATCTCCTCTTTAAAGAAAGCAGTTCCCACTCCTGGCTCAGTCCCAACCCCAGGGTTTACCTTAGATATCAATCCTGCTGTCTGGGCCACAGCCTTCCCCACCTGGGGCAGTCCTTGGTTAAGGCCATATGAAGATGGACAACATGAGGGCTGATCGATGCTCTCCACCATTCTGGAGCTACCAGGACAGATAGCCCTGAAGTGCATCTTGCCAGCCCAGGGAGTTTCTGGGAGCCCTCTCCCCTCCTCTGGGCTGCCTTCCTCCCCAACACTCTCTCAGCCTACTCCTCCCATCCACCCATCCCATTTACCTGCTCAGGATCTGGGCAGTACCTCACTGCTGCAGGGTGTTGGACCTTCACAAAAGAGGAAGCTGGAAAGGCTAGGCCTCCAGGTAGGGATTACAGAGGTTCTCTGCAAGGTGGGACCCCAGAGAAGACTGAGCTGATGAGTTCTAGGGATGGCTCAGGGCCTGGAGGCCTAGCCCTCAGGCACTCCACCCTTCTGCCCAGCATACCCTTTCTACCTTTTCAGTTCCTCAATCATTTCCTGAGGACCCAGCCATCTCCTAGAGAAACCTTCTGTCTCCATCTGGCACTGCCTATGTGTGCCTGCTTATCCTGCCTGTGAGTGAAAGGAGCCCATGTGCATGCACACACAAGCCTGCAAACACACATGTCCACCTACAACACCTATGTTCTCATGCTTACATAAATACACTTGGCTGCAGCATGCCCACAAGCACATGGGAATGGACATGGAGACACACAGGTGCACATGCACATACACACATGGGTACCCACACAGGTCACACATAAGCCCACTGCCACCCTAAGTGGAGCCAGCACCTGTTCCCCAGGAGGTGAGGGGGTGCCGGATGAGCATTCATTGTCTCCGAAACCAGCCTCTGCCTCTCTGTCCCCCAGGTCCTTCCCCTGTGAATCCTACTGTGGGGACAGAACAGGATGGCAGTGACACTCATCGATGTTGGCTCTGACGGGGTGGCTGCTGTTCAGGCTTTGGGGAGGGGATCTGAGCCTACCCTCACCTTCCCACCCTGGAGGCATTTGCAAATTGATTGGGCCGCATTGACTTATCCTCCATCCTTCTGCTCACAAGACAGGCATCTGTTTAGCCACTCTGCGGTGGCTTCTAGTAGACCTCAAGGACACTTCTGACCCTGTCCATCCAGCACAGAACACAGGCGATAGGAACAAAGCCGGGCTCACAGACAACCCACGGGAAGGGCCCCCATCTCACTGAGCAGAAGTGTGTTAGGTCTGAGGCCGGGGCATCATTGTCACTCAGACCAGCGTCACTCCCCCAACTCAGGAGCCTGCAAGCCAGACACCGAGCTTAGGCAAGGGCTGGCTGTCCTGCGCAATGGCTGCAGGCTCGGCATGCCGGGCACTGAGTCTGCTGACACCCCAGCTTCAGGAGTCACTTTGCCAGGTCCCCCCACCTCGTCTGTGGTACAGACCCACTCAGGCTGGGCTCATCATCCGGCCGTGGGAATATTGAATACAACAGCCAGCCTCAAGCCGAGATCTGCACACTCAGAAAGAGCTCTGGACAGGCCGAGAGAACTCTGGGGTGAGGTGGGCAGGACAGAGCACAGGAATGAGCCTGGTCACATACAGTCTGAAGTGAGAGCCCCGGGTGGCAGAGGACACTGGGGTGGGGTGACACTCTCTTCCCCTGCACCGGGACTCTAATATTATTAAATACAGGATGATTGGTTCAAGTCTTTGCCTGGGGTTATTTTTCTGCTCAGCATTCTCCCAGGGAAGGTAGATTAGGTGGGCATCCATCTCTGGGGACCTCTTTAAGACAGGAAAGGGCCCCAGCCTAAGAGGGCTGAATTCAGACAGGTCACCTCCCTGAACCCCATGCCCACCCCCACAAGCTGCCTTTCACATCGCCTGGAAACACAATTCACATTTACATTTCTCAGCAGTCTGGGAGAGAATCTATAATAATCTGATCACCAAAATGAGATTCTCCAGCATTCTTTCTACCCAGTGACACCACACACCACCCAGCCTCAGCAAAATCCAATTGCTGTTTATTTAACCTGGTCAGCCTCCAAATTAAAAGGCAGCCTCCTCAGCCTTCAACACACACCCTCCCACCCTACCCCATGTAGGTTCCTACTCAACTCTGGACCCTCCCAGGGCCCTGTCTGCCTGCAATCTGCCTAGAATGCCACTAGCCGCCACTCCTGGATCTCAGAGGTACAAAAGGGAGGGCCTAAGAAAGCCATAAAAGGAAATCAGGTAGAAGGAAGTCTCACCCCACACCCTCCAACCAAAGTGTTCTGGGGGAAAGGGTTCAAAGCCCCAGTAGCCTTTCCAACCAGCATCCCTGACCCCCTCCCTACAGCAGCTCAGGCTCCACAGGACCTTCATAGCACCTGGTTTCCATATGCATGTCAGCTGCTTCTTCCCAAGCCACTGCCACTCAAGTGCAGATCAGGGCTGTCCCTTCCTCCAGGAAACCTTCCTGGTTCCCAGAGTCCATGGAGAACTCCTTCCTCAGGCCTCTGCTGCCATGAACTCAGGGTCCCACACCTAACCGGCATCCAACCAAAGTAGGAGGCATGTTGAGCTTATTTTACCTGATTTTGAGGAGAGGAAAATGGACAAAGCAAGGGAACAACTGTAGAATGGTGTGCTCAGAGTGGACAGAGGAGAGGGAGGCCAGGACTGGCTAAACTCTGCAAGGCCAAGGGGCATGTAGTGCTCTCCAGAGCTCCACAAGGTGACAATGACAGTTCTCACCCAACTGGCAGGTCAGAGGTTAGGGGATCATGACTCAGGCTGTCAAGAGCCAGCAGAGCCCCCTCCAAACGGTATTCAGTTCAGTACCCAACAGTCTACTCAAACAGTACTCAGCACCCCTACACCCACAGAGTCTTCTAGAATAGTACCCTGATGAGTACCCAGCACCCCCTTACCAGCAGAGCCCCCTCACACAGTCCCAGCTTGGTTCTCAGAAGAGCACATGGTCTTGAAGGATAGATTTGAAGAGCCCTACTTGCTACCTCTTCTGCTGGGCAAAGCTACTCAAAAATGGTACCAGACAGACAGGGGACCTCCGATGGCCATTCCTTCACTCCCATTATATCTGGGCAGATGACTCCCAGAAGCCCTCACCACTCAGCCCCCAGGACACAAGGCCAGTCACCTGATCAGCCTGCTCAGGGCTGCAGGGATCCTCCACCACCTGTAAGATAGGGTCCCAGCCTCCTTCAGCCAGGCATCCCATTCAGATTTATGCTGTCTCAGGCCCAAACTGGCTAAACTCGGCAAGGCTGGGCAACACACAGTGTTCTCCACAGCCATGCAAAGGTGACAATAACAGTTCTCACCCTACTGGCAGGTCGAGGGTCTTAAGGTTAAGGAGGCATGTTCTCCATTCTCCTCTTCTTTTCCAGCATGCCCATTGTGCTGTTTTAAGTCTTCATTCACTCATAAATGTCATGTTTGCCAAACCGCTTGGAAAACGCTGTTGGAATCTTGTTTGGGTTGTGTTGAGCCTCTAAGTGGACTTGGAGAGAGTTGGCAGCTAACAGCACTGACTCCACCATTTGTGAACACGTCACACATGTGTCCACCTTCTAAACATTTTTGATAACATTTTGTCATTTTCTTCAGAGGTTTTTCCTCATATTTCTACGTGGTTACGCATTACTTTTGTTTCTGCTAGAAATGGTGTATTTCAAACGGCTTATTGACTACACCCAGCAATATATTTTATTCTCACAATTTGGTCTTAGCATGAGCCATCTTACAAAGCATGTCTATAATTCCTGCTTCACCCAGTGATTCTGTGAATAATGGCTCTTTATAGCCTTTGTCTTTTCTTCCATACAGAGCTAGCTGGGACCCTCAGCTTGGTGGTGGTGTTCACTACTGCTTGGGTCTGGCAGATCATTCTTATCAGTAAAGGAAATTCAGACTTTCTTGTTTCCTGTTTTCTTTTTTTTCAATCTGTTATTGGAATGACCATCATGGACTCTCCAGGCTTATCCTGTTAATGCGGGGAATTAGGTTCATGAGTTTTGTATTGATCAAATGAATGCTAACCAGTGCAAAGTCACCATGGTGTGAATCCGTCTGGTACACAGTCCACACCGGATGATGTCTGACACCACTGTGTTTCGGTTTACTGGCTCCTCACTTGGATTCATGCGACAGGTTGCCTTACAAGTTTCATCAACTTTGACTTCCTGATATACATTAAAGAATGCCCCCTCTTTTCCTGCGCTCTAAAAAAATTCTCAAAGTTGGCAGCTCTCACTTGAAAGCCAGGCATGCACTTTTGAGATCACCTAGGTTCAAGGCTTTCAAGGGGGGCAACGTGTTTCCTACTGGTTCAACTTCCATAATGGGCTCACAACTATTGAGTCTGCTTAGCCTTGAGGCAACATTGACAAGCTGTGTTTTTAAAAGATCTTATCCATTTCCCCCTCAGTTTCCCCATTTGTTGGTATGATTAATCTTAGGATTTACTTACTATCTTAGGATTTACTTACTATCTTAGGAGTTACTTACTATCTTAGTATGCTCTCTAGTCTCTTGGATCAATCTTTCTAGTCATTTGCCTTTTAATGGTCTTCATAAAGAAAAAATTTTGCTGGACACAACCTATGTCAATTTGAATAAAGAGAAAACTGAAGTTGGCCCCCTCTTTAGAAACTCCTCCTAGTTCCTTTGGGTCAACTGTCCTTTCACATTTAAAACTGTCTTCTTAGCATACTCATTTGCCTCTCTCTCTCTCTCTCTCTCTCTCTCTGCATGACTACTTAACCTTATCAACTTACTTTGAGGTACCCTGTACATTTTGCTATGCAACCTGGCTGAACCTCCCTAATTTGAAAACCTCAAAGCCAAAACGCTCCAAACGCTGTAACCTTTGGAATGCTGGCAGGATGCTCAGTTTGCAGGCTCTTCAGGTCTGCCTGCTCGAAGCCAGTATCGCACCCAGGCTTTCTTTTGCCTGGCATTGGGCCTGCACATCTGTTCTCACTTTTTCACTCCCAACTTTTCCCGTTCTTTCCCTGTGTTGTGCCTACCAATTACAAACAGCCAAGTCGTACTTTCCTCTCAGGTCTCTCAAAGCTTAGCTGTCGGTTAGGATTTTAAAAATCTATCTGCATTTATTCTGCTGCCTGCACAGCGCTGACAGCTTACTAATACAAAGTCTTGTTTCCTATTTGCTCCCTTTTTCTATCTTTTCTCTCTTTTTATTCTGTATTATCGTTTAATTCGGTACTTCCTCCACCGTACTGATTCCATTTCTACTGTCTTGGCAGTTCTGGATTGTGACATTATTTCAGCATCTGGCTTTGTCTTAAAGTTTATTCCATCCTGCTTCTCCCACACTCTTTCTTACATGTACTTCTATGACATTTTGTCTCCTACACAGATGTGTGTAACCACGATCAAAATTCAGGTGTGCCCATCAGCACCAGGGGCACCCTTCTGCAGCCCCTTCACAGCCTCCAACACCCCACCTCCCAAACGCAGCAAGCAGCTGGCCCGCTGCTCCCCACCTCTGCAGTTTAATTGCCCCTTTGAGTCAGACGAGGCAGGCTTCTGAGACGCGCAGCTTCTCCTTCCTCCCGAGCGAGAAGAAAGCACTCAGTCGATGTACGCACCCGCCGAAGGACATTTGCTCCGTTTCTGATTTGAGGCAATTACAAACAAGGATGCAAGTTTTCATGTGACCATCAAAATTGACTTCCCTCAGAAGAATGCCCAGGAGTACAAGTGTTGGTGTGCGTGGTGCTACATTTAGCTTTCTGTGGAACTAACACCCAGCTTTACAAAGTGTTTCGCCATCTTGTCCCCCAGGAGTGCCCGGTTTCCCCCATCTCTCCACAGCCCTGTGCGTCACGTGGCTGTTCTAGCTGCAGCAGTTTGGGTCACTGTAGCCTTTGTTTGTGTCTCCTGCTGGCTGGCACTGCTGACCGGCTCTGCAGGTGCTCTGTCTGTCTTCTTGGGTGAGGTGCTTAATTGAGGTTTTTACCTATGTACGGTTGGTTGTGTTTGTTTGTTTACTTAGCTTACCATTGAACTATTCACATATTTGGGCTCAAGTTCTCTGCCAGATGTATGATTTGCACATTAACAACAACAACAACAACAGTAACAACAAAAAAAACAAGTCAGGGACCTCTCTTTTCATCCTCTTAACTGGCTCCTGTAGTTCTGAATTCTGAAGATGGAAGCTTGGAGGTTTTTTTTTTTTTTTAAATCATGCAAGTTTATTAATAAAGGCTAATATTAATCAATATTTAATTTCTCTTCAAATCCATGGGGCTTGGAGTATTTAAAAGTCTTCCCAATTAATATTCCACTGTGGTTCCATGGCTGTTCTGTCTTTCCTACACTGTAATCCCACACACAGGCATCTTGTCATCACCAACTCTTCATGGTTTGGTACGTGGGTCACTTCACACAGAGCTCTGGGTATTCTCTTCTGCACTCCAACTCTTCCCTTGGGAACCCTCCGTTCGTGCTAAAGTTCACATTTTGGAAGGTCCTTTCAGCGTGTCTCTTGATGGCAAATGCTCAGTTTTTCTTTGGACTGGCTGTTTTGTCTTCTCCTTGGAGACAAGCTTGGGGGTACAACTTTGCCAAGACTCCTGTCAATGCTTCTGTGAGGCAGCTTCTTCCTGGCTCACACCCTTCCTCATCCTTTTCATCTTTGGAGGCTCAGGAGCACCGGGGGCTATCTGGTGGAGCACCCTGGTGCCTGCAGTTCTGGATGACTTCCGACACCCCATCTGTACACACTGTTTTTCCTCCATCCAGCTGACTCTCTTCTCTGAGGACTCCCATCCTAATTAACTCCCACACCCTCCATCTCGGTCAGTCTCTATCCCCCTGTTCCTTTCTGGGGTTGCAACCTAGAACACTGTGTACGCTAGATGAGTGCACTGATACTGGGCCACATCCACAGCCTGACTTACTTTTGAGACAGGGTCTCACTCCATAGCGTAGGCTGGCCGTGAACTTGTAAGCCTCCTACTGCCCCCTCCCCCCACCCCAGAGTAGCTGAGCTTATAGGCCTGGTCCACCAGGCCCAGCTGCTCTAAGTTCTTTAGGCACCTTTCCACTGGCTTCCTGCTTTGTCACACACAGCTAAGTCCTCTAGCTGTGGGTCTGAGTATGGGGAGCACCCCCAAAAACTCATATTCAAAACTTGGTCCCTAGGGTGGTGTTTCAGTGGCATCTTCAAGGATACAAGGACAAGTGGGAATATAGATCTGGAAATGTGCTCCCAAAGGAGGGCTACCCCTTTTCTTCCTCTTGGCTTCCTGGCTGATAAGGCAAGTGGCTTTGCTGTCACATGTCTTGCTATGATACACTACCTTCACAGAGACCCATAGGATAACCGGATCTGCCCGAAGCCAGAATAATCCCTGTATCTTTGTAATAGACATCCTGGTATATCAATAGCAAGGTGCTCCACATCCTTCACACCCCACCCATTCCGATCAAAGCCATGCTGGCTCTCTGGACATGCCCAGCTACTGCTATCATCACCTGCTGCTCAGTTGTTCTGATTTATTTCTTTTTGAAAATATTTCACAGAAATGTTACTGTGTCTGATTAACCCCAGGAGCTGAAATCTGGGGTTGAATGGTCATTTGCTTTTTGTTTTTGTTTGTTTTTTAGTTTTTTTCAAGACAGGGTTTCTCTGTGTAGCTTTGCGCCTTTCCTAGAACTCACTCTGTAGCCCAGGCTGGCCTCGAACTCACAAAGATCCGCCTGCCTCTGCCTGCCGAGTGCTGGGATTAAAGGCGTGCACCACCACCGCCAGACGGTCATTTGCTTTTGCTATCGGGTTTTCCTATTTCCACCCAGTGGCCTGGGTCATTTGGGGCTCACAGAGTCCCCTGAAGACCTACCTGTGTCTACTTCATAAGCTTCCCATCAGCACTTCTGATGGGGAGAGAGGAAAGGATGGAGGCAAGGGCTAGGGTAGCATGCCCACCAGCCCAGCTTCCAGTGCTTGAAAGCTGCTTCCTCAGTGTTGAGCAGCTTTCTGTGCAGTCCTTCGGGCTCTCTGAGGTCATGTGGCACGGAAGGTCACCCAAGTTCCTCCTTCCTGGTAACCTGGGACAAGGGATGGAGGAATCTGCTCATTGGAGTCAGAGGATGAGGATCATAGGCAGCACCGCACACAACCTGGCCAGGCAGCATGGGGGCAAGGGTAGGCTAGGGACCCAGAAATCACAGCTCTCCCACTTTAGATGCCGCCCTGCCCCTCTGTTCTGTCAAGAGGGATGCCTGGTGAGGCGATGGGGATCTTCTGGCTCTGTAAGACACCTTCCAACCACGCTCCTCTGAAACACACTGCAGCCCTTGTTAGGCCCTGCACAAAACGTCTGGAAGTGTCATTACCTGCCATGCTCCCTGACCCCTCCAGCTGCCCAGTCAGGACCCTTTCTCTCTTTGCTCCATTGGGCCTTCCCAAGGTACCTGAGGCTGCTGTGAACTCTCTAGAAACCCTCCCAGTCAGCCTCCGGATGCCTTGAGGCTACTCCTCCTGTCCCTCCTGCCTTCTTTTGTTGACCACTTCTGTTACATGGCAGGTGTTCAGAACCCTGCCCACACACTCTCTCTCCTCAGTGCCCAGTCCTAAGGAGTCTTCAGGAAGCTTCAGGCTGGGCAGGCCTGTTTAACCTATGTGGCATATGCTTACCTGGGCTCCCTAAGGCCACCTGGGTGTGGCTCAGCTAGAACTCCATCAGGCAGCTAAGATATTCCATCCCATAGTCTCTGAGAACACCTTCAAATGCTCAGGCTGACAACTCTAAGTTTCTCCCCCCCCACCCCTCCCACCCCCGCCACCCCATTCTCCTTCCCAGAAATCTGGGTCAGCCCTGCCCACTCCTAGGAGGCACAGCATCCAGTCCAGGTCTGCGTCTGAGGACGGTATTCCTGCACCAACTTGGTCTTCTCCCCACAAGTGCCCCCTGAGCTGGAGACCAGGCCAGTGCCTGTACCCCCTGGTGCTGTCCAGACTCTCAGCAGCTGCTGGCAGGAGCCCTGGCCCAGAGGGCAGGCAGAGCCAGTAGCCATTCCACCTCTGCTCAAAGCCCTGCTCCTCGGCACTAGCACACACACGAAGAGCCATTCTCCCAGCTCTCTCTTTGCTCGAGGTTGCTTCTGCCTCCTCCTTCCCCAACATCTGCAGAACTCACTAATTTTCTCCAAAGTTCCTGTTCTGGCCTTGCTGAACCATCTTTTCTTCAGGGAAGCATATCCAACCCTCTAGACCATGCAGGGCCCAGCTCTGTCAACTCCCCAAGTTTGACAGATTGCTGGGCACCTAGCCCAGCGTGTCTCTTTCCCTTTAGTAACAAAATCCCTACTGGGGGCTAAAAATATGATCTATTTCCCAGCTTCTATGGCAGCTACGTGTGAGCATCCAATCTCCAGCCAATTGGATGGAGCGGCAAGCAGACATCCTTCTGGAATGGGCAAGCCTTCTTCACGCCATCCCCACCTCCAAGCGGCTCACAACACCAGTGTGATGGTGACAGTCCTACAGACATCTTGGGCCAATAAGAACCACAGTGGATGGGGGAGCTGAAGCCACCTGAACCTCAGGCTCGCTGTCAACCGTGACTCTCGGCCTTCACGTTTCTTTCACATGAAGGCCCATCATGCCATCCTTGAGACCAACTGAATTTTCTCTGAATTCAGAGACCAACAAACACAGTTGGCTGTTTTACGGGCTAAATGGAGTATTTACCACACGTGTTCTTGCTTGCTTAGAATGCATTCTCTGCAGCATACTGGGAGTCCTGAAGGGGCTTTTGGTCTGCTCTGGTCACCTGTGTCCTCAACACCTAATATAGGACACAGCACAGGGATGCTCCCATAAATAAAAAAGACTAGCTCAGTGTGGGCTCCACATTCCAAGGGTTTTGTATGACCAGGACCAGGGCTCAGTGGGAACAGGGTCAGGACTCAATATATGACCAGGACCAGTGTTACGTGTGAGTGGAACTGGGACTGTTTGATCAGTATGTAAGGAGGGTTGGGCTCATTGTCTAGCTGAACTACAGCTTAGTATATAACTATGGCTTTATTTGTGAGCAGGATCCAAACTCAGTATTGACAGGATTAGGGCTCAGCTGGAACCACGGTATGACCAAGACAAATCCCTAACATCAGAAAGTATTCTTTCCAGGAGAGGCAAATGTCAGCCACCCTGGTGTTTTCAGTGGACCAGAACCTGAAAGGGAGACTCCCAGAGGCTTCTCAGAGCTGGTGGCCCTGAGATGGACCTCTGGAATTCACAGGGCAGGACAACAGACTAGCCTTCCTAAGAAGGGGCTACAATTACAGAAGGGACAGGAACACAGACCCCCAGGCAAAGGTGAGGCAGGAGAGTCAGACACTGTCAAGGGCAGCAGCATGTGAGGCCATAAAGTCTAGATTTTTCCTAGACAAAAATCATAGGCACTGCCTACCCACGTGACACGTAAATCAAGAGAAAGCTCCCTTCCATGTCAAGATACCATCCCACCATGCTGTCCCACCCAGGCCAGTATGGCTTCCGACCTTCTCCATAGGGGTCAGGCTGGGGACCCAGGCAAACCACAGCCTCTGGTGGCCTGTGCCCTGCCAACAGGAACAGGAGACGTGAAGCCAGGGGAAACAAAGGAAGGTCTGGAGACCAGAATACTTAGCTGCCTGCTGGAAGGCTGGAAGCAGAGCCATTCACCAGGGTAGGAGGCTAGTCTCCAGGAGCTCACTTACTGTCCACAGTGCTACTTCCACTTCTGCCATTGTTTTGTGCTCATATAAGAGTATTTTTTTTGCAGGAAAAGTCAACAGGTACAAGATGGCAGCCTGCAACACACCAGGCTGAGAGTGCAGTGCACACAGGTACCTGTAATCACAGGGATGACACCGAAGAGAAGGCTCTAGAACAGTGGAGCAGGAACCCAGGCCTCCTGGCTCACCTAAAACTTAGGATGGAGGCTTTAAGGAGGGCCATTCCACATCCACTGAGGTCTGTAGGGAAATGCCCTACAGTGGCTCAGACCATTGGTGCTGGCTGACTGGAACGGTGAAAGCCCAGGTTCCCTGTGATTGTCCTGCCTCGTCCATTAGGCTACACCCTGGTGTTGCAGGCTCCTGCTGAGCCTTTCCCTCAGGGTGCCACAACCCACTGAAAGACCAGGACAGAAGGGCAACATGGGGGAGGTGTCTCCTGTCAACTCTCAACTTTCCAGCCCCTAGGATCCCAGCTGTCCTGGCTCCCTACTGTCATGTCACCTCTTTCCAGCCAGCTACTAAGGTGGGACTAGAGCCCTTCTCCCAACCTACATCTCCTCTTCCACCTTTAGGACCATCTCTGAGGAGACCTGGGCGGGTACTCCAGGGGCATCGGGTAGGTCTCTGGTACTCCAGGAGCATCGGGAAGGTCTCTGTGATGCTCCACCAGCTGAGACACTGACTAGGACCAAGGATAAGGCTTCCTGGGCGAGGCATCTGCCACCAAGTGCTCAAGGGCCTGGTTGAGGCCTTGATGCCGTCAGCCAGTCGCTGGCTTTGCTCAGTCAGCTGCTAGAGCAGCCAGTTTTTCTGGGCCATCAGTGTGCTCTGTTGCTGGGACCAGCTGACCAGGAGGGTGCTCTGCTGCCTATGTGAGTCCAGCAGCTGCTGCTCGAGGGTGGAGGGCTCAGGTGCTGTTTCTAGGGTCCTTCCAGAGCACAGAGGAGGTATAGGTGCTGGCATTGAGGAGAGGGTGGGGCCAAAGGTCTCCATGCATGTGGCTGAAGGGAGGAGTTAAGGTTGGAGATGCAGATGGGGAGAGTGAGGACGTGGGTACATGGAAGACTACAGACACCCAGGGTTTTGGATGGGCCATGCCCATCCGCAGTCTGTATAGATAGCCATAGGCTGGGAGGTAGGGGTGCTCATCCTCCTGGTTGGCTAACAGAAGGGTACAGAAACATCAGACTATGCTGGCCATGACTGAGAAATCCCAGTGGCAGAAGCATGCAAAGAACCTTGTTAATGAGATGTGTAAGCTAAGATTCCATGGGTGAAATGCTTTCTCTAACACTAGGTCCAGACCACAGTCCCTCCAACATCATCCACCATCTTAGATTCTCCCACCATCTAGCCAGCTGCCTTTGTCCACCCACCTAGTCCACTAATCTACTGCTATCCTGTCTGTCCATCTCTCTGTAGACATCCACTCACTCTTCCATCTGTCCATCCATTTGGTCATCATCAGCTTGCTGGCCTCTATCCATCCATCTTCCTTCCATTCATCCATCCATACATCATCCATTCATCCTCCTACTTACCATGCCTGTGGGCTTATCCGTGTACCCTCCCACAAGGCTGTCCTTGACATTCTATTCCATCCCTTCATTCACTCATCCATTTATTCAATCAAGCTTCTTTCTCATGTACTCATCCATATGACATCTGATCCACTGTTTGTGCATCACAGAGGATGTCCCACAGGCAGAGAGGCCACATTTCCCCAGAGCCTAAATGTGGAAATCTGTGGACTTGGATCCCAAACTATGTTTGTCTCTGTGACCTGGGGCACAAGTTCTGCTTGGTTGGGAACAGCACAGAGGCTACTATAAGTGAGAGAGTGGAGATGACAGCTGATGGACCATCGACTCCACCAAACCAAGGCCATTAGCCAACACTGGTTCAATCAGGTCCTTTGTGGTGGCTTTGGGTTGGCAGCTGTGGGCCTTGGAAAAAAATCCTCCTAGGCCTTCACTTTCTAGCCTTAAGAGGGAAAGCAGAGATTAGGACCTAAGCACGTGGGAAGCTGGTGTCTCTGGGTGGAGAACAAGCCCTTTATGACATGTGTGATGTGGGTAGAACATCTCTAACACTGAGCCCTATTTATTTGGTCTACAGCATGGAGCAGTTCCCATCTTTCAATGGAAATGAGATGGCACCTAGGGGGAAGCCCTGGGTTGGTTAGCATCCTCATGTAAGGTGGTTATGGGGAAAGACAAGGGAAGGAGCCCTAAGCAAAAACCAAAGACCTAGCCCATGCCTATCTCTTCCCTAATCTGTAGACAGAACCCTGGACAAGCTGTCCTAATCTGGCATTCACCAGTTGTTGAAAAGCCACGCTTGGACAGCCTGACCTTAGGTCTTATAGTGACAGTAATGGGGGCAAACAGCCATGGCCCAGTCTCTGTTGCCACACAAGCTCTCAGCCAGCACAAGTCTGGGCCTCTGGTCTCCCAACCCAACCTGAGGGTATACCCCTGCCTGAGCCTGAAGCAGTGCTGGGTGTGTGTGTGTGGGGGCTTTATCTGTCTCACGTCTCACTTCACCTCCACCCCTCTCTCAGGCAGGCCCTTCTCACTTACTCCCCAAGATGACCCAGGGACCTCTCCAATACAGATCTGTCCTCCTGGGACCCCAAGGGGAATGGGCATAACGATTTCCTCCCACATCACAACCCCACACAGCTTATTTGGGTAGACTCTCCCCCCAGCCTTGGCATAGTCTGTCTTCCCACCTGGCCTCCAACAGAACATGCACTGTCTTAAGGAGCCATCTCTGTCCAGGCCAGCTCAACATGCCCTACCTTACCTTGCTGGGCTGGATGTCCACCTGGCTGGCCCATCACAGGCTCCTGGAGTGACGAGCCATGAATGTCAGGACCCATGAAAGCAAAGGGTGAGCAAGGGAGATGGCGAGGGTGCAGTGGCTACTGGGCCCTCCTTCTTAGGAATGAGACCATCATCCCAAGCCAGGCAGGTATCTCACAGGGCAGGGAGTCAGCAGAAGGCAGAGAGGTGATCTCAAGTCTCTTCTGAAGCCTGTTCAGTGACAACAGGCTGAGGTTTGCTCTTCCACCAGAAGCTGTCACTGCCTGAGCACAGGCTGTTTGCAAGTCCCCAGCCCAGAGCAGTCACAGAGCCAGGCACTCTCATCCAGTGGGAGGAGCTTACGAACCTCACAGGCAGGAGCGGAGCAGAGCCAGAGGCTTCCTGAGATGAGGGAGAACTCAAGGGCCAAATCAGGGAGGAGCAGTCAGCAAGAGCCACAGGAAAACGAGTCCCCATACCTTACTGGCTAGCCTTCACTATGCCAGCCAGGAAGATATCCTACCTCTTGCCTTGAAGACCTAGTGAATGAAGAAACCAAGGGAGAAGGCAGCAGGAGATTCAGATGTGGAAAGACATGGTGTAGACCATGTGGACACCATGCAAACCACACTACAGGGTCCTTACTCATCGTCAGGGCTTGGGCCAGTGGCCTGACTCAGAGAAGACCCTGTGGGCACATCCATCCCACACATGGGCAGGGCAGAGCCTCCACATACAAGGAGCAGCAGCCTTGGGGTCAGTGCAACACCCTGCAGACTGACACAATAGAAAGTCTTCACAGTGAAAACTGCTTTCTGGCCCCAAAGACAACACCAATGTAGCCCCAGGGGAGTCTGGGCACCAGGCTGGCTGGGTGGTAGGCAGTGGGCTCTACAGACACTGCTATGAGGTTCCTACAATCACTCCCATGTGAACTGCCAGGGGGTGGAAGTTGAAGGCTGGGACATGGGTGTCACTCAGGGATTCAAGGAGCTCCCTGGTGTGGGCAGTGATCAATGGAGGCAGCAAGACAGGGTATCCAAAGGTGTGTCTCCAGGTAAGAGAACTTCTTAGCAGAGCCTCTACCTAAATACAGTGGCAACAGCCCAGGAAGTCATGCTGGGGAGCCAGAGATTGTATAAAGGTTTATTCTGTCAATTCTGTGCCCTTGGGTGGCCTGCCTCCCTGGCAAGGGCTTCCCCCTATGAAACAGCTAATCCCCAACCACAGACACCACAGTTGTACTTTTTTTTTCCCCGAGACAGGGTCTCTCTGTGTAGCTCTGGAGCCTTTCCTGGAACTCACTCTATATAGCCCAGGCTTACCTCAAATTCACAGAGATTCGCCTGTCTCTGCCTCCCACATGCTGGCATTAAAGGCGTGTACCACCACCACCCGGCTTCTGCAGTTCTACTCTTAAGCATGGTCTCTATATATGGGGCTCTTGGCATCAGCATGTGCTGACCACACAGCACATGGGTCTAGACCAGCTCATTCTAACAGCACAGGGAGAGCTGGACACCAGTGATTTAGGGCAAGGCAAAGACTGATGGTTTTCAGCATTGCCTAGAAATATCACACCTACAGGACCAGATGGGGCTGGGGGAAAGTTCTGGGAGCCAGAAGATTCTCCACTTAATCAGGAGTAGATGTCAAGTTGTCCTGGTCCCACTGGGCAAGCATAGTTCACTGAGGTGTTGCAGTGTCAGGACCAGGCTCTCTACTACAACAGAAGCTGAAGTTGAGCCAAGGCAAGCCACCTGGGTGGTGCTCAGTGCTCAGGGAGAGAGGAATAGAGGGAGGGAAGGAGGGAGGGAGAGAGAGAGGAAGGAAGGGATCACTTACTTGTATGTAACAGGTGGGCAGCCATGCAGCCTCAGTCCTCAACAGAGCTCAGAAGCAGGTATGTACAAAGGCAAGAAGATGATGTCCTTAAGGAAGGGGCAGCTGTCCCTTGGAAAGGGTGCCTACACTTTGGAAGAACTTCAGACACCTACACCAAAACCCTCCACCTGTTGGGCACACCAAGGCATGCTCCCAAGCTGATCTGTGCTTCAGAGACTGAGGCAAGAGGGAACAGGAGTGTTTTTTTTTTGTTGGTTTGTTTTTGTTTTTGTTTTCTAATCAGGGGGTTAACAGCATAGCACCACTGATGTGGAATAATGCTTTTGTACATTGGTTAATAAATTATTGATTGGCCAGTAGCCAGGCAGGAAGTATAGGCAGAATAAGCAAACAAGGAGAATTCTGGGAAAAGGAAGGTTGAGTGAGGAGACACCAGCTCACCATCCAGGGAGCAGCATGTAATGGCACACAGGTAAAGCTACGGAACATGTGGCAACATATAGATGAACAGAAATGGGCTGAGTTTAAGTGTAAGAGCTAGTCAGTAGTAAGCCTGAGCTAATGGCTGAGCAGTTTTAATTAATATAAGTCTCTGTGTGTTTACTTGGGTCTGAGTGGCTGCGGACAGGCCAGACACAGAAAAACTTCTGACTACACACCATCTCCATGCCAGGGGGATCTGGAGGCAGGGAGCAAGATCCTCAGAAAGGAGAGTCACGCTCTGCCCTTCCAGAGGTGACCCTTGCTCTGATCAAGGAAACACTGTCTCATTTCTGGAGCCCTAGGAGGGAAGATCATGAGCCCTGCATTCAGAAGCTTCATGCAGATGGGCCAACCCTCTCCTAACTACTGACTTCACCATACCTCCATCCCAGCCAGAGACTAGACTAGAATGACCTCAGGCCTAGAGGATGCCTCCCAATGGCCCTATCTGGAAGTTCCTACACAGACAGGAAGGATAAGCCAGAACCTTCATGGGGAGTGTCTGTGGGTCTATCACAACCCTCTTCCTCGAGGATAGAAGTTCTCAACCTGTGGGTCACAACTCCTTTGGCAAACCTCTGTCTCCAACAATATTTACATTATGATTCATAACAGTAGCAAAATTACAGTTATGAAGTAGCAACAAAAATAATGTTATGGCTGGGGGGGGGGGTCACCACAACATGAGGAACTGTATTAAAGGGTCGCAGCACAGGAAGGTTGAGAACTACTACTCTAGGAAGTTGAAACCATCTGCTCTGATGTCCTACCACATGGAAGGCATGTAGAAGACTGGAAGGAAGGATGAGACTTGAGACAGGATCTGCATCTACAGCCCTGTGTTTAGGTTCCCACTAGGGCTGCCCTGCTACTGTGTACCACAGACCCACAGCAGTGGCTGCACCCATACCTGTTGTGGAGAAAGGTGAATATTTAAGGCTAAGCAGGTATGTGTGCCATTGCACATAGGAAGGCCAAGGAAGTCGTATCTCTAGCTAAGTTCTGTCTCTATTTCAAGACCCCACATAGCCTGGACAGTCACCTGGATCTTACCCGTGGACTTGGACTCTTGTCTGCACTGAGCAGACTCTGGGGACACTTGGCCCATTTCCAGGAGATAGCCCCACTCAGAACAGACAGAAGCTGGTGCCATAAGGGCTCTGCACACAGGCTGCAGGCCACAGGAAGATGGGTAAGTTCAGTTGGCTATGGCACACCTACATTCAAACTAAGTGCTTCTCTGGGGGTATCAGAGAGCCAGAGATCCAGCTCTGCAGCCAGCAGCCTCCCATGAAGCCCTGGGGGACACTGGTTGGCATGCACTGCTCTCCCCCATGCCAATGCTCAGGTAAGCTAGAGGAGTACATGTCCTGGATCTGTGTGGGGACATGACCACCTCACGGCTGATCAGCCAGGGCCTTGACCCATTCCCATGCACAGGTAGCCTTCAAAGGCCTCTGAGACACCCCAGCCCAATGATGCATCATGGCTCTAAGAGACATACTTGATCACTTGGGACACAAGTCCTCCTCTTCCCAGACACACGAGCATGCTCTGCTTGGCCACCATAAGGAACAGGTATCCCAGGGGACCCAGGCACTCTGCCAGCTCACAGCTTTGGTCTTCAGCCTGTAAAGCCTGGCCCTACCCAATACCCAGGCTCATGCTAATCTTGAGGGGTATGGTGGGCACAGGGTTCTGGGCCTCCAATGGGATGTCCCCATCCTGTCACAGGGCTCTGGAACCACTTCCTTGTTTCTTGCCTCCGGCTCTCAGACAGTAAGTCAACAAAGGCAGGAAGCCATCAGCAATATGCAGAGAACTCCCATGAGGAGCACGGGGTATCAGGGGCCACCAATCAGTTACAGTCCCCGAGGGAGGTGAGCCCAGGCCATCAGGGACCACCAGACAGTTACAGTCCCCGAGGGAGGTGAGCCCAGGCCATCAGGGACCACCAATCAGTTACAGTCCCCGAGGGAGGTGAGCCCAGGGCATCAGGGACCACCAATCAGTTACAGTCCCCGAGGGAGGTGAGCCCAGGGCATCAGGGACCACCAATCAGTTACAGTCCCTGAGGGAGGTGAGCCCAGGCATTAGGGACCACCAGTGTCGATGATGCTTCCTGAGGGAGAGGAGCTCAGGGCTGTTAGGGCTTGGGAGTGGGCTAATCTACCAGGACTCTGGGAAGCCTGGACTACGCCTCACCCCAGCAGATGGCACTACAGGGGGGGAATTCCAGGGTTCCTGCTGCCCCTCCAGGTAGGGCGCTTGCAGGAAGAGCCTGAGGCTCACCCTAGAGCCACGCATCTCCTGGGCCCACTTGTCATGGCAGCCAGCATCATGGGAAAGAGAACACTGCAGTGCCATGGCTGTATTCCCGCTGGAGCTGTTTGCTGGAGAGCTGAAGGCGCCCCTTGGTTCGTGAGAGGTCAGAAAGGAGTTGGTCCTCTTCCTGGGCCTTCATCTCAGCTTCCTCCCAGCAGCTCCCTGGGACAGGCAGTCCAGCAGGATTGGCTCTGAGGTGGGTGGGGAGGGGAGGAGGCAGCATGAAGAGCACCAGCAGACACCTCAGCCAGGGTCACGTGTGAACCAGAGCATTGTGAGCTAAAAGAGGCCCAGCCAAGAACACAAACTTTGTCAGCAAAGGGTCCTTGGAGCAGGCCCAAGAAGGACAGTGGAGGACAGCACATTACAACTGAGAGCCGAGTCGGCCCAGGAAGAACCTGTAGGAGAGGGGTAGTTACCCAGCTCCTACCTCAAGCCCGAGCATGAGGAAGGTGTGAGCATGGGCCGTGAGGCCTGTGCTCCCTCCTGGCTCCATCCCAACTCCACAGCAGTGAGGACTGGCCCATGGGATGCCTGTACCAGAAGGCACAGGGAGGGACACTAGGTGGCCTACCTCTCCAAGACAGCTTCACCTGGATACCCACCCTCCAGATCTGGGTTCAGCCTGCAGGAAGACGGGGGGGGGGGGGGGGGGGGGGGGGGGGGAAGAGAGTAGAAAAAAGCCTTCCTCCAACTGTCAAACTCCATGGCTAGTTGGCATGCCATTCAGCACAAGGAGTCACTTCTCTCTGCTGTGACCTGCAGTTTTTCAAATCAGGGGGCCTATCACAGCCATGCTCTGAGCTCTGCATGCCAAGTACATTCACCAGGGCACTAGGCGGAGTCAGATGGTAACACCATAGCCTCCACTACATGTTAGACGTGACATGGCAGAAGCTGAGCTGGCACCCTGCAGGGAGCCCGTGTAGTGCCAAGCTGTGCAGGCCAGACAGTGAGGCCCTGCCATCCCCAGCGTTCTGTCTAGACAGCCTCTTTGGGGGACAGGCACCCAGCACTTCCAGCACTCCTCACCTCCCGCTACCACCGCTCTAGTACGGTGGAAACAGACCATTCCTCACCTGAGGGAAGACCTATGGGCACTGTGGGTCTGCAAGTGAATTCATGAGGGGACTCTGGGGACTTGGAGGCTCCTGACTATAATATTAAGACTAAAGTAGGCTCTAAGTTTAAGGCCAAGAAGTGCCTCCCACCAAACTTGGGGTCCAAACACTGGAAGTGGCTGGCACAGGAGGCTCTCAGCTGGCAGGATGTGTGCACGGGCCCACTTCCCTGGTAGGGGCTCCCTGCTTGGCCTTTGTGTTGAAGGATAGCAGCTGAGAAGGTCCCAGCTACCATCTCTCAATGGAAGTGAGGACAAGGCCAGGGATAGAACTCTTGCCCAGTTTCTTGCGCACAGCACCACGAAGGTCCCTCCACTTGTGCTTTGAGGTCACTCAGGTCATGTGCTGCAGCAGCACAGAGTTCACAGCCTGAAGTACCCTCCTCCACCCCTGAAGCTCCCGTGCTGCTGTGCCCCGCGCGCGGTGCTCCAAACAGCAGTGGATGGTGGCACCACCACCCTTGGCACCAGTACCTCCATCTCCTGGGACCTAAAGTCGGGCTTGCATGTCTTGGTGCAGAGATGAGTGCCGGGCAGCAGGACCGGCTCGGCTGGCTCTGGGCTGAAGCTCTGCTGGCATGTGGGTGTCTTGCTGCCGGACCCTGGAATGGCACCAGAAGCTGAGTGGGGCATGGGGTCCTCCAGTGCACACGTGGCCCACGCCCACCATGCTGGGGCTTTGGGCCAGCTGCTCTTTCTCCACCTGCCTGGCCTCCAGGTGTTCTGTCTACCCTGCAAGCAGGTCAGCCCTGCATAGCTCTCTCCCCAGAACAGTTTCCTGCCCTCAACCGCTGGGATGGATGGACATCCTCACCGCTGTAAGGCGGCTCCTTCCATCAGCCTACAGGGACTGGGAGGCATCTGGGGTAGACGCGCCATTTGGTGCTGTGCATCTCCCAGCCCTGACAGCGAGCTCAAAGGAGCAATGTCTGGAGCCACCACTCTGGAAGTCCATAGTGGGTAAGGGAACAGGGGGAAGAGGCCTTGCCCTGGGCCTTCCTCAGCAGCCAGGGAAAGGGGACACTGAGGACGGGCAAGCAGCTCTCTGGCTAACAGGTAGCTCGAGGGAAATGCCACCAATGACATCTTGTTCTAGTATCACTGTGGCCAAGTCCTTGATGATCTGCTTCACATCCAGCATGTCACTCTGTAGAAATAGGAAGAACCCTGTTAGAAGCAGGGAGGCTACAGGAACTAGGGTTGGTAGTATAGAACAAGCCCAGAGCTATCTAGCTCCTGGAGTTCAGGAAAAGGTCCCCTTCCTGTTAGGGGTGCCTGAGGGCTAGAAGGGGTGGATGGGCAGGGTCTACTTGCTCAGATCGTGACCCATAGGTATTCACTCAGAACCACAAGCTCCCACTATGCATGCAGAGATCCCAGGGCCTACACAGCCCAGTTGCAGTCTAGGGTGTCCTTAGCACCTTGGTGGTGGCTTGTCAGGAAGGCCAGAGGCTATCTATCCATGGCACAGCATGCCCATGGTACCTATAGAGCCATCCCCTGTAGCCAGGGGCTCCCTGACAGAAGGCTCTGCCTTCTTCCTGTGTATAAATATGGGCTACACTTGTGCTGCCGAGCAAATCCAGGAACTGGGGAGCAGGAAGGTGTATGAGAAATGGAAGGATGAGCAGTCAGCAGGGAGGGGTGCACAGGTTGGTAGTGGGTATGAGCAGGTAAGCCTGTGGGGGTGAGTGGGGAAGTAAGTGGGTGGTGTGAGTGGGTGAAGAGTGAGTGAGTGGGTTGGGGGTAGTAGTCCTACTTCTATCCAGGCACAGAGTGGTTCTATAAAGCTAGAGAACGGTGTAAGGAGGAGAAGCCTGTGCCAGGAGAATTCTGGATGCCAGCTTGTCGTCTGGTCTCTCCCACCCTCCACATTGCCAAACTTTATCTTAACTCTTTGTCCACTGAAGTAGCCGAAATATCCATGAGGGATATGCTCACACTGCCAAGGACTGCAGGGGCTGTGCCGATGGCCAGGCACACACTGCCACCTCTACTCCTTAAGGGGTAAGAGATACCCTCTACAGCCTTTCAGGGAAGGGTACAGTGGGTCTCATACCTGTGTCCATTGCCTGGATTCCCACCTCTTCCTGAGTGCCACACTGGCCACTGTGAGACCCTGGACAAAGAGTCATGTCTGCTCCCTTATCTGGATCATGGCTAGGTTCAAGCCCGAGTAAGGGACACTCCTTAAACCTGCCAAGGCAGGCAAGGAGGAGTGCAGGTGGCCCCTGCCCCAGTACACCCATCTACTCATAGCTCATCATGGAGCGAGGATTGATTTCCACAAGGGTCATTTCACCCCACTGCAAATATTACAGGGAAATTCATTTTCTTTTTAAGAGTGTTCTGGGAAATGAAGCAATTAGCATGATCTTAAACCGGCATGTACTATCAATTGCAATTCAATTACTGGGCTTAAATATGGTACAGGGTGGGTGGCTGTTCTCTAGAAACCAGCCATGGACAAGAAGGTAGTGAGGAGCTTGGGGTGGGGTGGGGGTGGAGTCTCAGCTCTGGTCAGTTCCGATTTGTCAGTGGTAGCAGAGAGGGCAGCCGTAGATGGGACAAGTGGGTGCTGACTGGTCAGCTTCCAGACACGCTCTCCACATCTGCATGCTCTTTGCTAGGTGTCTGTCTCTATAGCATCTGGATCGCACCAGTGACCCCACAGCACCATCTGTCATATGGTTTGGCTACAGGCACCTGAACAACACAAGCTCTATCCTCTGGACCTGGCCCTAATCCCTGTTTGTCCCATGGTCCCTCCGCAGGTGTCACTGACTAATGAGTGGCATCTATTTTGGATAAACAATTTGAACAAAAGCAACCCCTGACCTGTTATTTGGAGAGGAGGTGGTTCACTGCAGGTAGCCATCCTCTAGACTCTAAGCCCTCCAGGAGTGTGGACAGGGCAGACTCATGCCCACCACAGACCAGGACCCCTTCCTCTCTTGTGATCAAAGGCCCTTCCGATGCTGTTCAGGGAAAAGTATTTGCTCCATACCAGTGAGTCAATGTCATAGCCCAAAGGCTGGAGACTGAGTAAGTACCCTTATTCTGAAGACTGCCTCGGTGATAGTGGGCATTCAAAGATGGGCCAGTCTGGCAGGCAGCCCCACACACTCTGCAGGAGTCGCTGTGGAAGGAATGGTAACATCTGCATCTGTGCACCCTTCTTTGATAACCATCACTGGGTGGAGGGATGCAGAGCAGGAAGCAGTCCCATTGTGGCAGAAATGGGCAGGTGCAGCAAGGCTGAGACCTCATGCTGGGCCTATCACTAACATTGGGAAGGCAAACCCTGACAGTGGTCAGGGGCAGGGAGCTGGCATAGACCAATGTCTCTGTCACTGGCTATTGGGCAGACCTCAGCTTCTTGTGGGATCCAACTCCCAGGCACAGTGGGATATGTGCCAGATATCTAGACCTCGCTCTCCACCTCTCTGTGGGAGTTGGGCAAGAAGCCAATCCCAGGCAGAAGTTGACCCCCAGTCCTCTGGTGAAAGATAAGGCCGGGCCTGGGGGGAAGGGAGTCTACAAGCCCTGGAGCCCTCTACCCAGATCCCAGCTAGCTAGGGTAGAGCAGCCCTAAGCCAGTGTGCTGGAAGGTGCAGACAGCACAGTTGCCTGCCCCCACCATGAGCAACAGAGAATAAAAGCAAGGGACACTGGGAAACACCGTAACTTAGTGTTTAACTTGTGCAATTACTCCTTTTGATTGCTTCTAAAGCTAGAACTCATTATAAGCTCTCACAGAACTTCTTCCTCTTCTTTCTCTGGCACCATGGAACCACTTCACATAAGACATAATAAAATTCCTCTTTCTCAATGCGTGTGTGTGTGTGTGCCTGTCTGTCTGTCTTCACTTTAAGAAAAGAAGGGGGAAAAACCCACTACATTTTTCTCTGCCACAAAACTCCTTTTCTAATTAGGAGCTTGGCAACTGTCTACCTGCAAAGGCAAACTGCCCCAGTTCGTGGAACAGCCAACTCCTATTTAGCTAGGTGTTTGTTTATCTGTTTATTTGTAGCTAGCAGAGGCAGGATCAGCCTTACCCTGTGCTGGGCTGTCTGTGCATGCCAAGTGCAGGGAAAGGTGGTGGATGCTCTATCTGGGGCCTCCAGTCTTTCCCTTCTTGTGTCTTCTCACTCCGTCCTCAGCCCTCCCAGGCCTATCATGTAGCCATGGCAACAGAGCAGCAAGTATGCTCAGAGCCTGCACCCAGGTCAGGTGACAACTGCTGGGGACCTCCATCAGGTGAGAGCTTGGTGTGGGGAGCCTGGCGCACACACAGCAGCTGGCAGCAAAGAAGGACCCAACTCCAGCTGCCCACTGTGCAGCGCCCAGCAGCACACGGGCAGCAGCTCAGGCGCATGCCCATCTTATCTCTTGCAAGATCAGGATGCACCATTCTGAGATGGGAGGGTACTGCATCAAGACTCAGTCACTGGCTGCTGGGTGCTGGGCTTCGTGGGACAGCCATTAACATTCTGGCCCTGGAGTGATCCTCCTCTGAGACAGGGCTAACCAAGAAGCTCTGAGAACTTCACAGTTGGGACAGTCCTGTCCAGGGGTCAGGCAGCTGTGGGCTGGGTCCACAGCCTCATCACTCAAGAGTTGTGTGACCTGGACCAGGCAACACAGCGTTTCAGCTTCATCCTGATAGTGTCAACACCCTGAGATCTTACTCATGGGGTCCTGCTGTGGGCTGAGGTGCATAGAAGCCTTGGCTACAAGGTCCTTTACTATAGCAGCTCTTCCAAGAGCCCCATCACATAAAGCCACCTTCCCACCTTCCCACTGCCACTCAAGGTCACTAGCTAACCACAGTGCCACAATATCTAGAACAGACCACCCCACTGCCTCCAGCTGGATGCTTTGCACATTCTAGTGGAGGGAGATGAACAGCAAGAAAGTATTAAACTGGGTGCCAGAGAAGGCACAGGAGGGACTGTCTGGAGTGAGAGTCTCCAGGAAGGGTGCATGCTGCTCCAGGATAGGACAGCAAGGCCGCAGGCTGAGGGTCAGGTGTCTGAGAAGGTACACAGGCTGGGGGGGGGGGGGGCGGGGGGGAGAGGAAGGAAGGAGGGAGCAGGCATCTCCCAGAGGTGAGACCAGGCCAGTCCACTGGACACTCTTCCTACAGAGTAACATGGACAGCCTCCTGACAAGAACAACATGGCCTCTGTCTTGGGCCTGAACTGAAATAAAATTGGCAGAGATACTGCGTGCCCTGCAATGTTGGAGCACAGTCTTAACCAGCTCCCTCGTTAGGACCCAGCCTTGGGACCCACCAGCAATGGGGAAGCCAGATCACACCAGACATCTGGAGTTCAGGCCAAAAGCTCCAGTTCTGCCTCAGCCAGTGGCCAGCAGGAACCCAAGAGGTCAGCAGAAGCAAGAGGTCAGGGTTCCAGGGCACAGGAGGCCACCTCAGATTAGTCCTGCTGTATTTCTGACTAACTGCCGGACTACGAGTTGGACAGATTCCCAAGTACGCAGACAGGAAGAGGGCCAATGACTAGGTTTTTAAGGTAGAAACTTCCAAGATGGCCAGCTTATTCCTCACCCTCCTGACCTAAGAAAACAGCCTGGTAGCTGAAAACAAAGACCTAAAGGGCTTTTCCCTTGCCCCAGTAGGACCTCCCCCTGCTGATAGGCCACCCAGGAGTTCAAGGTGGATGATGACATGTTACACAAGAGTTAGAGGCCAACTGACTACCCTAATTTCCTTCAAACAACCCTAAACTAGGGAAGGGAGAGCCTTCCAAGGATTAAAGATCTTAGTCCTTGAGAAGAGACTAGAGTTTTGGGCTTCTGAATCTGAGCCCCCCCCCCCCCCCCCCCCCCCGCTTTGTGGAGACTTTCTCTGTGTGTCTGCTCTTGTGTGTGCTTCCTCACCTTAATAAATGCCTTTCTTCAACTGCTGATCTGCCTGCTCCTGTTGGCTGTATTCTCAATTTCTCAATGTCACGCACAAGCTTTTTCCTGCCTTTTAATTCTTTAACTGGCAGAGAAAACAAACCCCATCGAGACCCCCTAGACAGTAACACACCGCTGGAGTTCCTGTAAATGATGATGATGCCATAGTACGCAGCAAAGGCACCACCGCAGCCAAGGTTCCCAGGTGCCTCAGCATGCCCTGGGTTCCTCACACTCTTGCCTCTGGGCCTAAGGCCCTCCCTGTGAATCAGAGAAATTTTGGTTGCCGTACCAACAAAGCAGCAGGAAATAGCACTGTGAGCTTTGGAGCCTTGGAGTCCTGAGCAGCCTGCTTAAAAGTGTGAGCAAGCCTGAGCCTTGGGAAGTAGCCAAGGGGGAGACAACCAAAGAGGCAGCCCCAGCCCAGCTTATCCTGTGAGTCCTCCCAGCCCAGGTACCAGATGCAGAATAAATAAGTCCCAGCATGGCTCCAGCTTCTAGCTGTCCGCATCACTCTTGGCCACACAGTCTTCCCACCAGAGACCCCAGAGGCCTCAGAGCAGACAGCAACCATCCCTGCAGAGCCCCATCAAAATATCTGCTGTGGAAATCCACGGCCCTCTCTAATGCCACTGAGCTTGGGGGAGCACACTATGCATGACAGCTCACAGCCTCCTAAGCCCTAACATCTTCTCTCTGTGTGTGCAGGCTGTTACAGGGAATGCTAAACCTGAGCACAGCCTGACTGGCCCCCATCTCCAAGAAGCAGCTTCTCACACCCAACAGGGACAGGGACTAGGGGTTCATGGCAGCTTGGGGCAGTTCCGGGAAGAGCCCTCATAGGGAAGGAATGGAAGGCCAGAAAGAAACACTGAGAAATGCATGTCGGCTGAGGGAGAAAGTGAGAGAGCACCAGAGGGCTGGAGGGAGCACAGCTTGGGACAGGAGCTGCTGGAAAACAGGGGATCTCCAGCCTAGAATCGGCCCCATGCAAAGCAGATGGGCATGAGCAAGGGGCTGAGTTCTGAGAAGACAGAAAAGAGAGAGAACTGGGGAGGCTTTTCTAGCCCATCTACCATGTAGGGGCCCTGCCACCTTAGAATCCTAACACCTGAACATGGGGTCCACAACCTCAGGGTATCAGACCCAGTAAGAACCCTGCAGGACCACCCCACCCCTGCCTCAATCCAGCCCATCATGGCATAGAACACATGTCCCCATGCTCTCAGACAGACGGTACCACTATCCCCCAGGGGCTCTGCACAGGTACAAAGGTATGCTGAACTCTATAAAATGGAAATCTCCTCGACTCCCCAATATTAAGAAGCTCCAAGACTCTCACCGTAGAAGCCCCAGATCTACTTTAGAAAGTTGTTGGCCCCAGATTGGAAGTACCTAGGTCCCATGCTAAGAAGTCCAGGCCTGCTGCCTTAAGCTAGAGGGCTCCCCATCCCCAGGATCCATCATGGACAGACAGGAGAATGGACAGATGGACAGACGTGAGTCCTTTCATGAGGAGCAGCCTCTGCTGTCAGCAGCACCAGCCCCTGATCTGCTGGGGCTCTGTGATGTTAGTGTTAAGGAGCTGCAAAGCTAGGAGATTCCAGGCCAATCCCCTCACTCCTAGGCCTGGCTTGCATCTAGGAGGGATTCTCAGGGGAGCTACAGCAGGGCCAGGAGGGAAGGAGGCCCCAGTAGAGGAAGGCTCTCCACAGCCCACACTCCTACAATGGCTGTTCTTGGGTGGCTTTTTTTTTTTTTTTAAACCAGACACAAGACTGTTGTGGGATTTTTCACCTTTTGGCTATCAAGTCTTCATATTCACTTTCTCTCAACAGGCAGGAGCTGCACTCCCCAGCTGCAGGCTCAGGGGTAACAAGCTACACCAAATCCCGGGTCCTATTAGCATGCAAATGTTATCTGTAGTTGGCTCTTCCCAGGCTACCTATGCACCGGCACCATGCGCCTCTCAGATCACACACTCAGTAGCTGCACAGATTATCTGCAGGCTCTGCAGAGACAGACTGCCAGCAGGTACCACACATAGATAAGCAAACCTTACGAAATGAGAACATGCATGCAGCATCCGGCCCCACACCCACAACACAGTCAGCTCGCCTGCCACCTGCTGGCAGCACCATCAAATTGCAGGGTCAGTTCTGAGCAGTTTGCAGACCACCTGAAGACCACCCACTGGGAACCATGTCAGGCACTCAGTCTCCTCCTTAGAGCCAAGCAATACTTGGGCAGAGAGTTGTCGCATGCTGAGACATTACTCCACCAGTGGCTCAGGTTGACCAGAGCACCTTGTCCTACCACAAATGCCGAGGAATCAGACAGGATCCCAAGACTCTCCACCATACCAGGAGAGTCAATCAGTGCCACAAGGCCAGATGCAACTCTAGTCACCAGGGAAGAGATGAGAGCTTACAATAGGCTGACTGCTTGAGTCCTGAAGTTCTTGGCAGCCCCATGGTGGAGATCTGAGAATCGTCACATGCAGGTCTCACCACCATCTGCATGATGGCCTCCTCGCACAGTTGGATGGCCTCCAGGTCCTCCTTGGTCGTGTCTAGAAGCAGCACCCGCTCCTGGCCCTGCCACACACTGTTATTTCCATTAAAGGTTCTTTTGGCTATCTGCCAGGTCTGCAAATGAGGCCTCAGGCTATTACCACCCCACATCCTTGAAGGTCTTCTTCCCAGTCCCAGTCAGACCACCTCTGTCCTGGGGCCTTGCTCCGGGACCTTGAAAGCCTGGGAGTTGACAGGTGCTCAGCTCTTGCCCAAGGAGTGCATGCTTCAGGGAAAAGAGGTCAGAGGTTGATGTGTGAGGTAGGCAGAGGGTAGGGTTGATGGTCCCTAGTCACCTGTCTTATGCTGTGTACATAGCCCCTTCCCATGCATGAGGAGAGCACAGCACACCTGTACTCCATGGCCATGCTTGTACACAAAGCTGCCATGTGCTGGACCACAGCAAGCCTAGGGGTATACCCTTGACCCCCAGGAACACACACTCTTTGTGCCCAGCTTTTAGGGGTCATAGGCCTCCAGGACATGCTTGTGAAAGGAACCAAAGCCCACCTTCTCACTAAAGGCTGCAACCCCATCACAGGCCCAGCTATAGGCAGAAGCTGTGATGCCAAACTCTAAGAGAAACAATTAGCCACCTGATACCATGAAGTCAAGGCACAAACACCACCCCAGGGAGCCTGCCCCTGTTGAGTGGACTGGGGATGGGGGACTTGGGGATTTTCAATTTAATTCTTTCTTGACTTCTTTAATTCACCAAATGTTTTAATACAATAAATGATATTTCTCCAATTAACCCCATTTGCTCTCTGATGGGACAATCTGGGCACATTTCCAGAGCCTTCTGTGGCAGTGGCTCCGGAGAGACAGTAGTCACTGGGCATCCATCTGGTCCCCAAGCACTGGTCAGGATGGGAGGAGTTTCAGAATGAGGGACTCCACTCCAGCACCAAGCTGCAGCCCTACCCTAGCGCCATCTGCCCCATCATCTCCAAGGACCCTGGTCTTAGCCTCCTCTGTGGAAGGCATGGTCAAGGCCTTCTCTCTAGTCCCGGAAGCCTCCCCCTGTAAAGCTAAGGCCCAGCCAGCTTGGACCACCAAAGCCCTCAGGGAGCAGGATGGCTGGAGCATGGCTAGTTTCTCTGGGACCTGGCTTGAGATATGGCTGGTCCTTGTCTCCAGTGTCATTCTGGACCAGAGTCTAAGGAACAGAGGCACAGCCAAGAATGGATATGACCTTGAATAGATGGTCTCCAGCTGGGCCCAGCTTATTTGGGGTAGAAGCTATCCCAGGTAGGCACATGAAGCTAGGGCAGATGTGTGCTTCTGTAACTACATCCAGGGACAGGCACTGGGGTCCTCACAGCTCTGCCTGTGAGAGTTGGGGATGATAGAGCTAGAATAGCTCCTTTTGAGGGAGAAGGCAAGAGGCCAGGTGCTTTTTCCTCAGGACCCACAAACTAAGCATAGCCAGTGCCACTTAGAGTAACGATGAAGCCACCCTCGTCCAGGTCTCCTTCCCAAGTCAACATCCTTCCCACGCATCATGGGAACACAAGGAAGTCAGCAGAGGCCTTTAAATAAACAAATATGTGGATAGATGAATGTAAAATAAAAGATCTAAAAATCTGTTGACAAGTGCTCTCATCCAAGGCAGTAATTATCGCCTCCATTCCCTGTGGGTGGGAGGAAGTGAGCAGGGCCTGAGGGTGGGGGAGGCTCTGGCCCTGTGCCAGACCTCACTCTGCCCCACCCCCACCTCCTGCTCCGCAGTCTCCTGGGCTTCTAGGCTCATGTAAAGAACTCTGGCAAGGGTCCTGCTCCAGCACAGCACCTGCTGTGAGATGCAAGCAGGGAGCCCACACTCTCTGGGTCTCAGTGGAGTCCTCTGTCAACTGGGAACGATGCTGTGCTGCAACACCCCAGCCTGTGACCTGAGCTCAACAAGCAATTTCACTCTGTACGTGTCTACCTTCCTGCAGAGTAGAGCATGGAGACCTTTACCAGGGGCCCTGCCTGCCTAAGAAGAGGCTTCCTAGTGTGTGCTCAAAGAAAGAGTTCTAGCACCTTTGACACAGAGCCGCTGCCACCCAGGCCCCTTGAAAACACGATGCATAATCAAGAGCCTGTGCACAGCAAGAACACAGGACTGAGAACTAGCACCATCAATTCCGAGAGAGGACACTAGAAAGACTGGTCCCCTGCAAGCCATGGGACTCAGTGGCACAGCTTGCCAGCACTTGTGGCACTTCCCCCAAGAGCTTGTGTATAGCCTGCAGCTGTTCTAACAGGGGGCCCAGCCCAGAGGAGAGAGCTGGAAGAAATCGGGTCCAATCTCAATCCCAGATGCTATCGACCAGTTAACGCGGAGTAAGACCTGCTGGGAAAAGAATGCCAGGGGACACTCCGTGGGGCATAACCTGGAGGCTGAGTCTCAAGAGACAGCTCCCTGTAAGCTGAAGGCAGGGGGCAGGGGGCAGACTACCCATGCCTTTGATTGACTCCCTCGAGGGCACAGAGAGGGGATAGGGGGCTGAGTCTGCAAGCAGGGCCAGTGCAACCATGCTACGGAGGACCCTGTAGGGTCGTCCTTCACCTCCACACAGGTTCACCTTCCCCAGCACACATGACAAAGGACAGGCGTGAAGAAACAGTTTAGCTGATCACCCATCCTCCGGCAAGGAAGACAAAGGCCTCCTTTATGCTGCCTACAAAGGCTCGATTTGGATCTTGAGCTCTGATGCCCAGACTAAGGATTTGCTCGCCAGGTGCTAGGGTGCAGAGTGGGGCCTGTGATGGCTTTCCAGCTAGAGAGGGACGGACAAAGGCAGCTTTCTCACCCCTAGCCATGGCTAGAACACATGCAGACTTAGGAATAAAGGAATTCTGCCGTGGGACCACAGGAGAAAGGTCTTGTTTTCCCATGAGAAGACACAAAGTTGGGACTGGCATCTTTGGGGACAATGATACTGGCTGACCCTGCCTTCCTCCTGCAGAGGGAAAAAGAGCTGGGAGTTTCAGACCGGGGCAGTGTCTGGGGCTCAGGCTCTGGGAAACGGGCCATTTTCTCATGCACTCCAATCCCAGCTAAGAGCAGGGATCAGATGCTGCCACTTGCTCTCTTGGGAAAGGCATCCAGCGTCTGGTCTGAACTTCTCCAAATGGCACAGGCCGAGAGACAAGGGGTCACTCTGCCCTAGGCCCCAAATATGAAGCATAACAAGTGACCTCTGGCTAGCCTGTGGAAATGAAGATGTATGGCTCCTGTGGTCAAAACACATAAACATTTAAAAAAAAGAGAGAAAAGAAAACAACCATTCTGCTATGCCAGCCAATGGCGGTACAAAGGCAGACAGCATGATCCCTGAGGCTTGCCCCCAACACCAAACCATCAGCTCTGGCTGGGGCCAGACTGTCCAGAACAACCAGGGCACACTCACCATCTGAGGCTGCATGAGCAGCCACGGCTCATCCTCAGGACTGCTATAAACCTTCCTATTGTCTGAACCCAGCATGGACGATGTCTCTGTCTCACTCTAAGCCAGCAGCACCCAGCCACATGTGATGCTACCATGATCAAACCATGACTTTCAGTGAATGCACCTACAGTTTTCCTCAGGGCAGAACTGCAGGGCCACAGTAAGCAATGCTCGGTCTCAGTTGACCCTCCCAGCACTCCAGATCAAGGTACAAATTTACACCCTGTCCCCACTGCCTCTCTCCACAACGCTGCCAGAAAGCTCTGGTATTTTTTATTCAAGTTCTTGTTCAAGTAATTATTTGGGGTATGAGGTAGGGTGAAGTGACCAACACTATGACAGTCCTCTCATTTTTTTTTTTTTTAAAAATTGAGACAAAGCAGCATTCTGTAGCCCAGGCTAGCCTAAAACTATGTAACCTACACTGGTCTTGAACTCATGGCAGTCATCCTGCCTTAGCCTCCTGAGGATTACAGGTATGTGCTGCCACAGCCAGCCTACTTTTAGTTTTCCTAGTAGCCACTTCAGATGAGTACATGCTCACTGCTCGTTATTCATTTGGAAATCCTCTTTGGGAACATCTCCACATTGATTTGCAAGAGATCTTCATGAATAGTGGCAGAGTCATTTTCAAAAACACACTGTGCAAAACCTCTCTAGCTCTGGGCAGCTCCTACTCTCTTACTGGTGCATTAGTTTCGATACTCAGCAGTCTTCATCTCTGCAGTCAGTGCCCTGCCGCTGTGGAGTTGGGGAGTACTTCCTGCTTCTAGAAGTGTCTCTGTTTTGCCTCTCCTATGGCAACTAGGGTTTCGGAGGGAATGTTTCTACACATAAAGGATCTTTGTCTCTAGTTCAGATTCAACTAAGCTGGCATCAAACCCTAAATAAGCATCAAGTTTTGCAGGGAGGCCACCTTCTCAGACCATCTTCTCAGGCCACCTCCATAGACCACTTACCAGCCAGCACACACCTGGGCTGCAACTAGACTGTGCCACATCAACCTGTGCACCTCACAGATGCCACACCACCAGTTTGGCTGGTGTCTGTGGTATGAACGAGCTCCTCAGTTGTGCAAACTCATCTTCACCGCTCTGTGTCTCTTCTGTTCACACACACACATACACACACACACACACACACACACACACACACACACACACACACACACACACACACAAAGCAGCTAGCACAGCACCAACCTGGCCTGGGTGTCTGTCTTAATTGGGCGGAATCTGCAGACCGTGTATGGACAACAACTTCCCTCTAAACATGGCACCCTCCTTCCTTAGTTCTTCTCTACTTTCTCGGCAATGATAGATAGGTTTCCACATACAGGCCAGAAGCAGCCACCCCGGATCTCTTCCTATATTTGATGCTATGTTACTATAGTCACTTCTCTTTTCTTTTTCAAGACAGGCTGTCTCTAGGTTGCCCTGCCTGGCCTCAGTTCCTGGGCTCAAAGGACCCTGGGACCATGGGCACACACTGTCATACCAGCTCAGAATGACATCACTTACTACATGCCATATCCATGCTCACTACCTTCCTAGATGCTGACCTGGCACAAGTGACCTCGTTTGGGGGCATGTCATCAGTTCTAATGTCCCTGCAGTGCCACTCAGTGCCAGTGTCACAACCATGCTGTCCTGGATCCCAACTTTGGTCTCCTCTCCGAACCTGTTGCAAAGCCCCATGAGATGGCAAGGGAGGAGACAAGACCCCATGCTCTGTCCTCAGTCTCAGGAGACAGTTTCCCTGGCATGTGTAGTATCTACTGCAAGCTTCCAAAGACACCTCTGTAGGGCAAGGCCATTCCCTTTATGGGGCTCAACTTTATCCTGAGTTTTCTTCTCTCTGTGTGGTGAGGACCTTACAGGTTTCTTCATGTTACACTGACTGCCCCTGAGCGCAAACCAACCTTGTCTCCCCATGGACTGCTCTGAGTGTGAAGCAGTCTTGCCTTCTGGGGCCTCTATCATGATGCTGTTTGCCAAGAGACCCTTATCAGAGGCCATTCCACTCTGGACCTTCAGCCTCCAAAATGGAGCTAAATAAATTGCTTCTCTTTCTACCAGGTATCCAGCCAGCCTTTGGGAAGCAGGTTAAGACCATGTGAAGACCAATCAGTCCTGCGTCGCACACAGAACCACCAATGGCCATCCCTTGGATGCTTCACTGTGCAGCACGAAGGCTATCAGTCAAGGCTAACTAACCCCCATGGAGCTCCTACCTCAGCCTTCCATGCTCTTTCCCACAGCATAAACAACAGCATGTTCTAGGATGTCCCCAAGGCTCCAGACACAGTCAATACTTAGTACTTACCTGCTTGCCATCCCGCTGTACCCTGGAAAGCAGTGCTCTGAACTTTTCTGAAATCCTCTGTTGGGGAAAAAAAAATGCAAAAGGGGAAACATGGGAAAGATATAAAAGGAGAGAAAGATGACCTGGCACCAGGCAGCCACCAAGACCCACTTAGGCTATCTGCTCCTGAGAACAGGCTGCCTCTGAAGGGATCTGCTGGATGGCCTCCACTAATTCACATCATCTTCCTGGATCTCCGTTTCCCTGATGCTCATCCCTGATGAACCCTGCTCTTCTAGACTTCTGGGAGGTACTGGGAGGCAACGTCTGGGAAGCACTTCAGAGAACACACCCTGAAGATGTGCCAGTGAGATCACAGTACCTGTACAATGTTCCCGAGGAAGACCTATTCATCTGCGCTGGGGGTAATGCTATGTCAAACAAGCCCAGAATAAGACAGCTTGTGAGGCCTGCTCAAGGAAAGGAGTAACAACTCGCTGGACACACTCCGACTTCTAGAACATTCTATCCACTGGACCGATGGTTGCCACCTCTACAGCACCTTCTGTTAGTGTAACTCAACACTGGGAACCAGGGTGGATGCCTTCACCAATTGTGGCTCAGTCCTGCACAGATGCACTATGGTTGCCACAACCCAGGCTTAGAACACTAGCACTGCCCCAGTGCCCTCATGCCCCGACGCAGCCACCAGTCCATGTTCTGTGTCCAGGACCCCTACTATCCGGGTCATGCCAGGGAAACCGTCTCCTGAGACTGAGGACAGAGCATGGGGTCTTGTCTCCTCCCTTGCCATCTCATGGGGCTTTGCAACGGGTACGGAGAGGAGACCAAAGCTGGGGGTCCGGGGCAGCATGGTTGTGACACTGGCACTGAGTGGCACTGCAGGGACATTAGAACTGATGACATGCCCCCAAACGCGGTCACTTGTGCCAGGTCAGCATCTAGGAAGGCAGTGAGCATGGACATGGCACGCAGTAAGTGATGTCATTCTGAGCTGGTATGACAGCGTGTGCCCATGGTGCCAGGATCCTTTGAGCCCAGGAACTGAGGCCAGGAAGGGCAACCTAGAGACACTCCTCTGTCTTGAAAAAGAAAAACATCCCATTGTCCCAGGCGTATACCCACATGTGCAGGCTCCATCATTACTCCACACGTGTGCTGACTTAGCCACTCCCACACAGGCCGGTCTCCTTATTTCACCTCCCACTGTTGCTGACAGGTCCCTGCAAGTGTGGGCCACACCGTTCATAGCTCGACAGTACAGGGTGGCAGACATCTCCTGTCAAGGGCAGATGTTTGGTATCCCAGGCTTTCCAAGGCAGACAGTCTGCCACAGATATGCAGTAGCAGAGGACAGTGGGACCGACCGGCCAGTGAGGCTAGGCATGGTAAGCTTCCCGGGGCAGGTAGGAGCTGGCGGGCAGCGGGGGTCTATTGCTCCACAGCCCGCAGGCTTGTTACTTGGGTGTTGTAGGTACTCTCCAGTCTATGGAGGCTGGGGAAGGGTGTGATGAACAGATGGAATGAGTGGGCAGGAAAGGAAGGATGGTCCTGGGAGGGGTCGCAGGGGCTGGGACAGTGTGTGGTAGTGGTCGGTGAGGAGCCGCGTGTGTTCAGAGCAATGTCGGTGTGACTGAGAGGGCACGCGTGGAGACGAGGTAGGGGATGGCTGCAGGGAGAAGGCTAGGAGGCAGGGCAGATAAGACGACATAAGCAGCCGAGGTAAGGACTGTGAAGCTGGTGACGGGGTGCTCAGGATGTCCATCTTCAGGAAGACTAGGCCCTCAGGCCCACTGCACCATGGGCCCCAGAAGAGCAGGCTCTCCCAGTAAGTGTGCTGACCACAGACAGAGTCCAGACGGAGCCTGGCTGTCCTGAGTGTCCTTCTGCACATCAGTCTAGTGTCTTGCCTCCGCCATATTCTGTGTGCCACCACAGGCCCCAGGGAACCCTCTCTTCCTCCCTCCAGCCCCCACCTTCGCCAAGCCTCAGATCCCTAGGAAAAACAGCCTGGGTAGAAGCCCCGCAGCTCTGACACCTGCTTCGTGGCACGGGCGCTGGCAGCAAAGGTTTTGTTGGTGTCCTGCTGGATGTCATGCCTGGCGTAGAGAAGCCAGGCGCAGAGGGGTGGGCAGAAGATAGCTATCCCAGAGTGGGAGAGAAGAGCAGAGAGGGTGAGAACGGCGAACAGGACAGAAACGGGCCGACAGAGTGTGGGGAGACGTGTAGATGAAAGGAATGAGGAGCTAAGGACAGTCAGGAACAGCAAGGCAAGGCGCAGAAGCAAGGGGTGGTACAGGTTAGTGGCAAAGACACCACTGAAGGACAGTAGGGTAGACAGAGGGAAGAACAGGGAGGGACCCAGAGGTGCAGGCAGAGAATTAATGAAGAGACAACAGAGGGTGGTGAGGTGTATGGATAAGGTAAGCAGAGCAGAAGGGGAGACACACGTGGTCGGCTGTGGGATGTGGAGGCCACCAATCCACCACGGCCCCTAATCCTTCCTAGACAAATGACTAGACATTCTGGCCCCACTGAGGCCAGTGTCTGTCACACAGAGGGGCCCGCCCCCGCCCCCACTCTCCCTGCCTTGTGATAACCTAAACCTGGGCAGAGTAGGGGCCTCTTCCAGGAGCAGGGCCCAGGTCCTTCCAGCACAACAGATCTACCTACAATGCCATGTGACACACTCACTCACTGCCAAACACCATCAGTCTGCTGCTTAAGGATGACCCTACACACTTTACTCACAGTGCCACCCAGGGCAACCCTGACCCAACCCCAACACACATATAACCTAACAGGAAAGGAAGTCACTTGGCTGGTAGGAACCACAGAACCCCTCACTTGAGATATTTCCCTGAAGCCCCACCTTACAGGCATCAAGTCAGCACTTAGCTGTGCATGGACTCCTCAAGGCAGTGATCAGGTGTATACTATGCAGCCCTGGGTCCTCAAAGACCACCTACACCCTCCCTGGTACCACAGAGCAGCCTGCTTGATAGATACCATGGATCACTGCAGAACCAGCACATGAGGCCCTGTGAGGAAAGGAGAGACAAGTATAGGAAAGTAAGCGCCCGTAAGCACAGGATAGGTTACAAAGGGGGCTGGGCGGGGCTGGTGGGTAGCAGGGTTCTCCTGTCACATGTCACTGGCCCACATCCCTGCAATGGCCAAGGTCATCGGCTTACCAGGCCAACTTCAAAATGTCAGAGCACAGAGTTCCCCAGGACCGTGTGTCACCAGCCACTCCCTCTGAGAACCTCCTCATGACCTCCCGAGACTGACATCATCTGAATGCCACCAGTGGGCAAAGACCTGCTTAGAGGTCTCTCCAGCCTCAGCCCATATCAGCAATTCCATGGTTCATTCCTAACTACATCCCAGCACCACCAAGGACACCACTCTACAGCCCCTGGACAGCCAGGGAGGGTGGCAGCAGCCCAGCTGTCACCTGATGCCCCATGTTTCAGATCCAGGGCGGTGGGCAGAGTCCCAGTGCCAGCTCCAGGAGCCACACTAGCCTCCTCCTGTATGGACCTCTGTACTCCCTCTCAGATTCCATCCCAAACAATGGCAGAGGGGCCGCTGGTGTGGCTCTCATCTCTCTGGAACCCTCAGCACTAGATTGAAAGCAGTCTACTTCTGTGTCCCTTCTGGGGTGTGTCTCCCCTCCATCCCTAACAGACGGTGGTCATGTCATGACAGGATGCCCAAGTCTAGCATCCCTCAGGCATTAGGTCACTCTGCCATGGCCTTGGCAGACTACAGCTACACAGTCAATGAACCCAGGAAACAGCAAGGAGAGAGAGAGAGAGAGAGAGAGAGAGAGAGAGAGAGAGAGAGAGAGAGAGAGAGGTGCATACCACCAGTAAACCAGCAACCAGAGAAAGCATTTAGATTCTTCCCCAACCCAGAGACAATGGGCATCTGTGGCCCAGTCCAGCCCGTCTGCTATCCCATCTACCCTCAGAAGTAGAGAGCGGGGTTATAAGAACACACAGCAGAGAGACTCACAGTGCAGCTGGGACAGCACGGGCCGGAAGTCACCACTTGGAGCCCTGGTATCCGAAAAAATGAAAGGAGTCCCCCCAGAAGTCCACATCAGGGCTGTGTCTCAGGTCTGCCATCTGCAGAGAGCCCTGAGGAAGCCAAAGGAAACCTCCAAGAATAAATGAAGAAATCTTCAGTGCCACAGGGCAGCGGTGTACAAAACACCAGCCATGTTTCTGAACTGTGGCCAAAACTGGAAAATGAAATTCAAACAATACCATTTGTGACAGTATAGGAACCATGAAAACATTCAGATGAATTGAACATATGTTACAACATTAACAAGGCATGTCACTGATAACTACAAGGCATTGCCTAAAGAAAAAACAAACAGGAGAAAAAGTGGCTTTATGGAGTGAAAGACAATACTGCCGAGACGTTAATTCTTCAAAGCCATCACAATCAAAACTGTAAAAGTTATAAAATAGAAATTAACAAGCTGATTGCCCAGCTCAACTGAAGCACGAAGGGTCTGGGTGTCCAGAAGAGCTTCAGAACGGCCCAGCAGCTGAAGGCTCACACTTGAAGCCAGGTCTCACAGGCCTGGGATGCACCACGGCATCAGGCTCCAGCAGCTTTCCAGATGGGTGCCAACACAGTCAATAGCAAAAAATGTGTTTTTTTTTCCAACAGAATAACAGGATACCTGCATATTTTTTTTTAAATGAGCTCAGCCTTACCTCACTATATACACAAAAATAAATTCCAAGTGTGTCAGGCCCAAATGTGAGAGCTGAAAATATGAAAACCGTAAGACTGCAAATATATGAGCCATTAATACATTAGTGCATTACTGTAATGAAGCGCCCGAGGCAGGTACCTAATAAGGAAAAGAAATCTCAACAGCATGGCACAGGCCCGCATGAGGGCCTTCTGGGCTCTGAAGCACTTGTGTACTTCTGCAGTCTCTTTTCATAAACCCACCAGCGTTCTATCGTAGGCCCCCACCCTAGTGACCTGTATTTAACCACCTCCCAAAGGCCTCACCATGCACCAAGGCTGGACTGAATGCCCACCTTCCTAACGGTACCTGAGTGAGTGGTAAGGTGCAAATCACATTCACACCACAACCGTGGACAGAACACTCGAGGAACCTCAAGCAGGTTAGAAATAGGATGCTCTTAGAAAAGACAAGCCTCCCCATAGCACCTGGTAGAGGACTTGTACTGAGAATGTAAGAGCTCTGATAACCCCACACTCACAAGACAAGGACATGCAAGTGACCGGCATGCACCCAGAGGAAGACATACCACACAGGAGCCACTAAAATCCACACTGAAGCTGTGGAGCTGCCCACATCTGCTTCAGGCTCTGGAGAAGACACAGAGCTGTAAATGGCTCGGCTGCCTTGGAGAGCTGAACGGATTCACCCAGAGTTAACACACACCTCGTTATTTTGCTCTACCGTTGTGCTCCAGGCAACTCACTCGGAAGTGGGAACACACAAAAGCCTGCGGAGACAGCACAGCTTTAGCGCTAACCGGAATCAGCCCTGTGTCCCTAAGAAGGTGCTGGGTAAGGAGAAAGTGATAAAGCCACACTGCAGAATACTACTTAGCAATAAAAAGGGAAGGACTCAGCATGGCCACCATGGGTGAAACGTAACACTGAATACAACGACAAACCCATGACTGAGCATGCGGGTAGTGCACAACAGACTAGAAACTGGGTAGTGGGTATCAGGTGGGAAAGGACCAGAGGGAGTTTCTGAAAGGAATTAAACACGCATCATTCACCCAGAGTGACTCCAGGGCCCACGCAGTATCTGCTTCCTAAATGTATGCTAAACAGTGGCATGTTCATCAGTGGAGCAGACTTACACACACACACACACACACACACACACACACACACACACACACGCACGCACGCACGCACGCACGCATGCACGCACGCACGCACACGCACACACTCATGCATACTGGTGCCAGTGGCAGGAAGGACAGGCTGACAGAGCTCTGCCTGTCACTGACACCATCCCAGGCCTAAAAACACAGGCAGGGTCAGGTATGCCTTCTGGCACCTCAGCATGGGTGAGGCCCACTAGGATATTGTAGCCTCATCTGGAGAGGCCCTCTGACTCCTGCAGGGAAGTCCTGGCACCATAAGCGCCTGAGGAGCAATGACAAATGTACCCTCCCACCACACCAAACAAGACCTGACACCCTAGGCTGACACACTTCTGAAACAAGTGTCTCCATAGGCTAAGGCAGAGGGCTGAGATCAGAGGGCATGAGGTGTTGGGGGGGGCATTCACAGCAGCCCTGGGTTTGTGCACAAGCCCAAGAAAATACACAGACACCATCCCTGCCATGGAGAAGCTCTATTATCAGCTCCATTCTCACTCTGTAGCTCCAAAAAAAAGTCCTCCCTCTGGGCCTCAGTTTTCCTTTGCGGAGTGAGAGGCCCTACCTTTATCTGTGAACCTCTGGCCTCCAGAGTGCCTCTAAAAGTAAGTCTGCCTCTTCCCACAGCCGCAGCGAAATCCTCAGATCCTTCCAGCAGCACCTGAGAGGAGTGGCATGCTCCTGCACCTGAGCTGACAGGTCTCTGTGTATAGGTGTGCTCAACCTCAGGCTGGGATAGGATACACTCAGGCTCTGTGGTCCTGATGCTGGAGCTCTTGGGCGGCGGCATGCTGAGTACAAAGATAAGCCTCTAAAAGAGATGTTGTGTACCAGCCCAGTCATGCAGGATTACCCTGATCCCTCTGCTGCCTTTTCATGTTCCAATCCTGGGCCAAGGAAAGGAAGGTGATCTGTACACATGGAGGCAGGAGTCCCTGCCTGCTGGGCTGTGAACACATCCTTAGAGGTCACTTCTAGCTCCACCCCCTTCAGGCTTCTGACTCCCTACTCCAGGGCCTTTTTATTCAATGGTTTGGGAACTGAGTAGAAAGCACCACACCTTCCCGAGAAGATTAGAAGTGGCCCGTAGAACATTCTAGCAATTACAGTGGCCAGAGGGCAACAGAGTCCCTCTAGCACATACCAGGAGAGGTCACAGCCCCGTCTCACATCCTCCACATCCTCTGTGATGGCTTCTGGGGTAGAACTATCAGAACCAGGAGTACACACCTCTTCCAAGCCCCTCTGGTGCCTATGCAAGTACCTACGCATGTACCCATCCCCTGCAGTAGTGGGCACAAATGAAAGGTGGGAGACAGAAAGGACCCAAGGAGGACATCTGGGTACAGGCCGAACTTGACTAGGACAATAGAGACCGTGGAGGGAGGAGAGACAGGGTGTGAAGGGCAACCATGAGGGGACCTCCTCCAGCTACGTCATGGCCCTCTGGAATGACCCAGAGCTCCTGGGTCAGGTCTGGAATGACCAGAATGACCCCTGAGATCTGCTGCTACTATTTCTGAAGCAACAGATGTCCCTTACGAGAAATGTAGCAAGAGTGATCTCATCAGGCAACAAAGTCCAAAGCAGGAGCCACAACAGATGGGCTGGTCCCTGTCTGCAGCCCACAGGAAGTGGCACCTGTCTTCCGCTGGGCAGGGGGCAACAGAGTCCTAAGTACTAAGAGAGGCAGGAGGTACTGTCCAGTAGAGGAGGTACTGTCCAGTAGAGGTCATAGGCCCTGACCTGCATGTGAACCCCTCACTCACTCAGAGGAACTAAGACCACCCAGGGCATCAGGGTAGGGTGAGGAGGTCTGGTATACTAGCTAGTTTCATGTCAACTCCACCCAAGCTAGCATTATCTGAAAGGAGGGAAACTCAATTGAGAAAATGCTTCCCTAAGATCAGGCTGTAGGGCATTTTCTTAATTAGTGATTAATGGGAGAGGGCCCAGTCCCTTGTGGGTGGTGCCATCTTTGGGCTGGTGGCCCTGGCTTCTATAAGAAAGCAGGCTGAGCAAGTCATGATGAGCAAGCCAGTAAGCAGCACCCTTCCATGGCCTCTGCATCAGCTCCTGCCTCCAGGTTCCTGCCCTGTTTGAGTTCTTATCCTGGCTTCCTTCAGTGATGGACTTCAAGGATGGATGTGGAAGTGTAAGCCAAATAAACCCTTTCCTCCTCAACTTGCTTTTGGTCATGGTGTTTTTATTTTGTTTTGTTTTTAATTGATTTATTCATTTGACTGTTTTTACTTCCTAACTAAAACTTCCCCTCCCTCTCCTCTTGCCAGCCCCACCCCCCATCCATTTCTCCTCCACTGTATCTTTTCAGATACAAGCAGGCATCCCATGGGTATCAGCCAACCATGGTGTATCAAGTTACAGCAAGATCAGGCACCCCCTCTTCTACAGAGGTTGGATGAGGCAATCAGGTAGGAGGAATGGGTCCGAAAATCAGGTAACCGCTTCCCCTCCCTGCACTCAGGAGCAGACCCTCCAGCCACAACTGGTGAGTGACCCTCCTGCCAGCAGAACAGCACCCCTCTCTGGACTCTGTTCCCTTCGCCCCTTCCCCAGGCCCAAGCCTTCCCAGCTTGTCCCTGGACCTCCTGCAGAGCCCTGCCCCCAACACCCTGGGGATTTTTTTAAAATAACATAATTCTTTATTGATTCTTTGGGAATTTCACATCATGCACCCCAATCCCACTCATCTCCCAGTCCCTCCATTTCCTCCCCTCACCCCTTCGTGAACCCCCAAAAGAACCCCCCCAAATTAATTAAAAACAAAATAAACAAAAAACCCACTTTGCTCCTCTGTCTTTCCCGCCTCCCCAACACTTCTTCATCCATCCGAGTGGCATTGGGAGCTGCAGCGTATTATGCAGTACACCGTTCTGTCCAATCAGTCCCATCCGCAAACATTCATTGCAATGAGTCATTGGTCTGGCTCAAGGCCTCTGGCACACCATCATCACTGGACCCTCAGGGCAACTCCTCTCAAATACCCTGCTGTTGACTCGAGTCATGAAGATCCTGTGGTTATCATTCCACAAGACCAGTCCCTTCATGTTCTCCAGCAGGTCATAGATGGAGCAGATGTTAGCGTGGGCCAACCCAAGGCCCAGGATGTGGGTCTGGGTGGTAGCTGAGTTGGTTGGGGCTGCTGGGACCTCCCTGCCTTAGGCAAGGGCAGAGCCAGCTCTCCTACCTGTGGTGAGGGGTGGGGCTATCTCTCCCAAGTGGGGGTGAGGTGGGATGGGGGGAGTTCTCCCATGAGTGGGCATGGGAGGAGCAACCATGGACATCAACACAGACCCCAGCTGGTGATCTGTTAAGAGAAACCTTCTATTCCTTATAAACATAATTCAATGATTGTACAGTGTTTGCACATCCAGTTGCTCCTAATAAAAGCTAGAACAAGCACACTCTAGGTCCTTGAAGCTTCCTGTATGCTCCTTGGACCCCAGCCTCCCTACTGAAAACTCACATCTGCATCCATAGTGCCTTGGAGTAAGAGTAGAAAAAGCCAGCTGAGCAATAAGCATGCATACATTCATTCCTCCTCTGGTTCTGACTATAATGTAACTGACCGCTTCAAGTGCCTACCACCCTGACTTTCCTGCAGTAACAGACTATTCCTGACATTGTGAGTTAAATAGACCCTTCCACCAATAAGCTGGCAATTTTATCACAGAAACAGAAACGAAACCAGGATATGGGTAGATATGCTAAAAGCACTGATACTTCATCAATGTGGCTAAACTGATGATTTTGGCGCTAGGTAAATTCTATCTCAATTTAATAAAACCTTGGCGTATACTGTGGAAGCATCAAAAATCACTCTGTTATGAGCAAAAAGCGGCAAGGCCCCTGCGATGAAGGTACGCCGCCGGCTGGGAATAGGCCCACCATACCCTGAGTGGCTCAGAGAAATAAGACTCCCAAGTCTATGAGAAACTTGTGTAAGAATGCCACAGCAGCTTTACCAGAGCTAAGAAAATGTCACTTCCAAGGGGACCAGAGGGTGGACAAACGCAAGTGCCCAACAGTCAGCACCAGGTGACAGAGGGTGACAGACACATGTCAACAGTCAGCACCAGGTGACACAGAGGGGTGGACAGATGCAAATGCCCAGCAACACCAAGTGATACAGGAGTACAGGAGTACAGGAATTTGTCCGGATGCCCAGAACACAGGTCTAGGGATTTATTTAGCTTAAAGGATGCTTGCCTACTCTGACAGGCCCTGAGTTCAGTCCTTGGTACCATAAAAAGAAGTAGAATGCCCAGGATGCCCTCTTGATCTCTGAGCAACTCACCATGGGTAAACAGGAACTCAGAAGAAAAGGCAAGGCACCAAGGCGTGAGGGAAACACCACCATCCAGTCCTGTGGGGGGACCTCTGCCCCTGCCATGAATGTAGTGACCTGCTGCACAGCCATGAGGGCAAATGGGCTCCAAGTCCACACTGGCCACCTGGGTGCCACCCAGGCAGGAGTAGGTGAGACACAGAATGATGCTCTCACAAGGACTCGAGCTGTAGGTGGGGGCATGCTGCAGCTGCCACACATGGGGCCATCTCCTGGAGAGATCAACCCAGTGTGGACACCTTCCTCACCATGTACCCTAGAGGCCCAATGCTGCAGGGAGCAGGCTCACTGCTGGGAAACACCAGGGGCCAGAAGGTGATACGCAAATCTTCACGGCCACCCTGCTCTCCAGAGCACTCCAGGCCACCCGCCACACTACTACCAGCCATCACCCCGCACAACAACTGCCAGGCCTCAGGCTGTGCCCTGACTCCCTGGCCCTACACTGTCTACAGGCCCAATGAGGGCATTGCAGCCAGAGGACACAGATTGGCTGCAAGGCCAGTGCTCTGAGAAAGGAGCTGAGCTGGAAGGGAGTGGAGTCCGAGTGTGAGGGAGAACCAGAGTCGGGGTGGTGCTACACATGGCTGCCTGCAACGCCATAGCCTAGCTTCTCAGCAGGTAAGAAAGGCCCACAGCCTTCAGTTCCCACACAAGAACTGCTGAAGAGACCTAGGGTTTGACCTCCTGCTGAGATACTCACTGTTCACAGGCAGCACCCCTCTGCCCGGTCTAATCCAGCCCACCCTCTCTCTGCGCCAAGCCAAGACCCACCCAGCTCTTCTGACTAGTCTGGTGGTAAAAGCCCTGTGCTCATGGCCCACCTAGAGAAGGCAAGGCTTTCTCTGATAGGGAAAGAAGAAGCCACAGGGACTTCTGCAAAAGGAGTTCTCACCACAATGGCCTGGATCAAACTAGTTCCTCTGATCCCAGCCTCCAGAAACTGCCAGGGTTTCCTCTTGCAGAACCCTGAAAATTCCCAGTACACCTCACTGCTCTCCTCAGGCACACTGCATCAGTTGTCTCCTAACCAGCATGCAAGGTCCCTACATGGCCAGCACTGCACCAACACAGGCACATGGCAGGCCAACACTGAACTGAAGGGAGGCAAAAGGGCTTCTGCAAGGCCAGGAGGCCCCCTACCTGTGAGGCAACAGAGTACAGAGAGGGGCATCTGGTGCCCTCTGCCAAGCGCAGGATACCAGGAAGGCGGAACGGCAGGTGGGCATTGGGGGGGCATGGCTCTTGCCCTTTGTGGCTGTCAGGTGTGATAGCCATACCTGTAATGCAGCCCTCAGAGGCTGAAGCATTAGGATAGAGAGTTCAAGACCAGCCTGGGCTACATAGAGACTGTGGCAAAAGTAAGCAAAAATCCCACTGTGGTGCTGCACAGCCCGGAGCTGCGTCTGCCGCAAAGGAGCATGGGCCTGAGTGTCATCCTGTGGCTGGAAACCCATCAAACACTGGAAAGGACTCTCTGACCAGTGACGATCTGCAGTGTAGTGCTGCGATCCTGAGAGAGAAAAAAAAAGAGCTGCTCGCAGGAGCCTGCCGAGCAGGGAGGGGCCCCGGGAAGAACCCAACTGCTTCAAAGGTGGATGAAGTCGACCCTAGGCATGGTGAGGCTCAGTCATGACAGGTGGGGCCAGCACAGTGGGTGAGAGCGGGGAAGATAAGGAACTCTGAAGCCCTGCCCAGGGCACCAGGCTCCAGCCAGGCACAGATTTGTGCCGACTTAAGCCAAAGCCCTATGAAGCCAAGGAAAGAACAACTTCAAGGGAGCAAGGACTCCCAGGGAACTCTAAGCCCACATATGAATATACACGAAGGGAATGCAGCTCAGCGGTAAATGGCCTGTTGCGCACGGGCCAGGCCCTGAGCGCAACCCTCAGCACCAGAGGAAGAGGGAGGAATACTGGGAGGAACGGTTCGCTGCTAGGGAGCAGTCACGGAGTAGAATAAAAGGGCTAGTGCACTTGAACGAGAACCGGAGACACTAAGCCAAAAGAAAAAGGCCAAGGAAAGTTAAAGGAGATCCAGGATCTCTGGCCACATCCCGAAGTCTAGGGTACACATGGGAAGAGGGGCACACAAGCAAGCAAAGGGGTTTTGAAAAATAATGACCAAATGCATCCAAATACTATGAAATTATAAACAGCAGCAACTGTCAATAAGTCCCACACAGAGTATTAAACACACCCACACCCCCAGGCCACAGGACAGTGGAGGGTAGGAAGCCACTGGAAAGCAGACAGCTTCCAAGAGCTGAGGAGGACCTAGACCGCCCATGGGGCGGGGGGGAGGGGCAGTGCAATGTGGCACCTTTAAATGCAAAAAGAAAGACTTCCAACTGAACTCTGTACCCACTGGAAACATATTTCAAAAATAGACATGGAGTAGATATTTATTTTCCACAAATAGGAGCCGAGAGCCTGTTCCAACCAGATGTGCATCACAGAACGTGTTGAAGTAAGTTATTCAGGTCGGAAGCACCAAGCAAAGGAAATCTCGGTCTAAATAAAGAGCCGAAGGAAGCCAGGACGGAGCAGGGGGAGGTAAGTTTAAACAGGCATTTTCTCACTTCTGTGTCTCCAACGGACAACTGACTGGTAGAGTAAAATCGGTAACAACGTGCCACTAATGCTGGCTGTAACATACTAGGGGGAACACACAAGATAATCATAAAGAGGTGGGAAGGGAATGAACCAGGGCAGTAAGAACCATGCAGGCAGAGGGGTGCATGATCGAAGGCAGGCTTAAGAGTTAAAGATACATACTGTGAACTAGAAAGCAACCGCTAAGATAATATACAGAAATCGTTAGCGGGCCCTAACGATGGTAAAAATGGATACTGATCAATGCTTAATTGATCAATTGCTCCAAGAAAAGGGGGAGCAGGAAAAGAAAAAGGACAAGAGGGGAGTACCAAGAGGGCAGAGTGGAACAGACACCCCGAACTGGCAGCACAGATGAATGGCTGGACAGGAGGTGGCCAGGCCAGCAGTCCACAGCCAGGGTGGAGTCTGAATGTAAACTGTAATGAACTGATAGGAAATAAAGTTATGATTCATTTCCTCAGCTTCACAGTCCCATCTCAAGTGTTCCCGTACTACTTCACGGTGGAGAAGGCAGAGCGTGAGCTCTCCAGTTTCCACAGGCTCTATCCGGCAACAGCAACTCAGTCACGGAGCAGAGGCTGCCAAGTGAGACAGTCAGAGGCAAGACTCCACACAGAACATGCATAACTCTCCTGCTACAGAACGTACGTGGCTGCAGCAAGGTAAAAAAGAATGGAACACACACCAGGGGTGCACCAACAGCACACAGCAGAGTGAAGGACCCATACGACCAGGGACCAGAGAAGGACATTTACACAGCTTGGAAATCTGTGAAGACCGACAAGGCTGGGGAGAGAAACTGCAAACCCACACCAGAGCTGAGTCACAGAAGACGACAGGGCACATGGGCAGAAATCAGTGAGGAGACAGAGACTTGAACACAGCACCAGTCAATGCCGCCCATCAGGGGCCGAGCACACGCTCCTGTCAGCGCATGGGGACACTCATTAGGATGTGTCATATTTCAGACCATAAAGCAAGTCTCCATAGTTTATAACAACAGCTGCCATACACATTCTCTGAAGAGAACTAGAAATCCACAGTGCAAAAGTGCCCGTGAATACACAAAACTACTTGAAATTAAGCGGCACACTCTTTTAAAAAGTCAGTAAAATAGGTCGGGCGGTGGTGGTGGTGGTGGCGCACGCCTTTAATCCCAGCACTCTGGAGGCAGAGCCAGGCAGATCTCTGTGAGTCTGAGGCCAGCCTGGGCTACAGAGCGAGATCCAGAACAGGCTCCAAAGCTACACAGAGAAACCCTGTCTCAAAAAACTAAAATGTAAGTAAAAATAAGGAATGATAAGGGAAGTCCAAAAATATTAACTGAATAAATTGGAAACAATATGTTTAGTTTATACAAGTAAAACTATACACAGAGGGAAATTTATATCAACACATTTCAGAAAAGAAGAGTGGTCTCAACTGAAGACCTAAAAAGAACAAAAGCAAAATTGACCCAAAGGAAGCAGAAGAAAGCAAGCGATGAAGGTGAGAAAAAAAAATCAGTCAACAGTAGAGAAAAACCAATGCAGTCAGAACCTGCTCCTTTGAAACAGTAAAACTGGTAACTTTACATTAGTTGCATTAACTCCAATTCTGTCTGAGATTACCTAAAATTATATATATATATATATATATATATATATATATATATATATATATATATATATATATATCAGACAATCAAAGCAAAAGAGTAAGCCCAGGTTTCCTCTGTACACACCTGTAATCCTGTGATCCTAGCACCTGGGAGGTGGAGGGACAAAGATCACCCCAAGTTCCAGATCAGCATGGTCTCCATAGCAAGCTCCATGTCAGCCAGGGCTGTGCAGCCAGACCCTGTCCACACACACACACACACACACACACACACACACACACACAGCAAATACAGACCAACAACACGAGCCATAGAGGAGGAGACATCACTGCAGATCCTACAGACAGGAAGAGGACACACAGCCATCCCACTGTTCCGACAGCTTACTTGAAATGGGTAAGGCCTTTGAAAACCAGGTCGCTTGAGAAGCAGCAGACACCATGGGTGGCACTGCAGCCAGAAGGAAAATGAACCAAACAGACAATTCAGCATCCGTCTCTAGGGAAACTCCAGGCTCAGAAGCCTTCCCTGGCAAATCCTGCCAAATATTTACAGGAAGGATCACATTGATTCTGCACAAACCCCATCAGAAAACAGGAGTCACTCCATAATTTATTTCAAGGCACATTTTATAGGCCCTGCAATCAAGACAGTGTGGTCTTGGTGGGAGCAGTTATTCAGACAAACACCCACCTCAACTGCAGAAGACAAAAGAGCTGAGTGATCCATAGAGAAAAAAGTGTCTCTCAACCAAGAAGGCCAGAGCCTCAACTTCTCAAACACAGATAACAACGGGCATCATAGACATACATGTTGGAGCTTCACCATCTGAAATAAAGTGGGGAGACAACACTTGGTAACCTTGGGCTGGTCAAAGTCTCAGGCAGGATACAAGGAGAAAGGCCATGGAAGAGGCTGCACAAACAGCAAAGTGTGTGACCTTCAAAAAACCACAGTGGAGAAAAGTAAAACAATACATAGTCTACAAGAAAATATTCAAATACAGGTACTGACAAAGCCCTTGTGTCTAGAGGCAGCAAACTTGCAACATGACCACCCAATAGAAGACTGACATGGGGCTGAGCAGACATGCATGCAGAGAGTGCAAATGGCCAATGTGTGGGGGCCCACAGAGGCTCCCTAGTAAGGCCTTACTCAAGGTCAGAAAGTCTGAGCTTGCTTTGCCCAGCAGGGCTACATAATAGGATGATTTGGCCAAGGGTGTGGTTACCAGGTGTTTTGAAGGGTCTATACTTGTTGGTACTTTATACCTCAACCTTGAAAGGGGGAGGTCTTTTGCTTCTCCCCTTGCTGATGTATAAAAAGCCCATCATGATTAAACTTGGGGCAACTGGGTATTGACCCAGGGCCCTCCCAAAGCTATCCTGTGTCTCTGTCTTTCTTGTTGTCTCCACCTATCTAGTACTTCCTCACTCCTCTCTCCTCCCCTCAAGAACCCTTCAACAGGTTGGAGCAGGTCTCTGCCATACAAAATTTTCACTACAATGCTGGAAACAAATGAAGTGCATCAAGAGGATGGCACCCAGGGATGGGGCCAACCCAAAGGTGTGCCCCAACTGAGCAAGAAAGGAAGGTATGTGTGGAGAGAGAGGGGTAAGGAACTGGAGACGAAGTGTCAAAAGTAAGGTAAATAGCCGGGTCTTGGACTCAAGACAAAGTGGCCAAGGAGAAGCCCAAGTTAGTCTGACAACATGGCAAGTCCTCTCCCTCCACTAAGTGGATGTGGCATGGGTGACTGGCCGATGTCACATAGCTGACATGAAGACATGTACTGTATGTGGTTACACATCCATGAACAAAGGGATGAGGCACAGCATATGCAAAGTACCACACCCCTACTCCCCATCAGAGCCACCATGCCCTTACTTCACATGCCCAGTGCCCAGTCAAGGACCCACCTAGCCTAGTGAGCCCAGCAGGCCAAGGCTTCTTGACAAAGCTCTGCCCTCTAAATGGGTCCATCTTGCTATTGGCAAGAGAGGACCATTGTGAGCTCAGCCCCAAGCTCCTAGACTGGAGTCCATCTCCCTATAGGTAAGAGAGGACCACTGTGAACTCAGCCCCAAGCTCCTAGACTGGAGTCCATCTCCCTATAGGTAAGAGAGGACCATTATGCACACTCATTCCCAAGCTCCTAGATTGGAGACCATCTCCCTATAGGCAAGAGAGGACTATTGTGCACACTCATCCCCAAGCTCCTAGACTGGAGTCCATCTCCCTATAGGTAAGAGAGGACCATTCTGCACACTCATCCCCAAACTCCTAGACTAGAGTCTGACATAATTACACATCCCAGATATGACTGCTGAGATTAGTATAACTCACAACTCAGACCGCACCCCAGAATACCAGGTAACCAGGAACATCTGGCCATGTGTCTCCACACAGCCACCATGCTCCTGGGGCACAGCCACCTTGCCAAAACCCAGCATAGGTACCCTACGCTGTCTCATCCCACCCTGTCAAGTCCCTGTTGGATTCAACGGGCACAACAGAAACGCCAAGTTCAGCATGGCTTCAGATAATATACACACACTAAGAAGAAGGAGGTGTGCCTGGTCTGTGTCTCTTCTCTCCTAGTTAGGGTTATCATTGCTGTAATGAAACATCATGACCAAAGCAACTTGGGGAGGAAATGCTTCCACATCACTGTTCATCGCTGAAGGAAATCAGGACAGGAATTCAAACAGGGCAGGAACCTGGAGGCAGGATCTGATGCAGAAACCATGGAGGAGTGCTGCTGATTGGCTTGCTCCCTCTGCCTGGCTTAGCCTGCTTTCTTATAGAACCCAGGATCACCAGCCTGCTCCTTTGAAGCAGTAAAACTGATGACTTCACCAGCACCTCAGTCTCCTGAGGGAAGAAGTTGGACTTCCTCTATTTTGCATGGTGTTGCTAGGTTCTACCATTCAGCCATGGAGCCCGGTGGCAGAGTCTTTCCTTGGGCCCATGGAAGGCAGCAAGATGGGCTCTGGTATCTGGCTGCCTTCAGGGGAGACCCCCGGCCCTGGATGGCCACCAAAAGGTAGGTGTTGGTGGCCTGGGTTATGGGGAAGCTCCTTGAGATTCTCTTCAGCAGCTTCCAGGTCAGGACACAGCTGCCCACTCCTAGACTCGGCCCCTCCCCACCCATGTCTAGAGACCTAGTCCCCACACATGCAAGACCTTCTAGCAAGACACTTTACTTCCAACCCACAATGCTGCACGGCCACTGTCCCAGCATGCCCTTCATAGTTACCATCAGAGTAGACCAGGAGGGACAGGCGCACTTATCCTGACAGGCCTGTCTGCCAGCTGCATGTCAACTGGTGGGCAATGCTGTGCCTCTTCTCTGGCTCATGAGTACAAAGGCAGGTAGCCGGGAGACTGTGGCCAGCGGCATACCACAGCTCACTGCCACTTAGGACCTACGACCTGCCCACTCACAGAACAGGGGTCCAGGCTGGACTCCCTGTCGCCCCCACAGTAGCTTCCCCTCTACTTACATGATGGAGGCAGGAAGTCTGTTACAAGGGATGACTCAGTAGGGACAAAGGTTTCCCAAAGGCAGGAGCAGACCCTCTGGCCCCCAGCACTGAAAGGCCCTTGAATATAGCAGAGGTACCTTGGAGCCCTGTGGAGAAGAAGGATTCAACACTGTCCTTCCTGTGGGCCATTCTCCCTGGGGCACCTAGCGGGGCCTCTCTAGTGGAAGGGATGCCCGTCTATACCACCTCTGCAGATGTCACTGCACCCGTGCCTCTGTAATCACACATCCACAGCCCAAGTCCCCTCACTAGCCCACTCTGCGGGCTCTGGAGTGGAAGGGTTAAGGCCTCAGCCTAAGCCTCTAGATAGAAACATTCTTCTCTCACGGTCCTGCTGGGTGGAACCTTACTGGGCACTGACGGTCACACAGATTTCAGCCCAAACCTGCCCCAGTACCTGATGTCCTTGGGTGAGGGCAGATGGATCACAGTCCCTGCTCCAGTCTCCTACCCCATGGCTAATGCTGCCAAGCTCTCTTGGCCCGGCAAGCTGGGCCCCACCTCCTCTAATCACATCTCTGGTAGCCCTCCTAGGACCCTTCCACAGCCAGCATCTGAGTGGAAGAACCTGGCTTCATAGCCCTCAGACTTCGGGGCATGCTCAAGGTCCCAGATCACCTTCAATACCCTTCCCTGTACAGGCCTCCCATGGACTACTCTCTGGAGCAGGCAGAAAAAAACTGACCAAGTCCCTACTCAGTCCAACATCTAGCACACACACTCCACAGGTGACAAGGGACAGTCATGGTTACTTCCAGTCTGTCCATACAAATGGCCCCACTCAGGCCCACCTCCTACAGGAAGCCCTCCCTGACCACCCTGCCTCCCACACCTCCCTGGATTTAAATTCAGAGTGTCCCATGCTCCAGACTGTGGTCCTCTGAATCACAGTTCTTCTGAAAGTTGGCCCCAAGCTAGATAAAACCTTTAGATTGAGACCCTCAGGTGTGACCCAGGGACAAAGCTTTGGACATCCGTCACCAGTGCGGCAAAGCACAAAAACTGAGAAGTGGATCTAATGGCAACCAACACCATCACAACACCCAAGCACAGACTCACATGTTCTACAGAATCATACCCCAAAAACCTCACTTCTCCCACAGCAGGGCCGACGAGCCCCACAGCAGAGGAGTGGCAGCCCCCCCCCCCCCCACAGCTCTGGTCTCAGGAGGCTCAACATGGGTGTGGACCCCACAGAGAACGAGTCTTAAATTTTCATTTACTGGAATGCCTCTTGTGGACACAGACACTGGCACTCCTGTGTCCTCGGGTATGCCTACATTTACCAGCTCCGGACCTTTCAGGCCACCACAGCGGACAGGCGGTGTGTTCAGGGACAAGGCCACTTAGTGGCGTCTACAAGCACTTGCCTGCAGCCTGCTGTCCGAGGGTGCTCCACATGAGAAATGGGGGCCCCCGCGGAGAGAGGACTCTGAGGTGCTGCGTGATTATCTGTACACGGAGGGACTACAGTGTCAGCAGGGACCAAGTGAATGGAGCTGTTCTCCCTTCCAGAGCCATGTGGTCCCGCTCTCCTGCCTGGAAGGCCTCCCCCAGCTCTGGGGCCAGCCCCACAGGAGCCTCCACAGGCCACCTAGGACAGAAGGCAGCACGAGAGGGCAGATCCAGGTATACCAGGCATCCCCAACAACCCCCCACACGGAAACGCCAACTCCTCTACATGGCACCCCCTTGCTGAAGGAAGCACAGCCTCCCTAGTTGCTTTAAAACCATTTTTTTTTAAAGACAGCCGAGAAGACAAACACTCTTGAAAATGATGAAATCCACTTCAAAATAATTCCTGGGTCAAAGAAAAAAATCACAATGAGATTCAGGAAATATTTATTACTGAACAAAGATGTAAAATGCTACATGTTTTTTTTTTTTAAATGTGTGGTATTCAACCAAAGCAGTGAGCCTTTGGAAATGCATAACTTTAAATGCTTTTATTAACAAGAAATAAAAGGCAAGCAGTGAATATGCAGAAGGTAAACACCCAATCTGGGAGTCAGAAGACTAAAAGGTGACAGGCAGGGGGAGGGAAAGAAAGAAACAAAAGCAGAGATCAACACAACTTCAACCCTAACTCAAGCAGGAAGCTGGGAGAAACAGTGACTCGCACACAGTCCCAGTTTCAGGGAGAAAGTGGCAGGACCCGGTTCCAACAAGAACAGAATACCAGCAGCGGCACCATTCTCCACAGCCCTGTCTGCTGGCGCTTGGAGTGGAGCAATTCACCTAACCCCTTCAGGGCCTCAGGGACGGTCTATCCGGCCCCTTCTTTAGATGAAATCAAGCCATGAAGAAGCACAGCAGGAGGACGTGGACCAGAGCAAGGTGCATCAGGGCTGTCCACCTGATGTCCGCAGGGCTGACCTCTTGATACTGGCAGGGAGTGGCGCTATGTACAATTTCATCTCAACAAATCTGAGTATCTGAGGGACACGGACACATTTTAAAACTGCCCCCAAAAAGAAACAAAAATACTTGAACGGCTTTTCACATCTTGGAAGACTGACTGAAGCCAAAATGTTTCTATGCACAAAATAGCTATGTAGCAAAATCCCAGGAAGATTCAAGGAGCACATATCCCTTCCTCCATGAATTCAGAGGAGGCTCGGTCCCCACCAGGTGTTTCTGCCACAATAACAACAAGGTGAACATGTCTCATGGTGCCTGGCGTTGCAGCTGAAACACAGATCCATGGTGGAGCTTTACTTGGGATTTTGAATGGTGACCTCTTCTGGGCTGGTGATGTGTAGCACAATACCCTGGTGGCACACACTGGGTGGCTCCCAGCATGTCTCACCAGGGGAACTGGCAGGGCCAGCAGTATGCTGTGCTGCCCACCTCTTTGGATCCTGTCTACAACTTAGCATTCCACCAAGTCTACACAAGCTATGTGTGCGGAGGACAGCCGGTGCCGTTAGGCAGCCTACCCACTATCGGCTGTCGGGTGAGGACTCGGAACACCTCCGGCTATGCTGTGAGACTCAGGGAGAGGTACTAATCATCGGCCGCCACTCACTGTGGTTTATTGGCTTATCAAGGAGCCCAAGAGGTCCCCTGTCAATCCAACATCCTAACAGGGGCCCCAGCTGGCTCAGGAAGAGAGCAAAGCATGAGCAGGTGAAACTGCTGGAGGAGAAGCGAAAACAGCACTGTTCACAAACATCTACAGAGCCAACTCAAAAGATCTCACAGACAAATTACTGCAATTCATAACAAAAAAAAAAGACTTCCGCAAAATGGCTGGGTATGAACTCAATTACACTCCACAGGAAAAGCTGGTTCCTTCAACAAATAAACTTCAAGGACCAAAGGGACAGAGATGGAGGTGAGCCTGCAGACGTGGAAGGACTCGGAAGGCTCCAGATGGGTGATCTGCCAGGCTTGCCGCCCACAGCGATCCAGAGAGCCCAGGGCCGGGCCTCAGCAAGCGTCTTCTGAGCAGCATCGCCTGGCACGGCCCTCATGGAGACATGTGGAGATGTTAGCAGATGAGACGAAGGCGAGAAAAGGATTCAGATGAAATCTGACCAACTCCTCGGGAGCAGACAACAGTGACAAGGGACAATGGCGGGGGGGGGGGGGGGGGGGACACGACACCAGGGAGCTGCTACATCACTGCATCTCTTTTGTGTATGTGAAACTTACCGTGTTTATAGAGTTGAGATACAAACATTAAATTAAAAAGACCTCCAGATTTTGCTTTTCACAAAAAAAAAAAAAACACTAAATACATGTACATACCAGCAACAAACACTTGGAAAAACTTAATGTTCAGCTACCACTGGTAACAGCAAAAACAACAACAACAAAAAGCTTTTATGCTTTTTTTTTTTAATTAAGAAATGACGTATAAGATCTTTATGGAAAACTGCATGGGGCTTTATTGAAGGACAGGACAGAAGACTCCGCCAATACAAAGACTAAAGGCAGAATGATAAGAATATTGACGTCCCCCATGTTCACCCAGTAGACATTCAATCCCAATCAGACTGCCTGAGGAGACTTCAGAAAGCACCCCTTCTCCAGGCCAAAATGGCTCTGGGTATCTCTGTGAAGCTCAGCAACAAAAGCTGTGTTGGCAGGAAACAGAAAGCCACCTAAGCCGGGCGGTGGTGGCGCACGCCTTTAATCCCGGCACTCAGGAGGCAGAGCCAGGTGGATCTCTGTGAGTTCGAGGCCAGCCTGGTCTACAGAGTGAGCTCCAGGACAGGCACCAAAACTATACAGAGAAACCCTGTCTCCAAAAAACAAACGAACAAACAAACAAACAAAGCCACCTAACGTCCCTGGAGTGTGGAATGAGCAGAGTGGCCCCAGCATGCCCACAGCAGAACAGAGGACAGGGACAGCTAACTGCATGACAGCTATGCATCACACCAACCAGCATCAGAACAAGCATGGAAGCAGCAAATCAGACCGGAATGGTAGCCTCTGACCCCATTTGATGAAGCCCCAGAGCATGCCAAACCCAGCAGGATGCCGTTAAGGAAACAAACAGGAAAATCAAACTAAGAAAAAAAGGCAAGCAGGGAAAAGTGGGATTCAGGGCCAGGAATGAAGGAGCTGGGCTGGAAAAGGCCGAGTGATGGCAGGGTGTACATGCCATCCATCTTTAAACCGTGGACATGAACTGTGAGCATCTAAGGGGCACACACTGCATATAGGTACCCTTTGTACACTCAGCGTCCAAGAACACAGTAACCTAACACCCCTGAAATCCAGCTCTCTGTATCCTGCTTAAGCCCTCACCTGCTGCCTGGCTTCGTGGAAGGAAGCATGGGACCCAGTGCTGTCCCTGTGCCTTTCTACCCAAGTCTCCCCGTGGCTGCTCCTCCAAACGTCTGCCCCTTCCCACCCAGTCAGCTCAGCCTTTGTCTTTGGTTCTCAGCATGCATCTCAGAAAGTCTACCAACAATACAGTCCCTAGGTCCAGGGTTCACCTGCTTCCTCTATTTAGGCCCCAGCACCTAGAGCCCAGCCTGGAATACAGAAGGACCCAGCATCTCTTTCTGAGAAGGAATCAAGCACCCTATAACCACATAGGAAGGAAGGCTTGGGGTGGAGAGTGCCTGAACAGCACTTCCTCCCAGTTGAGGAGGCCCTACATGGTAGCAGCACCATGAGTAGGGAGATGCAACTGATACCCTCTCTGACACAGTATACACCCCAGCACAGGTAAGGTAGAGGCCAGCCACCCTTAGCTAGGGAGGCACAAAGAAGGAAGTAGACTAGGTCAAGGTCCTCACCCAGCTTCAGAGAGCCTAGGGAGAGCTGAGGAGAAAGGATCCCTCAACCCAGAAGGGTCCTTGAGCTCAGTGGCCCAACGCAGAGGTAGGACCTCTAGCTTGCAGCAGCTACTAGGCTGAGCCCAAGCAGATCCCAAATTCAACGTCCTCCCCACTCCAAGACTGGAAGCCTCCCCTAATCAGAGGCTGGGCTAACACAGCCTCCTACAGGCCCAAATGGAGCAGGGTACCTTCCAGGCCAGCCCCACAGCAGGGGAAGGTGGCAGGAAAGGCACGGGACTCAGTGAAGCTCAAACTCAGATACCTACAGGAGGATCCTAGCTCTGCAGATATGCAAACCCAGAGAGCCGCTTGTCACACCAAAGGACCCCAGTGTCCCCTGCTTTATGCTGTGCAAAGCACAGCTGCTCCAGTGCCGTCAGGAGGTCCAACCCAGATCATCCACTCATCAGTCACATCCCCACACACCTAGAACATTCCAGGAGTGTGGCAGTGGACACCTGCTCCATGCCTCATAGGCATAACAATTCCTCAGTGCCCCCATACAGAGTAGCCCTCCATCTTCCCTCTCCCAGGGTACCCACCCTAGCCTCAGCAGTCATTGATGCTGGTCACTCCTCAGAGGAGTGTGACCCGACGGAGACCATACACTGCTACCACCTTCCCACCTCTGGGTGTCTGTTGTGCCATTACTTAGGAGCTGGCAGCCTTTTCTTGAGGGTCCTTTAAAAGGGCCATGGCTCCCCAAGCCACCTCTGCTGGTGATGGATTCATAGGACATCTTCTGGTGGGCAGGGCAGGAAGGAAGCCTCCTCGCTGAACTGGAAAAAAAAACACAAAATCCCAGAGGGACATGGAGGGAGAAGAGGAAGGAACAGAGTTCAGGTTCAGGGCTCAACAAACCCACCCAGGCCCACCTGGCTCCTCTGCACCCATTCCCAGGGCCACCCCAGGCTTCTCAACAACCCCAGAGCTGTGGCCTCCACCAAATGGCCACTGTAGGCGGCTATTTGTTCTACCTGCTAACAAATGGGAACGGTGAAACTGAACCGAGAAGAGAGTGCGCCCTACTTGAAGGGCTGGAGAGATGGTTCAGCAGCTAAGGGGCCTTGCTGCTTTTCCAGTATCCAGCACTCATATCAGGCGGCTCACAACTGCCTATAACTCCAGCTCCAGGGGATCCAACGCCCTCTTCTGTCCTTCACGGGTACTGCACTTGCATGCACAAACATACACAATAAATAATAAAAAAGATCTTTAAAAAAGTTGGAAAAAAAAAAAACCCACAGAGGAGCCAGTAAGATGACTGAGCAGGTAAAGCTGTTGGTGATATGAGTCCAGTCACTGGGACACACGTGGTAGAAGGAAATAACCAACTCCTGCAAGCTGTCCCCTGTCCCCCACGTGAACTCTGTGTGGCTCCCGCACCAAAACGTATATACAAAATAAATAAATGTAAAAACGAAACAAAAAAAATGCCCACGCTGGGAGCCCTGCTCTCCTTGCTCCTTGCCCCTGCAGGCCCCACCCCCCAGCTCACACTTTGGATCGCTAGGTCCCCACAGGCTCCCCGATTTCATCTACCACATACGGGGGGGGGGGGGGCAGGGGCCTGCGTTCAGTCTTGCAGGGCAAGTACTCAGCAAAAGCTCCAACCATTTCAGCTTCCAGACGTGTGCCGAGAATCAGAAACCCTGGAAGCCCCGATTGATACAATTCTATCAATGGGATTTACTCTTAGAAACTAAACCAGATTTCTGTTCAATTGCCTATCAGTTTATTTTGAAGTAAGTAACAAGAAGCCTATCACTGTTAACATACACAGCATATTCACAGGGAATATAACATCTTCTCAAACAGGGCAACTGTGACCACAGCAGTACTACACTGCCCTCCAAGTAGTTTCCAGGCAGGCTACACAGGTGCTCACATCTGCTTCCAGGGCATGCTGCACCACTCGAGCTGCAGCCCAGGAAGAAAGCCAGCCCCGCAGTGGAGGACAGTTGGCAGAGGAAGGCCTTAGGGGACCCCTGAAAGCACTCAGGAATCCCTTCTCACTGTGAGCCCCTTAGGCCTTGTATCCTGGGACCTATATGAAGTTGTCATTAGGGTCTCCATTTTCTAGATGCTTTCTGGACAGAAAATAACCTCAGTGGAAGAAGGTGATCGATACCTCTCGGTATAAGGGACAAGGGACCAGAGGGCCCAACAGCTCTAAGTGTCAGTCAAGATTAAAAAGTAAGGCCCATGGAGCAGAGTGATCCCCACGGCAAGACCGCAGCTGAAGAACCCCTGACATGGGGGGCCTGGAAGTGGAGCAGAAACTACCTCACTAGAGAAAGCAGGAATGGTGAGGCAGGTAGCCGTCAGCAGTCAGTACACACAGCAAGTGCAGGCAACTGAGCAGGCCATTCACAGGCTCCGCCTCTCAGCTCTGACCTGGCAGATATGGACACCAAAGTACACAGGGGGGATGACCTGTCCATGGCCACACGGCTGAAAACTGGCCAAGAAACGTTTTGGGTCCAGGCACTCTGGTCCCTGCACCCAATCCTACTATGTCACACCGGAGGAAGAGACAGGTCCAGGGTGTCTGGCTACTACACTTAGTCATACCATGTCAGGCCCCAGAGAAATGCACCAGGGCTCTTTACCCCCACGAGATTAGTGGCAGGCTTCATCCAGTGGCTAATGAAAAGCTGGCTCAGACTGCCAGAATTCACAGAGAGATGAAGGGAAACCAGAGCAAAGACTGTGATTAGGCAATGTGGTGAACCCTTGCTGACCAGGTCCTGCAGAAGCTTCTGGAGAGACACTGAGAGGATGAAAGACGAGTGAACCCTTGAGTGGCAGGAACATAAGACACAGAGAACAGGAGGAGGGACTCCAGGTGAGTGCCCGAGAAGAACAGAAAACCTGCACACGGCAGAGGCCATTACAAACTCTGGGGGGACCAGGAGTGAGGCGGGAGATGGAGAATGACAGACTCGCGTGCGTGCCTCTGCATGCTGTGTGTTATGTACGCCTTGGCTGCGTGCGAACATGCTCGTGAATGAGTGGGTGTGGGAAGAGCACATGCCTGTGAGAGGCATAAAGATGGGAGTTTTCATCTTGCAAGTCAATAAATAATGTCTAAATGATTTTTTTAAAAAAATCAAGTAGCAATACAGCACATCATTTGGAGGAAAGATAAATATCAAAGGAATCTAGTGAAAGGAGCCCCTCTGGGGAGGCAGTAGAGAGGCACTGGGGGTTAGGCTGTTCTTAATTAATCTTGTAGAGCTCGTTTCCTCCCTAAACCCTCTGCATGTATAACTTTAAAGTATTAAGCTGCGCGGGTATGATTCCAACAAAAACATCAGTCAGACAAATGTGTCTGGAAACAGTGGAGGCTGCAGGGACATACGCAGACAGGAGCCAGGTGGGGAGCCAGGTGGGAAACCAGGGCCCCTGGTCCTTGAGAAATGTAGTCTGTTCTGGGTGGCTGTGTGGACCCATCCCACAGACTGGCCCAGCACATCCACTGTGCACAGGAACCATGCTAATAATGTCCCCTGGCCTCAGAGAGAGCTGGGTTGAGGGTTGGAAGAGCAGAGAAAGGGAACCCAGGGAACGGGCGGTCAGCGCAGGAGTAGAGGACCAGTCACAGACTTCCACGGGCAGACGGCGGGTGCTGTGACCTCCTCACACCAGAAAGAGCCGTGCACACAGGGAGGACAGGCTGGCTGCGCACAGAGTGGAGACAGCCAGAGAAGCTGTAGCTTCCACCTAAGGGAGAAGCTACAGAAGAGAGTAATGAGCCAACCCAGGTCCAAACGGGAAAGCCAGGAGCAGCAGGAAGGGTCGCCATGTAAGACTGCAGAGTGCAGAGCAGTCTGACAGGTTCCTGGGGAGGTACAGCAAGCTGACAAAGGTCTGTGAGCAGTGGACGACCCTTTTATAGGAAGACGGGTAGGTGTTTAACCTCAGATGGGATCTCTATGCCAAAGCTAGGGCCCCTGTGGCCTGAATATAAGTGGGATGGCTGGGAAAGGACTGGGGGACTAGCCCCAGGACCTAGGAGAAGCAAGAGCTGTCCAGGTGGGTGCAAGCTAAGACACATGCATGAGCTGTGACAGAAAGAGGCAAGATCTCCAGCTCAGACTTGCAATTTCATTTTGCTGCATGCTGAACTTGTTTGCTCAGAGGCTGAGAGGAAGGCAGACAGTTGACAGACGCACAGAGAGCTGAACGAGAAATACCAGTGTGTGTCCTCTACCTCCTAGCCAGCCATTCTGGGCTTCGTTCAGGTGGATACTAGGACCCAGCAGATGCATTCCAGTCTTAGCTAGGGTTTCTATTGCTGTGACAAAACACCATGACCAAAAAGCAAGTTGTGGAGGAAAGGGTTTATTTGACTTACACTTCCACATTGCCGTTCATCACTGAAGGAAGTCAGGACAGGAACTCAAGCAGGGCAGGATCCTGAAGGCAGGAGCTGATTCAGAAGCCTTGGAGGGGTGCTACTTACTGGCTTGCTTCCCCTGGCTTGCTCATCCTGGTTTCTTATAGAACCCAGGACCACCAGCCCTGGGATGGCACTACCCACACCACTGTGTTAGATCAATGCTGGGCCCTCCACCATTGATCACTAATTGAGAAAATGCCTTACAGCTGGATCTCATGGAGGCATTTCCTCAGCTGAGGCTCCTTCCTCTCTGATGACTCTAGCTTGTGTCAAATTGACACACAAAACCAGCCAGTGCAATGCTCATCTCTGGGAGACAGCAAGATGCCAGAGCATTCTGCTGTACCAAGCAGAATGGGAGGCATGTTATAGCTTCAGTACAAAACTTAAGCCCTCTACCCTCCCAAAGTCAGCCAACAGGGTCCAGGCCTACAGTTCTGACTGGCCCAGCCTCTCACGGATGGTCTGCAGACACCAGTGCCCTCACTGGCCTCTGGACACAGGGCCACTGCAGCCCCAGTGCTTCCTGGGATCCCACTCATCAGCACCAAGGCTGTCTTCCACCCCAGTGCCTTTGCCCACACTGTGCCCTCAGCATCCTCCCTGTCTCTGACCATCACCCTGCAACCAGCTCCTACCCCACCTTAGTGCAGCCTGCCTACACTCCTGCCATGCCTCACCTCAGAATCCCACAGGGACCCTCATCGCCCGGGCATCTCTGTGTCAGAATCCCATGGGGACTCTCATCGACCAGGCATCCTTGTGTTCTAAAATTTGAGTCCAGCTGGTAAGCAGGACACTGCCCTCCTTGGGCAAACTGGGCGCCAGCTGGAGTCGCCCTTTCCCAGAGCCAGCCCCGTTCCAGTGCCTCAGTCAACCACCCCATGTGTCCACCAAACCTGTTCCAGTAGGCCTCAACTGAGGACCACTTCCGCCACAGTTCAAGGATGCTCCAACGCTTGTCCATCCCAGAGTCATCCCTGATCCTTTACTTAAGTGAGTAGGGGTATGGGAACAAGGTGAAATCAGGGGCTGGGCACACCACATTTCACAGGATACCCTCAAACTCTACAAGGCCAGTGCTCACATGAGGAACTAGGGAAGCCAAGAGGCAGATAAGACATACCTAGATCCAGGCCTCAGGAGAGGGGCCTGGAGGTCAAACCCATGGGCCTCACCTGCTCCTGCTCTAGTGAGTCTCCTCGCCCATATCAGTGATCTTAATTCGCACAGCACCCTTGCAGGAAACACGGGCTCTACTTAAAGGGAGGCTAAGGCTCAACTTGTCCAAGGTCAGCTGGCCAGTCAGCATAGAGCTTAGAACGTGGCAGAAAGTCGCCAGCCTCACTGCAGTATGCAGCCTTTGTCCAGGCAAGCACACTTCCCATCACAGACAACGTGGCCACCAGGAGGGCGAGTCTGCACCTCCTGCTCTTGCGAGCTCCAGCAGGACTTGAGACATAAGAGGCTCCCAAAGCCAAGCCAAGTGAAGCACCGTGGCGTCAGCACCAGAAGGCAGAGGGCCACGGGGGAACACAGCCACCAGGGGACCAGGCACTCAGCTAAGGTAGGGAGGGATCCAGGCAGGCTTCAGGGCTGGTTCTGGGTCTCACCGAGACCGTGACTCAGAGTGCTAAGTGTCCAGGACCTTGTCCAGAGGGTGGCGGGCCAGAACTGGTGATTACATACAGGCAAGAGATTTAACAGGAGCCAAGGGTGGAGGACAAAGGGGCTGAGTACCCAAAGGATGGGGCAGGAGGGGATGGGCCAGGCATGTGGGCATCCAACAGCCCTTGGGGGAGTGGTAAGGTCAGAGTGGGCAATGATGAGCTGGAAGAAAGCTCAACAGAGACTGCAGAGCTGTTCACAGCCCAGGCAGGCGGAAGCTGGCAGCAGGGCCTGGCCAGAGGGATGGACGGAAGTTGCTAGGCGGTTGTGCCCAAGAATGGCCCACGCTCTGAGGCTGCCCCAGTGAGGCTGAAGAGAAACCACGGAGACAATGTTCCCTTGCTCCCAGGGAGGTCTCCTACCATGCGGCTTCTGTGACTGCCGCCAAGGCCAGCCACCAGCCCCTCCGGCCGTGGTTCTCCAGGCCGGCGCCACCTCTTCCCAGGGACCCCAAACCCCTGCCAGCCTAAAGGGAGCCATCTGTCCTTGCACTGCCCAGATCCTGTTTACAGGGTGCCAGAGGAAGTGGGGGTGCCAGGGAACGCCTACCTCAGGCCTGCTGCTGCCCTAGTAGCTCAGCCCTAATCCAAGACAAAGCACCCAGGCCCAAGGACAGTGAGACCTCAGCCAACAGACTGCCACCTACCCGCACTCCTATCCATAGGACCAGGCTAGGGTCCCAGGGTCTGGACCCTAGGCCAGGCTCTCACTTCAGTTTCCATGCCCTGGCTTCCAACCTTTCCAGAACCCATTCCTATGGAGAAACCCCAAGCTGGAACTACCCTTCTCAGTAGCTGACAAGGAATCATAATATGATGGGGCTCCCCAGAATGGACCCTACCTCTTTACTGAGCTGGGAGGCCCCCTAGTATGTGGGGCTTGCCACATCCCCAGAGGGGATGTCATATCTCCAGTCCCAGGTTTTGTCATTTGTCGGGGAATAGTGGCCTCTCTCCTAGGACTGGAGGAAGAAGTCACCCACATAGGGGGAGGGGGCGGGTTTCACAGCAGAAAAGGACAACCTGGTTTGCCTTCCCTTGGGGGTCCTCATATTCAGGGACAGAGAATGGCACTACAGTCATCACACAGATGGGAAAATGGGTTGCTGCTGACTGAAAACATCACGTAGGGAAGGCCCAGCTGAGGACAGATATTCTTGAGAACTTAAGCCATCGCTCATTAGGTAACCCCTGGAGGACGCCCACACTAATTCCACATCAGGCCTCTGTGCATATGACTTCTGACTTTCCAAAGGGTCTATGTATGGGCCTGCCATGGGTCCCGTCCTTCAACATTATGTCCCTGGCACAGGCCAGGCAGGCCAGCTCACATCTGTGGTCTTCATGGTACCTGTCCTCCCCTCATGCTTCAGGCACAAATGGAATTCAGTCTCCTAGAAGCTCAGCTTGGAGAGCCTGCAGGAACATACCTCTCCCTTCACATTCATCTCAACTGCCTCACGAGGAGGAGGTTCCAAGGACATTGCTAAGACAAAGGGAGGAAGTGCAAGGAATGGGACCAGGGTGAGCACTAAGGCCAGCATCAGCAGCTGGGTCAATGCCACCATTACTGCAGATGGCCTGCACCCCTGGGTCCTGCTGTACGCGCAGGGGAGACACACACTGCATCCAAGCCCTGGAAAGCCTTTCTCCCAAAGCTTATACGGGCAGAGAAAATTACTTTCTAGACAAAATGAAACTGAAAAGTTAAAGAAGAAGAACTTAATGAGGTTTGTCAGAGCTCCAGCATCTACAGCTCAAAGACCAGCTGTGCAGGGCACCTCACTGGCAGAGCCCTCCACTGGCTACCACAGACCACCCCACACCCTACACATGGCCCTGAAGTTCACCATCAGAGGGAGTAGACAGCCACACAGAGGGGAACCTCACCAGCCCCTCAAGCAAAACCTGCTGTTCCCTGACTTTTCTGTGGCCTCCATGGAGCCTGCTAATAGCACCTGCATCCTGCACTGCCCAGGATGCTTCCGGCCTCTCTGGACTTCTCTGCACGGTACCTTCCTTGGGCTCAGCTTAAGGCGGAGGAAACAGTTCTTTCCTAGGAGTAGAAATTTGGGTCAGGTTCCCACTTGGACAATGTCTCAGTCAATCCTACAGCCCCAGAATCTGCTTTCCTTTTGCAAACTGGTAGTCAGAGGGGGGCTATCAAAGGGGAGACATGCATACCAACAAGATAAAGTATGAGACGCAGTCTGTCCCCAGACAGGAGCTCCAGGCACTGACCATCCCCAACTTCATGGTCCAGCCCTTCCCCAGCTCTGATCCTTAGCAAGGGTTCTTGGTTCCAAGCAGCGCACAATCCAGGCTAACAGAGCAATCTCCCAGCTGCCACCTTGTAACAGTGTTGTAGCCTCCCCTGGGTCAGCTAGAGATGGAGAGAGGGTTGAGAGGGCTCTCCTGCACTCTGTTCCACCCTGGCATGCTATGGTGCAGACAGGGAAACATGAGACCCCAGGCTGCAATGCTTCCCCAGTGAAAGCAGTGTTGGGAGGCCTGGATGCCTGGCTTTTCCTAGGATGGTCCGGGTGGATGATGAACTCCCTAGCTGTCTCCCAAGCCAGGCAGATGTCATGACTCAGCCCATGCCAGAGCCTCCAAGCTGTGACTAATGCCATCTGGACCCCTCACCTCCTTCCACTGGCCAATGCCTCCTCAACTATGAATGCATTTTGGGGGACATGAAGCCACACAAAGAGAGCTTATAAAAAGACCCCAAACCTCACACAAGACTAGGTGACCTGCCATGGTAAGCCCCAACTCAACCACAGGCTATAACTTGAATCTGCTCATGCTTACTCCTGAGACTGCATTGTAATATGGGAAAATGTCTACTCTAGAGTCAAAGGAGTCTCAGGTGACAGCAGATGTTCCACACGGGCCAAGTTCAGGAGCAGAGGTACCCGTACTAGAGTTCTCCAAGGCAATTCAAGGCCCAGCGTCTCAGGTAAGGAAAGTGGATCTAGGGAAGAAATGTACAGTGTCACAGAGATGGAAGGGACCTGGAACAAGGTCCCAGTACACCACGCAGTGGCACAGGCCACAGTGTCCCCTCCGCTCCCTGTGGCCCACATCAGTGTTCTCTACACCAGACTTGAAGGTCTCCAGTGTGCCACATAGTGGCCTCCCATCTGGCCCAGAAGCTACAGGGAAAGAGGACAGCATCCCCTCCCTCGCCACATCACTCTGGCCAAGGCCTTGCTCATTTATAAGTGAGGAACTCAGCATCTAGAGGGACTGGCATGAATTCACCATTACTAATAAACACAGAGAAACACAGGCATCTGCTGTGGGAGTTACCTGCGCCCCAACCCCCCATGCGCCTGCACACTCACTGATAAAGCTGTGCCAACACACAGCCACTTCCAAGGCTTTAACCAGCACATCCATCTGACCTCCTATTTATTCTTCAATAAGAGAATAAGAGGAATCGAGAATCCTAAGAGAAGGAGCTGACTCCAGGGCTGCAGCGGAAAAGGAAAAGAAGTCCTAGGCTTCCCTCACAGGAGCTTGAGGAAGAGGCTAAGACAAGGGCAGGGCATCTCAGGAGGACATGAAGACTCAATCAGCTAGGACAGGTGGTGTGAAAATAGGTAATGGCGAAGTACTGGCTTTCCATGACCGCGACAAAATGCCTGAGAGAAACAAACCAAAGGAAGGACGCAGGATTTCTCTTCACTCATGGTTTCAGAGGTGTCAGCACACGGTCACGTGGTGCCGTTATTTCTAGGCAAGAGAGTGTGTAGGAACAAATTAGAGAGAAGACTGGGAAGGAAGTTGGTGATGTAACGTACACTTCCGGTGCACCCAGTAACCCTTCCCCTACCTCCTAATAATGCCATCCAAGGTGAATCCATCTACGAAGTCTTCTACCGGTATGGTGAAAGATCTCAGGGGCCCAGCTGCTTCCCCAGAGACTCCCCTCTGAGGGCTGCTGCACGAGGGACCAGGCCTTCAACACATGAACACATATGGAAAACATTAGTTCACTGTAGCCAGCAAGAATTCTGACTTGTGAGGTGGGCACAGGCAGGGGGAAAAATAAGTCTAACTCACTGACAAAGACTCACAAAGATGACCACCCCTAAGTAGAAGATCAGCTAACGACTGTGGAGGAAGGCAGAGCTACGGCGACCATGAAGGGACCTGACTTGGTAAGAATGCCCCTTGAGCTCTAAAGCCAAAAAGAGAAAAGCTAATAAACAGGATAACTTACAAGGTTTCAAAGCGCCTTCACCAAGTTATCCTTCCTTTAAAATGTTAGGGAAACACCCATGCATTTGAGAGGCTGAGACAGGAAGATTGCTAGGCCTGGCCTCCATGGCAAGACTCCATCCCAGTCAGGTGGGGGCTTCAAAGATCCCGCCCACCTATGAAACAGGATCAAAACTAAACACTGGCCCTGGCAGCTCGAGTGTACACTCCGGTATTTACTAAACCAAGAAGCCCTTTCTACATAAAAATCATTGACTAAACCACACTTGGGGAAAAATAAAAACCATAAACAGGGAAAAGAGAGGTGATCCCTCCCCATAAGGCACCAAGGTCAAGCAGGTGGTCTGAAGGCAACCGCTGACCCAGGGCCTGGAACATGGAGGGTACACACTGGTGTTAAGAAAGAGCAGAGAAGGACCCTTGAGCCCCTAGAATGGGGCAGGAAGTCTTTATGGGAGGAGGGGCAGGAGATACCACTCCACAGAGCAGAAAGGAAGGAACTGCTAAAAATAATGACAATGAAAATCCCACATTTAGAAATCAGTAAGACAGATTTAAAGAAGGAATCAGAGGAAATGGCTAATGCTAAACAACATTTTATGAAAAAGTGAGAACAGATGAACGAATTTTTAGCTCAAAAGGTTAGAAAAAGAACAACAAAATAATTCAAAAATAGCCACAAGGAAAGAAATAATGCAAATAAAAGCAAAAACCAATGAGGCAGAAAATAGAAAACATGAGACCTAATTAATAAATCAAAATGCTGTTTTCTAAAAAAAAAAAAAAATGAACAGATAGACAGCCAACAACTAACTTAATCAAAAAAACTAGGTGAGGGCTAGGATGTGACTCCATTGGTAGCATGCTTGCTTAGCATCACAAGGCCCAGGATCTGACCCCCAGAATTTTGTAAAACTGAGTTCAATGACCCACACCTACAGTCCGATGAAGGCAGAAGAATCAGGAGTTCCAGATCACTCTTAGCTAGGCAGCAAGTTCAAGGCCAGCCTGGGCTACATGAGACCCTGTCTCAAAACGAAAAGAAAACTGAGAGAACCATAAGCATGCCATTGTAGCAGCTGAAAGAGAACACAACACAGAACATGGAGTCGGGAGCCCTCCCACCCCTGAACTTGAACAAATGAGTCATGAGGTCCAGAAGAAATGGGAGTGCAGCAGGCAAGGGATGCTCACCCTGGGACCCGCTGGAGAACAAAGCTTTTGCCAGGGAAAGGATGGGAAAATGATCAAAACTTGCCCTGACAAGGAGCTCTGGGACAATGCTCCTGGGGCACAGACAGCTTCTTTTTTTATTTTTTTATTTTTCTTTATTAAGAAATTTTCTACTCACTCCTCATGCTATCCACAGACCCCCCCCCCAGCCCTGTTTCCCAAGCCACCCCGCATCCCCACATCTCCCAAATCGAGGTCTCCTGTGGGGAGTCAGCATAGCCCAGCACACTGAGCCTAGGCAGGTCCAAGCCCCTTCCCACTGCACCAAGGTTGTGCAAGGTGTCACATCACAGGCACCGGATTCCCAGAAGCCTGCCCATGCACCAGGAACAGATCCTGATCCCCCTTCCTGGGTGCCCCCCAAACAGTTCGAGCCAAACAACTATCTTCCGTGTCCAGAGGGCCTAGTCCAGTCCCATGGGGGCTCCACAGCCACCAGTCCACAGTTCATGGGCTTCCACTAGTGTGGTCAGTCATCTCTGCACGTCCTCCCATCATGATCTCGACGTCCCTCGCCTGCAGTATCTCTTCTATCTTTCATCAGCTGGATTCCTGGAACTCAGCCTGGTGCCTGTCCATGGATCTCACAGACAGCTTCTTACCGGTAGCTCATGGCTTCTCATGGCTCCAGACCACCAGAAACAAAAAGTTCTGATTACGTGAGATTTTGTTAACTATTTTTTTTCTTCATTTGTTTTGTGTGTTTGGGATGGGGGAAGATGACATAACATCAGTAACAGTGCACAGAAGGCAACTTGCAAGAGTCAGTTCTGTCCCAGGCATCGAACTCAGGTCAGCAGGGTTGGCAGCAAGTGCCTTCACCCACTGAACCATCATCTCACTGGCCCTGGTTCTAATTGTTTTATGTCACACAGGTAATAAACACGTGATGAACAGTCCGAAATCAAAAGAAAATCCCAAATCAGTATAAATATCAACTGGAAAACAGTAAGTTAAACACTAAGAAACAAGATTCAAAGTCTGGTTTATTGGAATTTTTTTTCTAGGAAGGCACAGCTGGTTCAGTACTCGGCAATCCATTTAGGTAACATCTCTTATTAATGGACCTGCCAGAGAGTGCTCATGGGGTTCCCCACGAATGCTACAACACACACACCCACAACTCAACACTCATTCCTAGTAAATGGATCAAGAAGCCAGCTTAAGTGATAAATACTTGTCCCCCTTTTAACAAGCACCCCATTTAACAAGGAGGTACCAGGCGCAGCTCCCAAAGCTTGGGAAAGCATACGGATTGCCTCTGTAAGGTCCAACGTCCTCTGGGTGGACCAGTCAGAGCCACAGAGATGAGGAAGAAAGAGTCACACAGCCAAAATGAAACTGTTTTCTGCAAGTAGCAGCACAGTTTGGGTGAAACCCTAGAGACACCAAGTTAAAATCCAAACACCAAGGTGTAACATTAATACGCTGAGCCGGGTAGTGGTGGTGCTTACCTTTAATCCCAGCACTCAGGAGGCAGAGCCAGGCGGATCTCAGTGAGTTCGAGGCCAGCCTGGTCTACAGAGCGAGATCCAGGACAGGCACCAAAACTACACAGAGAAACCCTGTCTTGAAAAAAACAATTAATAATAATAATAATAATAATAATACGTTGAAACAAACAGCCAGGATTGGAGAGATAATTCAGTGCTTAAGAATATTTAACTGGGGTTGGGAATTTAGCTCAGTGGTAGAGCGCTTGCCTAGCAAGTGCAAGGCCCTGGGTTTGGTCCTCACCTCCAACAACAACAACAAAAAAACAGACAAACAAAAAATAATGGCTGGCCTGCCGGGCAGCGGTGGCACACACCTTTAATCCCAGCACTCGGGAGGCAGAGGCAGGCGGATCTCTGTGAGTTCGAGGCCAGCCTGGGCTACAGAGTGAGTTCCAGGGCAGGCTCCAAAGCTACACAGAGAAACCCTGTCTCGAAAAAACAAAACAAAAAAAAAAAAAAAAAAAAAAAAAAAAGAATATTTAACTGGAGTTCAGTTTGCAACCTCCATACAGCACATCTCACAACCACCTGTAAATCCAGCTCCATGGAATCAAAAACCCTCTTCTGGCCGCCATCAGCACCTGTCTGTACTCACGCAGATACACAGGCATGCACATGAGTAAAACTACAATAAATCTTAAAGAAAAAGAAACGTGGGAATGGAGAAATCCCAACTCCAGCAGCAACAGAGCAGTGGACCTGAGAGGAAGTGTAGCACAAGACTGGAAAAGGGCCTAAGAGGAAGTCCCAAACATAGCTCCACAGAGACACACTCTAGTCTTTGGCCGCAACAGCTCTGTTTCTCAAAGACACTCATTCTCCCACCACACGGAGGGAGTGCGCCAACAGCATCTTTATGGAGCTAGACAAATTGACAGGGAAGTTCATGTGGGAAAACAAATGCATGAGAACATACAGGAAGACACCAAACAAACAGAAAGGCCTAGAACTGGCAGACTTGAGGAGATCCTAGAGCGGAGTCCTGGCACATGCCTCAGCGTGGGTGGATCCTGAACGCATTCCACAGCCAGGCACCAGCAGCTTCGTGCTGTACAACTCCGCCTGCATGAAATGTCCACAGCATGCACACCCAGGACACAGAAAGGAGCTGGAGGAGGGCATGGGGAGGCTGCTGAGCAGGATGGAGAATGTTCTAGATTTCCGTAGTAGCCATGGGTGCACCGGTCCACGAGCAGGCCAAACCCTCTGAATTGTGCATCTGAAAGGGGTGAGCGTTAGGTGTGTGGATGGCATGACAATGGTGCTGTTATTAAAAAATGCTAGAAAGCCCCTATAATTAAAATGCCGTGCATGAAACACAACAGACCAGGGAGTCGGGAGGGTCTAAAAATAGGACCCTGCAACTGTGGAAATGCAGTGGTGAGATAAACGAAGCACCCAGGATCAAAGACGAGCTTTCCCTAAGTGGTTCTGGGACATCTGGCCAGCCATGTGGAAAAATAAAAATCGATTCGCGCCTCACATAATAAAAAGGAGTATCTTCCAAATGGATCATGGTTGTCACCGTGAAAAAGCAAAACAACGAATGTGCAAGTGCAAAAAAGAAAGTATCCCTGTGGGGAAGGGGAAGCTTCTTGGGGACAAGGCCACGAGAGGAAGAGACAAGGGGGACGAGTCACAGCTTAAGGAGCAAGCAGAGTCCAGACACGGTGAGGAGCGCTCCGGGCAGAAGCTATGAGCTATGTGAGCCACAGACCAAGGGCAATAACAGATGTGAGCCACAGACCAAGGGCAATAACATATGTGAGCCACAGACCAAGGGCAGTAACATATATGAGCCACAGACCAAGGGCAGTAACATATGTGAGCCACAGACCAAGGGCAGTAACATATATGAGCCACAGACCAAGGGCAGTAACATATATGAGCCACAGACCAAGGGCAATAACTGCCCCAACAGGAGAGCTCACAGACCCTGGGCAAACAGGAAGGAAAGGTCATTGGTTTTTCAAAGAATGTTCACGGGTGTTACACAAAACTGAGGCTTAAAGCCAGGACTCAAAGTCCACATCACTGTGAACTGGGGAAGTGCCGTTCAGAGTTAGGGAGGGCTCCACCCTTACGGGCCACACAGGAAGCTCAAGAGTCGTCCTAACCCAACAAGATGAAAAGCTCCAAAGCTGCACCACTGCCATTTTCTAGACATTGTCTGAACCTGTTCTCAGTGGAGCAGCCTGGGTACCACAGCCACTCCGCCCTCCTTTCCATGAGCAGATGGGGCAGAACCCCTGGGGTGCAGGGACAAGGACTGTTGTAGCCCTGTCACGGTGGGGTTCCCTCTCCCCTACAACACCAAGGCCAGGCTAGTGGTCTGAAGGCATCAGCTGCTGACCCCTGGACAAGGAGGACACCCACAGACACCAGGCGAGAAGAGCAGGGAATGTCCCCTCTGCCCTGGAAAGAAGGTAGGGGGACTTCGTGGGGGGTGGGGAAAGATTGTCCCACAATACAAGCAAGAGCTACAGCACAACTGGACAGCCACAGGGGGACGGGTTCCCAAAAAGCCCACTACCAGACCAGGCCTGCCATGACCGAAGCTGCAATGGGACCCCAGGATCACGAGCACGGAGAGCCAGGCAAAGCAGAAAGGAGAAAGATGGGGTGGAAAGAGACCACCCACCTCAGGCTGAGGTCACCAGAAAAGCTAGCACGAGCATGCCCACCCCAAGCACAAGGTGACTTCAGAAGAATATGAATCTGGGGGAGGCTGAGGATAGCCACCGCAGCAACAAGACAAACCCCTCCAGCAGGACTCAACCCCCACACAACAGGCCAAGCAAACAGGATGTGCCCATCTCTGAGCACAAATCCTGCTGACCTCTGACACCCAGGACACAGTCAAAGTGAACCGGAGCAATCCACCACCATGAGATATTCGAGAGCATGAGGCCGACCAGACCGCGATCTCAGACGAGGACTCTAAAACTACTGTGACACATCCCAAGCTCTAAGGAAGCAGACCGCATGCTGGAACCCTGGGAAACTTCACGGAGAAGTGAGAACTCTGAGAATCATGAACGCCCGGAAGTAATAAACACCAGCAGCAGAAATGAAGGGCGCCTGTGAGGAGCTGGTGGGCAGGTCGACAGAGCCAGGAGACAAGGTGCTAGATCACCCACGGAGAAGCGTGTAGACAGAGAGAAGGTGACCAGGCAGACAGAGGGCCGTTAGAGCCCTCAGACAACAGGGGCCCCAATAATACTTACATGGGTAGCAGAAGTGAGGAAAGAGAGAACCAAGTAAGAAATAATAATTAGACAGATAAATAAATATTTTTAAAAATTCAAAAATTACAAAGGCCCAGAAGTTGACAAGAAGAGGTCTTCATGACTCTGTCAACCAGAAACACAAGTGGGAATAAGAATAGGCTTCCCTCAGGAACTCTGCAGCCAGTGGAGGCCTCTCGAAGGACATGAGACAAGAACACCAAGCCAGAACCCTATTCCATTCGCTGACCACACTCCAAAGAAGCCACGGGGAACAAAAGTGTTGACTAAGCACTCCCAGACCACCGCGCAAGGGTCAGGCACAAGATGGGGCCACCGTGGAGCGCCGCCCCTAGCGAGCACACAGGAACATCACTGTCAGAACCGAAGGATGATGTGACAGTGTCACCAGCAATCACAGGCACTGTGAGTCTACCAACTTAAAGTCAACAAATGCCCCGCAAGACACCAGGTCAAGCTCACCCAAGAACAAGAGGGCTGACAGTCCCGTCCTGCCAGACGGTGCACCCACCAGAGTCGCCAGACACTTAGAAGAGGGATTTTGCTATGTCTGCTTCATGTCAACAGCCTCGTCTGTGATGGCACATAGGCGCTGCGGTCTCCTCACGGACAGTGCCACCATCAAGATGACAGGAGCGGGCTGGGGCTATAGCTCACTGGTGGAGTGCTGGCCCAGTAGGAGGTGCTGGGTTCAGTCACAGTGCTGAAGGGGGCGGTGGGGCCATGGGGGGCAGGGGCGGGGTGCAAAGGCTGTGGGAAGAGACAGTTTCAGGACTGCGCAGCTGTGAGCGCTGGGAAACCACCTCAACGGAAATGCCAGAGCCCAGGGACAGATCCACAATGACGACACTCAGGAGGATGGATGCCAGCAGGGCCTCTAGAGCACAGAGGCTGGGCGGGCAGGGCAGGGCAGCAGGCGGCCAGGGAGGAGGCTCAGCTGTGGCTCACTGCAGCCTCAGCCGCCAGCACGGAGCACCTGCCTCCGGAGCTGGGGGCTCCTCTGCAACTGTCTGCTAAGTGGACAAGAAAAACAATGGTGATCAAGTGTCGGGAGAGAGAAGAGGGGAGCTGGGAGGACGGTGGGACACCCTCCAACTGGCAGGTGAGCGAGCCACATGTTCCCACGCACTCCCCCTGGGCTCCACTCTGGTCCTGCCTGTGTCTCGCTTTCCCTCTGGATCCTCCCCCCCCAACTCCCACCCCACCCCCCATCAGGCTGCCTCTGCCCCCAGGGTCTCTCTGAGACTTGGGAAGACAGAGGAGTGGGAGGGCTCCCAGGGCTGGCCGATGAGCACATGACCCTAGCCCCGTGCTGAGCCCAAATCCCTTGGGAAGCAAACCCGCTGGTCTTTGAAGACATCAGAGGGCACAGACCTGGCCTGAGGCCATGGGAGCTGGCTCAGGCCTGACCACTTTCAAAGGACTGCTGAGATGGTCTTAAAGGCTCATGAGCCCCTAACCTAGCCCAGCTGGGCCTCATCTACTAGGGCAGAAGTAGTGGGACAGACTTCCCATCGACTTCCATCTGGCTCAGGAAACCAGGACCCAGGCTCTAAAACAGAAGCTCTCAACCTGGGGGGTCACGACCCTTCAAGGGGGTTACATATCAGATATTTACATTACAACTCATAACAGTAGCAAAATTATAGTTATGCAGTAGCAATAGAAATAATTTTATGGCTGGAGGTCATCACAACATGAGGAACCATATTAAAGGGTCACAGCGTTAGGAAGGTTGAGAACCACTGCTCTAAAACTACTGGGCAGAACACTGGGAGGGGCTAGCTGCTCTCTTCCAGGGACTCCTGCCTGCTACTCACCACAGCCCTCCCTGGTCTCCTGACTGAAGCCCCCACACATACCCAGGCACAGCATGAGCATGGTCTGGACTGGTGGGTACCTTGAGAGCCCTCCCAACAGTGGCCTGGCATGTGGGGTCGAGACGACCACACACACTGTCCCAACAGCAAAGAGACACTAGCTCTGCTCTCTGAAGTGACCATACCACCAGACCCCCACCACAGCACCAACTGGCTGTAGGATGAGCAAGAGGCAGTAGTCAGCCCAAGAAGGGACTTGGCAGCAAAATCTGGCCCAGAATCACCCAGGCACCTGTGGATCCAGGAGCTGGAAGATAAAAACCTGGACCAAGGTAGGAGCTGACTTCACCACATGGTATCTGAAGTGGGGCAGAGACAGGCCTGGTCTCTAGGGTCCAAAATAAGAGCTGGACCCTTCCAAAGTTAGCTAGGAAAGGATAAGGCGGCGGGGGGTGGGGGGGTACACCCACAAGATCAAAACAGAGACAAAGCACCTGGTCTGCAGTCAGTGTGCAGAGTCAGGGAGTCTGGCCTCCAGCAGCTCCTGCTTTCCCTCAGAGGGAGCCCAGGGCCTGAGAGCAACTCCAGAGCCCAAAGACTGTCCCCAAAGTCACATGCTGAAACTCTTGCTAAAAGTCAGGGGTGACACCGAAAGACTAAAGACCCACAGAGGGCTTGACTTACAAGCAAACTGCTTTAGAAGTAGGAAATCCATGAATCACATTACTGTTTGTGATGTGATTTGTGAACAGTTTGTGATGAGAACAGAGAGACCTAAGAAGCCAGGAACTGGAAGGTGGCAGGGCCAGGGCAGAAGGAATCCCTGGGCAGTAAAGCCTCAGGAAGTACCTAGAGGCCTCTGTATTTCAACACACACACACACACACACACACACACACACACACACACACACACACATACACACACACACACAGACACACACACACACACACGCACGCACGCACGCACGCACGCACCAATGTTATTGCTGGGCTAATCTACATTTGGCAAAATCCAGTGGACCTCAGGCAAGGTTCCTGAACACCAATAGTCCCTGTACTTTTTCCTTTGATGGGAGGAAAGAGGTAGCCCAAATTTAGAAGCACCACACCTCACAGTCACAGCAGAGAAGTAGGTCTCTCCCACCAAAGGTGGCTTGTGGACAGCATGGGAACATTCATGTCCTCGCAGATGAGGGCAGGAGAGTACCCAAGAGCAGAGGCGCAGAAAAAGACACCATGGGACCCTGTGGGTGACAGAAAGGGGCATGGCCCTAAGCTTACACAGGCAGAAGTGAGACTGGAAGAGGACAGGACAGATCCAGGACCCACAGGGTCCAGCCTACTGAGCAGTCTTCAGGGCACTGCCTCGTTAAGTCACCGTGTGCATGGACTGGTCTCTCAAGGCCTTTACCCTAAACTAGCAAATCGAGTCACTCAACAGAGACATAGAACTTGCGACTCCAGCAGTACCCACCTACCTGTCAGCCTCACCATACAGAGACACCCAGGCAAAGCAGCCAACGTCCCACAAAAAGCCTGCTTCCTGCCCATGCCACTGGCTCCTCATCCAGTCCGAGCAAGCCTCCCAGAGCAGGCTGCAATACTGAAGATCTGTGGAGGCAGAAAAGGCAGCAGAGAAGAGGAAATGGTCGGAGCTTGTATCTCACCTGCAGGTACATGATGGGGCCACCATGCTACAGAATCATCTGGCAGCCTCTAACAAAGACCACCTGCCCTACCAGGCACACTGGCACTTACCAGGAGAGCTAGAAACATGCTTCCCATGTTCAAAGCAGCCTTGACATGGCCATCCATCCCAAACACCCACAGGGGAAGAGAAAGACCACAGAGGGAGTGCACTGGCCTCACAGCCATACCCAGGTCTCATGAGCACACTAAAGCACCAGAAGAGAGCAAAGGACACCTGCCATACTGGACATATACAGAAACCGATGGGTTCTGTGACATGAACTGCGGGAAAAGACCAGGTCAGGTCAACTCTACATGGGGAAAGGCTGGCAGGGGCACAGAGAGATTCTAGCGATCAGCTCATGTTCACAGGTGCACCAAGGCCATACAGTTGCCACAGCTCGGCATGCTAAACACCACAGAGCAGAGTGTCTTCTCGCTGTACTGGCAACGTCAAAACTGCACTGTCTGAGACAATCGGAAGGAAACGTGTTCCAGTGCCAACACGGAGCTGACAGACATCGTAATGGAGCAAGCCTTACATGGAGAGCAGGGTACAGAGCCAGGCCCAAAGGATGCTGGGAGGTTGGGTTCCATTTATAGATGTTCAGAATGAGTCCACAGAGCTAACCACAGCTGCCAGGCTGATGGGAAGTATGATTAGAGTATATGCTTGTGGACAAAGGGTTTCACTCTGGGATGATGGGACTGCTCTGGAGTTAGAAGGTAGTGATGGCCACCCATCTTAGAGTACTAAATACAAGGAAGCAGATGTTCTAAGAGGGATCTGACTGGTGCGTAGATTAGATCTCAGAGCTCTGACACACCACCTAGAGTGGCTATGGTGTAGGACAGGCAGGGGAAGGACACAAGCTTCAGGAGAATGCTTCATTGGAACACTGCCCCTCATTCAGGACCCTGACCCTAAGAGGCACCCAGATGTTGCTCCTAAGATGCTCCAAGTCTGCCAGCTGCAGGGATCTCTGTCTACTATCAGGAATGGAGTGAGGCGAACTCAAACACAGGCTAGGCTGTTACTGTGTGCCCTGGGCCTGCAACAGCAACACACAGTGCACATTTACTGGTAGATGATCCCAAGTCATCCTGACCCTGCAAACAGGCTACTAGGTTCCCAAATCTGGAGTGGCAACTACCAAGGACAGCCGTTTCTGCAGAACAAATGGACACAGCAACCACACACACACACACACACACACACACACACACACACACACACGCTCTTCCTATCCTCTTCCTCCATCCTTGCCTCAGCAGGCACACTCAGAGCTCACCAGTTTACTTCCAAATTACTCTGTTCATTTCTACTGGCCACAGCATGGGCTAACAGGGGCCACACATGCTGCAGAGGCTTCACCTGAAGGAAAGTTTCCATCTACCCCAGGCAGTTGGTAAAGCCCTGGAGTCCCAGGCCCCTGATCAAGTCACAAGTGAACCAGTCAGGAGGCAGCCTGAGCCCTGGAAAGTCCTGACTCCTTGACTCCTAGACTCTAAGGCCCTTGACCTTGGCCCCCACCTCCCTGCATCCATATCAAGGGAAGAGTATAGTCTCTCATCCCAGAGTGGCTGTGGAGCCTGTGAGCAATGCCTTCAGCTGGTACTGTCTCCTCAGGTCCATCCCACGGCAGTGTCCAAGCCTGAGCTGTTCACAGCCCAAGGTGCTCGCAGCCTCTACATCAGTACCTAGCCTGGTCCACCATGGTGTTATCCCTGAGCTGCCAGCAAAGTGCCAACCTCAGCTTTGCAGGGTTCTCAGCAGCTTTGCAGTTGCAGGGGTGGAGCCTGAGAGAGGAGCAATGTCCTCCTGCCCCAGCATGTGGCCTTGGACATTGGCAGGGCCAGGGCCAGGACTTCATCCCAAGACCTTCCTCTCATCTGTGCAATGGACTTATGCACATAGCCAGCTCAGGCTAGCATCGTGCTAGAGAGCGAGTATCCCCGGGGCTACAGCATAGGTCAATTCCCTTGCCACTGTCTACAACCCCTCCTCCCAGCCTTGAAGATCCCATCCTGCTCTTCACAGCCAGGAACAGCATCCCACACATCCAGAAGCGACACGTTCACGCTTGGAGCCACTGAGCAGGGAGACAGGTGTCAAGGGGAGCACGTGGGTCAGGAAGACAAGCAAAGGACACATGGCTCATTGCTCCTAAATGGATGGATAACTCCCTCCAGGATCCCCAAGGCAGGGAGGCCCACTCAGACTTGCACTCTGGGCCCAGCATGAGTCAGGTACCCCCAAACCCTTGAAAGCCCCTTTCTCTCACAGGGAGACATGCCAGCAGCTATCCATGGCCAGAGAGAAGAGTGGGTAGAGGCTGGAAGTAGGTCTCCAGTGCCACAGTCCCCATGGACCACATTCAGCTACCCTTTTCTCCATGCTAGGATGGCCCCAGGTGCAAGTTAATGGCTGCAGTCAGCCTCTGGGGATACCCACTTTGACCCAACAAGATCTACTGAAAAAAGAACCTCTGCAGGTGCATGAGCCCCAGGCAGAACCCTGTGGTTCCCTGGGGGAGGATGGGCTGCCCACTCCTGCCCTCCCAGGTTTCGGCAACCCCATGTGCCCAGCAGAGAGGAAACTCAGCATTCCGTGCACCTACTCCTGCCCACTCTACACTGGAAGTTTCTCGATCACAGGGACAGTGATGAGCACGCTGGAGATAACAAAAGAGGAGACTCCGCTTTCCCACCTTGGTGGCACACTTACCTGATGCAAAGTGTTCCCCCTCGTACTCAGAAGCACAAACGCACTTTCACACACTAACATACTCCCACGGCTCTACAGATGAGAAAAGGAGACGCACTAACACACTTCCACAGAGCTATAGAAAAATGAGGCACAGAGATGAAACAATAGGCCCAAGGCCCCGGGATATCAGCAGTGTGGTCCAGCCTGGCTCTTAAGCAGACCAACCAGAAAGGGGAAACCACAGCCACAGATGTCATACAATGGGATGTGAGGGAAGAGGTGGAACTCTGGAGGATGCTCATGGGTCTGGGCTTTGACGAATCACAGAGACTCGTGCTGCCAGGAAATGTTCCGGAAGCTGTTTAGAAGACAGCTCGTGGCCATGTGCTCCCTCCCAGACATCAATACAAACACAAGTCCAGACCCTGCTCTACAGGACTACAGCCTAAGCCCTTCCAGCTCCCCCAACCCAGGCTAGCCCCACTTCAGAAGGCAGCCATTTCACGGGCTCTCACCAGGTGACCCCTGCTCAGCGCCGTCCCTGCAAAGCCACTCCCATATTTCTCTGCCTGTCTTGCAGAGAAATAGCACTGTGTGACAGACACCCACGAGAAGAGAGGAAGAAAAGAAAGACTGGGAAGAAGGTTCTGGAAGAGAGTATGAGTGATTGCCACCAGGAGATGAGGACATGGGGTATTATACTTCCTCCATTCACTTACAAACGTTCTATAAGGAAGAAGTTCTACTTTGGAGGAATTGAAATCAAGTCCTCCCTTTTTAATGTGTGTGTGTGTGTGTGTGTGTATACAAATGCATGTGGGTACAATCTGTATATGGATGAACATGCATGCATGTGTGCATGCACTTAAGAGTCCAGAGGACAACCTGGAGTGTTGTTCCTCAGAATTCATCTGTCTTGTTTTGTTGTTGTTTTGAGACAGGGTCTCTATGGCCCAGGGCTCATCGGGAAGGCTCCAATGGCAAGCCGGCAAGCCCCAAGGTTCCTCCCATCTCTGCCTCCCCAGCACTCGGATTACAGATGCCCACTGCCATCCCCAGTTTGTTCTACATGGGTTCTGGGGATCCAACTCAGGTTCTCGTGCGTGCATAGTAAGCACTTTGCCAATTCAGCTCTCTTCCCAGCCCCTCTTCTTAAAATAAAGGATAATAATGTGTCAAAACTCTCCAATGTGCTTCCTTCCTACTCTCCCACACCAGCCCAGCCAGCACCTGGGACCTGGCTCTGCCTCACATCCGAGCATTGCAATCCTGAAAGGCCTAACGAAACCAGGGCTGTTCGGGCCCAGCCTGAGATCTGCCAACACCCTGGTGCCTGATGCTCATGCTGCACATAGGAGACGCTGAGTCAGAGCACAACTCACACCAGCACCGTATCTTGGATGTGGCATCCTCCAGTTGGGGAGCAGACCACTTTCCACTCCTCTGATACCTGATACCCCTCAAACAAAGGCCACGTGCTCTGAGGCACAGCGCCATGGTAGAAGGGGAGGCACACCCACACCCAGCCCCTGGCCCTCTCCAGCCTCCTGTTCGTGTGCATGCACAAGCATGTGTGCCTGTATGTGCAACCGAGAGCCAGACAAGGGCCCTGATGGGGGAGCTACAATTACATGAATCAGTGTTGTTATAGCAACTTCGACTCTGCGTCAAACAAAATGCAGCCAGGCAACCCCAGGCACCTTGCAAAATGACGCCTAGAATCAGCAGCAGAGAAGCCGGATCACCACCACTGTGAAAGGGCGGTCAAAATGCCAGCCAGCAGAGTACACCCCTCGCCCTCCACCTCCACCTGCCAAGGCTGTCGTCATCACAGCCTCCCTCCCTCCTACCTTTAGGAATCCCACAAGAGGCCAGGCATCTGTTCCAGCTCTGCCCACAGCCCAGCTGCCTGTCACAGCTACCAGTCTCTTTTCCCTAGGATGGCAGCTGCAGAGAAGTAATAGTGCCTACATCACCAAGGCACAGGTAGAGAAGCCCCACTAGCACAGTTGGCAAGCAAGAGGGTCGGACTAGGGGCGAAAGGGCTATAGGGGAAGAGGGAGGTGTGGCCCTCATTCCTTTGGGCGCATCCCACTCATGGGGAAAACCTACTGCTTGAACCAGGCGGCCCAGCCTACAAGGAGAGAACTCAGCCAGTGGGCTATAAGCCTATAGCCACTATGTAAACCTCAGGCCTAAGCAGATGGAGAATCTATGTCACCATATCCCAGCCTACAAGCTGAGCCTCATAGAGGTCCAAGCCTGACCTGGGCCATCTAGCTGGTGAGAGGCCAAGGCAGATTTCAGATCCAGGTCCCTCTCCAAGCTGCACTGGCACTGTACAGGCTTTGGCTAAGTTTGGGAGCAGCCAGAGCCATGGAGCTTGAAGCCTGAAAGGCTAGAACAAGTGCCTGAGTGTGCCAGATCCAGATTCCCATGAGGTCAGCAAAGCTGGGCACAGGTTCAACTTGGTAAGATATGGCCTGATGGGAAGGCTGCTGTGCCATGCCCAAAGCCACTCTCAAAGTCTGGAGTGGGACTCCTGAGAGAGGCAGTGTGCCAACTGCATGAGGCTCAGAGGACATTCCAACCAGGTGCCAGGCTGAGCAGCCAGGCTGGAGAGAGATGGGCCAACCCTGACCACGGACGGCTACTGCCCACAGCGACGTAGGCTCGAAGCCAGAACCTTCTCGGCAGACTCAGCCAGCTCCTGAAGCTTCACAGGGGAAATGCTAGGACAGGGAGACACTGGGATAGGAGGCCAGCCTGGCAGTCCAAGGGAGGCTCATAACAAAGCCAACCCACTGGAGGCAGGAGAGAAAAACCCCGGCCAGTCCCAGAGCCCTGGTGCCACACTCCACCAGGAGCTCAGAGAAACCCAGACAAAAGATGGGAAAATAAGGACGGTTGGGAGAACTTCAGAGGCTCTCAACTTGGGGTAACACTGGTCTCCCCAGCTTGAAGGACACACTACTAGGGCGACAGGACAGCTCAGGCACTGGGCAAACATTTGGACAATGGTAGAACTAGGGGCAGGCTCAGCACCAACAACACGCCGCAGAAGCACATGCACCAGCAGCCAGTCAAGACATGCACCTTCTACCTGAGAGAACTGCTCCCACACTGCTCCCTTCACTTCCCAGAGCCTGTGTCCCCTTCCACAAAAGGCTAACAGCAGGACTCTTCTGATACCTCCAGATGAGGCAACAGTACTGGAGAGCCCGCTACATCATCATCCATATGCTGGCCGCTCTTCACGCAGCCCGGCTCTCACCTCCCTCTGCCTCCTCTCCTCTCCCATCTCCTGCAACCCATCGATGACTCCTGAGACTTTCCCAGTCCCGAAAGCAAGCCCCCACCAGCAGACACCAAGCAGTAGGCCAGGACAGGGGAAGAGACATCAGGACAGCTCTGTCCCTCCCATCATTCACCCAGTGGCCTTCAGGAAGGAGGCGTCAGGTAGTTAAGACCAGCGGCAACCAGCTGCAGGCACCACCCTTTGAGTACCCTAGCCAGTTGCTATCCAAGGTTCTGAGAGCACAGGCCTTGAGCAACATGCTGGCCTGACCCACAGTGGCCTCTTCGCTCTCGCAGCCTGACTGCTGCCACCTCCACCTCAGGCTCAAGCTCAGCTTCTCCCCTGCCCACAACCATCACACACGGGGACAAGAGCGTAGGTGAGTCTTTGCTAAGCATGTCCTGTGAACAGCCCCCAGGACAGGCACGTGAATTCTAAAAGTCACTAATCCAGGTCATTAAAGAGACTCTGAGGACAAAGTATAAACCGCTCTATACATCAGCATGTCTTTCCCCATTTCCCTCTAGAGACCAGGCTAAAACAAACAAGGAGGAAGCCCCTGAACTAACACAGAAAAGGTTTACAAATCCAAACTTCCTATTTATGGAAAACAGGAAACAAAACCTGCAGGCCCCAAGTCAGATGAGAACTCCTACCAGAGTGGGGGCGGGGAGGTAAAGTCCTGCTGTGCTGTGGAAAGGAACATGCCTGTGGGGAAAGGTCAAGGCCTCTGGGGGTGGAGTCTGGGGATGACAGGGAGGCAGCAGGACCACAGAGGCATGGAGATGCTGCGAGACCTCAGGGGGTGAGGCAAAGGTAGAGGAACATGCCAGGGCCACAGAGACACAATGGGGAGCTATGGGGGTGGAGGAGGGGCGTCAGGATTGTAGAGGCAACCCCATTAGGAGGACAGTTTGACCCTCCACCACCTCTAAAACACCAGCCTAACAGGAGCTGGGTAGATATGTAGCAGCAAAGCCTCCTAAGAAGCCACTGGGCGTGAGCAGCACCCAGAAAGGGCCCTGGCAGAGCTACCAGCCATGCCCACACTGCTCTGAAGAAGACTTACAAAGAACTGACCCAGAACAAAAAAACAATTCATCCCAAAATAAATGGTCAATCCGAGCGACTAACAAGACTTTGGACTTCCAGATTTTAAAGCTTTCCCAAAGCTCTGGTCATCAAAACGGTGTGGCAGTGACCTAAAGACAGACGCACAGACCAGAGGAGACTAAGACAGAGCCCGAGAGTGAACTCCCATGTGGATGGCCGTGTGATCATCAACAGGGGTGTCAAAGCCACCCCCACAGGAAGGGACAGACGGTGTTGGAAAAGCACACGTCCACATGCAGAACGCCACTGGGCTCTTACCTTGAACCACTGCACAAATTAGCACAAAATGTGTCCCGGAACTAAATGTACATGCTAAAATTATAAGATAACACTGGGGGGGGGGACTTCATGACATTGGATTTGGCAATGAGTTCTTCACTATGACACCAAAAGCACAGAAAACAAAAGGAAAAAAAATAGACAGATGGAACTCTATCAAAACTAAGAATGTGTGTGCATCAAAGCACATTACCAACAGGGAAGAGGCAACTCCCCACGCAGGAGGAAACGTCTGCAAAGCTGTACCCTGGAGGGCTGACTTCACAGAATATGCTGTTTTAAACTCAACCAAAAAAAATAAGCCCTATTTTTAAAAGTATTACAAATATAATGACTAGAAAAGTGAAGAAAATGAGGTGAAAAGCAAGAAATTAAACCACTTACACGGGGAAGAGAATGAGGCAGATTGCTCAGACATCTCCAGAGTAACCTCTAAAATCAGGCGACAGCAAGTGACGCCTCCGTGACAGGCAGCAGCTGGGGACTCCAAGCCAGCCACACTGTCCCTCTGCTGCCACTGGATCTTCCAGCACTTGGGGACCCCAGTTCCCATGAGCCTTCTTAAGAAATGCTCTAAATGAGCCATCCGCATTGCTTATCTGTCAAGTGGTGGCATGGGTGGGGAAGAGATCTCCCCCTCCCTCCTCAGGTGGGAGAGCCGGCCCTGAGGTCACAGGAAAAGGAGAGCTGTCCCTGCCCCTCATCAGCTCCAGCTGAGGTGGAGAGTGACCCCCACACCTCCCCGGAGGAGCAACACAGTAGAGCTGGCCCTGAAGGTGACGGGTGACAGTGTGGGAGAACCCCTGAGGATATGGATGCAGCGGGGAGAACTGGCCCCGCCCTTGGCTCATTGCTACACGGTGTGAAGCATTAGGGCATTAGGGCAATGTTGGAGAGCTCACCCTGGGGAGAAGACAGGAGAGAGCTGGCCTGGCTGACCAACCCTGCAACTCCCCAGGCCCAGAACCAGGATTAAGTGTTAGCTCACCCCAACATCTACCCCATCTCTAATCTGCTGGAGCACAGGTTTGTGTGAGAGCAGTCCTGTGGACCCAGGGCTACAGGATCTCCACGACACAGGGCAGCTATGGGATGTCTAGGAAGAGTCCCAGTGAGGGCCCAGTGTCAAGGGTGTAGCAGAGACTAGGGGCCTCAAACCAAACCACTGATTCTGTGCGATGAACGCCTGCATGTAAAGATGTATGGATAAAGGGGTTTACTGAGTGACTCACCGTCACACTGCAGTTTCCATGATGATATTTCCCCTTCTTCCCTTTTTTTTTCCTTTTTTATCTTAATTTTTATTTTGTTTTATTTTAGGGGAGAGGTTGCAGGGGCAGAGAGCAGATGCAAGGGGACGGGAGATGGGTGGGATTGGGATGCATGATATGAAAGACACAAAGTAAATAAAAAAGAAAGTTAAAAAAACAATGCTCTAAAGGGATAGTGGTGGAGTGCTGGGAACAGTCACCTGGAGTCCGTGAGCCTAGCATGCAGGTAAGGTTACAATGACAGAGCAGGACACAGATAAGGCAGCGCCCTGCTAAGGAGTAGCAGCTAATAAAAACCAAGAGGACATGAGCAAAGAAGAGGGGAAGAGCCATTAGCTCACTGGCTCATCATCAAGGACGGAAGTCAAAGGATGTATTTAAAGCTGACAGTTCCCTAGCAGAAATACAAGGCGATTTAACAGTACAAAGGCAGACAGACAAAATACTACTGTTGACTAGCACAGAGGAGCAGCACTGGGAGGAAAAGGAGAAAGCAGGCTAATGTGATAATCACCCACAGAAGGTGTGCTGGCTCCCCGCTGCTACCATACCACAATTACCACAAACTCAGCTGCTGGAAACACCAAATCAGCTGGGTCACTGGGCTACACTCCTCCTGGAAGCTCTGGGAAAGGAGCCAGAGCTTCTCCAGCCCTGCGACTGGGGGATGGCTGGCAGGGGCCAGTCTGAGTGTTCCTACCACACCTCACCCAGGGAATGACAGTCGTGGCCTCTCAGCCAGCCAGCCAGACAGACAGATGGAGGGCACTGTGGGGGTCTGTGGGGGGCCTTAAACAGCTGTTTCCAGTTAACACTACAGGCCTCTCTCTCAGAGACCAGAAAGCAAGTCAGATAGTGTAGACAGACGACCCCTCTTCTTCAGGAACAGAGGCAGAAGGGCACACACAGCTTACAGTGAAGGGAAGGAACTTGAGTGGCTGTGCACATCCAGCCTCGGCAAGCCAGAAGCTAACATCACCTTCCTTTCAAGTCCTGGCAGGACCTCAAGGAAACAGACACCACAATGGGCCACAAGGGGACCTCCCGAGAACCAAGCGTGCGGCGAGAATAACCAACAGGCTCAGCTGTAGGCTATTAAATCCAGAACAATGGCACAAGCTGGAAACCAAACCCTGTACTCAGAAAGCTCCACAGCCCATGGACCCAAAGGGCAAAGACTCAGATCGCAGAGGGCTAGGGGGCTGTTCAGAGAAACCATGCCTAGGGGAATTCCTTGAAACAAGAAGCCAGACTAAATACAGACCGCTTTCAAACACTGAGAAGAGGGGAGGATGGTAAGCTGGGCACTGTGCTGTGGAAGTGAAATGTCCCCCACTGTTTAGAACACTTGGCCTCCAGCTGGTGGCACAGTCTGGAGTCTGGGGAACCTTTAGGAGGTGTAGGTAGCCTTGTAGAGTGGAGGCAGAACTTCAAGATCATCCTCGTTTACATAGCAAGTCGGACACTACTCTAGGCCGCATGAGACCCTGACCCAGGGGGCGGAGAGTAACAAAAAGACAAAGATTCTTGACTTCTTCTTTAAAAAAAGAAACACACACAAAGCAAAAATTCTGGACTCTACCTTAATATACCTACCTCAACTCAAAGCCATGGTTTACTTAGTAGGGTAATGGCAATGCCATCAACTAAGGATACCAACACAGTGTTGAAGGTCCCTGCTGAAGGTCTCTGTCCATAAGAACTACCATTGGAATGGGGTTTAACCACCACCCTCTACCACTGATAGGACTCCATACCCAGGAAACCCAAGATAACAGCCAAGAGACAAGACTAGTATCTAGAAACCAAACATAATCACACTCATATATACACAAGAAAATGTAACCAAAAAAATTCTCCTAACAACAGTAAAATAACAAAACCTTGAGACTAAAGGAAATGGGATTAAAAGCCAGAGAAACTACTGTATCCAAAACTTTCCAGTGCCTGCAGAAAAATACACAGACCAAGAAGAGAATACACAACCCAGAACTAAAGCAATGTGTTTCCAGTCACATGACTTCAGACAGACTGCCACAATCCCCCTCATGGGAAGGGACAGTCTCCAAAAGTACTTCTGGGGATACTGCACACTCAAAAGAGACGGAGCCCTGATCTCACGCCACATGCAAAAATCAACTCACATGCAGTGAAGACTGAAAGAGTGGATGCAAAACTCTAAAACCGCTGGAAGAAAACACAGAGGAAGAACACAGAAAAAAGGTCACATCCAACAAAAATGGCCTGCACAGTAAAGGAAACAATGAACAGAATAGAGCAGGGAGAACGGGAGAAAACCCTATATACCACAGAAGTTAAAATAAGCAAAACACATCTATAGGAAACCGAACCACTCAGTAGCAAAACCATTATTGTAACATGAGCAAAGGACTCAGACATTTCCCAGACCAAATGCTGACAGCCAACACAGGAACATGCCCAGCATCACTGTCATCAGGAAAATACAAATGCAAGTCACAATGAGCTACCCCCCACCCCTGCTCCAGGATTGCTAGATCAGCTACTACCAAGATGATGAGAGAGAACCAGGGTGGGCAAGGGTATAAACAAAAAGGAATTTTTGTACAAATGAGGACATGGTGTGGGATATTTGTACACTCTGTGAAGATATATTGCTGTGACTGGTGTAATAAAAAGCTGATCATCCAATAGCTAGAAGAAGGTATAGGCAGGACTTCCAGGCATAGGGGAAGTAGATGAATCTAGGTATGCAAGAAATAACAGGAGACACAGAAGAAGCAGGATGAGCGATATGTGGCAGAGCGTAAATTAGTAGAAATGAGTTAATTTAAATTACAAGAGCTAGCTAAAAAAACAAGCCTAAGCTAAGGACAAGCTCTTATAATAAATAATAAGTTTCCATGTCATTATTTGGGAACTGGCTGGCAGGACAAAGAAATACTCATTACAAGGACATGGCAATCTGGTATAGCCATTTTTGGAAAATGGTATAATGATCACCCCACAATTAAAACACAGGATACCATCACCATAAGATCAGCAATCCCCAGTGCTGAGCACACAGCCAAGGAAAAACTGAAGGAGTGTAGAGGCATCGATGCCCCGTGTTCAGAGCCGCCCTGATCCCAGCATCCAAGAAAAAGAACCAAGCTGTGTCCATCAAGAGTTGAACAAAGAAAGAAAAGGTGGCATAGAAACACTCCTCAGATTCTAAAAGTGAAAGACTCTCGTCGTGTGTGACAGCATGGGTGACCCCAGAAGGCACTGCATTAAGTGCAATGAGCCAGGCACACAAAGAAAGGCAAACATGGCATGACCTCGCTACATAGAACTCAAAGTCACAGTAGCAGAGTGGAACTACAGGATGGTGAGCTGGGAGTCGAGGGCAAATGCCAGTCCCAAGAGACACAGAGGATGTAAGGGGCTCAAGACATGTGTGTGACTGCAGCTCATGTGGAATCAGTAAGAGATAGGCCATGTTCTCTCCATAAAAATACGTCAGCCTGTAAGGTATTCCCCCTGTTTAGCCCTTTCCAGCCAGTCCCCAACACACGATGCACGCCATCAAGGTCTACAACCTGTCGGTTAAGACAGAGTTAAGGGAATGAGGCACAGCTCAGTGATAGAGTGTTTGCCGTGCATGGGCAAGGTCCTAGTACCCAGTACCTGAAAGAAGGAAAATGTAAACTTGGCATGGTGGCAATCCCAGCATTCAAAGAGCAGGAGGATGGGAAGTTCAAAAGCCACCCTACATTATGAGTTTTAAAAAATTAGTACTTTTCTTTAAAAGTTACAAATACTGGATGAGATTCAACAACCAGAAGGATATGCCATGTTCTGAAAATGGAGGATTCAGTATCATAAGGGTGTTGCTTCCTAACACCCTTACAAACCGATTACAAGGGTTGGTAGATGTTCAACTGTCCACTGAAGCTTCTTCACACATTGCTGTTGGACCGTACGAACAAGGCAAATGCTAAAATAAGATGACCTCAGGATAATTCTGCTGCGAACCGCCCATAGTGTGAAACAGGACTCAACAGTCACAGCAGCTTCTCGAACTCTCCAGGGAACTACTGGGAAGCAGAAAAGCCACTCCCCAGAGGCCACAGACGACATGATGCCATGCCATAGCACCCTTAAGATGACATCATAGGCCCAGGGAGCAGACAGTGGCTGTGGACACTCAGGAAGAGAATGGCAGAAGTGAAGGGGCGTGTTGCTAAAGGACCCCCTCTCTGTGATAAGAGCACCCAGGGTCCTGGCTACACCAGTTGCTCTCCTGACTACACTCCTGGTTCTGCAAGAAGCTATTCCTGGGAACAGGTACCCAGGTTCTCTCTCTTACTTCTCATAACTGGACATGAATTCACAACCAGCCTGTAATAAAAAGTTCAATTTTTTTTTAAAAGACATTAAATGTCAAACTCCCTGCCAAGGCTCCACATTGGCAAAGAGCGGAGTCATCTCCAGTTCTAAAGATCGAGACCAGAATGCAGGTGAGCTACCACGGGGTACAACCTATCCTTGTGCAGACAGGGTCCCCAAAGGGGAGAACACCCAGGAGGAAGGAGCCTGTCTGAAACGCAACACTGCTTAGCCAGGTGGCTGGCACAGGTATAACTCACACACTTTACCCAAGACCCTCGGCTCTCCTCCCTCTGGAGAAGTGTGGCTCGGTGCTCTCTACCCTGTCCTCTGAAGAGTAGAGACATGTGGTTATTTCTAACTGCTGGTCACCAATGCAGACTTTACTTTCAGGCTGTGGAAACTCAGGGACCACCTGCTATGAATATGACCCACCTTTAACAGGCTGATGCCCCACCCATCAGCCATAGCCTGACCCCCCCTCTGGCTCCTGACTTCACTCTCTGCTGACAGAGCCCCACTGGCTTTTGTGGGCCCATCACCCCGACACACCTACCCTGCACTCGCCTCCACACCCTCTTGCACAGGGAGTAATGCAGACAGTATGAGCAAGGAGCAGAGACAGAGAAATCCCGTCGGACCCAAGAAGGCAGAGCTGGTCTGCAAGCCATCACGGCAGGGCCACTGGACTAGACAGCTGTAGCCTCTGATATCCTGTCAGAAAGATGGGGTACGGTCAGTCACAGACGTATTCTCGGCTCCACGATTGCTCATCCTAAATGATAAACAGATCAGTCGGGGCTGTCTCAGTATTAGAAGGGGTCGGTGCTGACAGAAGGAGTGCTTAAAGCCTGATAGCTTTGGGGAACAACTCACACCCACTCTCTACCTAGAAGCAACTTCCAATCGAGAGCGCTAACTCCGGAGAGACAGAGTGGAAAAGCAAACAGTAGACATGATGGTTGGACCCAAGTGGATCCTACTCCCAGCTCTGTTCCTCACCTGTTCTGAGGTCTTAGAAGAACACGTCACCTCAGAGGTCAGAAAGAAAACGATCCCTGTTGCCATGCTCTCCTCTGGCACCATCTTCTGCTGTGGCATGCTCCTCCCGGTTGCCACATCACTGCCCACACCCCACCTACCAGGTATGGCCGGTCTGCATCCCCTGCCCAGTGCTCATGGCATCCAGGCTGTGTTCACATCCTGGCAATGTCGAGGCACACAAAGAGCATCAGAGGCCTGGAAATGAGCCTCCTCACTCAAATAGTATGATAGGTCACTGCCCTCCGCAAGTCACAGCCTCCCTTCTGCAAGGTATGGATGAGGGATGGCTTCGGACTTGCCTTGCTCAGTTCCTGTTTTTGGAATGTCTGCTATCAGTGTCCCCCACTACCTCCTGCCATGTGGAGGGGTGGGTGTCCTGGGAGCATCAGAAGCCGGATTGCAAAGATGCGTGTTCCTACCAATGGTGAGGTCACGCAAAAACAAGTGCCACTGTGGTGCCTAACTGTGCGTTTTATTACGCCGAGACCATGGAGACAGACAGAACCCTGCAAAGTCCTAGAGGAGGGCGACACAGAACAACACAAAAACAAAGAGCCGAAACCAACGAGGAAGCAGCTAAACTGATGTCTTACTGGCACTTTGGTGCTATCTATCTGTATCTCTACCCGCAGCACACACACTCAGAGTCCAGCGGCAGAAGCACGCTGAGGGATTTGCTCACAGCAGCGCTGTGCCATGCTTAGGAAGGCAGGGTGGGGTCTCCAGATGGGGACACAGGAAATAAAGGGGTAGCCTGAGAAAAGATACCTGAGAAGAGGTCGGGACAGCCATCAAAAGTGGGCCCAGGGTCTCCAAGGCTGGAAGGACATAAAAAAGCTGCAATGTCAAGTGAAACCCAGTCTTTCTGTGGCAAAGATGAGGTACCTACAGTGACTGCTCGCTACAACCAACAGGCCAGAGCCACACTGTGGCCAGATGAGCCAGCACCGGTAAAGCCAGGCTGGAGGCCACTGACCAGCTACAAGAGGCTCACAGCTGGCACCAGTCTAGACCCCAGACCAGGAAAAACAGAATCACCATCCTCTGCAGGCACCACCCCACCTCAGTCCCAGACTCTATCTCATTAGCACCCTGGCTGTGTGGGAGGCAGCCCAGGGAAGGAGGCCAGACTCAGAAATGAACCCAACTCCTCATTAGCTGGTGCCTCTAAAAGTCCGCGCCAAAAGGATGGCCAAGCCAGGAAGGGGCTGCTGGGCTGTGTGTTTATTAATGTCAGGAGACCAATTCCGGACTTCCGACTTAAAAACGTGTCCTTTTCCAAAGAATTGGCTAGAATAGACGATGAAGTAGATGAGTGCCGTCAAAGCGGGCTGGGGGAGGCGAGGCCCTGCACCCCTTCTCCTGCTCACCAGTGTTTTCCAGCACAGATTCCCTGTAGTCCTTGACGACAGTGAGTCCCGAAGCACATCCCTGAAGCCCCCAGCTCTCCCAGAACACCTTCATACTATACCCCATCAGCGTCCCACATCCCACTGACACAGGCTCACCTGCACCCTTTGGACTATACCCAGGATCTTGCACAGGTACAGGACAGACACAGGCACACACAGACAGACATATGCCCTAAACATGGCACCTGCCCCACAACCTCTGGTGGTGCACGACCCTGAAATGATACCTTCCCCAGCACCAGCCACCATGCCAGTAAACTCATTCACGGAAACAAGAATCCTGAGTTGTGCCCTAGCCTCCCCTCTCCATCAGAAATACAGCGCATGTACCTCCTTATGGCCCCCAAACTTTTATCACATTCACCCTGAGGACGTCCTCCTCACAGGGCAGAAGGCCAGCACAAAGTCACTATATAACCACTGCCATTATCAACACCATCGCTAGTTCACGGGCTTTTCCCAGCCTTCCAATATGTTGTTTCTTCCTATCCAGACTTCCCAAAAAGCAGAGGAGGGTACTAGGGGCCATGCAGAGGGGCAGAGCAATTAGCAGGCTTGTCTCCAGAGTCAGAATGCTGGGGTTCAGGAAGGGCCAATCATTACAGCCCTCTGAGAGTGTGATAACTTACTCAAACACAGGAAGTGTGCAGCCCTGCAGTGTCGAAGGAAGCTAGCAGACCCTGGCAGATTCCCAGTGGTCTACAGACAGGAGACAACAGACTATGAAGGGACAAAAGACGGCGACCACTTAATGGCCACAGTGATGACGTAATCCACTTAAAGGCAGGCCATGCCCCTAGCCAGCCGGACAGAAGACAGCATGTTGTCTGGAGCGGGAACTAGAAAGTGGGGCAACTCAGAAGATGGCTTGGAAGAGGGCTGCCCCACTGCCTAAGGACTGCATTCCCCTGCCGCCACAACCCCCTTTTCACCCTTCAGAACTCCCCCTCTGAACCTCAAGCATTATCTCAAAAAGCTGGAGGTTCTTCATCTCTGGGATGGGCATGATGAACCCCTGTAAGCTGTGATCATGTCAACAGAATGAGAGGGTAGGGCTTGGGAGCTCTGGAAAGTGGCATGGCTAACATCTCATAGCTAAGGAGTTGCAATGTTGGGCTCACACCAGAATGTGGAATAAGTCAAGCCTGGGATCCATCCGTGTCTCGGGGGAAATCAGAGGCAGAAAACAAGACAATCTTCCATCGATCCAGTGGAGGAAAATCATAAAGGTTTATTGGGCCAGAGCACTTGGCCAGGGTCTCTCAGGGCCAGCGTGACTGCTTGGCCCTGCTTGCTCATTTCCAGTCAGGAAGGGCCACTGTTTCCAGGAGCCAGAACACTGACCAGGGTTGCCAGGATAATGAGCAGCCCCTGCCACGAGTCCAGGAAGGACCCAGCTGCCCTAGATCCGCTAAAGGATACACAGAGCCACTGCACCGAGGGGAGTCCAGCCGCACAGCATGGAGCCCTGGAGCGGACCAACCTGGACCATTCAGGTCCAGCCACGAGACCCTGTGTCCAGTCCCCTCCAGCAAATCTCAGTGAGATTCAACAGGCCTTTCTTGAAAAGCACCAACAGCTAGTGCCAAGTCCAGGCCTCCCTTCCTGCCCAAGCTTCCAGGGTCACTCCTCATGTACTCTGTGAGGAACACAGCCTGCAGGCTGCCCCTTTCTGTTGAATACTGTGTCTGGACCTCCTGCAAAGGCCTGACCACTGCATAGCCCCACAGAACACTATTCTTCTGTGACAAGGCCCCTCACTAGAGAGTCCATAGTCAAGGCCTTGTTGGATCCCAGTCCAGGTGAGCAATCCTCGCCAGTAAGCCACCTACCTGTCTGCCTACCTGTCGTCTGCCTGCAGCAGCCACCAACTTGACTCGAGTCCTAACAGGTTCCACCCATGCTCTGGGTATGAAACCAAGCAAAGTATATCTCCACCCACCCTGAACTCAGAAAGCCTTGGGGCTGATGGGAAAATCTGATAGCTGGGACAAAGTAAAGGAGCCTGGGGTGATGGGCACCAGAGGGCAGCCCTAGATATCTGACAGGGCACTTTGAACGATGGCCTCAACTACCCAGACGAGGTACTCGAGACGTGAAAGTCTTGGGAAAACTCTTCGAGACACCTGTTTTGTTGGCGGGTACCACCTGCTGTGCCAGAGGACCCGGCCAAGACAATTCGGCAGAAAGGAGTTCAGGGCAGCACTAACAGAGAGTAAGCGTGGAGAAGTAAGAAGAGTTCAAGTCCATGGTCAGCTCCGTCGCAACCTCCAGTTCAGCAAACATTGGCCAGGAACCCATCGAGTCCCTGCCCCAAGGCCACAGCTGGCTGTGAGTGGGGTGGCAGGCAGGCAGGGAGGCAGAGAAATATGACTACAGTTGGTGCCGGCAACTTGAGTCAGGATGCATGTTTTTCTCTCCTAAGACTGTAAACTGTATCTCCTCCCTGCCTGCCTTGGCACACTGGAGGAGACAGGACCAGAATATTCCATGTACAGAGTGCAAACTCAAAGAGAGTAAACAGTGAGCAAGTGAAGGCAGCAGCACGTCCTGGAAAGACAGCAGTGGCCACGCCTCCTCCCCTTCTGTTATCCGGTCTTTCTGCCACCCAGTCCCCCATTCACAGATCCAGCGACCGCTCGGGAGCCAAGCCGCGCTGAGCATGTCCACACACGGATGAATCCAACGTCTACCTTCAGACTAAGAAGCTCACTGTTACTGGTGAGCACAGTCCGAACTCGAGGGACATAATGAACTACAGCCGGACTGAGCCCCAGGCGAAATTCCACTCACAAGATCAAAATAGATTCCCTAGCCCCAAGCCCACCCACCACGTGTGCCCTGGAAAGAGAAGCAAGCAGCAGAAGCCTACGCCTTACACAGCAACACACTCTTCCCCAACACTGCAGAATGACAAACTCCTCCAACAGCCTTAGGACTGTGTGTGTCTGGGGTCCAGTGGAAGGTAACTCAGAACTCCACAATGGGAGACTAACCCAGTTCTTCTTCCTGGGCCCCAGGCTCTTCTTCACCTTTAGGATGAAATCACAACAGACCTTCTCCTTGGGGTTCCCCCAGAATACCTACTGGGTGGTTGTGACTGGTATGACTAGTGTTACTCCTACAGAATGCTCCCATCTCTCCAACAACCAGACTGTGCCCTACCACCTGACCCAACACAAATCCCACACCATGAGAAGATCCCTCTTCAGGGCTCCCACCGCATTATCCATGACTGGCTGGCTACACCTGAGGTCATAGGTCAGTCCTCAACCCACCGCTTGGAGCTTCCCAAACAGTACACTTCAACATCTATACTTCTCCTCCAGGCCTTCTCCTCCTACATAGCCTGCTCCTTTATCCAAACTTGCCCTTTGCCCACTCTGCTTTAGATGCTGTGCTGGGTGCCGAAGGACAAGCAAGGCAAAGGCGCCTACACCGCGGACTCACAAGAGCCTGAGGGAGTGAAGGGCATTGCAAACAACAGGCTTGGAATGGACATACAGGTGAGCAAAAGGAAAACAATACAGGGCATGCAGGAAAACAGGGACCTGTGCACAGGAAACAAAACCCGAAAGTACTGACTAGAGCCCTAGATTCAAGTCAGATGCAGAGAGAGCTTCAACCTACGAACAGGGAACTAAGGAAGGGATATAATGACGTCTGCCTGTATGTGAGCCCCCAGACACAGGCAGGGCCAGAGATAGGGCCCAGACTGTTGTCCCAGCATCTGTGTATGGCCATACAAGGAGACGCCCAAGGAAACTCGACTAAGCAAAGTCAAAGGAGCCACGGGCTGTTAGATGCGAATGCCAGCTAGCATTAGTCAGGGACACAAGCCACCCAGCTAAAACTCAACCTCCTGCAAGAATCCTCCCGGCCTTTTAACGGGCCTCCCCCCAGCCATCTGGAGTCACAGTTTGCTTCTGACCTCCCAGATACTGGGTCCCAGTACCTGGTGCATGATATTCCAACCACAAGCTTAACGGTGGATGAAGCTGGATGACTGGAAAGTACAGTGGTACCCCTGGACCTTTACCACTCACAGATTTTGACCTGCACCTCTAGCCTATGAGGACAGCCACTGTGCAGGTCCACGCCACGCAGCAATCCCAATCTCTGCCTCACAGGCACAAAAGGGAACCCAGAGAGCAAGCAGTGGCAGTGTGCAAATACCAGGTGCCGGGAAGAAAAAGAGGAGCCAGGAAACACCCAGAGAGAGGTCAGGAAGTGACTGTGAGACAGCTGGCACCAGGCCAGGGCCTAAGAGAAAGGCAGGCAGGCACGCAGGGGTAGAAAGGTACATGGCTGGATGATGGATAGAGGAGCTGCACCGGGGTCCAGGAAGTTCAGGAAGACTGAAAAGGTCCTCCTACCTGTGCTGTCCAACCTGCATGTGTGGCTCCGAGGCTAATTTAGTTACAAGTGACTGGAGACTGCCACCCTGGACATCTGAGACAAAGGTGGAGAGAAAGGTGGGACAGGAGTCTACAAACAACAGGTGTCCCCGGATGGGGGGGGATCCCGCGGGGATACTGCAGATCCAGACCACCCGGAAGCCCCAAAGGGATCCCGCTGAGGCACTGTGTGCAATTTGAGAAACGGAATATGGAGAGACACACAAGATCGTGATCTCCAGCAAAGGCTCAAGAGCTGATCCTCCCTCAGAGCCTCGGGGGACACCCCTGGCAGCTACCAAGTGAGTTCGCGGGCGCTCCAGGTGCAGCGCAGTCCTCAAGAGTGGGTCGCGAGGACACCAGCCAGACTTGGAGAGACTCTGCCCGCCAAGACCGCCCTCGCCCACGCGGTGCCCAAGCCAGGCACCCTAGCCCAGCATCCCGGATACGTGTCCCTCATCGCGTGCCCGGCACCAAGGTTGCAAGCCCCGCACTCTGGTCTTGCACCCGGCCCCGCCCACTCAGGAACTCCAGGCTCCGCCCCGCCCGCTCCCAAGGCCGCCTCCTCACCTGCCTCACCTGCCTCACCTCTGGGGCGCGCTCCAACATTCGCAGAGGGAGGGAGGCGAGCCCGGCTGGCACCCAAATATCACGTGACGAGGAAACCAGCCAATGGCGCGCGGCCCTCTGCACGCCGGCCGGCGGACTGCGAGTCCCAGTGTGCCCCGCGAGGATGGGGGTGGAGGGGTGGGGGGGAAGACAGCACGACGGCGGCTGACCCGGCCAAAAGACGCCGCCGGAGGGTTTACTCTTTTTCAGGTCCAAAAAGACTGAGGGTGAAGTGAGAAGAGGAAGCTGGACCTGGCCTCAGGCGCGCCCAGCTGGGAAGACTCGGTTACCGGGTGCCTGGGCATTAACTTCCCTCGTGGACACAGACCGGGAATTTGAGGATGAGAGCAGCTAAAGGACCATGCATGGGAGCTGCGTATTGACTCGGGGTGGCCCTTTGGGGACCTTACCTGGATATTCAATCTCAGCCTAGCACTGGGCTTCCTGAAGGTTCCCCTCCATTCTCCAGTGGATACACGGGAGGAAGAGCCAGACCTGGGAGGAGCGTGGGCCAGGATGTGTCACCAGCGGATCCTGAGCCCCACAGATGAGCCCAGATCATGCGGGGGCAACAGGAGAACATGACTTGCCCTGGCCTTTGCTGATCACGTGGTCCTACCTAGTGGATCCTTCTTTGAGCCCATTCTCCAGCAAGGTCAAACACCTGCTGGCACTTCCTGCACAGGCTGCTGAGCTCCCCCCCCCCCCCCCCGCACTGAGCTTGCCCCCTGCAACTTGTGGGGGGGGGCGGGGGCGGCGTGGGGGGAATCCCCGGACAAGTAGAATCGGGAATATGACCACACACCAAAACTTCCTGTGAAGGGTCTGTGTGCCACTGGGCACCAGTCTATAGATCTCAGTGTCGGCTGAGATTTCTAGAGCAACTCCTGGGTCCTGTGTGTACAGGGGTTTAAGTGCATGAACATTGTGTGCATGTGAGTGCCGAGTGGCTTGTGAACCCCAGCTGTGTGCCTGTGAGGTGTGTGAGCAAGTGCTTCATGTAGGAACCCAAATACCAGCATGTATTCCGGACACTGAGGCACTAGTGTGTATGCACGCCATGAACGGCTATGTGAGCAGAGAGTGTGAAAATATGAGGGGGCATGAACCCGCACACCAGGGATGGGTGTTCCTGCCTGTACTGGAGGTGAACATGGATTCTAGCTCACACTGGCATAAGTTTGTGTCCAGGCACATGCATGGGAACAGTTGTTCATGGTACCGTCATGCATGAGGAGGGCAGAGGAGGCTGGGTGGGCCAGGCTGTGCACATGCCCAGCTCTGCCTGTGCTGGGCTAGACTCAGGCACTTAGGAGGAAGGGTCACCAAGGGTCAAGGCCTGTGTGAGGGCTGGGTGGCCACTCTGGCCCTGCCTCTCTTATCTCTCCCAGGATGGGGAAGAAGGAGGGGAAGGCTGGGTGTGTGGTTCAGTGGTCCAGGCCTGGGTTCCATCCCCAGTAGCACAGAAAAAGAGGAAAACGAAGTGTGCTTTCCACAGGGTGACCTCTCCAGGATGGTTTCCTCTCTTACCCCATGGGCTACGTGGTTTCTGGGGGCTGTGAAAGGGTCCACTTCGGGCAGGAGCTACCAGAAGAAGGGCTCGATGCTTCCTCTCAAGTCTGGGGTAAGGCCATCTTGCCTCCTACAGGGAGATAGGGTGCTCACTCCTACAGACCGAGCATAGCAGAGAAGGGAACAGGAGGAAGGGAGGCAGCCAGCCCAAGGCCTGGGGGGTAGGTCCGGGGTCAGAGCTCACCTGGGCAGAGTTGATACATGGTCTCCAGCAGGTCTGGATTTCATTCCCCCAGATCACAGACACCACAGAGTGAGTGTCTGGGACTGGCCTCTTCGGGGTGGACTCTGCCACTTAAGGGTCAGGGTTAGCTTCTGACAGCCTGGATTTGGGACAACAGGTGGAGATAGTTCCAAAACCTTTGGAAGGACCCTGGGCTCAACAACTTTAGCTGCATGAGAGGCTCATGAAGAAACCACCAGACCCCTAGAAGCCACATGGGTGGCCCTGGTCTAGACTGTACCTGCAAACCCAGCAGAAATGACTGCTCAGTAAGGGTCTCATCTCCTAATGTCCCTTCAATGTGCAGCAGCACAAGATGTCTGTGCCCTCCCACTCTGTCCCCTCAACAGCCTTCATCCTCTCATTAAATCATTTCAGGACCCCTTAGCCTCTTACTAATAGAACCCCAATTTTTCTCAGTATGGACAGGTGCCCAGCTCAGCTGGCCATGTGCCTCAGTCATGGCTAGGAATGACAGCAGGGTAAATAGTCTCCAAACCCTTCAGAAGGCCAGAGGTAGCTGGCTAGCCCCCCTCACTGCCTCTTCCTCTTCTCCAGCCTGAAATGTACGCACAGCAGTTTCAGGTTAGGGCCATGGAATAAGGCCATCACCTTGTCAGACTCAGCCAACACCTTTGTCCCATCTCCCAGCCTGAACCTCCTGCCTGGAAGTGCCTCCTACCCAGGGCTCTGTCTCCACCCTCACTCAAGCACCAACCCAGGCAGCCTTCGGTGTGCCTACCCTCCTCTAGCATAGAACTGACCCTATGGCCTCCCTACCCCAAAGTGAAGGTCCTGTTTGGTGGCCCCTGGTATGTGAGTATTTTTCATAGTGTGTTTGCCAAATGAGTATATAATAGATCAAAGTGACTGAGCAAGAAGGTTGGAGATCATGTAGAATATTCTAAAGAAAACAGATCAGAAGCAGGGAAAGGGTTCCAGGGCCACAGAACTCCACCCCACCCCCACCCTCAGTAGAAGCAGGAGTCCCCAAGGACTGAATGCCTCCTGGGTGGACAGCCTCTTCCCTGTCCCAGGGTCCTTCGGCTCTCAGCAGCTACCCTGTTTGTCTGAACAAGATCCCAGCTACTCTTCTCTGTCCTGACATTTGTTTCTGAATGAAGAACAGGCAGGCAAGGGCAGAGAGCACCAGGGGAATGGCCCTGGAGCCCAAGCCCCCTCATCCTGCCAGTTCCATGAGGCCTGTGGGGAGACCAGGATGTGTACAGAAACAAAGTCATCAGGTATCTTGGACTCCTCAAATGTCGTAGGAAGAAGGTAACCCAGGCTAGACCTCAACTGGCTGTGTCCCTGCACCCTTTATAGGGAGCTCCCAGGACCTCAAAGCCCATTATAGCAGGTATGCTAGGAGAGGCTGTCTTGATATTGGTGACGCCACCAACCATGGGACTCTACTCTCTGTGTTCACCAAGAAAGCACAGGAATTACACAGGAAAGAAGCCACGGGTTAGCAGAGGGTGGGAACTCAGGACAGATAGGGCAGTGATGGGCAGCTAGAGCCTGGGCTGGGACTCACAGCTACTCTGGCTATTCTATTCCCTACTCTAGACAAGTCAGGCTCTCCTGATGTTTGGTGACAAGTCAGATGGTGGAGAGCTTAGCCTGGAGCACCAAGCAGCTCTGCGTCCTTGACAAAGGCATTCCTCTTATCTCTATCCCTCAAAGGAGAGAACTTTGATCTTTATCTTGCTGCTCAGTGGGAAGGGCAGAGGAGGCTATCCTGGCTGGGCCCTGGTTCCCTTGCTGAATTTCCCACATAGCCTTGAGAAGAAGAGCCATTGCTCCTCTGTAGCTAGAGTTTTCCTGCCTGGCCCACAGTCAGGACAAATCTCTCTCACCTGCCAGTCCCACAGCCGCTCAGACCCGACCAAGTAAACACAGAGACTTATATTGGTTACAAACTGTATGGTCGTGGCAGGCTTCTTGCTAACTGTTCTTACAGCTTAAATTAATCCATTTCTATAAATCTGTACCTTGCCACGTGGCTCATGGCTTACCGGCATCTTCACATTCTGCTTGTCATGGCGGCAGCTGGCAGTGACTCCTTCTGCCTTCCTGTTCTTTCTTTTCTCCTCTCTGTTAGTCCCGCCTATACTTCCTGCCTAGCCACTGGCCAATCGGTGTTTTATTTATTGACCAATCAGAGCAACACATTTGCCATACAGAACATCCCACAGCACTCCTCCCTGCAGGACCAACTCCAAGTTCCCAAGGGCAAGTCCATACATGGTATTTCCAGGGCCTGGTGGCTTCTGCCATCTGTGATCCTGTCCCCGTGAAGGCAGAAAATTCCTGAGTAGGCCCACACTCATAATACCTGTGCTGTGGGCAGTAAGGGGCAGAATCTTCAGGCAAAAGGCCATGAGAGAGGGTAGTCATGTCAAGGAGCACCCAGCACCAGCCTGGCAAGGCTGTAGGGATTCTCAGCCTATCTCTGTTCAGGGAGCCCATGGAGGAGGACCAAGCTTTCTCTTCCCCCAGACCACATTGCTGAAACCCAGCCTTGACATCTCCACCTCACTCTCAGCTTCCTCGCCTTGAGCCAGGGCATCTCTTCAGTGTCTGCAAAAATCTCATGTGCCATAAAATCTTGCTGGGGTTCCCTGACCAATACTCCCACATATGCATGGCCACATCAGGATCACACATTTACAGAGGAGAGGGAAGTTACTTGCATTGTTCCTTCATTGGAATCAAGGAAGAACCTGCTGCTGGCTTTATCCTGGAGGCCAGACCTCAGACTTCAGGCATGCTGCAGAGTAGCTGCCCGGCTAGAGCTGCAGGGAACTGGTAGCCTTCTGTACAAACCCATCCCTTTGGCATCCCTCAACTGGAGCCCTGTATCCACAAGTCCCCACCCAACAGTGTGAAGAGAGCTTGAGGTGGCAGGAAGGAGGCTAAGAAGCCTCATGGACAGAGGCTTGAAGTGGACTCCAGCCACAGCATTGTCATCACGACAGATAAGTGGCCTATTAAGTCTTAGCTCTGATGTGACCAGTTGGTCCCACTGCCCAGCCCAGCCTGGCCTGAGGAGAGCAGTGACCACTCTTGTTTTGTCTTGCTGGGCAGCTATGGGCAGTTGCTCCTCTCGCTGGGCCTCAGCTCCATAGAGGAGAAGCACATACTTGAGAGCAGCCTAGGGAGATGCTTCCAAGGAGTCTGGGGCAGTGATAAGTGCCACACAGGATTGGTTGTTAGCTTTCATGATCCCCCATCTCATCCCACACCCCCACGGGCCTTTGGGTTTGCCTGAAGGACCATTTTCCATCCATGCCATGATGGCGGTTTGGGGCCTTTCCATCTACAAGGTGGGCTAGGGCCCTCTGTACCTCATCCTGGATGAGAGAGTAGATAGTCTCCAGGTGGCCTGATGGTGCCACCTCCACATTCCTTTGCATTTTGACTTGTAGCACCAGGCTCCAATCTAGCTGTCCATTCACTTACTTGACAGGTGTCTGCAAGCTACAAGCCACCATCAAAGCCCTAACCTGTCCTCAAGAAGACACTGCAATGAGGGCTGTGTTGCATACACCCAGACATGCACCCTCTGTGTCTCAGGCAAAAGAATCAGGACCCTGAATCTCCAGCACAGAAAAACAGGCTGCTTTGTTTTGCTCCTTAATAAACGGCAAAGAGCAGGTGTAGACTGCCCGCCAGGGAAAGCACAAGGATCAGAACTGAGTACCTAACACCCCCGTGATGTCTGCTTCAGGTCTGCTCAGCAGCCTCCCCCCCACACCACCCCCACAACAGTGGGCCAGCACCAGGGCGGGAGGCGTTGGGAGTATTGACGGTATTGGGCGATCGTCGCTGTATTTATAGGGTTTGGAGGAGATAAAAATAAAGTGAGGAGGAGCCCGCTGAGTCACAGCAGCGTTCGCAGTGTGGTCTCTGCTTCTCGCCTGATGCTGAGCCTTGGCCAAGATGTGCAAGAGCACAGGAAAGGGGGACCTGCTGGTGCATCTACGCAGTGATGTGTTCCTTGGGCGCCTGTAGCAAGCATCCCACCAAACCCAGAACCAGGCCTCCACAAACACACCTTCTGCTTTTTAGATTCAAGGCCTGTGTCGGTGGGAAGCCCCACGAGGTAGTGTTTAGTAAGCAAGTAGGGTCGGCGCTCAGTGTGACCAGGGTTAGGGCTCAGAGTACAACAAGGATCAGGATTCAACGAGTGGCCAAGGATAAGGCTTCACTTGGACCCTGAGGAGGAGACACTGCTACAGCACTGAACCCCATATGGGATCACTCCTCAGGTTCTGCTCTTGGAGTCTGCCTAGCCTTGAAGTATCCCCTCCACACACTCCCACGGTGCACAGAGGCTCTCATGTCACCAGGTTGTTCGGAGGGCTTGGTGCGCTGTCAAGAAGCTGTGTCATCATGTGATGTGTCTTAACCTGTCAGGCCTTCTTTACCGTGTTCCCCCAGGGAGGCTTGCTCTCTTCCTGTGCCTGGAACTCTGCTACCCAGTGGAGCCAGCTCTAAGGTGAGCAGAGCCTCTCTCCTGAAGCTGCCTCGTGGGAGTGCTCAGAAGTCCCTGCTTCTGGTTCCAATCCTGTCCACTCCTTGGACTCAGAATTTAAGGTGTCTTCATAGGGATGACTGATCCCCATCAGGCTGAAGCACCTGTTCCCAAAATGTAAGTGTTCCCAGCTCTCAGCCACAGTGGGTCCCTCGACGGATGTGTTCTGTGATGAATCTTTTTGCTATCCACAGGGCAGCCCCACCCCAGGACTGCTAGTGTCCTGAGCTTGCCCCAAGGGACCCCAGACAACAGGGCTGTCCCAGGTTCCCAGCATCCTCTCCGATTGGGAAAGACCTCAGGACCCCAGCACCAGCCTTTCAGTGTCTTCCTCTGCCTTTTCAGCATTCCCAGTGAGCCACCAGTAAATGGCGCCCTCAGCACTTGCTTTCATAATTCATAAGAAGTCTCCATGTCATTATTTGGGAGCTGGATGGCAGGACAGAAAAACTCATTTATACTTGCCTCCCGATAGGAGCCCCTTTTCTGTGCTGGCCCCTTTGGCGGGCTCTTCCTGTTGTTCCCTAACCTATTCAGGCTGCTAAGAGACCTCACTGTTGGGGCAAGCAAGATGACACCAAGGCAAAGATGCCTGCTGCTCAACAATCTGAGTTCAGTCCTTGGAAGCCATGTAAAGATGGACAGAGAGAAATGACTTCATAAAATTGTCCTTTGACCTCCACACATGCACCTGGTAGACATGCTCCCCCCATAAGTGAGAGAGAGAGAGAGAGAGAGAGAGAGAGAGAGAGAGAGAGAGAGAGAGAGAGAGAGAGAGAGAGAGAGAGACTGTTTTTGCAACTTTCTGTAAGACAATCATCACTTTGAAATAAGAAGTAAGGAAGGCAAAAAACATAGACAGATGCTTCACCAAAGGGGATATTGGTGAGAGATATTCAGCACCATCAGTCACTGAGGGCTGTAGATTCCGGTCACAATCAGAAGCCATCTCACACGTTTAGAAAGACTGATAGGAAAACAACTGAGCTGGAGGCACCCCACGCTTGCCATGGGAGAGCAAAATGGCCCAGTCACTCTGGATGGCTTGGTGGTTTCTCATCACCGAGTGAGAGAGATTGCAGTGCCCGGGAATCCCATTGGAGGCGCTTCTCTGCATGCAATGACATCTGTGTTCACAGAAACTCACACGGGGACCTTCTCAGGGCCTTCCTCTGCAAAAGCTTGAGCTTAGGACTGCCAGCAACTCTACGCAGGTGGGTTTCTGAGCAGAGGGCAGCACATCTGTGCAGTGCACCAGTGTAGAAGGGGACCAGTGACAGAGAAGTTGACCTCCATGTGTGAACATGGTGGCTTTCAATGGACTAGGAAGCCATCTCAGAAGGTGGCCCTCTGCACCGTTTTGGCTGACAGTCTCAGAGAGACAAACCTAGCCCAGGAGAACAAAGGAGTAGCTGCCAGGCAGGGCTGGGAAAGTGGGTGGCAGGGAGGGCTGGGGGTGACAGAAGTCTTCACTGTCTGGACTATGTTCACCATTATATGGAAAAGGACCAGAAAAGGCACAGAACCCCATGTTAGGGTTTGACTATGAGGTGTCCCTCAGAAAGCCTCATGGGCGCAAGGTTTGGTCCCCAGTTTGCTGCTGAGGGCTGGCTGGATCAAAAGGGTGCTAACCTAGCAATGGCTTAACCCATTCAGAACTTGTTATCCAACTTGGGGATGGGTCACCACATGTGTCCCAAGTCAGGTCCAGCCACCTGCCCTCAGGAGCAAATTAAAAGAGTCAAATTCAAAGTGGAAGGCAGGAAAGGGGAGATGTATTATTGATTGTAGCCACATCAGGAAGAGGGACAAAGAGATCCAGTGAACAGCCCAAGTCCATCTTCTGGGTCCTGAAGTGAGATCAAAGTTTAAAAAGAGAGCTAAGGATGCGCACATCTAAGCAGTCCTGGTCAAGGTGTGGTCCTGCCCACCACTGACCCATCCTCCCCTGGACTTCAGTGTCACCTGTCAGGTGATCTGAGAAGTTTTTAGAACTGTTAGATCTTCTCCCAGGAAACAGGTTCCCATCCAGCTGGCACTCTTCCCTTCTCAGCAGAGATTCCTGGGGAAATTCCCACTTCTTTGGGGGACCCTTCTTTCAATAGCCCGATAGTCAGATTGAGAGACACTAGCATCTCTTTCGAACATCTTCATTTCTAACAAACTGGGCCTAGTGGCACACACTGATCCCAGCTCTTGGAAAGACAGAGGCAGAGGCAGGAGGATCTCCATGAGTTCCAGGCCAGCCATGGCTATAGAGAGAGATCTCATCTCAAAACAATCAAAACCAGAATATCTTCATTTCTGCCATGCCACTTACAAACTCAGAGCTGAGTGGACCATTAGGAGGACCATTAGGAGGACCATTAGGAGGACCATTGGGAGGACCATTGGGAGGATCATTAGGAGGACCATTAGGAGGACCATTAGAAGGCTATGCCTTTGAGGGGCATATTTTTCCCTGGCCCCTTCCTGTGTGTCTCTGTCTATCAGCCTCGCCTGCCCCAGCCACAACCACCACCAACAACAACAACATATACCACCACCATAACCATCACCACCATAACCACCACCACCATAACCACCACCACCACCACCACCACCACCACGAAGCTCTGCCATGGAAACAGCACACACTGAAGTCTCTGTAATCCTTCTTTCCTTAAGTTGTTTTCTAAGGCATTTGGTTACAGTCATAAAAAACCTGTAACAAGGCCCACAGGGAAATCAAATTGTTTCAACTGCCAGAGTTGATAGCCTCCGATGAGGGAAGTCCCTAGAGACTCTGAAGCATCTCTAGGGGTGCTGGGGGAGTCCTGGGATCTAATTGTTACAGCACCATGGATGCCAACACCACTTGTTCCCTACAATGTTGCTCTCAGCCTCCACCTCTGCACCCTCCCCGGGTCACCCTGGCTCCTCTATGGTCATGGGACTGGATCACTTCCCAAGAATGCTGACTCCTTGAGGTGGGTGTTACCAGGCCTCATGGATGAACCTGGGAGCCAGGCAGAGGGTGGGGCTGTAGGGCAGCAACAGACTGGTGTTTGAACCCAGTGTTGGCCTCAGCTGTCATCATATGTCTCTTCTCTCCTAGGCTAGTCCTCCACCCACCCACCATCTACTCTGACCACATCGGGGAACTATGGATGCTCAGGGTCACTGAGGAAGGAAGCATGGAGTCACTGAGGATGCTTCGGGTTGCTCTAGACACTTGAATTTGGGGTATCTGTAGGAGGTCACAGAGGGCTGGGGAAGGAAGGGCCAGTGCGAATGGTGGGAGCTTGAAGCCAAGGCAGGAGTCCCTCAGTCATAGGTCACTGGGGGTGGCTTTTTGTTCACGTATAGGCTCCTGTCTGCCAGGGGCTATGTGTAGAAGGCTAACTAGGTTGTGCTAAAATCCCCCAGGTGCTACAGTTGGAGACTTGCTAATTAGTTAAATGACACTTTAGCGCCACCATTTGTGGCCAGTGGGTGTGAATGGTCCTGCTACTTCTAGGGATCTGGGGCAGCACCCAGGGATCTAGGGCAGGATCCAGCAGTGTGGGTGACCACAGGCTGGGGACAGAGGGCAGGAGCCGGCAGTGTGGGTGACCACAGGCTGGGGACAGAGGGCAGGAGCCGGCAGTGTGGGTAACCACAGGCTGGGGACAGAGGACAGGAGCTGGCAGTATGGGTGACCACAGGCTGGGGACAGAGGACAGGAGCTGGCAGTGTGGGTGACCACAGGCTGGGGACAGAGGACAGGAGTTGGCAGTGTGGGTGACCACAGGCTTGGGGGTGGGAGGAGTTGTCCCTATCCCTTCCTGTCAGTTCCATGATCACTTGGCAGGCAGCTGGGTCATCCTGCATGCTTTGTGCACCCTGCCGGCTGTAAGCCACTGTTCCCTCCTCTGAACAGTCTGCCTTGCACCACAATTGAAGGGCAGCCACTGACAGACCTGCTAGGCATAGCCTGGGCCAAATGCAGATTTTTTTTTTCCCATCCTGATGCTCCCTGTCTGGTGCTCCCTACCTGGTGCTCCCTGCCTGCCGTTCCTGTCCAGAGCAGCTGCCCTGACCATGGATGTCTACAACAGCCCCAAGAGTCTCCAGTGGCCCTGAGTTTTTGCAGTGACCCTCACCTGAAGTGACCTCAACCCTAAGCCTCCTCATTGACTCTGAACATCTACGGTGACACTGACCTCCTACAATAACCTCAACCTCAAGTGTCTGCAGTGACCCCCCAAGCATCCTCGGTAAGTCTGTAGCAACCCAAACATCCTCAAGTGACCTTGAGCTTCTCCAGTGCTCCTGAGTGTCCATCTTCAGTGACCCCAAGCATCCATAGTGACTCTTAGCATCCTCAGCATTAGTCCCACATCCTCATGTCCCTGAGCCCCTCACTGCCCTCTGCCCTGGATCCAATCTTATTTTTACCCCCAACAGATTGGGTTGACAGAGATGGAAGATGTTTGGGTCACCCCAGACTCTGCCACTCTTAGCAGATACTAGAAGGGGATGCTGAGACCCAAGTGCAAACCGAAGCCCTTCATGAAGGCCTCCCCGTCTGCAGCAAGAACTGTTCTAACTCACTGCCTGAAGGCCCTCCTCGTCAGGGGTAGAACTTGGATAAGAAACTTCTAGAAAGACTACATTGACTCCCAGCCCGCCATGTGGCTGACCAGTGAAAACGGGAAGTAAACTTCAAAAGCGGCATAAGCTTTTTCCAGTCCCTGCTGCTTCCTGGTGCTCAGGGAAGACACTGGACAGCTGGGGCTCTAGAAGTCTCGTTGAACCACGAGGCACAAGACACAGCATGAGTAAAGGCCATGGGGGGCTGGGGAAAGCCAAGGTCCCTGGAGTCTTTGTGCTCCGGGAAGAGCGCCATCATGAAGACAAGTCAAAACAGAAGATGATGCAGAGCCAGGAGAGCCACCAAGCGACAGTCAGAGATCCAGCTCTCATCACCTGAGGTCTACAGCAGCCTGGTCATTCTGTTGTCAATGCCAGCCTGCTCCCTGGCTGGTAAGCCCCCTTGAGCTGGGTTTCTGTCAGAGGCCAAAAACACATGTGCTGTGAGGCATGCCTTGCTCAGTGGTCCTGTCGTCATGTGAGGGACCTGAGGAGGGAAAGGAGCCTTGACACACAGGGATGACTTTCCACAGAGGAGAAACGCCAGGTGGATGACAGCGGGGACCTCCACGCAGTGGGGCAAGGCTTGGCCAGACAGGTCCTGGGCATGTCCCCAGTCTCAGTGGGGTCTAGTGTGATTGTACAGTCTGGAATAGGACTGAGCACCTGGCAGCCCCAGGGTCCCAAGCCTGGGGCACCTTACTCATCCTATTTGGCCCAAATTAATGCTCTCGGGTAGCAGTTTGCCTTAGAGCTGTGAGTGATACAATGTGGCCCTTATATCTTTTACAACTGCTCATTAGGCCTCCAGCCTCTCTGGATAGACACATGCTAAGCTCACACATAAAGAGTACACAGACCCATGGCACATAATACATGTAGATGTGTATAACTCATGTGTACATTATATGCATGTCATGCATTTATATATGTGTGGTGTGCACATCCACACAGATTGAGGTACACATGTACAGTAGAGTGCATGTACATTCATGAGTGGCACCTCACGGGTTTGAACATAGTTGTGGACGTACATGCATGAGCCCACATTTACATGTGGTACACATACACAGGGTGCATATGAAGCCACATGGCTGCACACCCTTCTCCTTCTCTCCAAATTCATCAGGGACTGAAGCCCTGGGGCTGGGCATAAGATGAATGAGAGCCAAGGTAGTTGGAGAGAGACTCGCTGCAATGGAAGCTAAGGTCAGCAGCAAAGGCCTGGGGTCCTGCCTTGAGCTTCAGCCACCATACCTTCTCAGCTTTTCCTTGCCTCCTTTTCAGGCTCTAGGAAGACCAGAGGTTACTTGGGGTAGGTGAGGATAAATGAGGGTGTGTCCTCGGTTCACAGAGCCACCCACCCACTTCTGAGGAGTTGCCCAACTCCTGTGTTTAATTCTGACCCAAGACATCCAGAGGGCCATGAGTTGAAGTGCCAAGTGTGAGCCGGACCACAGGCATTTCTGGAACCTTGCAATAGTCTAACTCTCTTGTCCAAGATCTGGAGACTCTGTGGTGTGGTGGCCTGCTCGGATCTTGAATATTTGTACCTGGCTCTCAAAGAGATCAGATGGGTCCTTCAGAGCCCAGGGGGACCTCAGGCCCAGTGTGGGTCTCTGTGAGAAGACCTCTCCAACAAAACCCAGACCCATCTGGTCAGGTCATTTCCCAGCAACCCTACTACACAGGTCACCTGACACTTGAGGGACATCAGTGCTAGGTTAGGGATGAGGGGTAGCATCTCAGGTAGCAGCTTGCTTGCTCCTGCCCTGGAGCTGTGTGTGACACAGTGTGGCCCTTATAACACTTACGACTGCTCATTAGGCCTCCAGCCTCTAGATAGACACATGCTAAGCTCACACATAAAGAGTACACATAAACCAAGCAGCCTCAGTTCAGCCTGAGAGAACAGAATGCTCGGGTTCCCGTGGCTGCCCTTCCTCCAGGACCAAGAACAGGGGATGGGGATGGGTGGATTCAGCCTCATGTCCTGTTCTTTTCTTTGGGGACAGTGGCCTTCCCCACCTTCTAAGGGTTGGAGAGCTGCTGTTCTTCACGCCATCTAAATCTGGGACCCACAGGTCTCCACCACCACAGGCACTAAAGAGGTCAGCCCAGGGGGGCCGAGTTACACAAGCTGAGCCCCAGTTCCTGACCCACATCTCCTGCCTGTCCCCTCCGGCTTCTGTGGGGAATGCACACGGGGTGTGATGCTGGGCTGCGGGGCATGTGTGGGCGTGTGAGACTGTGCCTTTGTACACAGGGGCACGCATGCCCTGGCCTGCTGTCCTTACAGACTTTATCTGTCATACCAGGCTCTTGGTGCCCTGGGCACAGCACAGTTGTGTTCTCCCCTAACGTCCCCCAACGTCTCCCCCTTTGCTTCCCCCCACAAACTCCTATACCACTCCCCATCCCAGCTCCCAACTGAGTCAGCCTGCCACATCCCCACCACCCACAGATCCTTGGATTCATCTCTAAGCAGGACTGACTGCCAAGTGAGACCTTGAGGGAAGAGGTGCTCAGAGAATTGTGGGGATCAGCCTGGCCTCTGACCTTGAAAGGTTACAACGGGAACTGGCCAGACAGCATAGTGTAGTAGCCCTTCCCATGTCTGCATGCCTTGGATGCATGACTGTGCCTGTCACTGTAGATTTCTCACTATGGCTGGTCACGTCACAACAGCCCAGGCACCTTCACTTTCCTAATTTTCTAGCTCTAGTACCAGCTGGGATCAGGGAACACCAGCACCGGAGCCTTTGTTTCCATTATCATCAAACACCAGAATCAGACCACTGCCCTCTGCCACTGTCTCCTCTCTTCCATGTCTCCCTCAGGGCCTCCATAAGCATCATCAGCCACCATAGTCATCCTCAGCCTTGTCCCTGCTTGGGCTTGAACGAACCTGCCTGCAGCTGGCCTTGACGCTCTTGGGGCCTGTGATGGCCCTGTCTAGGTGGGGCTTGGCCTCCCAGCTCCAGGGCTGCATGGGGTCATGTAGCCCCCACCGCAGGCTGCACAGGTTGGCTCAGCAGCAGCTAGCTCCCCCTTGCTAATTCTCTAAATAAACAGTAATGGGAGCTGCTCAGGCTGGCTGGGTTGGGCTTTGTGGGCTGTTTATTTATTTTTTTTCCCTCTTTGCTTTGAATTTATTTTTTTTCCTCCCTCTTCTAAATTGGTGTGGTGTGGGGAATTCATAATTCGCCCTCCTCACTCCCATTTCGGCTCTCTTCCGCTGCCTAATTATCTAATTTGTAATATTCCATCTACCCTCCCTTTCATCTCCCTCCAAACATCCCGACCTGTTCAAATAAATATGTACTTTTAATTTCAAGGCGCCTAATTCAATCTGGCAGACTGCGGTCCCCACTCTCCATTGGGCCTCTCTAGGTGGAAGTCACAGGCCCCGAATCCAGGCCCACTCTCCTTCTGCTATTCTGCCCGTGGACACAGGCAGAGAGAAGTCTGAGACTAGGGGCCTGAGGCAGATGGTTTCTGGCCTGAGCCCTGAGCCCCAGCTGGTCTGTTCTTTCTCTCCTTCCTGTATCCAGGCCCTCGTCTGGGGGGGGCAAGAAGCACCTCCTGTGAATGTACCAAAGCTCGGTAATAGAGTGGACCAGACTCAGACTATTCAAGTAATAGAATGTCCTCCTAACCCCACTAGTTTCCTCAACAGGGTGGACCCAGGGAACTGTTCCTCATACTATCCCACAACTCACTACTGACAGCAACATCCTCCCTGGAGACTATGTCCTTCCTGCTACAGACAGACAGACAGACATGCATGCTAGAGCACACACACACACACACACACAGAGAGAGAGAGAGAGAGAGAGAGAGAGAGAGAGAGAGAGAGACAGAGACAGAGACAGAGACAGAGACAGAGACAGAAAGACAGAGACAGAGACAGAGAGGGAGACAGAGACAGAGAGACCACACTGTCCTTGGACATGACATGAGCTCCAAAACACAGGCTGGAGAATTGAAGTTCCGGGCCTGCCACCCAGACTACTTAAGGACAGGGATACCTGTAGGGACAGGGAAGCTGAGGCTCCCATCCTGGTCACTTGATCAAGCTTGGCTCTGATAACCTGAGAGGTCTTCTCTAGGGGAGACCTCAGACTCCACCAGCCACACACCTGAGGTCACTTACCTAATGGATAACGCGAACCCCCAACTAGGTGAGGGCTCACCTTGAAGTGAAGTCTCGGACGACTGGCCTTTGCACTCTGGTGCTCTTCATTTGGCCAGTTCGCTTACTTCCTCTGGGTATGTCTGGCCAAGTAAGAGCTACCCTGGAAGTTCAGAAATGAGGCATGGGGGATGGCAGTCATCCAGTAATCTCCAAGTCCCACGGGCTTGGGCTAGGGAGCATGGGGGCATCCTTCTCTCTGAACGAACAGGGCTACTGTCTCAGCTGATGTACAGTCAGTATATCTTACATCAGGTTACACCTCTGCCAGGCCCTGACTTCCACTATGTGTATCGTTCCTTCACAACATGGACATTAGGGTCTGCTTTCCTGTCCCTCTCAGCTTCTGAGACCAGTAGGAATATCAAAGGGGCCTAAACAGGTGAAAGGGGCAGCAGGATGCATGTCTACACCCTCTGGCAGGATTATCTAAAACAGGATACAGCAATCGCCAGATATGGAGTGATGCTCACGTGCCCCCCTGGAGTGTCGGCAATCTCTCCAAATTCAGGGTGCACAAACCCTTGCACCCAGCACTTTTGCATGCCAGAGACCCCCCGTGTGGATGAGGGGTGGATGAGGATGTGGTACTGGGAGCTCTAGGGAGAGAAGCAGATGTGGAACTTGGCTACCCAGATTCATTCATCCTCAGTGTACCACATATGATAATCCACCGTGTTTATGGGGCAACTGGTGAGGTAGAACGTGCAGAAATAGCATTCAGGGACTGAGCTGGGTGAATGAACTGGCATGCATTCTCACAGTGGAGTACTATTCAGCCACAAGAATGAATAAGCATAGAGCCACGACTTCGCTGGGAATATATCTTCCTACAAAGCTGATACTACAAAAGGACCATGTAGAAAGAGTAAGATCTGGATGCCTATGACAGTGATTCCTAGGAGCCTGGTGACTCCTCCTTGTGCTATACAGACTGAGATGCAGCTTAAAGAAGATGCAAAGGAGACAAGGAATGTTCCAGCACCTTAGTCAAGGCAGCAGGAAGAGAGACCTGAACACCGTAAACCCTGAGGCTGGAATGGAAAGTGGGAGGTGGACTCTGCAACTCACTTGCTTTTCAGTAGAGTTGAAATACTATATGAACTTCAAAAGAAAATTTGTACTCGGTGATCCAGAATGGTAAGAATTTCTCCCCAGGGAGACAAAAAATGTCTACTCTTTCCTAAGATTCTAACAACAAATGGAAGTATAATCCCATCCAAATTTACTCTGGGGTTTTTTGGGCTTACTTGCAGAGTGTAGGTGAGAGGATACTTGCAGAAGCATGGGAGATGCGAAAGCAGCCATACTGTATAGTCTTCACCCAGCATAGATGATGGCTTCCCCATAGCCACATAGATGGAACCCCTTCTCAATTAACCTCCCCTGGCCTATGTACTCTAAAATCTCTGCAGATTCAGGCCACCTGCAATTAGGGAAGAACTGCATACAGTTAGCTCAGAAGAAAACTGGAATTTGAGGTAAGGGTCCAATGACCCTGCCTTCTTCTACAAGGGCATGTCAACAGTCAATAAGCCTGATGGGACTAGACCCTTGGCAAGCAGGCACATCTTTACAACTAGTGAATACGGGGACTGTTTCGACTGAAGGACTGCATTCTGCAACACCCAGCACACTCCTGAGCCCTGGCAGGTGGGTATATGCAGGTTGGCCTGAAGAGGAAGAGGTTCCTGGGATCCTAAGCTGTCTTACCACCTAGTAGTGGGAAGTCTGGAAGGAGATCTTCCTGGGGTTGATGTGAATGACTCGAGCAGGTGGTACCCAGAGATGTCCCATCTCTCCATCACAGCCCCTTGAAAGGACAACAGCGTTGTCTCCCTCCATGTGCTGCTGAGCCTCTGCCTGCTCACAGAAGAACTTGGGTACCTCAGTCTCAACAAGACCCTGCTGCAACCAGGGCTCACTCTCTGTGTCTCTGTCTCTGTCTCTCTTTCTCTCTCTCTTTCTCTCTCTATCTCTCTCTCTGTCATAGGCTAAGGCAGCACCCATCTGGGCCCTTCAGAGATGCAAAGCATTAAAGTCACATGAGATACAGTGGGTGAGCATGACCCTGAAGGGGCAGGGATTCGGGAGACTTGTATAATCCAGACCATCTTCTCACCTGCGTGCCCACTCATGTGCATATATGAATGCATATGTGGGCTGTTGTGTGCACCTTTGTATGCTTGCACACATGAGCATCCCTCACTTGAGGCTGTGGGAGTTTCAGCTCAGAGTGAGCCAAGTACAGGCAGACATCCAGAGGCTCTGAGGAACTGTGGAACCCAGCTCAGCTGCTTGGGCTCAGTTTTAGTTGAGGATGGAGAGAAGGAAGGCCCCGGCTTCTGGCTTGTAGTTGTAGAAAAGGTGGGAGATGGCTGCAGAGCAATGGGGGATCCTGAGGGTTTGGGGTGGAGTGACTAGCCCCTGCCTGCTTATGTCTGTTCTCATCCATGTGTCAACTGCTCTGCAGTTGTAAAATCAGGTGACCTTGGACCCAGATCTGTGCCAAGGGCTCTGATAAATGCAGAAGTAAGGGCATTCCTGTCCAGCTAGGGGTCTGCCAATAGGCATGTGGGATTAGCACTGAACAGAGGCCATCAGAGTGGGAAGAATATGCTGAGATGGCCACAAGTGCAATGACAAAGACATTAGGAAAGTATCTCTGTAGGCATACAGGAGAGCATCAGACTCCTGTTTGAGGTCCCTGCGACATTCAAACCAGAAAGGGCCATTGTTTTTTTTAACACTTTCAAAGCCAGTGTCATCATCCCCACTACTATCACCAGCACCACTATTACCACGACTATCACTACTATTCATCACCACCATCACCAACAAAACCACCACCACCACCATCACCACTGCCGTCATAACCACACTATCGCCATGATCACCATTCTGTCACCCATGACCACCACCGTTATCACTACCACCGTCATCACAACCACCATCATTACCATCACTAACATCATCACCACCACCACCGTGTTCCCCAGAAAACCATGAGCAGACAACTGTACAGACCCTTTGGGGGTCTGTATGGCGTACTTGGCGGCTTGGTCCAGAAGGACATGAGAGGGTTGCCAGGCTAGTTGATTCTCACGTGACCTTGTGCACTGATTTGCTACTTCTGGACCTCAATTTTCCCACTTTTAACAGGAAACTGTGCTTCCTGACCTCTCTACTCCCCCATGTTGCTCTGAGAGTGGATAACTAGAACTCTCTGATGTGTTCTGTGAGCTCTAAAGTGGCATGCAGATGCTCTGGATTTTACTGCTCCCAGGGAGGACCTTCCCCAGCCACACCCTTCCTCAGCCCCTTCTAGCAACCACTCACTTGTGGGTCTTAGAAGACTGTGGTTCCAGGAACGAAACTCAGAAGCTGGAAGATTGATTCTGCCTTTGACTGGCATGCAAACAGTAGGCAAACGAGCACGCAGAGTCTCTGTAGCGCTCTGGGAGATCAGCCTGGTCTTCTGGAATTGGCTGCACTGCCTCTGGTAGAGTGTGTGTGAGGAACTGGGTTGGAGACGTTGTAGGAGGAAGTAAAGGGCTTTGAAACCTTGGTGCTCGGCTCATCAGCTGTCTCCACAGATGTCCAAGCTGCTCTTCATTGTCTCTAGTGTGCCCTCCTCCTCCTCCTCCTCCTCTTCTCTCTTCCCACCTCTCTCCTCACCCGCCCCTGCCCATTCTCTCCCCTGCCAGTGTCCTGAAAGGTTGGTATTATCTATGCCATTGGAAGCTCTGACTTGGGGGAAACTGAGGTGATGCCACCCCAGTATCCTACTCACAGTCCCACCCCACAGCCCCACCTCCAACTTTAAAGTCGTGTGGAGATATAGAGGCCTAGACCACATTCCTCACAGGGAAAAGGAGCCTTCCTCCCAAGGGTGCCGTGCCAGGACATGGGGACACAGGGAGAGGGTGACTTGCCCTGGAGGAACACGTGGTGGGGAAGATACTTTAGCTGGGCCAGGCCTGGTGCCTGGTGCCTCTCTGGCGCCTGCACTTCCTCACAGCATGCAGAGCTCAGGACAGGATACCTTTCAGATTTATTTTTTCCTTTTTCTTCTTTTTAAAGACAGGGTCTCTATGTGGCCAGGACTTGATCTTGTGATCCTCCTGCCTCAGCCTCCCAAGTACTGGGTTTGCAGGTCTGTGCCAGTACACCTGGATCCTGTATGTATGTATATATGTATGTATGCATGTACGTATTGTGTATGTGTGTGTGTGCACACACGTACCATAAGCACATGTGCCATGTGTGTGCAGAGCCTGTGAAGGCCGGAAGAGAGCATTGAAGCGCTGGAACTGGAATTGCAAGCAGTTGTGAGCTTCTTGACACAGACTTTCTACAAAAGCAAAAAGAACTCTTAACTGCTGAGCTATTTCCTCAGCTCCTTGTGTTTTGTTTTGTTTTCAATGGATCTTTCTATAGAGCAATTTTAACTTCCAGAAATTTTGATCTGGCAGGACAGGGTCCCACCTGCTTCCTTTCTCCCTTGTCCTTGACTTCCCCTATTTTTTTAAATTATGCTCTTCCATTTTTAAAGATTTATTATTTAATTTTATGCATATGTGTGTGTACACAAGTACACTATATGTGCACTATGTGTGTGCAGTACCCACAGAGACCAGAAGAGGGCATAGGATTCCCCTGGAACTGGAGTTCAAAGTGGTTGTAAGCTCCTATGTGGGTGCTGGGAATTGAACTTGGGTTCTCTGTAATAGCCGTAAGTGCTCTTAGCTGTTGAGCCATCATTCCAGCCCCAACTTCCCCTGTTATTTACATCTTGTATTTGGGCAATTCATCCGCTAGGTGGATCTACCAAGGATACACAGATCAGGGCTCACAGTGGATGCTGGGCCTCTTAGGTCTGGACACATAGTCAAGGACTTCTGTATACCATGATAATGTCACATGGAGCAGCCTGTTGTGATCCCCTAGTCATCCCTTGCTGCCCCAGCCCCTGGCAGCCACTGATCTTTGCACCGTCTCCATAACACTTTTTGCACTCTTTCCCTTTTCCATAATGTGGAAGGGTTAAGATGGCACAGTCTGCAACCTTTCCACCAGCTTCCTTCACTTAGCAATGTGTGTGGAAAGGTGCCTCCAGGTCTTCTCATGGCTTCACAGGCCCTTCTTCTCTGTGATGAATACTGCTGTTGCATTATCTGTACGCAGCAGCAGCGGCAGCAGCAGCAGCAACAACAGCAGCATCTGTTCCCTACTGCGGGACATCTTGGTAGCTTCCAAGTTTGAGTTATTGTGGTTTAAGTTGCTATAAACATTCGTGTCCAGATCAGTGTGAATGTAAGTTTCCAAGTCCTGTGGGTATATGCCAAGGAGCACGGTCGCTGGGTAGACAGAAGGTTGAGTTCTACAGCAAACTGTCTGCTCTTTGCAGCAGTTTTTCACTTCTGCATCCTCACCAGTAACAGCTGAGGTTCTCGGTGCCCCCACATCCTGGACAACACTTGACAGCAGTGTTCCCGAAGGTGGGCCTTCTCACAGGTTCCTGGTCTTTCCGTCCCTGCCTCAGTTTACATTTCCCAAGGACACTGACTTGACACTGACACCCCCCCCACCCCTTTTAAGACCAGGTCTCCTAGGTATCTTCCACTGACTTGCATTTTACTGTGTCGACCAGGCTGCTCTTAGAACTCATGGCGATCCTCCTGTCCCTACCTTCCTAGTGTTGGGCTGCACTATGTCCAGTTAACATCTGCTTCTGTTGCTGTTGCTGTTTTGGTGGGTTTTATTTTTTATTTTTTTATTTATCTATTTTGTTGGTGGTGGTTTTCGTATGTGTGTTGTTGTTTGGATTCTTTTTTTTTTTTTTTTGCTTATTTTCCGGCTGTATCCCTCCGTGTTCTTGCTCATTTTTAAATTACTTTCTCATACTTGAGTTTAGGAGCTGGCTATGGCATCCTTATGTTCCCAGCAGATCTTATCAAAGATGTCTTTTCCTCCTGAGTCTGTGACTTCCTTCATTCTCTCTTACCCTGTGCCTTTTGCAAAACAGTTTTAATTTTTAAAGATTTATTTTATTTGATTATTCTGGGTTACATAAGACCATTTTCATGCAACCATATAATGAACTCTGAGCCTATTCCTCCGGTAGCCTGGTACCCTCCCCTGCGTACACCTCCTCCTTCCCTTTAGGACTCTGTTCCCAAGACGATTCGGCTTCTACTTTCCTGCCATCGACACACACATGACTTTGTTTTTTTTAATTTATAAAGTCTATGACCCACAAAGGAGAGAAAACACAGTTGTCTGAGAGCGACTTGGTTCAATTGCTATTGCTATCTCCAGTTGCATCTGGCTTCCTACAAACAGCATGACTTCCTTCTTCTTCTCTGTGGCTGAAACAAAGTGCCTCTGTATATGGATCACATTTTGAGTCCAGTCCTCTGCTGACAGACAGCAAGGCCGGTTCCGTAACGCACGCGGCTGTTATGGCTATTGCTGCAATCAGCACTGACATGCAAGTGTCTCTGTGACATGCTGCCTTGGAGCCCTTTGGGCAGATGCCCAGGAGTGGTGTCCCTGAGTCACACGGGAGATCGACTTTTAGTTCTTTTGGGAACCTCCAAGCTGATCTCCAGATTGGCTAGACTGTTTATCCTTCCCATCAGCCATATATAAGGGTTCTTGATCACATCTGTGCCAGCACTGGTTGTGATTTGTTTTCTTGATGCCTGCCGTGCTGACTGGGGTGAGATTGACTCTCAATGTAGTTTTTTGTTTGTTTTATTGTTTTTGTTTGTTTGTTTGTTTGTTTTCAACACAGGGTTTCTCTGTGTAGCCCTGGCTGTCCTGGAACTCACTTTGTAGACCAGGCTGGCCTCAAACTCACAGAGATCCACCTGCCTCTGCCTCCCCAGTGCTGGGATTAAAGGCGTGTGCCACCACTACCCGGCCTCTCAATGTAGTTTCAATCTGCATTTCTCTGATGGCTGTATAGGCCAAACATCTTTTCATGTGCTTATTGGCTGTTTGTATTTCATCTTTTGAGAACCGCCTCATCTCATTAGAATGTCTGTTGTTTGGACTTTTGGTGTTTAGGATTTTTAGTTCTTTGTATATTCTGGATACTAATCCTCAGGCAGATGCGTAACTAGCAAAGGTTTTTCTCTCACTCTGTAGGCTATTACCTTAACTAATTTCTTTTGCTGTGCAGCACTTTTTTTTAACATCATGAGGTCCCATTTGTCAGCTGTTGGCACTGCCTGGCTGGCTAGACTCCTGTTCAGAAAGTGCTGTTTCCAATAAGGGTGCTCACATTTTCACCTGGCTGCTCCCAGGGCTCTGTTTTCCTTTGCTTGGTTTTTTTCGTTTGTTTGTTTGTTTGTTTGTTTGTTTGATTCTGTTTTTAAGGCAGGCTCTCTCTTTGTAGCCCTGACTGTCCTGGAAACTCATTCTGTAGACCAGGTTGACCTCCAACTCACAGTGGTCCATTTACCTCTGCCTTCTGAGGACTAGGATTAAAGGTGTGCACCACCATGCCTGCTGCATGCTAGGGGCTCTGAAAGTGAGTGGTCCAGCACCCGGACAGAACTACAGTGCCCATTACTACAGTTTGGCTCTAAAGTGCCCCCCCCCCATAGGTATATGTGCTGAAGGTCGTGTTCAGAGGTGGGGCTTCAGAGAAGTGAGTGGATAGTGAAGATTCCGACCTCATCAGTGGGTTCATCACTGATGGTACCTAAGATGTTTTGTCACTGTGGCAAAATACTTGACATGATTTAAGAGAGAAGCAGATTTATTCAGACTCACGGCTCATACCATTGTGGTGGGGAGGGCATGGTGGAGCTGAGCAGCCTACATCATGGTGGCCAGGAAGCATCAACTGAGTACCACCGATGTCTTGGGTGTACTCAACTGAATCTCCTAGGAACCTTTCATTCCAATCAAGCTGAAGGTTGGGGTTCACCATCACAGCTTGGTTGGCAATGGAATGGGCTCCTGGGAAGTGGTAGAAGCTGCAGGAGGTGGGTAGAATATTGTCCCTGGATTAAACACATGTGTCCTTGGCATGATGCTCTTGGGTTTTCTCTGCTTTCTTTTGTTGCCAGGGCATCAGCTTCGCTACAGTGCATGATGTTCTGCCTCATCTTGCATCAAAACTCTGAAGTTGGCCAGCTCCAGAGGACGTGAATCTCTAAAATTATAAGCTAAACAAATCTCTCTTGCTTCTAGCTGGGTTCTCTCGGGCACTCTGACATGGAAACACAAAGTTGTCCAACACTAGTTGTGTAGGCCACCTCTACCTATGGGAGAAGTGTTGGCAACATTTTGAAGACTCAGTCTTCTAAATTTCCAGATACCCAAACTTGTGGCAGCTCAGCCCTATTGTCAAGAACCTTCTTGTCCTAGAGTGGGGAGGTATTTCTGGACCATCTGGCCTTCTGGAAGGAGGGGTATCTCATACTTGGTTGACTGTTCCACCAGAATGCTCACCTAGGGAGAAATCATGCTTGGCCCAGCCAAAGGAGCGACTCTCTCAGGAGATGGGCCACCTGTGGTCATTCGTCCACTTACAACCAATGAGATTGTTAGGTAGAAGTCATGTCAATCACCAGGATAACAGACTCACACTGTGGGGGACTCAAACCACAGAACCTCACAGCCTCACAGTTCTGGAGGTTGGGAGTCCAGGGTCAGGGCACCAATATGGCTGGTGGACTTTAGGGAAGAGTCGGGTTCCTACACTTCTCCATCCTGCTGATCTTTGGTGGGCCTCAGCTGGCAGGCACCCCAGTTCAGTGTTTGTTCCGTCGGCTCATAGCCCTCCCAGAGCCTGGCCCGTTTCCTTGCTTCCGTACAAGCTCATCTCACTACCCCGTTTTGAAATAAGGTCATGTCCTTGGGGGCCTTAGCATATGAAGTTCAGCTCATCACCTCTCCACACCTGCCTGCTGCAGGCCTGCCCTTCCAGGCTCTGCTCTCCTCTGGCTCTGTCTCACTCTCCATCTCCGTTTCTCTGCCACAGAGGTGGTGGTGTGGAGGTGAGATACCACCATCACTACACAACTGCCCAGAGGAAAGTGTAACACTGTGGAAGAGAAGAGGTCCGGGATGGAGAGATCCCACAGGGAAGCACTGGGGTCCCTAGTTCTTTGTGCTTCACTTAGGAACGGCAGTTCTTTGAGTTCTAGCCCCGCCCCCTGCATCTAGTAAACAGAAGAGGACAGAGGGTTGCCCACAAGAGAAAGGATGTAGGGCTGGAGAGATGGTTCAGAGGTTAAGAACACTGGCTGCTCTTCCAGAGGTCCTGAGTTCAATTCCCAGCATCCGCATGGTGGCTCACAACCATCTGTAATGAGATTTGGCTCCCTCTTCTGGCCTGCAGGGATACATGCAAACAGAACATTGTATACATAATAAAAATAATAAATCTTTATAAAAAAAAAGAGAGAGAGAGAGAGAGAGAGGATGTAAGTCTAAGGATTGGGCTCTGGTCCTCATAGGGGACCTCACCCAAGCTGTGCCTTTGCAGGGAGGTGTCCCAGTTGTACCAGACCTCTAATGAGTGTCCCTGCACATACGTTCACACATACTACTTTAAGTCTAGTTCGAGGAAAGGCCTTTCTAGTAAATGTGAGGAGGAGAGAAAGGGATGTGGAGGGGAGGCAGAGGTTCAAGGTTCAACCCAGCACTTAAAGCTATTCCCCCAGCCTACCTTCAATTTCCTTATCACAACCTACTCTCAATTTTCCTATCTCTAACAGAGACAACTGAGACCCTGTGTTGGTGCTGTCTATATATGGTGGGGTGGCTCAGTGTCAGGATCATTAGTACATGGAGGACCCTGATGAGGACCCAGGCCAGCTGAGGGAGGGTAGATAGGAACAGATAACCACAGATCCACTGAGGGAAAGGGCTTCTTGCAAGCGCTGAGGTCAAGGGGGCACTTATCTGACCCAGGCACTGCCCTACACCCACCCTCTAGCAGATGGCTCTGGGGCTCCACCCTCACCATGTCCCATCCTCAAGCCTTATGTCTGAGAAATCTCTTTGAAAAAACCCTGGGGTAGAGGTCATGCCCACCTCTGTCTGTCTGTTTACATGCCACCCAGTTCCTGTCTAGGACAGCTGAAGACAGCATCTCCTCTTGGTGCGAACCGTAGGACTTAGCCTAGGGTATGGGAAACAACGTGGCGGCCCCAGTAGTGTTGATGGGCTTCTGATCACAACCCAGCCAGGGGTAGGTGAGGCTGACACAGCTGTGCCAATGGGGAACGAAAAAGGCAGCAGAGGCGAAGAAGGCTTGTGACCAAGGGAGGCTGACGGACAGTCCACACGTCAGGAACCCATGCAATGCCAAGACCGAGCAGGTGAGCACGCAGAATCAGCCAGGCCCACCTCCAGCCTGCTCCTGTTGACTCCCAGCTCTCTCTTCCTGCCTGCATTGATTTTTCACTGTGCTCTTTATTAAATGCCTAAACTCCCTCCAACAAGAGCTGGCTTGGCATTCCGTGTTCCTGGGGGCTCTCTAAACCCAGATGTGGGGGGCCTGAAGGGGCAGCTGGGGCAACTGTTTATAGAGGCCTTGAAGCCCATAGTCTCGGCTTTAGGAACCAGGGTGGAAGGTTGTCTAGTGTGGGCAAGATGCCAGGCCCAAAAGAGGTGCTTGGTAAACTGTGGAACTGTAGTTGGTGCCCGTCTTCAGGCTGTGACACCGGATGACAAGGACAAGGGACCAGTCTGGGATTATGGGTCCTGAGCTAATGGATAACCTAGATTCAGGGCTCAATTAATGATTCTAAATATATACCCAGATTTAGAATTCAGTCAGAAATCAAGGGTGAGTATATAACCAGTGATCTGGGATCTGTATATACTCTGAGCCATCTTAATCAGTAATGAGAACTTAGGGATTAGCATAGGAGTATGGATCAGCATGCACTCAGAGTCAAGGCTCAGTTAATGAACACAAATTAGAGTTTAGTCTGTGGACAGGGATCAGTAAATAACCAGGGATAAGTGCCAAGACTCAGATAGTAACAAGATCAGAGTTCTCTCTAGGGATCTGAAGATATGGCTCAGTGGTAGAGCACCTGTCCAGCATGCATGAAGCCCTTAGCACCACACACACATAAAGCTCTCTTTCTAGGAAGAGGGTCAATGCTCTGGCTGCTGCATGGACTGGGAACAGCTCTCTGAAAGGCCTCATGCTTTCCCTGGAACATTTCTCCTCCTTCGCTTTCTGCCCTACCGGTGTTGAAGACCTCCTTCAAAGGACAAATACATGACTCAGTGTGCAGGTTCTGGAGTCTATCCTAGACCCTGGCTGTGGGACCTTGGGCACTCATCCTCCCCTCCCTAGCCGCAGTTCTACCCGCTTTGGAAGGGGGCCCTTCTCTGCCACCTCTCCTAACTCTGTGAGGATAGAGGGAGGTAGAGAACAAGCCAGACAGGTCGGCGAAGCTGCTGAGGAACCTTCCAGAACCTATGTCTAGGCCTCACCATCTGCAGGGGCCTTGATGGCCCCAGGGGACCCCCTACTCCAGAAGGCCTAGGTGTCTGCCACCCCCACAGACTGGCTGGTGCCACCTTGCCTCTCCCTGACCTGCATTCAATGTGCCTGGGCCCTGAGGGGTGTTGGGAAAACCCGCTGCTCACACCTGGTTTGCACTCCCAGAGCTGTGACAAGGAGCGGTTGGAAATAGCTTGAGCTCCTCGGGGAAGGTGGAGCGGGTCCTGAGGCATGGACAGGGGCCACTAGGGTGATGTGCATCCCGAGCCCCTCCAGGGAGGGCACTTCTATACCTACTATCCTTGACCCCTTGGAGAGGGTCCGTGCCCTGGGGACCCCTGGTCTGGGCAGGGCATGATGAAAAGACAGTTAGCCTCAAAGACCTTGCCAGTGGCCAAGGGAGAAACGGCTCAAAGCACTGCCCCCACCCCCATCCCTCCAACAAGTGTCCATGGGATTTCTCTTCCCTTGTCTTCCTCCCTGACAGGCTGCCAGAATCCTGGCCAATAGGAACCCATTGTGGGTCCCAGGCCAGCACCTTCCCCTCCCTGAGTTTTTCCCAACGTGCAAGACGACGTCACCTGCCTCAGCTTGATAAGGGCAGCTGGCCAGGGGACAGATGTGCACTGGATGGAGTCCTGGCCTGGTCAGGACTAGCCATGCTCCCTATAAGCCCAAACACAACCTTCTGTGCACTCCTTCCAGAAAATCAGTGCCTCAGTGCCCCAGCCAAGGCACCCTGGGAAGCACATAACCTGCCTGAATCTTTCCAGGCCTGGTCCTTTGTATGAGCCCTGAATCCTCCATCCATAAGGTGAGGCAGTTGCCCCAGGACTTGGGGGCTTCTCTTGAGTCTTACGCAGAGGAGGCAAGAGTCATGGGGGTATCTATGCAAGGCTGCAGTAGGGTATGTGGACCATGCAGGGTCAGCTCCTGAGGGCCAGGGCCACAAAACGTTGGAGCCCTGGGGAGTCCCTTGCTCACTTTCTTTTTTAGGGATGTTCAGACAGCTGGCCCAGTCTACCAAGGGGGTAGTCTATGGGGCTGGGCATTGACCAGGAGAGTAATCATAGTTCCAAGGTTCTGGAGGTGAGCAGAGGCAGGGAGTCTGGGTTGGGCTGGAGGAGCTAGCGGACTATGCCATTTGCTGTAGTTATGTCTAGTGCTCAGAGGGCCAGGCAAAAGGGTCCAGCTCTGCAGACTGCACTCAGTTGGCAGACGGGAGAGCTTTATGTACTGGTACGAGACCTACAGTTATCTGGAGCAGTCCCTCTCCCGCATACACATAGTTGGGCCAGAGAACCTCTGTGCTCACCTGGTCCTGTCAAAAATCACACAGGAAGGCAGGACTACTGTTCTTGTTTGCAGATGAGGCAGATAAAGCTCAGAGAAGGTGAGAAACCTGCCTGAAAAGAGAGGAGCCAGGACACAGCCCAGCCAGCTGGCTGTGGGACTCACTAAGAAGTCATACCCTTCCTTACCTGGTGGTCCTGATGGGAGAGGGAAAAGAGCTGAGGGATGCTCCTGCTCAGCCACTTGAAGCCACAGGACTCTACTTGATAGAGATAGGATAAATGTCAGGTCCTCTGCCCTGCAGCCCTGTGAGAAGGTGGCCTGGTAGGGCCGGCCTCAGCCGACACCAGCTATACGACACATGCGGCTGTTTAAATTTTAAATGAACTGCAAGTCAGGAAAACGAATTTCCATCCTCAGGCCACAAGCGACATTTCCAGTTTGTAGCCACTCACTGTGCCATGTGGGGCATGCCAGGCAGAGTGGGCACCAGGCTCTGCCACCATCACAGTGGGACCATGTCCATCTAGAGGCAGATGCTTCCCTTGATGCTGGGACCCAAAGGCCAGGCCTTCTCTGCCCTTTGTCACCCTGGGATCTAAGGTGGGGAACTTGGGAGGGAGGCAGGGGAGCTGGGAAGGTGGGGCCACAAAGGCCAGACTCCTGCCTCCCCACTTCTTGCCCAGAAGCCTGGGATGGTGGTTGTGAGGTGACCACCCTCTGGGAACTACTCTTTCTTGTGCTGACCCTGAGTAGGGATGGCCCCAGAAAGCACCCCTTAGGCCCCAGTCTGTCCCTGGCCTCGGCTGGTGATATTAGAGATGATAAAAGAATTCTGAGGTGCATCACAGAATCAGAGAAGTTGGACAGTTGCTCCTGAAGGCCCTTGGGGTGTCTTGGCTGCCATTAACCCTGGCTGGCCTAACGGTGCAGAGCCTTTTCTGGAGGGTCTGTTGTCGTCTTTCTTTGGGCCCAGGCAGGAACAGAGGCCCTTGGGCAGGGGGACCAAGAAGGTTGCAGACTCTGAGTTGGCTGATAAGTGGGCAGAGACAGAGGTGCTTGTGAAATGCCTGGGGCACACAAGGAGACCAGTGAGGTTTCCTGGAAGGAGAGTCTCAGAGTTCCGAACCTTGTCAATGAGGGAGCTAGGTAAACCCTGCTCTTAGCATCGATTCCTCTGACATTGCCACTTGGCATTTTCACATTATGGAGGTTTTAAGGCTGAGCTCGGTCTCAGTTAGGTTATGGAGGGGGGGGGGGGGGCAGGACAGAGCTGGCAGAGGGCAGGGCTTGTACCTGAGTTTTAGGAAGACGCACTTTTTTTTTCCTGGTTTTTCGAGACAGGGTTTCTCTGTGTAGTTTTGGTGCCTGTCCTGGAGCTCACTCTGTAGCCCAGGCTGGCCTCGAACTCACAGAGATCCACCTGGTTCTGCCTCCTGAGTGCTGGGATTAAAGGCGTGCGCCACTGCTGCCCAGCTGTACCTGAGTTTTAGAATGGCAGCCCTTTGTGACCTGACTGGAAAGCTTACACAAGGCATTATTGTTGTTAGGTGCATAATGGGATCAGCACTCAGTATGTCGTGGGATCATGGCTCAGGGTCAGAGTTCAGCTTCGGAACAGGATAAGGACTCCATGCAGCCAGCGTCAGGACTCAAGACTGTGACTAAGGGCAAGGGCTTAGTGTGTGACCAGGATCAGAGTTCAGGTTGTGAGCAGAGTTTCTGGTCAGTGAATTGAATGTCATGGTTGAGTCTAACTGTGGTTTAGAGTCTGTTTTCAGCCAGGGATGTTGCTTAAAGGGTACCAAGAGTCTCCTTCTCCCTGGCTATATGAGGAGACTCCTGGTTGGGATCCGGTTACATGGAGCTTGCTCGGTAGGAGATCATCAATTCTAAGCATTCAGGGCTTCTCAGCAAGGCCCACACCCTTGGAAGAAAATAGATTTGGATACAGAATAGTGCTTAGTGGGTCCAGGCTAGTGTAGATATTGGGGGAAGAGCTACTGCTTGTAAACTGGTGGCAGATCCCCTGGTTTACAGTCGTAGGACCCTGAAGCAATTTGGCTGGAGGAGTTAATTAAGGTCACTTGTGCCCAGGGGGGAAGGGTTGACAGGGGGATGGACGATGACTGAGGTTACAGTTGGGTTGGTTTGTGAATGCTTCAGGGTGGCATCCCCTGCCTCTGACATTCCTCTTATCTGCAGAGGAATAGGGGGGGCCCAGCTGGGGTCTTACCTTGCACTATCTGACTCTGGCTCAGAGGCTTGGGTGTGGGGGGAATTGCTGAAGGCAGCAGGTCAATGGGGCAAGAATGAGTTCCCACTCAGGGAGAGGAAGGTTAGACCCCTTAGCCCCACCCCCCACCCAGAAGCCCCAGTTTGGGAGGAAAGACCACTTTGCCCTGATGGCACAGTTCAAGGGGGTCTCAGCCTTGTCCGAAGAGCCTCCAGGGCAGATCCCAAATCCCTGCCAGCGAGCTCTGCTGCCCTCCCCCATCAACAAGAAACAAGTGTGGAAAGCGCTTAGATCCTGACTCACAGCCTCACTGCTGCTTAGCAGCCTCTTGGCCTGATGTCAGAGGCCCCCTGGTGACCACAGGCTGCTACTGCAGCGAGAAGACCAAACCAGGACTAACCTCCAGAGACTGGAAAGTTAAGAGGCCCAGTAGGAGTAGAGGATGGTTGTCTGAGGCCTCCAGGGATAGCACCTCCTTTTTGTGATTTCAAATACCTTAGGAAGAAGGCCCTTTCTCAAGAAGGCTAGGTGGATATGGTACTGACGAATAGGATGAACTGGGAAAGACCTTGCGAGACTTTGGTTGTGACCCTGCTATCAGTCCCTCAGGACACCCTACACATTGAGGCCTTGCAAGAGTAACTGGTGTGTGCAGAATGACATGTGCAGTGTGCTTGGGAGCCTAATTGGCTTGAGGTGCCCCACACACGCGCACACACACACACACACACACACACACACACACACACACACAGAGTGGGGTAGGAAGAGTGATGACTATGACATTGATGGAGGACACTGACCATAAGTTTCGGTGGGGGCTATGGAACAGCGGTGTGAGTGCCGACACCCAGGGGGAGAATGTCGACAGTGAGTTTGTGTTGTGGTCAGTGGCCCTGAGGGAAAGATGCAAACAGCTGGACCAGATGTGTTCTTGCAATGGTATCTGTGGTCTGCTCAGATGGAGAGTGTGGGAAGTACTGGATCCTGTACAAAACGTCTTGGATTCAGGATGGACCACAAGTTGTGAAACAAGAGCAAGGGGCTGGAGGCAGGAGCATCCTGGTGGAGAGGGACACAAGGCAACTTCCCTGACATCAGGGCTCTGGGACTCTTGCTGTCAGTCTAGACTCAGGAGTGTCCAACCTTTTGAATGGAATGTGACACTGTGGTCTACAAACATGTTGGGTCACATTTATCGCTATCCTGGGATGCATGGAGCTGGTGGGCTGCAGGTTGAACATGTCTGCTGGAGGGACCCCTTGGGGCACCTAATAGAGGAGGAATCAGGGATCTTAGGGTGGAAGACAAAGCAGCTGAAGAGGCCCATCTCCACCCATTGGATGGAAACTGGCATGCAGGGTCACTTTAAAACCCGCCTCCTTTAGGCTCTATCCCTGGCTGGCTCCCCTCCCCTCAGCATCACAGGACAGGAGGTCCTCCCCTAGGTACATCTAGACCCACCAGACCCAAATGAAGCAGTTCAGCGCCGCACCCCTGTTCTTCTTGGAAGGGCCCCAGTCCCTGCCTGTGACTCCATCTCTTTGCCCATCACTCATCCAACCCACCCACCCACTCATCCACCTATGCATGCATCATCCTTCCATCTGCATGGCCCACCCATCTATGTAGCCCTCCCCCTAGTGCCACCAACCAAATCCACTTTCCCCCGAGTCCTGCTCACCCTCACCCACCTTCACAATTCCACCGATCCTGACCCTGAAGGTTACCTGTCCATCCACCCTTCCGCCAGCCTGTACCTACATTCACCTGCCTCTTCCACCCACACACCTATAGGTCTGTGCACAGCCCCTAACTCTTCTTCTCCATCCATCCGTTTGTTGGTTCATCACCTGTCACCCAGATGCAGCCACTCCCCTGCTCCTGGAAGAGAGCACAGTCCCAACTCTTGGCTTTCCTGCTGCGTGGGGCAGGAGCCGGCTGTCCTAGGTGCGGGCGCCTGTGCGTCGCACCCCTTCTCCGTGATCCCGCTCCCCTCCCCCAACCCGCCCCCCGCTTGCGCTCCCCCTCTAATGTGTGATCTGGAAGCTCTATAAAGCCTGATGTAATCCGTAATGCAGTCTCTGGCTCCCGATTCGGGATCCAGTTTCAGAGAGCCGAGAGATTGGGGAGCGCCGGCAGCCGGGCGGGGGAGCAGCTTGCCTCTCTCCTCCTCCTTCCCCGCGTCCTCGGCCTCCTCCTCCTTCTGCCCGCGCCGCCCCGCCCCCGGCTCCGCTCCGCTCGCCCCCCCCCCTCAGGAAGGGGAAAAAAGGCGAGAAGAGCCGGGCAGGCGAGAGGACCGGAGCGGCGGCGCGGCCGGAGAGGGAGCGGCGGGCGCAGGCGGCGGCGGCGGCGGCGGCAGGCGCGGCGTTGGCGGCGGCTCCGACAGAGGGAGCGGAGCGGGCGAGCCAGAGGCACAGGCGTCCGCGCCGCGTCCTAGCCCGGCTCCGGGCCCGCGTGCCCCGCATAGCCTGCAGCCCGGGCATCTAGACCCTCCCGGCGCCCGGGGGGCTCCGCCAGGCAGGGGGTGGGGAGGAGCCTGCGAGCGCCCGCGGGTGCGCTCTTGGGAACGTCTCGGCGGGGCCCGGAGCCGGTCGGGGGCGGCAGCGACAGTAGCCTTGGGTCGGGCGCGCTGCTCGGCCGCTGGCGACGCGGTGCGCTCCGGAGGCTTTGCAAGTCGCTGGATCAAGTCCTCGCCCGCGGGGCCTCTACTGCTGGGGAAGGTAAGAAAGGCTTCAGCGGGGGAGGGGGGACGAGAGGGGGCGTCTCGCGCTCGGAGGGGGTCGGGAGAAGGGTGGCCTCCCGGACTTCCCAACTTCGCTGTATGGGGCTTCGCAGCACCCAGGTTTGGGCTCAGAGCTCGGGAGTTTGAACAACCCCCCCCCTCTCCCAGCCCCCTTCCTCCTCCAGCGGCGGCAACGGAATCTGGCAGGTCCCTGCGCGCCCGCATTGGGCGGGCTGAGGAGGGGGCGCCCTGGACGTGGGAGAGGCTTCTTGGTGCTCCTCACCTCCCCCTCATCCTCACCAGGCAGAGCTGGGCCAATCTGGCAGGCTGGGCCGGGAAAGGACCCCCTGCTCTATCACCCGCACAGACCCGGGGCGCGCTGGGGGAAGGCGTTCCCGTGGCACCCCAACACACAGATGCTGACAGGGGTCTAAGGGAGCCCCGCCTGGCTCCCTATGCCGGCCCAAGGAGGCTCGCGGGAGAAAACCCGATGTGTCCCCCATTCCCTGATCTTCCCCAGAGCCGTTACATTATTATAGGGCCCGGTTGCATCTTCCCCCCACGCACAGAGCTGGAGGCGGGCAGAGAAGCCCCCAGACTCCCCCTTACAGCTCTCACCTACAGCCCCGACAATGGCAGAGAGGAGACCCCCGGAGGCCTATCTCCAAATTCGGAAAAAGGGCTATCCTCGTGCCCCCACCATCACAACTGACACGCGCAAACGCCCCAGCTCGTTCCCTCCCGGTGTTCTTTTCTGTTTGGTTGGACAGGCGGAGCAGATAGGCTGCCCTGAACTTTAGGTCGGCCCGCTGCCCTCTCCGACTGAAGCAGCGGGGCTGGGCTCCGAGCACTCCCGGTTGCGTTTCTCCAGTGGGCAGAGGCCACCAGCCTCCGCTGCCGCTGCGCTCTTTCCGAGCTGCGTGCCGCTGCCTCGAGGAATGAGCACGGCCCCCGCCCCCTCCTGAGAGGCCGAGGGCTCGGGATCCAGCCGGGAGCCCTTTCCCCCGGTCCTCTGCCCAGCCTAAGCAGGGCAGAAAGCATCCCCGACATCGGGAGAGGGGCGGCGTAGCGGATCATCGCCACCAAGAGAGGTGGCTCGAGGGCTGGTCCGAGGCTGCGGCTCTGCTCGGGTCCCTCCGCCTGGCCGCGGTGGCTCCTGCTTGGTCACTCCCAGGCAACCCAGAGAGCTGCACCAGCCTGGCACCCTCTCGGGCCTGTTGGGCACCGTTACCCTTTCCACTTTTATTTTGGGTTTCCAAGTTTCTCGGAGCGCGCGGACCCGGCTAGGGCTAGACTAGCCTTAATCCACTCCTTCAGTGCCCCTTCCCTCCCCGAAGTCCCCATCACGTTCCTCTCCCCTGGGTCTGGGGCGCAGATTCCTTAGCGGCAACTCCGAGGGAGTTGAAAGGCATGAAGGCGCGTGGGTGGGCACGGGGCGCGCACTCCCGCCCCAGAGGAGCCACTTGGCATACGTGTTGGGGAGGGGGTTGGGAGGTCTGCGGGTCTCCTCCACCCTGGGGACCCAAGGAGACCCTCTGTGCCCTGCTTTGTAGCCACAAACACACGCCCCTCGTGAGAGCTACTGCAGGGGCACAAACAGCAGGCGGAGGTGTGGGGAGAAAGGCTGGGGTCTTTTTCATTATCTGAGAGGCGGTATCCCGTATTTGGGATCCGAGAAAGCAAATGTAACATCTCCCGGAACCTTCAAGCCTTCCATTTCTCTGAGACCCTTCCAGCAGCGGCAGCAACAAGGGAGGTCGAGGAGGTAGCTGCTCCCTTCCGGACCGCGGGTGGCCTCAAAACTCTGCGCTCGGATGCCGCCGGGGTGCCGTAGGGTCTGGCTTTGAGTACCCAAGCAAGGTCAAGCAAGCGAAGGAGGGGGGCAGAGGCTCCTGGGCGCGTCCCCGCGCGCTCAGATTTGGGGCCTTGGAAGGGGGTGTGGGTAGCCGCCGAGTCAGTCCCGCGGGCCCGCCGCCGGCTCCCGGTCCCGAGAGGTGGACATAGCGCGAGTTCGGGGATCCCGGAGCGCCTCGCGCCCTGCGCGGGGCCCTGCACCCTCCCTCTCCCCTTGCTCGCAGCTGTTCGGCACTGCCTTCAGACTTGTTGCGCCTCGATCTGGGGACTGGAGACCGGCGGGGTAGCTCCGGAGCCCGGGAGGCCGGGGCAGAGCCCCAAGGCCAAGGGATGCGCCAGGGAGACGCGCGGACGCGCGATGCGCCGGGAGCGCTAGCAGGGAGTTTGCTGCCTCGGATCCGAGAGAAGGACGCTTGTCCCCGCCTTGATCCCGCGCGGGGGCGGAGAGGAGGCGATTTTGTCGCCTTCGGCTTCATACCGCACTCCTATGGACCTTGAGCCGCGGAGGGGCCGCCGCCAAGTTACAGAGCCCTCCCAGACCCTTCCTTTGCTCAGAGGCTCTTGGGCCTCGGTAGCTGAAACCGCAAAATGGGAACGCGCATTATGTTCTTGGAACGCTTGCAGCCCCGACCCCTCGCGCCCATCCAGAGATCCGACGTTCCGGGTCCGCAGTGTGCTGGTTCTGCAGCGTCCAGGCGGGCCGGGTTCCGAGGCGGCTCTGCGCCTGCGGACACAGCGGTTAGGCCAGGGAGCAGCGGGCCCCAAGCAGGGCCCGGCGAGCAGCAGGGGCCTGGGCAGCTTCCTACGGAGTCCTGGTCTCCTGGCTGCCCGCCTGGCCCAGTTCTACCTCCCAGAGCGGGTCTGGGGACGCGGAGTCAGTCCCCGGGGATGCCGCGGGCTCCAGGCCCAGGCGACCGGCGCCGGGCTGCGGTGGTGGAGGGCGGGAGGGCCCGGCGCGCTATCGCGGACGACCAAGAGAGGGCGCCCGCGCTGCGCTGCGCCGCGCCGCGCCGCGCCGGCCCTGCCCGCCCCTTCCGTCTCCTCTGCCGCGGACCCGCGCTCCAGGCCCCATCTTGGGCAACCCCCCGCCGCCCTCTCTTGTCCCTTGGCTCCTGCAGCCAGAGCCAATGACGCATCTGGTGTTTCAGACTGAGCCTGCATCACCCTCTCCCAAACTCGCCTGGCCTGTGTGTGCAATGCACAAGCGTGACTGTGTTTGTGGGCACGTGTACATATGTGCCAACGGATGCACGTGTGTGGGGGACAATCTGCAGGCTGCATGCATATGTGTGCATGCATGCAGCTTTCCACATGTGTGCATGTACTCCCTCTACATGGAAGGGGCTCTAGCACCCTCCCTCCCCAAGCAAGTCTGGACCTGAAGGGTTCTGTGAACCCCACCATGCCTGAAAGTCCACCCTTACCGCCCTTGTGCCGCCTGGGGTACAGCTGCACCAAGGCATAGAGCTGTGAATTCTGGGTAAACACTGGGCCTGTGCGACCCTGTGCACAGCCCACAGACACACAGAGGAAGTGCTGCACACCAAACACCAGGGTGCCCATTGTACAATCGTGCTGGAAGTATAGGGGTGGGCAAAACCAGCCCCCCACCACAAGTGCTTGGGCTAGTGGAAATATAGGACAGGGACCTGACAATCTCCTAGGGGCTGAGGTAGACCAGAGGTGTAGTTCTTCTAGGAGAGTCCCGGGAGTGTCAGAACTTAAGAGAAAGGAGAAAGGCAGTGATGAGATCAGAAAGATGTGAGAGAACAGCTGTACGAAGGCCTGAGGGTAGGAGTGCGAAGGCCTGAGGGTAGGAGTGCGGGTGTGAGGACTGGACAGAAACCGGGAAGGAAGGTGAGAGAGAGAGAGAACCCAAGAGCGCTATGGGCATTGGCCTCTTCTCTGGAAGGCTAGGAGGCATCTGAGGGCCATAGACAGGATTGATCACTTGGGTTCATAGACATGCCAAAGAGATGGTGGGTAGGCCTTTGCGCAGTGTGTCTCAGGGACACCAATCAGGAGACAGAATGCACGCTCTGTTGTATGGGGCTGCCACACCCCTGGCTGCCGTGGCACGGGAGTTATAGATAAGTTTGTCACACAGGAGAGTACCTAGACTGATGGGATCCCAGGTAGCCCACGTGCCAGCGTGCAACAGACATACAAATATCCCACAAAGAGACACACGGGGTGGGGTGGGGGTTACACACCACTGCCCAAACCCTGCGTCCACCGTGGGCTCACTGGGACTCATGTTGGCACGAGTAACACAGTAAGTGGAGCACATTTCACATGTGCCCGTGTGTGGGGGAATGTGCTATGGGGTTCCAAGGATACACTGATGGTTGGGAAGGTCCGTGGTACTCTGCTCCCAGAATGCCCAGGCTGGGGAAGAGCATGCCTCTGGCTTCCTGCACCCTCTGTCAGACAGGCTGTGGCTGTTTGCATTCCACAGTCCATACACACACTCACCCCTGGTTCCCTTCCCTCCCTCCTCACCTTCTGTTCAGCATCAGATGGCATCACATTGGTCTCTGGGTTCTTCATCCCACCCTGCCCATCACCCCTACCATCTCATGCCCATGCACAAGTGCCCACCATTGCCCCATGTCACCCCTCAACCCCTTCCTTCAGAATTGATTGAGGTTCCCAACTTGCCTACCACCTAACTTCTCACCCCCAGGAGGTCTGTGGGTCCATGTTAGGTCAAGAGTGCTGAGGGCTCCCTCGGTCTTGCTAGTCAGGCCTGGAAGCTGCTGTCGCTGTCTTGAACAACAACCTACATACAGCTGCTGATCTTCTGAGCCCACTGGTCCTTTCCAGGGACACGTGACATTCTGACTGAGCCAGGTGGATTCTAGGGAACTTAGAGGCAGGGTGAGGCCATAAGAAAAGCCCAAGCAGAGGAAGGCAAAGCCATCATGCATATCTTACTCAGCTGCCGACCACTTTGGGGGGTGGGGCGGAATTGGCTTTCGGCTGGGACATTGGATTGAAGGGCATGTGGTGTGACAGAGTTAGAGGAAGGGCCCTTGGGATTCCCCAGGCCATGTGAGGGCAGCCTGGACTCTCATGACTGACCTTGACAAGCTTGAAAGTGAGATTACTGAGGGAAGAGCACAAACTCCCAGGCCTATCCACTGGCATCCATGCTCTGACTTTTCCATGCCCCTGTACCCATAGTAGGCCAGAGGTCACAGAATGGAACCCTCACCAGGCCTGTTGGCACCAGTGACTGTCCTGTCGTGGTATGTTGATGAGGGGTTGGTCAAGGTGAGATTGGCAGATCATGGGCTTGCAGGGTGCCTAAAGTGGAGGCGGAAGACAAGGCTTGGTGGCATGGGCCTCTGGGAACTCATGAAAGTGTTTCGGAATCGGAGTGGAAAAGAATATGGCTTCAGTGCTGGGGAGGTGGCCCCCTGAGTCTGTGCCCTGACCGTCTTCCACATGCTCCTGCTGCCTAACCTGACACCCCCCCCAACCCCCATGCAACCCACGTCACCATGCTGGTGGCTCTGGCAGCATCCTCCTGTGGCCATAGCACACTGACCCCCATGGTCGCAGCCTTGCTCCTACATGCCACAGACGTGTGCACACCTGTGTTCCTTGCTACCACACACTAGCCATTCATATGTACTGTTCAACATACTGTGTTTGCCCCCTTGGACTTCCAATGCCATGTGCATACCACACTGCACACTCCACAATGCCACATGCCCACTGCACACTCACAATACTCTCATATGAGCAGGCTCACACACTTGTAACTCAGGGAGCAAGTCCTCACTGTCCATGCACACATACAGACACACATCCTCGTATATGTAGGTGACTCCCACGCTACCTGCACACACAAACTAATATACGCATGTCAGGCACACACTTCCTGGTTCCTCAGTGCCTAGCTGCCCATCTGCAGAACATTTCCTTTCTTCCTCCCCCTTGCCCTCCCAAGCAAGCTGCTCCTGGTTACCCTTGGAGGCGGCTGGGGTGGGGCCTGCTCTTCAGGCCATAACCTCCCTCTATATCCCCCCCTGAGCACTGGCTTAAGAAGGTGACTCCTGTTACAGCTGGAGAGGAGTGGCCACTTAGGAAACTTGCCAAAGGCCCTGGCTCAGGAACATCCTCCCCTCTTTACCTAGCACCTGAGCTCTGCCAGCAGGAGCCTTGCTTGTCTGCCATGGCCTCAGACCTGCCCTGGATTTCTTGGGCCTGAGCAGCAGGAAAGAGGCATGGTACGGGCACAGGCCAAGGGATCTGGGCATTTGGAGCGCCTTCCGTGCCGGGTGGGTTGGAGTGATGGGTACTGGACAGGAAGGGGTGCAGTAAGGCAGGGGTCAAGGTGCAATGGACAGTGGGTAGAGTGGGGTAAGGGATGACAGTCTCTTTCTTCCCAAGAGACCTGGGGCTATTGCTCATCTTCCCTGTGCTGGAGGTGACTGTTGTACTGCCCTGTCTGGGTGGTCTAAGCCAAAGTGGATTATGCACTGCAGAGGGTCTGGGCCTAGGCACTCCAGACACTGCCAGAGTGGTCTCATGTCTGATCTTTTCTCCTGGCAACTCAGTCTGGTTTCCAGCCATGTCCCCTGAATGACTCCTGTGTCGTGGAAAGCAGTGGCTTGCTGGGGCTGATGAATTAGGTGACTCCTGCTTCTGTTTCAGGGTCTTCTGTCCCATGTCCCTTGTGGGACTGATGCGTGGGCCACTCCACATCTCTGCTGTGGGTGGAGCCTCAAGAGGCCTTGCTGGCCCAGGCTGCACCAGGCAAATGGGCCTGAGGCCATGACTGGGGAGCAAGCCATGTAGATACCCCTCTTTGTCTTTGTACCTCCGGGGAGGGGGAGGCCTTTCACAGATGCTTGGCCCTCTCTGGCCCCGAGTCCTGAGGACTTCACACAGGTTGTCTTGGGCCCACATCAGAGGCCCTGATAGGGCCCACAGGCAGGTGCCAGGGCCACCTCTTCAACTGGTGATTAAGGTCTGAGAGGTCCGTGGGAGCAGGGATGGGGGAGCACCATGAGCAAGGAGGACACCCACCCCCGTCTCCTGGGCAGTCCTCAGTGCCCAGGGCGCCTGCCCCTCCCCCATTGCAGCCTCGGCTAGTACACAGGAGGGCACTGTTCAGAGGCCGCAGGACTACAGAGTGGCTTTTGTGGCTGGTGTCTAGGATGCCATTGGCAGCCTGGGGTGGGGAGGGGACCCAAGGCCCAGGCCCCTGGTTGATCTGTTGATATGGGGCTAGGGCAGGGCCTTGAGAAAAGATGGGCACACTGAGGCTGGAGAAGGGCCTCTGACAGCATCCTGGATACCCCTGCAGCACGATGTGGAGACCAAGTTACAGGACCTGATTGCTCTGTGTGTGTGTGTGTGTGTGTGTGGTGTTATTTGCGTTTACACTGGAGTGGTTTCTTCCTAGGCTGGACTGGATCTAGGTGGGAATCTCTGGTCTTTGGGTATTCCCGCCCACAGTGCTCCAAAGACTAAAATCTAGGGTCATAAGGGGCCATGCTTATTCTTGCCTGCAGGTGGCGCTCAGGGAGCCAAGTCATCAGTTCCCCTTTCTCCTCTCCTGATTCCTGCTCTTCCCCTCACCTGCTAAGGCATCTATGAATTCCATCAGCGGGACCTCACCACTGACACCCTACTACCACTTCCTCCCCTCTGAGGCTTTTCTGGGGTCTCTAGAAGATGCTGTGCCGGTAGAGGTGGGCCAGCCTTCTCTGCAGAACAATAGTGGCTAGACACTAGGAAGAACTTCCTGAAGTAAAACTATTGGGCCTTGGGGAAGTTGTTGGGAGAAGGGGCCCTGCGGAGGATTTGATGCAAATTGGACAGTGTCTCTAGGAACCAGAGAGGGTAGAAGGGTATATATACTTCCCAGTGTTACTCAGACCTGGAGATGGGGACTCTACCAGAGAAGTGGACTACGGTTTCGGGGGGCACAAGACAATCACCCACTTTTCTGGAGAGAGGGCCAGAGACAGCCTTATATTAAGTAAGGAACATTTAACCTGAGGATTCTTCAACACTTGGGATGGGAAGCATGAACCATTTGCCAGCCTATCTTGAAGCTTCTCGGCTCTAAAATTCTGTGGGCTGCCCACGACAGGCCAGGTTGCCTTCCCGGGTCCTGATGGATGCTTGGACCATCTCTGGGGGATGAGGCTGGCAGGTAGCTGCAAGGGATGCCAGGCTTTCACTAGGGAAGTACAGAGCATGGCCTTGGGATGTATGGAACTCGGGGAGCCTGGTCCAGCCCCGAGGAACCCAGGCACCTCTCAAGGAGCAGTCTACGGACTAACTGACAGGGGAGGGACAGAGGCTAGGTGGAGCGGAGCATCTCTGTGCATGGTACAGTGGCTGCAAGGCTGCTTCCTGTGGGAGAGCATGTGACTCAGCTGTCCTCTTCCCCCAGCTCCTGGCCACCAAGATTTCTGAAACTTGCTGCCTAGGTGAGCCCTCCTTTCCCAGCCTGACTGGCTCAGCTCCCTCGGGACGGCTGAGTGGGTGTACCTAAGCTGGGCTGTCCAGCACATTATATAAACACACCTTGCCCGTGCTCATATAAATGCACACATGTGTGTAGACTTGGATTACACAGAATGAATGCAGTCACACAAGGGACACATGCCTGCTCCACCTCCCCATCTCAGGGACGGCCACCAGGTGCCCCCACTTGCCCACCGGTCATTGCCTGTGGCCTTCTGTCCCTGCTGATAAGGGTCTCCTCCTTCTCTCCTTGCCATTGTGTCCTCTGAAATCACAGATACCTCTAATAAGGACGAGATGAGGCCTGAACCACAACTCTCAGCCATCCACTTGGGCTCTGTCTTCCAAGATGCCAACCTTTGGTGCCTGAGCTTAACTTAGCCCATGCCAGCAGGGAGCCAGGCCTTGTAGTATCCTTCTCGGAGTCCTCTACTAGAGGGTTTGTTTGGGCTGAGAAGAATGAGAGGGGGCTTGTGGGAGGAGCCAGGCAGGTGGCTGCAGGCCTCTGCTGAGGGCCACTGGGGACAGGCTGGCATGGAGGCAGGGGCCCAGTGTGTTGACACCCAGATTTCTTCCTAGACCTTCCTTCCGACAGAGGACAGCCAAGCCCTGCTATGGCTCTCTCTTGTGTTGGTTGTGATGCCTCTGGGCCAGCTGTGCCTTTTCCAAAGCTAGGGGTGGGGCAAGCTCAAGTCTAAGGAGCTTTAGAGCAGTAGTTCTCAACCTGTGAGTCAAGACCCCCATGGGGGGGTGTCCTGCATATCAGATATTCACATTACGATTCATAACACCAGCAAAATTATACTTATGAAGTAGTCACAAAATAATTTTATGGTTGGAGTCACCACAACATGAGGAACTGTGTTAAAGGGTTGCAGCGTTAGGAAGGTTGAGAACCACTGCTCTAGAGAATGCTAGACCACCTGGAAGAGGCCTGAGCCTTACCACCTCCCTCCTTTGGTGGCCTTGTGCCCCTCTCCAGGCATTTTAGGGACCTGTTTGAGGAGTCCCCAGGTGGTGTTTGTTGAAGGCCTTGGGGAATGGTTGCCTGACAAGACATGGGACAATGCCTTCACTTGCCCCTTCTCCTGTGTCTCACCGGGACCTCTTACATTCTTAATAACAGTCCAGAAATGTTCCCTCTTGGTCCCCTTAGTTACCTTAGTTAACTCTGGTTCTTGACCCTTTTTCCTGCCTCCTCCTTGGCCTCTTTTGGCCCCCAGCCTACAAGTGAGCCCCTGGCTATCTGGTGGCTCATTTAAGGGACAGCTCTGTGGCAATACTGCCACTGGCCCCCATGGCTACCTTCTGCCCCTGGAATAGACATTGGGAGCCTATGTCCCTGTCCAGTACTCAAGGAGTAGTTGGCCATCCTACAGGAGTTGACCAGGGACAAGAGTCAGCCGGTGCCCGGGTTCCTGGGATGGTGGCCAGTGAGGACAAGGCAAGGATCCTCTGTGGACCTTACTGGCCATCTGTGAAGTGGATCCAAAGCAAGAGCCCCAGGCTCTCTGCTGCAGTGACAAATTGCAGGTGCAGGGCAGTGTACACCATGTATTGTCCTTCCAAGAACTGAGATGAGCTTGTTTCTCACCAAGCTGACCCTTGGAGGCCAGTGCCACAGTCCACATGGCTCTATGGACACCACCAATACCCCCACACTCCCTGGCTAAGTTGCCCATTTTCCAGAATGGATGCCAGAGGCCTGAGGGTGCTTTTATTTGACCTCAGACCTGGAGGTGGGTCTCCAGGACCAATGCTCTCCTCTGAGGAGAGGGCCCAGGAGCCAGTGGTCCTTCTAAGCTATGTAGGCCCCTTGGTAAAAGGCAGTGGATTTGGGCGTGATCGCAGCCATGAGTTGTGGCTCCCAAGATGGCCTAGGCTTCCCAGGTGCTTGGGCTGAGCAGAATGAGGGTGGCTGGATTGGGGTTGGGTAGTGACAGCATGGGAGGCTGTGCCAGGCTTGGCTGAGTGCTTCCTCTAGACCTTACCAACATTACCTGGGGATGGGCACTGACCTGCTTTTCATGGGGGGAGAGTATGTTCCTGGGGTGGGGCTCTGCTGAGGGACTGGCATCAGGAACAACAGAGTGAGGGGCCGACTGTGAGACCCCGGCCAGAGCTTCTCTGGTTCTGTAATGGGGAGGATGGTCAGGGAGGCAGTGTGAGGCCGCATCAAAGGTCACCCCTAAGGGTGTTTACCTTGGAGCTGGCAGAAGTAAGGGTAGGAGACATGGGGAGTACTTTCCAGGTGCCTGGGGGTGCCAGGGTTAGAAGTTAGCAGTGCAGGTTTGGACGTTTTAAAGACCACAATGAGGCTGGAGTGTGTGTCTGTGCTTTGCCCCTCCTTCTGGGAACAGTTGAGGTCCTGCCCATTCTGTAGATCCACAAACAGAGGCTCCTCTGTGAGGACTGTCCAGCTTCAGGCATCCTGGCTTCCAGCAGCTCAGAACCTCCACCCAGGCTGGGGCTGGGCCTGGAGGCTGCTGCCTGCCCAAGAGGCAGTCCAGGAAGGATGCCAGGATGAGACGCAGGGCTGTGACTGACCTTGAATCGCTGGTCAGTTTGGGCCCAGGCTGCATGGAGAGTCCCTGGGGTGGGGACAGGCTGCTACATATGCAGGGTCAGCAGAGTCGATGTATCTGCAGCCAGAGGCTGAGAGGGCAAGGAAGGAGGGGCTTGGCTCTGACCTCCCTTCTTCCCCTACTGGCTCAGCTGTGGAGGGACAGTGGGGACACTGAGATCTTCAACGAGGCAGGTCTGGGCTGGGTGGCACACAGCAAGCCTGCCGAGCCCAAACCAACTTTCAAGATCTTGCCCTCACGAGAGTGCACAGGGAATCACCCTGTGATACCACTCCTGAAGATGGAGGTATTCCCCAGAGGCACCCTTCATGGTCAGTCCAGGGTTTGGGTTGTATTCTATTACCCACTCCCTGTGACCTTGAGGAAGCCACCCGCATATTCTCTTCGCCTCAGCTTCCTCCTCATGAAATATGGGGCACCTGTGTGGCCACTCAGAGCTGGAGGTAAGGTGAGGGCCCAAGAGGCAGGCAGTAGTAGGGTGAGGAAAGGAATCCCCAGCTGGAGTGGCTGGTACAAGGACTGCCATGGATGGGAAGCCCTTCGTCTCCAGGGCTGCATCTCACCTCCTCTTATGACAGTCCATACCCGTTCCGAGTCTATGGAAAGGTATGGGGGTCTGTTGGGAGCCCTGGAGATGCCATGGTGACCTTTCTCCTCTTCCCCTCTGCCTGCTTCCCTGTCGGTCTGATGGGCAGATTCTCAGGAAGGAGGGAGGCCACGGAGAAGGGAGTGAAGGTCAAGAGAGGGTCGGAGGGAGCCAGGCCTCTACTCCTGGGGGCCCCAGAGGGTGTGAGCAGATCCAGGGCCCATGATTAACCAGGCGTGGCAGAGAGGCCTGAAGAACACAGCTTGCCCTCACTCAGGGAGGGACAGGGGGTACAGTGTCCCCTGGGTTGGACCACTGGGGGAGACAGGGGAGCAGGTGGACAAGTGCTCAGGAGGACACTAGGGCCATATACTGTCCAAAGCCTCATGCCTTACTAGACTTACTGAATTCCTGATTCTTTAAGTCCTGAGCCCATGCCCGCAGAGGCTTACGCTGTCCCTTCTGCTTTTTCTTCCAGCTACCCTTGGAGGCCACAGGCAAACACCAGGAGCCTGGACGTTAGGAGGAGTCATCGCCGCAATCACTGTATCCTGAAGCCCTGCCCTGTGCCCGCCCACCTTGGCTTCACCCAGACCCTGCCTCTTGCCCACTGCCCTGGACGGCCCTGCCTGCTGCCGGACCCTGGCATGTCAAGGCCTGGCCTGCACTTGCCTGCCCAGCCCGCGGAACCCCAGCGGCCCCGCGAGCTAGGATGAGGGGCCAGGCTGCCGCCCCGGGCCCCATCTGGATCCTTGCTCCACTCCTACTGCTACTATTGCTACTGGGGCGCCGGGCACGTGCTGCCTCCGGGGCAGACATAGGGCCTGGGGCGGAGCAGTGCACCACGTTGGTGCAGGGCAAGTTCTTCGGCTACTTCTCGGCGGCTGCTGTGTTCCCAGCTAACGCCTCACGCTGCTCCTGGACCCTTCGCAACCCGGACCCTCGTCGTTACACGCTCTACATGAAGGTGGCCAAGGCACCGGCACCCTGCAGTGGCCCCGGCCGTGTCCGCACCTACCAGTTCGATTCCTTCTTGGAGTCCACGCGCACCTACCTGGGTGTGGAGAGCTTCGACGAAGTCCTGCGCCTCTGCGATCCCTCCGCGCCCCTCGCCTTCCTGCAGGCCAGCAAGCAGTTTCTACAGATGCAGCGCCAGCAGCCACCCCAAGATGGTGACCTTGGCCCCCGGGGCGGGTTCCCGAACTCTGGTGACGACTTCTCTGTGGAGTACTTGGTCGTGGGCAATCGCAACCCTAGCCACGCTGCCTGTCAGATGCTGTGCCGCTGGCTGGATGCCTGTCTCGCGGGCAGCCGCAGCTCGCACCCCTGTGGCATCATGCAGACTCCCTGTGCCTGCCTGGGTGGAGATGCTGGAGACCCTGCTTCCAGCCCCTTGGTCCCCCGTGGGGATGTCTGCTTGCGGGACGGCGTAGCCGGTGGCCCTGAGAACTGCCTCACCAGCCTGACCCAGGACCGGGGTGGGCACGGCTCAGCAGGTGAGTGGTGGAAAGAGGCCTCTCTCTGTACAGGGCTGCAGCGGTGGGAGTAATGGCGTGAGGGAATGTGCAACCCCCACCCCCACCCCCAAGGCCAGAGTCCATCCAGCGTCACCTTTGTTGTCTGGGTTGAGAGATCATGTGGAGTTCAAGTTCACTGATGACTCTCTGTTCCCAGGGTAGGAAGCTAGCTAGTCCACATAGGGTGCCATGTGAATGAGTGAAGGAAGGAATGATCCATAGCCAGTCTCCTCAGGCCACTTCCTCAGTTTAAATCTCCCACTGTGGGAAGACACTATGTCGCCTCAGTGACCTTTCCAACCATCCCAAGGCTGCGGTAGCCGGTGTCTAGGGACTGAAGTGGAGGTCATTGCTGCCCCAGGGTGGAGCATGGGAGCATGTATAGACAGAGTATTCATAGGGCCGTTGCCAGGAGGTAAGGTTTGGGGGTTCAGTGTAGCATGCGTACAGCGGCTGCCACTGAGGTGTGGCAATGAGAGCAAGGACAAAAACGCCATTCTGGTCTGGTGGTCACAGGAAGGAGGATGTTATACCACCCAACAGTATACAGCCATCTTGGGCAGAACCAGGGTGTCAAGGACACTTAGAAATCCAATGTTGAAGGAGCCACTGTCTTAATTCAAGGCTAGAGAGGTCCCATGGGCTGGAGACCTGAGGACAGTGGCCCTTGGGGAAGGATGGCAGGGCCCAGGCTTGACGGGGATGGGTAGGGTTGACAACTAGTCATATCTTTGTGAGTGACCTGCCTATTACTGGAGGCGGGTTGGGCCCTGCCTGATGCAACCTGCAAGAAAGAGAGGTAGGGGTGTCCAAGATTCGAGCTGGAGACCTGAGCTGAGTCAACATCAAAGGGACATTGGGGTATGAGAAGTCAAGACTGTTCCCCACCTGGTGTGCAGGGCCAAGGCAAGGCTTAGCTGAGGACTTAAGGCCAGGAGAGCCGGAGTGGGATGGTGATGCCCTTAGAGCATCCAGTAGCCTTAGTATTTCTGAGACCATGAGGTCATGCAGGAATTTTCAACCCCGAGCACATTCTGGTCAAGGCCCCGTGGCAGGTCTCAGGTCAGGACCTCTGTGAAGCTGAGGTTGGGCTGACCTCTCCAGGGTCCTCAGCGGAAATTCTGCACACATTGTTGTGGTGGGAAGGAGGGTGGAGGACCAGCCTGCCTTCCTGCTGGGTAAGCTGGAGGTCATTGTGACCTTGACAAGGGCAGATTTCATTGTGCAGCAGGAATGGGAGTGGGCTCAAGGGGAACCATGGAAGAATGGGGTACTCACTGGAGGACTAGAGAAATTGGATGGGAGGACAGGGCCAGCTGTCACAAGCGGATCTGGCCATGTGCCCTATTCTGCCACTCCCCATCATTTAACTGCCCTGAGCCTTGGTTCCTTCGTCTACAAAACACTTCTCAGGGTTGCAACATCGCCTTGGTTTTATCTGTCTCTGACTGGGGCCACAATCATACCACTTGGGCAGGAGCCTGTCCTCTGTGGCGTATTAGGGCAGCTACTATGCCAGGGAGCTTCTGAATGCTGCTCCAAGCACCTTGGCACAGCTGCCAGCAGCCAAGACCTCTGGGACTGGTGTAATCAATGCTGGGGACACCAAATGGAGGGTCTTGTATGCTATGAGGCTGGAGGAAGTGTCAAACTGCAATTATTTTCTGAGGACCTACTATGTGAGGGCCTTGCTGCAGAAGCTGTGAAGTGGCCAGGCCTCTCTGTCAAGTGCATATATGACCTTGAGAGCAAAAGGACTTTGGGAGGGCTCAGTGCAAAGGAATGGTGTACCTGGGCTCCTCACAGGAACCAGATTGGGGGGCGGCTGATGTTGGCCTGGTCAGAGTGAGATGGGAAGGGGGAGGGAAGAGGAGAGACTGTGGTGTGGATGAAAGAGTGTGGGTGTGGAGGCAGGAAGAGCAAGCCTGGCCTCCAGGATCCTGTCAGGAATGAGGACATCCATGTGGGACAGAGGAAGCAGGATTGCGAGATGCAGCTTGAGGGAGATTCTGATGTCAGAGTAGGACTTGAGATGTTTGTGACGCAGGTCATGGGTTATGTGAGCACAGCTCTGGCACCGGGTGAAAGGGAACAGGCCCAGACTAGAGCAATGGCCTTGGAACCCCACTTTGGAGCCTTGGGCCTGACCCTGGCCCACATGCGTTCCTAGGCCAGCCCCTCAGTTCTCATCCCTGGAGGCCTGAGAATGCCTCCTTCTGTCTCTGTGAGGATAAGAAGTGGGACGAAGCAGCCAATGATGAAGCATCAGTGTCCTTGTTTATTGCTAGGCAAACTCCTGGGGCCTGGGAGCAGAGGCAGCCAGAGGCAGGGATGTATGCAAGTTGAGCTTGGACAGTTTGGGGTATGTGTATGGATTCCAACCATGTTGGCAAGTGGTACTCAGAGGCCAGCAAGAGGTATATGTGCATGAGTGTATATGCATGTATTATACATGTGTGTGTACAGGTACAGTGCACCGTTTGTGTACACACATGAACATTTATGCATATGTGTGTGGTGGCTGCACCCATGTATGTATACATATACATAAGTGGAGTGTGTTGTGAACCCATGTGGTCATGAACTCACACGTGGACATGTATGACGCATGGAAACCTAATGGGTATACTGATTATTATGTTTGCAATTTTTTGCATATGTGTGTGCACTATCATGTATGTATGTGTCAGCACTGTGTGAATCCACATATGTCCTTGTTTATTGCTAGGCAGACTCCTGTATATGAATGGGTGCATGTACACATGTAGCACATTGTGTTCATGCTTGAACACGTGCAAAAAATGTGTACATGTATGAATACATGGGTGTTCATGCAGCACATTGTGACTGTGTATGTGTCTGTGGGTGTATGTGTGTGTACATGGTATATATGTACCACGCACTGAGCATGTATGCTCATGTGTGTACGGTGTGTGCATGTGTATCCAGGGTAGCCTCCATCTGTTTGACTTGCATAGGTTGCTGATCTGTTGGAAGATGGTTTGGAGAGCACAAAGACCAGGCCCCAGTGTATGGGGCAAGGAGTGTTCCTGTGGGTAGGGTAGACCGTGGCCATCCAGATCAGATCGGGTGCCTGTGCCCTGTGTCCAGAAGGCTCTGCCGCTTCCTGCTTGTGGGTGGGGAAGGAGCCCACTGGTGACATCAGTGGCTGGTCACTGAGTGCTGACTGTTCCGCAAGTGTCACATATGGATGAGTTCCCCCTTCACATGGCCATGAGTCAGGCCCCAGCAGAGGCTGTCCCTGCCTTGCTCACACCTTCACAGGCCCTCCCTAGGCCGTCCTAAGAAGGCTCTTCCCTGGAGCCCTGCTTCTGTGTGTCCTGCCCAGTGAAGCAATTTATCCCTTTCTGCCTTCCCTGGCAAGTATGTAACTTTGGTGCCTGTCCTGGACCTCACTCTGTAGACCAGGTTGGCCTCGAACTCACAGAGATCCGCCTGGCTCTGCCTCCCGAGTGCTGGGATTAAAGGTGTGCACCACCGCCGCCTGGCGGCAAGTATCACTTTCAAACATGCCATAGAACTCCCCAGTGGGCCTCTTGCTCACTGTCCATGTTAATATGGGAGCACAACAGATGATGGACCTTTGCCCCATTCACTGATGTTTCCCTAGTGTGAAGGACAGAACCAGGCCCAAAGCAGGTACTTGGTGCATGCTTGTGAAATCAGGCCCAGCGATATCAAGGTAGGGTCAGGTCACATAGCTTGTAATAGCAGACTAGTGGGTGGCATCGTGTGTGCTGAGCTCTACTTCGGGTGGTGGCAATGGCTGAGGACTCAAGTTGGACAACCCTTCAGCAGAGAGGAATCTGTGCCAGGATGTGTAGCGGGTGCCTCTTACCTACCTCTGTGCACAGGGCCTTTGCTCTCACTGTCATTTTGGGAGCAGGCAAGCCTGGGCACCCATCCCCTCCTAAGGCAGGCGATGTGTCGCAGAGCTGGGGAGCCAGCAGGCAGCCCACTGAGTGTGTGGCCCATTTTCAGCCCTGCTCCCTCTCCCCCCCCGCCAGGCCTGTCCAAACGCCACATGGCCGTGTCACGCATTGGATTCCATAAGCACTCCTCGGGCTAGGGCAACTGTCCCTGCTGCCTAGTCTCTCTCAGACTGCCAGGCCCTGGCACCCACCCTTATCTTGCACAATCTCCAGCTCCCTGTCTCTCTCTGTTTCCTCCTCCATCCCTCTCCCATCTCTGCCTCTGGTAAGATGGACCATTTCTCTCAAGGGTTACTTTAAATATTCATGTTTTAATTAAAGAATATTATTACAGAAGTGACATGTGAGATAATGAAAAAAAGCAGCATTCTGGGCGTGGGGGAGCCTGTGAGTTCCTGTGAGTGTATGTACCTGTGTGTCTCTGTGCGTCATTGTGTGTGGTCCCCGTATCCTGTGAGCCCCTGTGCGTGGGGCTCGTGAACCACACTGTGAGTGTGTCCCTGTGAGTGTGTCCTGTGTGTCTCTGTGAGTGTGCTCCTGTTAACATGAGTCCCTGTGAGTGTGCCCTCTGAGCCCTTGTGAGGGTGTCCCTATGAGTGTGTCTCTGTGAGTGTGAGCCCCTGTGAGTGTGAGTCCCTGTGAGTATGTCTCAGTGTATCCCTGTGAGTATGTGTCCATGTGAGCTTCTGTGAGGGTGTTCTCATGAGTCCCTGTAAGTCCTGTGAGTATTTCCTGTAAGCGTGCCCCTGTGTGTCTTCATGAGTCTATATGTCCCTGTGTGTATGTACCCATGTGTTTCCATGAGTGTGTCCCTGTGTTTCCCTGTGCGTATCCTCGAGTGTGTGTCTCTATGAGTGTGTTACTGTGATTGTATCTCTGAGTCCCTGTGTGTGTTGCTGTGTGTTTTCTAGCATACATATGCGTCCCTGTGTAAATGTAGTGTTAAATGTGTCTGTGTGCACATGTCTGAGGTAGAAGGCTGGGTTGAATCTGCATGTCAAGTGTGTACACATGCTACACTTGCCTGGGGGTCCTGGAGGGCTCATGACTTGCCCACAGACTAGAGCTGATTCTCTCACTGTGTAGCTCTGGTCCTACTTGGCCAATGATCCTCCAATCTTTGTGAGGCTCAGTCCCCCAAGACACCCCAGAGAAGGGAGGCAGCATGTAGAAGTTGAGGCTAGGCTTGGGGAGAGCTCCTAGTTGCGATTTGGGGTGCAGTGGAGTTGTGGGTATGATAGAGAGGCACCGGGGTCCACCATGGAGATTCGGGTACCATCTTGGCAGTGTGAGTGGTTGTGTGTGTGTGTGTGTGTGTGTGTGTGTGTGTGTGTGTGTGTGTTTATGTGTACGTTTTAGAATAATATAGAAAACTGGCTTCAGTGCACATCACAGACAATACTTCTAGAAGTAAAGAACAAGACAAGACCCTGTGGAAATGCTGGGTATGGCACCATCCTCCATAGGGAAATTCCCATGAGCCTTATCTCTTACTGTGTCTCCTGCCTCAACTCAGGGCCAGAACTGCAAGAAGTCCTTGCGGCCTGAACTTCAGTCATGCTGTCCATGATGATGGGAGGGCCTGCGGCCTCTGTGACACACTCTGATAACTGAGGACAGAGGCTACTTGTCGAAGGTCTCCAGCATGCACTTAACATTTTGGGCCTTGATTTAAGATACCTCCTCAGGACGGGGGATACCCAGCAGCAAGAATTTCCTACAGATGTGGCTTGCTTGATCTTCAAGTGCCTTGGTTTCCCCCCGGAGAACTGGTGTTGGGATGGTACTCGTGTAGAGTCTGCCTGAGGCCTAAAGGTAGCAGTACAGCTTTAGGATCAGGATCAGGGAGGCCAGTGCCCCAAGTGGACAGTGAACTTGGCCACTCAGTCTGTCCTGGGATCCGATTGCCCTTCTGTGGCCCTGATGGTTGCTGGCAGCCTACAGATGGTGGCTGAGTCAGGAGCTGCCGGGCTAAAGTGCTGTGGAGGACCTGTGTGGACAGGTTCCTCCTCAGGATCCAGGAGTTCTAGACCCGACTGTTGGTACCAGTGCCTAAGTACTTTAGGGTAGTCTTTCTCCAGCTGGGTCCCTGGAGAGGGAGGGGTCTTGCTAGCCACCTGGGCAGGGACTGTCCCTGGACCTGCCGTGAGAATCTAGAGAGCTGAGTGGCAATGTTTGTGACCTAATCTGCTGCTCAACCTGCTGGAGTAGGGATCCCTCTGCTGGGAGAAGGTGGAAGTGCATGGTTTCCTTCCTCCAAAGGGGATCCCAGGAACTTGGGAGAGACCGGCTGGGGGAGGGGGATCTCCTTCCTTCCCCCATTTCAGCCCACTTGGGGTGAAGGATCAGGGGAACCCACCACCCTCAAGCCAGGGCATTAGGGTGGGAAGGGTACCAGAGCCCCTCACTGCACACACACACACACACCCTTCCTCCTGGGTGGCCGGCCTGCCTTGGCCAATAATTGGCTCTATTCATGCCTGTAATGAGATGGAAATGAGGCCGCCAGACAGAGGGAGCATTGAGCAGGAAAGAATGACAGCTTCTTTCCGGGCCTGGAGGGGCAGCCCACCCCTGAGCCCTGCCTGCTCCTTCGCTGCCCCCTTGTGCCCACACAGCCCTGACGCACCTCTGTGTCCCCCGGTGCCCTTCACTTTGGCCCCAGGACTTCTGCCTTCATAATGCTCCCTCTGGCATGGATGCTTTCAGTCTGGGCAAACATTTATCATGTCAGCTGTGTGTGAGGACACACATTAAAAATGAAAATGATAATAAAAACAGCAGTTACCATTTTCTGAACATTCATTAGTGGAAGGAGTGTGGCCAGCACTGGGAAATCGGTCTGTGGCTGAGAGCAGGGCCCAGTTTGTGATGGAGGATCAGGGACCCTATGCCTAAGATCCTAGGTCTGGGATAAGAATCAGGGCTAAGAGTTACCAAGGCCAGATGTTGGTCTGTGAGCAAGGTGAGAAACCAGTATATGTCTAGGATCAGGGATTAGTATACAACCAGAGGCAGGACTCAATGTAGGAATAGGGTTAGGAATCCACATGTGGCCTGGATCAGGGTTCAGTGGGACCAGAGTCAGGGCTGGGCCAGAGGAGGGCATCCATCCTCTCCCCCAGCTTCTGATATGCCCCACCTCTCTCCTCCCCTCCCCCTCCCACATCTTCACCACCTGGGTCACCAAGGTAACCAGCCCCGAAATAGTGGGTGTTTTGGCAGCTGAGGCCTAACCTGGGTCTATCCTGAAAGGCTGTGCGCTGCAGCAGTTGCCATGGGAACTGAGTGGCATCCTCCGATTAGCCCAGCTTGGACACCCTCTCTCCCACCCACTGCCGGTTTTCACATCACTCAGGCTTCCTTGTGGGGGCTGGGCTGGGGCAGTGAGGGGGGCCCAGGAAGGGTACAGAACTCTGACCCCACCCTAGGCCTGCCTCAAAGACTCCTGGCTCCTTTGTCTGGAATCACGAAGACAGGCACGACTGTGACAGGTGAGACTCCCGAGGCCAGAAAGCTGGACCGTGCTTGGCCCCGGCAGGTGGTCTTCCTGGGGCTGGTGGGTAGGGCAGAGATCTAGAATCAGATTTGGTTCAAGACCTGGAGTCTGACCCGGTTGAGAGCTGCTCCTGCTTGTCCTGAGTTAAAGCATGTGACCGGCAGCCTCAGAGCGGCCACCTGGGCCCGTTCTGTGGACAGCTGCTGTCCTGTCCTATTCCGCACGTGAGGCTGCGCTGAAGATTCTCTGCCCTCTCCTCTCAACTGTGTCTTGGTGGGGGTGTCACTGCTTACCTCTTCCTGTACCCTTGCTGTGCCCTTGCCCCCACCCTTGGGGCTCTCCTGGTGAAAGGGAAGATGGTATTGAGACAGAATCCTCTGTGCTTATAACTATCACTCAAACCCCGACTTCCTAGCTCGACACCTCGGCAGAGGCGGGGTTTTAGGGCCTCTACAACAGACATGGGGGCATGGAAGATGGCCCTTCCCGTCCTACCCATCTCAGAAGGGTGAGCACTCACTAGGGGACCACTCACTCCCTGGAAATCCAGCGCCCCCTGCTGGTCCAGCCAAGCACAGGCAAGGGGAGATTGGCAGGCTCTGGCTGTGGTCCTTCCCAAACCCTGGGAGTTGGCTGTCCTTGAGATGATAAGGCCAAGGAGATGGTTCGTGGGGCCATCAGGTGGGATTTCTCACACTCTGGGACCTACCATCTCTGAGTTCTCACCTCAGGAGATGGGGCCTATTCCCTCCAGCACTCAGGCCAGGTGTAGCCCTGAGTGTCCTGGACTTATTTATCCTGGCCTTGCTTAGTAGGTAGGCAGATGTGTAGTCTAAGGAAGGTTTCTGGGCTACTGGTTATGGGAGTGGCTACTCCCTACCCCAGGCTCTGGAGTGGAAATGTGGAGGCCTTGGCAGTGACCTCACATGGATAAGAATGTGAGGAAATAGTCTCAGAGTTTGAGGACCGCGGGGAGGCTGGATCTATGTATTTCTGAATGGTGGCCCATGCTGGTCACCAGGCCTCACACTATGAGGCAGCATGGGGTGAGCAGGAGCTAATTGTTTACTCTGAAAGGCAGCCTGGGACAGCAGTGGGTACTTATCCCAGACCTACCTAGTAACCCCTGGCTCAAGGCTGACACAGGCTATCTAAAAGGAGCCCGGACCTAGGGGCAAAGTTTCCCATGGCCTTGTCCTGCCTTGCTGTCTTCCCTGGCCAGACCTGGCCTCTGCTTACTCTTTCAAAGCCCACTACTACTCCTTCTGGCCTCTACTGGACCCCAAAGATGGCAGGACCCTGAGCCTCTCTCTCTCTCTCTTGTTCCCCCAGGTGGCTGGAAACTGTGGTCCTTGTGGGGTGAATGTACGCGGGACTGCGGGGGAGGTCTGCAAACTCGAACCCGCACCTGCTTGCCCACCCCTGGCGTGGAGGGCGGAGGCTGTGAGGGCGTTCTGGAAGAAGGACGCCTGTGCAACCGCAAGGCCTGTGGCCGTGAGTGGGCAGGGCTAGGGTGGTGCTGAAGTGGTGGCTAGGTCCAATCAGGGAAGGAGTCAGGGCCTACCTGGATGGGGCAGAGTAGGGATGCTCTGCTGGGGCTTCAATGGGAAGAGGATAGGCGGAGCTTTGAAGAGGTGATCGTGGTTGGAAACAGGGGTGCTTAGAGGTGCAGACTTGAAAGCCCAGTCTGGTCCAGACCCAGGACGAAGCCGGGTACCTGGAGCTAGGTGGGAGGTTTCCTTATCAGATGTGGGCTGGGATTCTTGATGCTGCCCCACAAGCAAGCTGCAGCCAAGCCAGTCAACTCCAGCAGGATAAGCCTCCGGGATGTATTTCTCTAATAAGGCTTTCTAATGACCTCATGAATTTTTTAGCTGCTACCATAAAGTTAAATCAAGTTCTAATGAGACTGCCATTCTTCAGGTTTTGTTTTGTTTTGTTTTGGATGCCCTTTCCTGAGGAGACAGCTCTTCTCAGGAGCCTGGGGAGGCCCCTGTGTATCTCACAGGGAGGAAGGGATGGGATGTTGGGTAGGAGGCAGCAGACACTCTAAGGAGTTGTCCTGCAGGTTGCTACCTGCCTGCAGTCCCGGAGGCTGAGAGGGAGGAGAGGCGGGATCCTCACAGAGGGGTCCATAGTGACCAGAAGAGAGTTGGTGCCATGGGAAGTGCTCTGGGTGGGGTCTCCCGCTTGTCCCTTGGGGATAGACTGCTCTGGTGACAGTAGGTGGCCAGCTGTGGCCAAGGACAGAGGGAATCCCACAGGGATGCTGACCTGAGCCCATCCCGCAGCCACTGGGCGCACCAGCTCACGGAGCCAGTCCCTGCGGTCCACGGATGCACGGCGGCGCGAGGAGTTGGGAGATGAACTGCAGCAGTTTGGGTTCCCATCCTCCCAGACTGGTGAGCTGGCAGGATGGGTAGAGCTGGCCTACACACAGCCCTAGGCAGGGAGGGGGGAGGGCTGGCTTCTGGGACCAGGTTAATAATGGCTACTAGTTGCCAGTAATAATTCTAATAACTTACTGCTCATCTCAGCTAGTCGGTGCCAGACTCCTGCTCCAGGCAGACTGGCTTAGGGGAGCGGATAGGAGAATAGAAGCCGGTCCCAGCCAGACCCAGATCCTGGGGCTTTCAGCCTTTGGGATAGTAGGCTATCCCAGAGCCCCAGCCCGTGGCCTGTTGCCCCACAGCAAGGTCCTGCCTCCCCAGTGGGCCTCCAAATCTGGCACCGCCCTATGGGAAGGGGCATGGCAGGCCCATGATGCTGCAGGGCTGGACCCACAGGTGACCCAGCCGCCGAGGAATGGTCCCCGTGGAGCGTGTGCTCCAGCACCTGCGGCGAGGGCTGGCAGACCCGCACCCGCTTCTGCGTGTCGTCCTCCTACAGCACTCAGTGCAGTGGACCTCTGAGGGAGCAGCGGCTCTGCAACAATTCCGCTGTGTGTCCAGGTGGGTGGAGCAGAGCACAGGGCGGGGCTTTGGGGTGGTGGGGCGGGGCTTTGGGGTGGTGGGGCGGGGCTTTGGGGTGGTGGGGCGGGGCTTTGGGTGGTGGGGCGGGGCTTTGGGGTGATGGGGCGGGGCCTCTGGGCGAAGGACAGCTATGGCTTCCTGTCTCTCCACAGTGCACGGGGCCTGGGATGAGTGGTCACCATGGAGCCTCTGCTCCAGCACCTGTGGCCGTGGCTTCCGTGACCGCACACGCACCTGCAGGCCCCCACAATTTGGAGGCAACCCCTGTGAGGGTCCCGAGAAGCAAACGAAGTTCTGCAACATTGCCTTGTGCCCTGGTAGGTGAGAGGGAGTGAGTGGCTGGGGGGGTGGGGGGTTGGGGTTGGGGGTGGGGGGTCGGGGGTGGGCCCAGCAGGTCACTGGCCGGTCCAGGGACCCAGCTTGACCCACCGCAGGTTCATCTCAGGGTGCTCAGTGGTTAAAACCTCAGACCGAGCTAGGTTGAGGCGTGACCTTGTGGTATTCCTTTCCCAATCCCGAGGGGGCTGTTGCATGGTGCCCCTGGGGTGTTCTTGCGTGCTGGATATTCACACCAGTTTCCTGTTCCCTTCTTCCCCCGGGCCGGGCAGTGGATGGAAACTGGAATGAATGGTCCAGCTGGAGCACCTGCTCTGCCAGTTGCTCCCAAGGCCGCCAGCAGCGGACTCGAGAGTGCAATGGTCCTTCCTATGGAGGCGCCGAGTGCCAGGGCCACTGGGTGGAGACTCGAGACTGCTTCCTGCAGCAGTGCCCAGGTCAGGATGCCCTCTCAGGGCTCAGGGGAAAGGGTGGGGCCCACTGGAGAGGTATGGCTGTGGGGGGTGGGGGGTTGGTATAGGGTGGAAGTGGTGGTGTTAGAATGCAGGTTAGGGTATTAGGATGAAAGGACAGAGTGGTAGAGGTGGGATTGGGGTACAGGGTGGTGTGGTAGGGTCAGGGTGCTGGTTAGGGTGTCGGGGTCGAAGTGCAGGATGGAAATGTCAAGTGCAGTTTATAGTGGTGGGGTTGGCTGGAGGGTTCACCAGGTTCAGGACGGAGTAGTGGAGTCAAGGTCAGGTGGCAGACTTCAGCTGCACAAGACATCCAGTTTCTTTTTTGAGTCAAGCTGATTTTAGACCTCTTCTCCACTGATCTCAGTTTTCTGTCTCCTTACGGCCCTGCCCCAACACTCCTGGTCTTTTGTCTTTGTCTCATCCGAATACTGGTTTTTTGTTTGTTTGTTTTTGTTTTTGTTTTGTTTTGTTTTATCCCCCTGGCCCCACTTCCCTACTGATCCCGGGTCCTGCCTCTGCTTCCTGTCATCTGTGCCCTGTGATTGGCCACCCGTTGGCAGTGGATGGCAAGTGGCAGGTCTGGGCATCATGGGGCAGCTGCAGCGTCACATGTGGAGGTGGCAGCCAGCGACGGGAGCGTGTCTGCTCTGGGCCTTTCTTCGGGGGAGCCGCCTGCCAGGGCCCCCAGGATGAGTACCGACAGTGTGGTGCCCAACGATGTCCTGGTGAGACCCTTCCCACTGCATACTAGCTCGGAGGGACCGGGAACAGCTGAGTGTCGCAGCCCCTCATCCCAAACCCTGTCCACCTCACTGTCTGGCCCCTCACAGAGCCCCATGAAATTTGTGATGAGGACAACTTTGGGGCCGTGGTCTGGAAGGAGACCCCAGCTGGAGAGGTGGCCGCAGTCCGGTGTCCCCGCAATGCCACAGGTAAGAAGTGGTGGGTGCTGGATATTGCAATCTATGCTTGCTGCCCCTATCCTTAGTTACACTTTCTTGCCGGCATACTGTAAACCCAGAGAAACAGAATAAAGACAATGCCCATCCCTCATGGTATCTTTCCCTGGCCCTTTTCTACCTTCATAGTCACACTGCGTTTCCTTCATTTTTGCTCCCATCTAAGTTCATAGCCCAGGCTTCTGCATCAGGCCACCCTGTGGTTCCTGTCTGGTGACAGGGCTGGAACCATTCTGTGTGGCTGTCACCCTGAATTTATTTACTCTGCTGTTCCTGCTCAGAAATCTTTCTCGGGGGGGGGGGGGGGTCCTTCTATCTGAGAGTGAGCTTGTGTTTCAGGCTGTTGATACCAAGGGGCCCCAGGAGGCTGCACCAGTGTTCGGGGGCCAGCGAGTCCCGTGAAGTCCTGTGAATGTGCCAGGACATAGCAAGGGACTAGGGGACAGCTGTCCCTAAGTCTCTAGATTTCAAGGAACTCCCAAGAGAGGCTGTGTCTGTACCCAGAAGCCCCTGCTTAGCTAAGGATCCCACCTCCACACAGCAAAGTTCCTGAAGGTCTGATGCCTGTTGGTCCCCAGGTCCTCAGGTCCCCAGGACCTAGAGTAGGGCTAAAGTATGTACACATAGGAACAAAGACATCATGGCTTGGCTTGAGGTCCCTAGGGTCCTAAACAGAGCACTGCTGCCTGAGAATTGTGGGTGGGACCCCAGAGCTCCTTGGTGAGCAGTCACGTGAGGAATGGAGTTTCCCCAGGCCTCATCCTGCGCCGCTGTGAGCTGGACGAGGAAGGCATCGCCTACTGGGAGCCCCCCACCTACATCCGCTGTGTCTCCATTGATTACCGGAACATCCAAATGATGGTGAGGCTGGCCCTAGGGGCTCAGGAAACTTCCCCACTCTTTGAACGTCAGGTTGGGGCTGTAGGGGCCTCCAGGCATCGGAGGTCCCTGCCCCCCCCCCCCCCCACCTGGCTATAACCTGCAGCAGTGACAGCATCCAGCCCTCTCCATCTCCCCAGACCAGAGAGCACCTGGCCAAGGCTCAACGTGGGCTGCCAGGGGAGGGGGTCTCGGAGGTCATCCAGACACTGCTGGAGATCTCACAGGATGGCACCAGCTACAGTGGCGACCTGCTCTCCACCATCGATGTCCTGAGGAACATGACAGAGATCTTCCGCAGGGCCTACTACAGCCCTACACCCGGGGATGTGCAGGTAGCTCCCAGGGGAAGCCTCAGGGGAGGACGCTTGGGGAAATATCAGAGGAACCAACCCAGATCCCAGTCAGAGACTAAGTCCCAGTGTTGAGTGTGGGCGGGGCTGTGATCCCACTGTAATAATGAGCTTTAAACATAGTTACATGCTGAATCGTGGCCTGGTCATAGGATGATCACTATAGTCCTATAGTGAGTCCCGATCCAGGTTATATATTGAGTCCTGATCCTGGTCACAATGACCTCTGACCCCGATGATAGACTGAACCTTATCTTTGGTTAAAGACTGAGCCTTGACTCAGATCATATTAGTCATCATCCTGGATCCTGCTTATACACTGAGCCCTGTCCCTGCTCACACACTGAGCCCTTTCCCTGCTCACACACTGAGCCCTGGCCTTGGTCACACACTGAGCCCTGTCCCTGCTCACACACTGAGCCCTGGCCTTGGTCACACACTGAGCCCTGGCCTTGGTCACACACTGAGCCCTGTCCCTGCTCACACACTGAGCCCTGTCACTGCTCACACACTGAGCCCTGGCCTTGGTCACACACTGAGCCCTGTCCCTGCTCACACACTGAGCCCTGTCCCTGCTCACACACTGAGCCCTGGCCTTGGTCACATATAAGCCCTAACTTTGATCACACACTGAGCCTTGGTCTGATTCTGGCTACACTCTGTGCTCCAATCCTGATCCCACACAGCCTGGATCCTGGTCACTGACTGTGTCCTGATCTTGGTCATCCATTGAGCCCTGGTCCCAGTCTAAACTGAGCCCTTATCCTAGCCATAGGTTGAGCTTTTCCCTTCCTCACACACTGATGCCTTCTTCCCTTTCACTGGCCCTCATTTCCAGAACTTTGTCCAGATCATCAGCAACCTGCTGGCCGAGGAGAATCGGGATAAGTGGGAGGAGGCACAGCTGGTATGTGTGGAGGTCTGGAGCCACCCCCTGGTGTTAGCCACAGGATCAGGACAGGAGCAGGCAGCTCTAGGCCTCCTACACTCCAGGCCAGCCATGGTGGGGCCTTGCTGCGTCTTCTGTATGAGTCTCAACACTGCTTCCTGTTGATTGCAAGACCTTGAAAAAGCCACTAAACCTCATAGGCTTTGTTTCCCCACCCATGAAAGTACAGTGGCTTTTCCCTGGGGCTGAACGAGGAGAGCAGGAAACTATGTTAAGATCACTGGGTATGTCCAGAGGAGGGGGTGTGGTGAGTCTTCTCCAATCTTCTCTCTTCCTTCCAGCAGACCTCAAACCTGCTATCACACTAACCCCAGGGCAGTAACCCTCACGGTGAATATTTGGAACACTTTCCCTTCCTACAGTTTAGGAATCCCCCGTGGTGCCCACAGCAGCTTCTCTGGGCCTCTGATCTTATTCGTAAAATGCAAATGGACACTCAGAGGTCAGCTGCCTGCTGCCCTGCTTTGCAAAGGAATGACCCGTAGGGCCTAGAAAAAGAGATAGCAGAGGAGGGGAGGGGGCAGGAGGAGAAGGGAAGGCGCAGGCACCTCCTCCAGCTTGAGCTCCTCCACCTTTCCCTACCCCAGATGGGCCCCAATGCCAAGGAGCTCTTTCGGCTGGTGGAGGACTTTGTGGATGTCATCGGCTTCCGCATGAAGGATTTGAGGGATGCCTACCAGGTGACCGACAATCTGGGTAAGCAACCTCCATGGCCTGGTCCTGTGCCTTTGGGCCGGGTCCCTGCCTTATTTTTCTCGTCTATAAGGAACAGATGACCCCACCCTTCTGCAGCCACTGGCTGCCATTACCTATTAGCCTGGGGCTTAGGTCAAGTCCAGGGGGTTGATATCAAGAGTCCTTTGGGACCTGAGATCCAGGCAGAGACCTGGAGATCTCATGCCAGGGACGCATGCAGGAGCCCAGCCACCCCTGGGGTTGAGGCCCCCTTTGTCCTGTCACCCCAGAGCCACCTCTGCAGCTGCTGTTTCTCTGCCCTCCAGTTCTACAAAGCCAAGGAGCAGTGGGGCAGGGGATTGGCATCTGCCTGGTTGCAGTCTCACCCTTCCTGTATTTTAAGAGTGGAGCTGTAGACTGGTCAGTGGACCTGAGGGGAACTGGTAGCTCTCCTCACAAATATACTCCAATGCTTGAGATGACCCCCCTATCTAGGCTCCAGCTCCGCATCCATCCCCTGAGGATGTGACTCCAGCCTCCCACTCTGAGTCTTCCCCAGCACCTGACTTTACTCCCTCACCAGCTCTGTCCGCAGCTCATTCACTAGTGACCATTCTTCCAGCATGAAGCCACTGTGTTCTTGCCTTGGAGTCCCCACTCCACCCTAGACTGACACCTGTCTCTGCTCTAATTCCCTGCCCTACCTCCACCAGGTCACACTTCAGGCTAACTTGGCCCTTCTTCCTCACTGGGCCTCTTGCCTACTACCTGACCCTCCGGCCTGGCCCCAGACTCCATCAGCCTTTAGCACCAAGCCTTTCCCTAAGCTCCATGCCTGTGACCTCATCTTTTCAAGGCCTGAAAGCCGGTTGGGTCAAAAGCGCCCAGTGTCCATCTGAGCCTGCCAGGTCTCTAATAGCCCAGCCTGGGACCCTGATTTAGCTTCCCCTCACAGGACCTAGGAGTCACATGCTTCTGCCTCTGTACCTCCCTGCCTTCCACCCACAGGACCATCTTTCGGAAGGTGGCTGTCACACTCAGATCTCACCTCTTGCTCTCTGCCACTTCTAGGCTCTTTTCTTCCTTCCCTCTCCTCTCCCTGGGCTATGTCCCTCTTTTTCCTGTCCTCTGCGGGGGGGGCTTCCTGGCTACCCTGTATGGGAACATCACCCCCCCTTTGTTGCCACTACCGACAGGCCATGTCCCCATGCCATGTGCACACGCAGAGGGTTCTGCTGCCCACATATCTTTCTCAGCGTGTAATGGCCGTGAGCATGCAGTTGAGGCTCAGAAACATGTGCCAAGTGAGGTGGTATGTTCATTCCCTGGGAAGCCCTCAGCACCAAGGGCCAGCTGGGTGCTGGCATTCAGAGGGAGGCTTGTCTCTGTCCCCATGGCCTTTGGTAAGGCAGATACTTATGGAACACTGTGGGAGAACCCTCATGCTCCCAAGGCCTCATGGTCCTAAGGAGGGCAGGACCAGGTAGACTGGGGGCGGGGAGGCTGCTGAGCCTAGCCAGGCAGAGTAGGTGAGACAGAGCAAAGGCAGAAAGCATAGGGACCATGCCTGGGGTGCACGGCTGCATGGCCTAGAGCTCAGCAGCTCCCTCTCTCCCACAGCTTTACAAGCAGCCCCAGGCTGTGGCACTGGTTGAAGGGTAGGATGTGTGCCTAAAGTGGGTTATAGAGCCTGGATGGAACTGGAAAGGCGACCTCACTTAGTAGGGACCTCCCTTTGCCTCTCAGCCCTGTGCCCTGGGCCTTGGATCACTGGGCCAGTGTGCATGTGCTGGAGGAAGATGGGCTGGCAGGCAGGGAAGTCCTCTAGGATATCCCCTAAGGTAGAGAAGGGACCATCCTGCTGAGGTTGGTGCTAGACTGGAGTCTGGTCTTGAGTGAGCTGGGAGGGCCCCAGGGACTGGTCTGCCTCTGGTAGAGGCTTGCCAGGCTGGAATACAGGAGAATAGCATCCTACCTGACTACATTACCCAGGATTCTCCCTCCACACCTGCTGCCCCTCCCTCACCAAGACTTCCCACCTAAGTAGAGAGACCTTATGCCTGAAGCTCAGCCACTCCCCTCTCTTTATAGAGGGAGAAGAAGGTGGAGAGTGGGTCTCAGAACGGATCTATGACCCTAGTGAGGTAGGGGGGATAGTGGGAGCCACGATGGGTGCCTAGCTCCTGTAAATCCTTCTGTGCCCGCAGGATCCACCTTTGACTTTTTCCTGACCACAGTGGCTAAGTCTGAGCCTCGATACTAACTAGGCTGGACAGGGCCTGGTCAGGTTTGAATCACTAAGAATAAGAATTCCTGCTGGGCGGCGGTGGCGCACACCATTAATCTCAGCACTGGGGAGGCAGAGCCAGGCGGATCTCTGTGAGTTCGAGGCCAGCCTGGTCTACAGAGTGAGATCCAGGACAGGCACCAAAACTACACAGAGAAACCCTGTCTCGAAAAACAAAAACAAACAAAACAAAACAAAAAGAATAAGACTTCCTATAGGTATTCTGGCCTGCTGTCCCATACAGTCCCCACCAGCCAGCCCTGGGCTCTGGGGTTGTCCATCATTTGGGAGTGAGGGCCTGTGGAGGAACTAGTGAGTGTGGGAGTCGGGGTCTACAGGCTTGGTGCTCATGCCTGACAGCAGCCTGGCCACAGGGACCCTGCCTACCCCTAGCCTCAGGAAACTGTGTCATCGTCTTGCACCAAGGCCTGCTGCCTGGGTCCCAGCTGACATTCCAGGTGGGTGATGCTCCATTGTGTTGTCCCTTCCCTGCCTTAGTGCTCAGCATCCACAAGCTTCCAGCCAGCGGGGCCACTGACATCAGCTTCCCCATGAAGGGTTGGCGTGCCACAGGAGACTGGGCCAAGGTGCCAGAGGACAGGGTCACTGTGTCCAAAAGTGTGTTTTCCACGGGCTTGGCAGGTGAGACTTGGGAGTGGGGTGGGCCTACTAAGAACCAGGGTCCCAGAGTCTGAGGATTGTCATCCTGGGGTATTTCTTGTAGGGTTTTGTGCATGGTCTCCAGTGACAGGGAACATCCCTGGTACACCTTGTTATTCCTGAGACCATCTCCTTGCAGGCGTCTCTTCCTTCCCTCCGTGGGAGAGTGCCTGGGGACTACCCTAAGCCAGAAGTATAAGCAGAGTAGAAGGGGCCGGGTGGATCACACAGCGACAAGGACATGGGTTCCCAGGGAGAGAAATGTGTCTTGCTTCCCCCTATCTCTTGTGGGGTCACTTGAGGAGATAAACTAGTCCTCTCTCCCCATGTTGACCCAGACTGGTGCCCCAGATCCCAGCTGCACCTCAGCATCTGTGGTGGGGCGGGGGGGGGGGGTGAAGCACAGGCCTTTTCTTGTCAGGGCCTTGGATAGGACCCAATAGATGGGACAGTGGAGGTCATTGGGGTGAGGTCCAGGCTAGTGGGTGGTGGCTGGGCTGGGATAACCGATGCTTCCTTCCAGAGGCTGATGACTCGTCTGTGTTCGTGGTTGGTACTGTGCTCTACCGAAACTTGGGCAGCTTCCTGGCCCTGCAAAGGTGAGTGTCACGGAAAGGGGATAGCCTGGGCTCCTGTGGGAGGTCAGGAAGATGCTGGTGGGCTGGGCGTGGTGGTGATTGGTGGCATGGGACAAAGCACCCCACTGGGGCTGGGGCTGGGCTACCAGGCATGCTCGGTGCCGTCCCACACCTCTGACAGCCTTTGATGCTTTTGATGCCCCCAGGAACACAACTGTCCTCAACTCCAAGGTCATCTCCGTGACGGTGAAGCCCCCGCCTCGATCCCTGCTCACACCCTTGGAGATCGAGTTTGCTCACATGTACAATGTGAGTGCTGCCCATATGCATGGGTGCAGGGGCACTTTCACCAGCTCTAAGTGCCTCCCTGCACGTTCCTCTCAAGCACTACCCTTGAGGGTCACAATTGGAATGACTCTCATCTAAATTCCAAGTGAGGAAACTGAGTTTTAGAGCTAGGGGCCCACCCAGGGCCACACAGTGGATTGATTCATGCGGATACTGAAATTCAGCCCATTTTTGACCTGCCCCCTGACTCAATCTCTAGGTTCTCTCCCTCCACTCCAGATCCTGATCCCTGGAGGGGATCCGCTTTCTACCCTGTGCCCATGGCCCAGCGTCCTGGGGAGCTGTGTGACAGACCATCTACCCCAAACCAGGTCTCCAAAACTCCTTTCCCAGTCCACATTGCTGGGAGCATGTGAGAGCCACCTTCTACCAGAGTCAGGTCTGACTACCAGGCCACGTCATGCAGGACCTCTGGGACGATAGTGCCAAGAGCATCTTCCCAAAACTCCCTAGGACTCCAGGCCACGACTGCTGTGTGACCCTGGCAGGTCCCCAGCTCCAGGGATGCTTGGATACCTTGATTGGCATGAGGAAGCTGGGCGGGGTGGGGGTGTCAGTCTTCTCATATGACTTTTCAGAGACTAGAGCTGAGGCCCCTACAGCTCGCTGTCTCTGCCTCTGAGTGGATTGAGTAAGAACCCCAAGGGGGCAAGACAGCTGCATCACTCAGCCAGGACATGGCAGTGCCAGGCCCCAGTCCTCAGGCCACAGGTTCAGGAACACATACCGTCAGTGCCTGCGACCACCTGAGTTCCCAAGCCACCTGGCCAGGGGAAGGGGGGGTTCTCTACTTAACTTCCTTTTCTCCTGTGTGGCCTTGGGGGAGTTGCTTACCTTCTCTATGCCTTGGCTCCCTTCCCTTATCAAACAAGAACAAGTAATCCTCATGAATGCCCAGGGCATGTAGCTGTTGTGAGCATAGACAAACCCCACCGTGGCTGATCCCATCTTTCCAGTGCTGAGCCCCCCGTCAGTAACCCTCTCAGGGATGGCGCCCTGCAATGCTCTCAAGGTCCTGCTTTCAGGACCAAGGACAGCAACAGAGAAGCTTTTCCCCTTCAGACATGGCTTTGTCCTTTAGCCCAGCCCTGTCATGGGGGCTGGAACAGAGAAGGGACAGGAACTGTCTGAAGCCATGTGTTGGGCACTGGTGGGAGGAGGGAGGGGGTCAAGCCAGGCCTAACTAACCTGGAACTGCTCTGAACGTCAGGTTTTTTTTTTACCGCACACAATGCAGTCTCTTGGGGGATGGCATCAGCAGCATATATAGTGTCCCCATGAGTGGATTCAGTGACCCAGGTTGTGACTAGAGGTGGCAATGGCCCTGACTCCTCCTTCTTTCTTAGGGCACCACCAACCAGACTTGTATCCTGTGGGATGAGACAGATGGGTAAGTTCTTTGGGGCTTGGTAGCCCCAGGGCCGTGGGGTAGTGGGAGAAGCTCGAAGTGTGGTCGGGTAGTGGAGGGCTGGTTTTAGGTAGTGGAGCCACCGCTCCCTGGTTCCCGGTCCACTGGCGCCCCTGCACAGCCCTCCCCTTCTTCCTGCCCAGGTCTGGCTTCAGATCATTGGCCTGCCCTCCTTATTCTTCTAGGGAAGTCCATGATGCAGGGAAGGAGGGCCAGAGAGGCATGTCCTAGCTAGATGCTGAAGTGGGGAATTGAAGCCATCCTGTCCCGATGTTGGGTTTGGGGCAGGTAGAAAGCACTGAGAATTGGGAATGTGACTTTGTGGACTAAGAAAGCTGTGGGGTTGAGGACCCTGAGACCCCAAATAATCAACTGGGGCAGGGGCCCCAGGTGTCTCTAGCAGCATCATATGACCCTGGACCCTGAATTCAGACTTTTTTTTTCAAGCACATAGTGGGCACCAGCCTGCTCCAGGGCACTCTGACACAGAGTGGAGCCTCCTGGTTGGAATAAGGTCCCAGGTGAAATAATGGGGAAGTGAGGAGGGGCCTCCGGAAGGAGAAGGAAGTGTGTGGCAGGCTGGAATAGTGTTCGTGGAAGCCAGGAAGGCCATTATGCTTGGGGTGAAGGCTTACAAACTGGAGGCCTGGTAGTGGGCTGTGTGTAGGATGGTCTGGTTGGAAGTTAAGTAGAGAACCCCCCTTCCCCTGGCCAGGTGGCTTGGGAACTCAGGTGGTCCCAGGCACTGACGGTATGTGTAGCAAGTTCTGATGATGTGGGCTGTGTAGTGATGTGCATGTCCTAGGCAGCAGGGAAGGTCTCCCGAGTGACTGACCTGGGACAGGAAGAAGGTTCCAAGAGAGGTGCAGTCAGGGCACCAGCAGGAAGGCTTGGAGGGCTCAGGGAGCCTCGGGAAGCGTGGTCCGGAGGCCCCATGGAGGGGTGCAAACAGTGAGCTGTTGTGTGGGGTTATCTCCCATCCATCTTCTGGTGACTGTGACCACTGATGACTGTCCTGTGAGGTCCCAACCCTCATTTCCTCCATCCCAGGGAAGAGGGACAGTGCGTCATCCAAACATTAGTCTAAAACAATGTCAGGTCCTGTCCTACACCAACAGGGGTTCTGAAGGCTTTGCAGTAGGTTGTGTGGTACTTTTCTGAGCAGGGGCATAGTGGTCTCTGTGTGTGTTATGTTGTGGGGGAGGCTGATTTTCTGCACAGAGTTCCTGCAAACTCTTGTGTGGTGGGTGTCTTGAGGACCAGTATTTCAGCAGAAGGAACAGCCATTGCTGAGGCAAAGTAATGTTGAGTGCAGAGCCAGGCCAGGCTGCCTCACCTGCAGGACACGGGCCTGCGTGCTGTGGGTCCAACACCAGGCTGGGATGCTTGCAGCCTGGAAGGCCAGCCTTTGGGTGTGTTGCTGTCTGTGGATTTCTTCAGGTGTTGTGAGTGCCATGTGCTCTTTGCATAGGAGATCAGAGAAGGGTGTAAAAGGAAAAGGGAGAACAGTTCTTAGTTCACGGTTCACAGCTCCCGCCCCCCTCCCGGGACTGCCATGGGCATGCTGGGGCTTTGGGCTTCGGAGCTGGAAGTGACCTCCCTTGGAGAGCTCAATGGTGGAGGGGCGGCCAACCTGTTTATCCTCTTAGCTCATCCTGGCTCCCTACAGAGCCCTCCCTCTTCCTAGTAATGCAAAGACCAGCCTCCTGGTGGGGACAGCCCCATCCATGTTCCAGACTTCCCAGATGAGTCAAGGACACTGTCCCCTGCCAGGCCATAGCCCATCAGACATCCCTTAAGTGGAGACTCCTAACCTTGGAGCTGGCAGCTGCCTGACACTGGGTAGGATCTGGGCTGCTAAGGTACCATGGTGAGCCCTCGGGTGTTGCAAGTGAGTATGACCTCCACCTGCCCTGTTCTCACAGCTGTGGGCGGTGACCTTGACCTCAGTCACCTTAGGTACGCTCTACCCCAGCCCTTGAGAACTGGACTGTGGAAGGTCAGGCCCCAGGACAGCAGAATGATACCTATTCAGCTGAGTGGCCTGTGCCTAAGCAGAGGTACAAGTCTATCCTGGGATCACACACTGCCCACCCCCCAACTGACTGGTTACAAGGCCTCCAGAGGCTATAGCCAGCCAAAAGCCCAGTGGTGGTTGAGGACACTGCTCAGAACAAGTAGCTAGAACCCTTAAACGGAGGCTGGAGGGTGACTGGAGGGTGACTGGATGGTAGACAGGCTGGTTTTTGTAACGTCCCACATGCCCTGGTCACTCCTCTGCTCTCCGTTGGGTGGCTCTTCATGCCACAACTGGTGGCCATGGCTTTTGCTGTGACTTGTGAATGTGAGTGCTTTCCCATCGGCCTAAAGCGGGATGAGTGGCAGAGCAATGGCCCACCTCCACCAGTGCCTAACCACCAGAGTGTCCCTGACCTGCCTGGTGTGGCCTGTGCTTGCTTGGCTGAGAACAGGCCTAAGTGACCAAGGAATGGCCTGGCCACTAGGGGGAGAGGAGAGCCTTCTGTGACTGTCACCCGATAAAGGGTAACTTTTTTGTACTTTCATTGTGACCCATAACCAAACTATCCTAATCTAGGGTAGAGCCCAGATCCCTAACCAGAAGTGGACTGAGACCAGACACTGGCCGTACCCTGAGTCCTGACTCTAACTGGGACGTTGAGTCCTAATTCTGGTCAAATGCTCCTCATGGTCACAGGTTAAGCTTGCTCGGACCCTGGTCACGCACTGAACCCCGATTCTGCTCTGATACTAAATGTTGACTCTCACCGCAAATGGAGCCCTGACACTGGCCACACGTTCAGCCCCAATTCTGCACATAAACTGAGCCTTGATCCTGGTCATGCATTGAGCATTTATCTGGCTCACACACTGAATACTGACCCTCATCGTACACTGAATCCTGATCTTGACCACTCACTGAGACCTCGCCCTGGGTACACTCTGAGCCCTGATCCTTATCATACACTGAGCTCTGACCATGGTCACACACTGAATGCTGACCCTCATCACACACTGAACCCTGATCTTGGTCCTAGGCTGAGCCCTGCTTCCTGTCTCTGTTGGACCATTGAGTTGGCTCACACTCATTCCATGTAGGCCACGTGCTCAGGGGATCACCCTCTCTTCCAGTCACCTGGGACAGTTGATAGCGTGACACATTCACATAGGGAACAAGCCAGAGGCTTCCTTCTACAGTGTAGACTCTCTTTCTGCCTTTCCTCCAGGAACCCCACAGACCTGCACATACTCTGGCGGTGTCCCCATTGGAGATGTCTGTCTGGGCTCCTTAAACATTTGTTCGGAGCCTCTGATGTGACCCTAGTCCTTCAATGCAATGTCTGTCACCCATGTCCCTGGATCTGGGTCTTGAACTCTTAAGTTGACAACAGGGTTCAAGAGCTCAGTCTCTTTAAGCCCCTATAGAAGCATGGCCAGTGGTTGTGAGAGCCTGGGGTAAGAAGTGGGGAGGAAGGGAGCAACCCTTGCTACAATAGACTACCATGCTGCATCCCCACAGAGCCCTAGTTTTGTGTGTCTCCCCTGAGGAGGACAGTGACAGTCATATGTGTATTCCTGGAGTCTTCTGCCACCTGTTAGGATGAGGAATTATTTGTGAGTGGGAACAGGCAGCGGGAAGTGGGGCTAGATGGTTGAGTAAGTAGGTCATGATTGGCAGTGCTGGGCAAGGAGTGAACAAGGTAAGCAGTTCAGAAGTAGGGTAGAATGGGGTATGGACTGCAGGGTACAGCGTGAATGACTGAATGGAGAATGAGATCCAGAGGACAAACAGGTGCCTGAGGAAGGGACCAGTGTCATAGGAAGTGGGCAGAGAGCACAAGGGCCCGCTTCATCTGGCTACTCTAGCAGGTGGGCAGGTTGCCACAATGATGGGAGGGTCATAGCAACTGAGCTCTGTCTCCCCCAGTGCAGGACGGCCAGAGCTCTGACCTCAGGCATTGTTAGGCTATCCCTCTCCGCAAGTGTTCCTTTCCAACTAGATCCTTTCCTGGGTGGACGGCCAAGCCCCACTAGGTCCACTCATGTCCCTCAAAGAGCTTCCTGCTGCACTGTCCTTTGTGAGCCAGGTTCACAGCCAAGGAGCCTAACCCAAGGCTCGAAGGTTCCCAATGAACCCAGGACTAACTTCAGGAACCCTCTCTGGGCACCTCTTTTTGTTTGTTTGTTTGGTTGGTTGCTTTTTTTTAAAAAAGATTTATTTATTATGTACACAGCATGTATGACTGCAGGCCAGAAGAGGGCGCCAGTTCTCATTACAGATGGTTGTGAGCCACCATGTGGTTGCTGAGAATTGAACTCAGGACCTCTGGAAGAGCAGTCAGTGCTCTTAACCTCTGAGCCATCTCTCCAGCCTGGTTGGTTGCTTTTTTTGAGACAGGGTTCTCTGTGTAGCCCTGGCTCGCAGAGGAAACCTGATGCTCAGCCTGCAGTTGCTTCCCTTATAACATGGCTAAGCAGGGGCTGCCGAGTGGGTGGAGGGTTTGAGTTGGAGCAGAACATAGCGGCCTTGCCACCCCCCTTTGCTGTTCCAGGGAGCCCTTTACTCTGCAGGTCCCCACCTTGCCCAGGATTCTGGGCTCTTGTTTGCAATGTCCCCCATCCACTCCCCCGGCTGAACCAGTGGGGCATGTGGGCTCCTAAGTGACCCACTACAAGTGACCCCTGGCCTGTACCCGTACACAGGTCTTTGTCTGACCCCCCCCTGGTTACATGGGCAAGCTTCCATCATGTTGAGCCTTGGTTTCTACCTCTGTGAAATGGGCCGTTGTCGTGGTTGACAATGTGCTGAATGTCAGGATGTCATCCCAGAGGAAAACAGTAAGCCACATAGATGCATGCCACCTCACAGCGCTCCGTGATGGCTGTAGTGCACCTCGGCAGGAGGGTGTGGGAACCCAAGGCCACAGCACAGGGTGTACAGAGACCCAGCAGAGTGCAACTGGGGTTGCAGTGAGTGGTCCAAGGAGAGGGAGGTAGGGACAGAGTAGGACAGAGAACATACTTGGCAGGGAAGTGGCTACCCAGGCCTGGAGGTCCCCATACCTCTTTTTAGATGTGCAGACTAGGCTCTCTGGCCTCAGAAATGACCTAGCAGAGGTAGAATTGGTGTGGGTCCTGTCCTCAGATTGCAGGGCATGTGGAAAGGCAGACACGGGGGAAGGATTTTCCAGTTAGCTGGAAGGCCTGAGTGATGTGGGAACCTGCTCCTGGCCCTTGCCTGGAAGTGGTGGGATGATGGAGTAACCAGGTCTGCTGGATCAGGTGAGCAGTGAGGTGCAGGAAGGAAGGTCGTAGGGGCAAAGACAAAAGTGCAGGTTAGCTGGCTGGCTGCTCTTACCGCCCTGGCCTGTCAGGGAGCACATTGAGGCTCCCGAGAGAGGGTCCACCGGTGTGACAAGCTGAAGAAGACTGCTGAATTCTGGGGACAGTGTCCATCCTGGAGACAGGCCGATGTTGCTGGCAGGACAGTAACATGCCCATGGCAAGCAGGTGGTCACTGGTCCCTATGAAGGAGGACACATTGGGCAAGGTGGTGCTGCCCTGCTATGGAGCTTTGGCTGGTGCCGACGGTCTTAGCGTCAGTGATACACACGGCTGACTGCATTGGTAGACGTGGCGATGATGTCAGTGCTGGTGTAGCTGATGCTGGCACTGGCCTGGGGATGTGGTGGTGGTGAGGGAGGAGGATTGTGTAATGTCTGTGGTGAGGAGGACTGAAGAGTGCTGCTGGAGTCGTTTTGCACTGAGCGGGAACGGTGGGGAATGGGGTGGTGAGAGAGGGGCTGATGACAGGGTGGTGGTGGTGGTGGTGACGGCTCTGTGGTCTGTGATGCTGCCGCTGGTGAAACTGAGGCTGCTGGTGGTGGCGGGTGTTGCACCATCATTCATGATGGTGTTGCTGTGGGTGGGAGTGATGGTGGTATGGAGGGGTGTGTTGCCAACATAATGAGAGGTCATGGTGCTTCTGTTGGTGATGGTGGGGTGATGATGATGTGGGGGTGATGGCAGTGGTGATGGTGTTGCCAATGTCAGAGACACATGGTGGTAGTTGTAGGAGTGGTGTCGGCAATGTGGGGCTGCCCAGGGAGGTGACAGTTGCTACGTGATGGTGGCCTCAGAGGGGGCGTCAGCAACGTGGCAGTGGCCATGGAAGTAGTGTTATTGGTGATGCAGCAGTGGCTGTGGCTGTGGTGTCATGATGTGGCCGTGCTTATGAAGGTGTGGTGGTGGTGGTGGTGATAAGGTGGTGGGTATGGAGGTGGTATCAGAAATGTGGTGACCATGGAGGGGATGTCAGTGGTGCAGTGGTGGTGTGGTGGCCATGATGGTGATGATGATGATGATGATGATGATGATATGGCACCTATGGAGGTGGCAGGGATGGTGGCAGTGGCCATGGAAGTGGTCGTGGTGACATGGCAGTGGTAATATTATGGTAGCTGTGGAGATGGTTTTGGTAACGTGTAAGTGGTGGCAGAGGTATTAGAAGTATGCTGGGGTAGGGATGGTGGCTAGTGGTGCTTACTAACTGCAGGTGCTATTGGGCTTGGTTTGTTGTCTTGGTGGTGGTTCTGAGGGAGAAGGTTATGGGCATAGGTATTATGAGAGGAGGCTGGCTCTGGAAAGATTTACAGACTCCCTGTGGGTATCATCTCCCTTCCCCTATGGCACAGGTCATGAGTCAGGCCACAGTAACCATATGATAGGTATGATAGGGCAAGTAGAAGAGGAAGGCTTAACATGGAAGTCTGGGAAGATGTCTTGGAGATGAGGCTAGGCTGGCTAGGGTGGGCATGAGGTATACATCATCTTGAGCTAGGGAGGATACCAGGAGTGCCCAGTGCTCAGCAAGGGTCTGGCTCAGCAGGCATCAAATGCTAGAGCGTGAGTGCTGTGGAGTCTTGGCAGTGACCTCTTGACTGGTTGGTGGTGGTGGTGGTGGGGTGACAGGCCAGATGGATATGTCTGTAGGAGCCTATTAGGCAGGAGCCTAGGAGATGGGCAGGTGTTTAGGGCAGGTATCAAACACTTTCCTGAACCAGGCATAGTCAGCTGGACCTTGTTCCCCAGGCCAGGTCATCTTTGCCAGGCTGTGGAGCCAGCGTCCATTGTCCACAGGTTCCCCCACTCTGTCCCACAAACAACCATGACCTGTGTGCCCTGCCCGGGTAACCCGAGAGGAGCCACGAGGCACAGAGGGGGACAGTCTGAGACCAGAAGCCCCAGTACAGAGTGTCCTGGCGCCAGATGGGAGAGAAGAAGAGATCGGTGTCTGGGTGGTGGCAACAGGAGACGTCTCAAAGGCCCCGCAAGACCTGAGGTGCAAAGAGGGGCTCAAGTGGCGCCAGCTTCATAGTTAAGGGCACCAGACCACAGGTGTTGGGATCTCAGAAACCTAGAGTCTCAGAAATGAGCCAGGAGGGGTGCCAACCTAGCAGCGTGGAGTGGCCCAGAGGTCTGGACACAGTGGTCTGGCCCTCACAGGAAGAGAGGCTGAGAGCTTGGGCATTCGAGGCAGCAGCATCCATCTCAACGTGGAGGGAGAAGTCGGTGTGGGGGGTGGGGGGCGGGCAGGGAACTGGGCACCCCTGATGGAGAAAGTGTAACTAAACAGGAGACACCTGGGGTGGAGATGGATCAGGGAGTTGATTTCTGGGGTGCAGGTTGAGGAAGGATCTCCAAGGCACAGTTGAGAAGCCCTCAAATGCAGAGGCTTCAAGTCCCACCCCTGCCCAGAACCGAAGATCCCCCACTGGGGTGCGCTGTGCCCACTCCTGGCTGTTTTATACCGCGTGGGTGGATACCCTATGAGTCATTCATACTGGGGTGTGAATTAGCCCATCAGATCCAAGGGGACCCCGACAGGCACAGTCCTATAATAGCACCTGCTCGTGGGCTGGCGGGAGGCATCACGATGCAGTGAGGGCCCCTGCTTGGTGGGTGGGAGGTGGGCTCCGTGCACTCTCTGCATACTGTCCCCTCGTGTTCCTCGAACACACAGGCCCCGCAGGCTCTCTCATTCTCTGAACAAGCACAGGTGACCGCATACCCACTGCTAGCAGAGCCCTGAGTAGGGTAGGGTCAGGATTCTCCGTTCGCTTCTCCCTCCTAGGGCTGGTCTGGGCTGGCAGGTACCAGAACAGAACCAGAAGCTGAGTGTGTGGCCAGAAGCAGGCCTGTCCCCTTGGCCTCTTCCAAACTTCTTGGGTCCACCTCTTTTGGGCACTACTGGAGGTGCCTATAGAGGGATGCTGGTCAGTTGCTGGTCAATGCCTTTCTTGGACCACCGTCCCTGAGACCTGGGGATAGGGTTGTGACCCTGCTCTTGGAGCTGAATGAAGGTGCTGGGGCAGGGGGACACCCTGTCTTGGAAGCACATTAGGAGTTGTGAGTGCGCCCAGGTTTAGGGAGAGCTACATGGAGCTAAGGTTCTTGGCCAAAGTGTGGTTGTGGTCTAGGAGATTGGGGCCAGCCCCCAGTGGTCCTGCAGGACTGTGAGGAGCAGTATGGCCTTGGATTTGAGTGAGGAGGGGCCTGGGAAGTTCTTTGGATGAATGGGGTGGGGTGGCAGGTGGAGAGCAGAGCTGAGGCTGAGCTGGGATGCAGGAGCCAGGTGGATCCCAGCAGGTTGCCATGGGGGCCCAGGCCAACAGGAGGCAACCACCTTGATGGAGGCTGCTGGGGCAGGTGAACTACAAAGAGTGCAGGCGGGGATAGGGGAGTGGACACATTTCCCATGGATGGAATATGTGAGTGGTATCCTCAGAGCTTTTATCCTTCCAGCCTTACTTGCCTAAGGTCTGTACTGGGTACCCTATCTTACACATGTGTCTGCAAGGCAGGGGATGACTGTGACCCGTCAGGACCTGTGCTTGGGGCAGAGGAAGTTGAATCAGGCCAGAGGATCATCAAAAGTGGAGTGATGGGGCAGAGAATTGTCTCCACATGTGTGCTGACATGTATATCATTGGGCATCTGGGCAGAAGCTAAATATAATTTCCACGATAGAGAAAGGTCATTAGCGGCAGGTAGAGAGGTGGACAGGGTCCAGATCCATCCTGGGCCCCTGGGAGCAGAGGCCCTTGCCTGGGCCCTGTCTGAGAGTTGCAGGCCTCCACTTACTCAGGAAAGGGTTCCTTGTTATGACCCCAGACCCTTGCTCCTCAGTGTTGAGGAAGGTGCCATTGACCTAGCTCCTTCTCTAGGCCTGGACCTGTTGCCAGGACATGAGGGCAAGTATGACTAACCCAGATTCCTAAGTTGTGGTCCAGGATAGGGACCTGGCTGGCTGGCCCAGATCACGTTTCTGAGGCTCAGAGGAGAGGTGGGAGCAGCAAGCGAGCGAACAAGCAAGGGATGCCTGTGTGTGCTGCAACTGAGAACAGACAGCCCCGCAGAAGGATGGGTTTCAGTCAGGCTTGGGGAAGAATGTCCAGATGTTGGGAATCAGGACCTGGGTATAAGATGATTGCTAAAATACTGTGGAAGGGAGGCTGAGAGCTTTTCCTCCACCTTCAACAGGTGGGGTGTCAAAGGTCCACGTGAGTGTCCACCCGCTAGGGTGACCTCCACGCTTGTGCTGAAATGCTGAGGTCCAGGGCTTTGAGGACAACTCCATGGCGTCTCGAACTGAGCTCTCCTCCTGGCTTAGGGCCAGTCAGGATTCTAGGTTGCTGAAAGGGCCGGATCAGATCTGCATTCAGCCAGGGTTCAGATGGGGACGGCTGGGGGCAGCAGTAGAGACGAGCTGGAATCTAGGCCCCGCTGCCATCTTGCTGTGTGGTCAGCTGCACCCTCACAGCTTCTTTTTAGTGTCTACAAAGCTGACCTGAGGCTGTGGCAGAGAATGGAAGATGAAACGCACAGGCGCCTCAGAGCAGAGCGGAAGCTGGGGAGGGAGGTGAGGAGAGGACCTGTCCCTGGGCTGCACGTGGGGTGCCCACGATACTCCTAACACACGTGGCACTTGACTGGAGGGGTGGGCAGGCAGAGGCGGGCCCGTATGGCAGTCTGGGCAGCTTACAGAGGCTAGCTCTGCCCTGGCTGGCTGGCTGGCTGGCTGGCTGGCTGGCTGGTTCTCTGGGCCCACACAGGTGCCTTCTCTGCTCTCCACAGCCTGGGACTGGAGAGTCTGGCCCTGGTGACCCTCTGCTGGGTAAGGCGGCAGCCGCTCCTCCTCTGCCCCTGGGTGGCTAAGCTAATTGATGCCACAGCAGAGGTCCTGGGCAACACTGGCTCTCAGGCTGGCGGTCTCCCAGGTGGTGACCAGCAGCTGTCAGCCTGGCGCCCTGTGGACCCGACTTGGGCTTCTGGGAAACTGCCAGGCTGCCAGCCCAGCTCCCTTTACCCTGCCTCAGGGTACTGTCCCTGAAGCCTTCCCAGCAACCATCAGGCAGGTAGGATAGCTAAGAGCTCTATGTCCTGTTCTAGATAGCAGCCACATGGCCAACATGGACAGGCCAGTGGTGGCATGCAGACCCAACACACAGGGTTTTCTTGGAATGTGTGCATGCTGATGACATTTGTTAGTCTGTGTCTAATCTGTTGTTTGTGGCATGAGACTGTCCCTCTTCCACCCCTAGCCTTGAGGGAGGGTACAGTCAGCCAGGACTCCATGGCTCCTGACCTGGAGTGGGCATGGAGGGAGATAGCCAGAGGCATGTCTGGCGCACAAGTGTGATTTTAGAAACCTCTGTAGCTAGCACAGAATCTGGGGTACTGTTCAGAGCAGGGGTCTTTCTGGGGAACCCACATTCCCTTCCCTGTCCCCTTGGTATCTTAGCTCCGTCTCTGTAGTCTTCTTTAGTGGGGGAAAATGTGCCCTGGGCTATTTATAATCAGGGGGTGTAGTGCCAGGTATGCTGGGTGGCAGGCTCGGGGAAAGGCTACCTGAATAGTAGTCTTGGTTCTTGGAGTTGGTACTGTGGCTGCCCTTTGGGGACCTGCACAGTTCTGCCGGGACAGGGTCTCAGGGCTCAAAGGCTTTCTTGAGAACAGAGGTCCTGCGAGAGAAGGACCTTCCTTCGGCCCATTTCTGCTTTGTAATCTTTCTCTTTCCGTGGGAAGAGAGCCCTTGGGTAGAACCTGGGCCTCAAAGGCTGGCATCCATAGGCCAGGGACCCAGTCGCTCAACTTTGCACTGCATCTCAGAGTGAGCTAACAAGCATTAGGGGGTGGAGAGAGGTTCCCACAGCTCAGAGCAACACTGAAGCCCCTGACCTAAGTCAGGCTTCTCAGGGAGTAATTCTTTCTGAGGGGCAGAGGGACACCGAGGGAGATGCAGATGCTAAGGGTCCTGTCTCCCTGGACCTGACTCACAGGGTTGCTGAGAAGGGAAAGGAAGTAAGGAGTCACCTGGAATTAAAGGAGGGCTCAGCTTCCTGAGAGCTGGAGCTGCTGTGGCTGTCTCCATGCATTTCAGCCAGGCATTGAGTTGTGCAGCCCCATGCTGGGTTGGAGTCCTTTCCCTCTTTAGAGACAAAGAAACTGAGGCAAGGGGATGAAAGTTACTGAGCTCCTGCAATTAGGAAGCAGCTGGCTGGAACCCAGGTATCTGGCTAGTCTTTCGGTTCTTAGCATGCATGTGCATGGGTCAGGGCTCTGTGGTGTTGGTCAGGGCTGTGCACAGGGCGGCTCTCCAATCCATCAGGAAAGAAGCCAGATAGAGAAAGAAAACCCACCTACAGTGTAGACAGGCAGGCCCATTCTTGTCTGCGGACTTTACAGTCTCCACTGGCACTGTGGATGTGGCCTGGAAGAGGCCTCAGGCCATCATCCAAGCTGGGAATGGAAGCTACAGCCTGAAAGCTTCCTGGGTGCAGAGAGGACCTCTGGCTGGCCTCCCAAAGCCTTGGACTGGGAAGGGGTGAATCCTTTCAAGCCCTTCAAGTGGTTCAAAAGACCACTCCCACCTAGAACTCTTGTAAGCTCGAATCCTGGGGTGCTTCTGGGACAGGAGCAGAACTGGGTCCCAGAAAGGTGCCTCCTGGCACTTCCTGCAGGGCAAGCTCAGCCCCAGGGCCAGGGGGTGAAGGATGGAAGCTAGCAACTTTCTGGTCAGAGTTTCTGGCTAGTAGACCCCAAGGGATGTAGCTCAGTGGCGGCAGAAAGGGGAGGAGTGGGTATCTGCCAGAACCCTTCAGATCCTGACGCGCCCAGAACATAGCTAGCACTTTGCTTTACTGAAATGGGGCCAGTGGAGGCCTGGAGGCAGCAGGAGGGGCCAGGGTCAGCGCGCAGAGGGAAGTTTCCAGCGGCGGGCCGGCTCCCTGCAGGGAGAGCTGCGCTAGTCCGGGATTGGAGCGGCAGACACCCTGGCGGCCTGGCCTGGAGGAGGCTGCCGCGCGGGATGGAGCCGTCCCAAGGTCACCAGCTCCGAAGAGCCCTGGGCTGTGGGGCTGGGGTGCTCCCGGGCGGCCCCTCGCGCGCCCCCGCGCCAGGGCCTCGGGCTCGCGCGGTCTCGCAGCCGGGCAGGCGGGCGGGCGGGGCGGCCGGGCCCCGGGCCAGCTCCCGCCTCCCTCCCGCCGCTCCCGCGGGCCGCGCTCCCGCGGGCCGCGCTCCGCGTCTCCAGCGCGCGGCAGGCGGTGCAGAGCGCGGCCATGGGCGCCGGGGCGGCGGGTCCCGGTGGCGGGGCGGGCGCGCGGCGGGCGCAGGTGCGGGCCGGGCCGGGCCGGGAGGGCGCGGGGCCCGCGCGCCGCCGCTGACGCTGTCTCCCGTCCCGCCGCCCGCAGACCCTCCTCCTCCGCCCCCCCGCAGCTCGGGCCCTGGTCTTGGCGCGGCTGCCGCACGGTGCCCCTCGACGCCCTCCGGACGCGCTGCCTGTGTGACCGGCTCTCCACCTTCGCCATCTTAGCCCAGCTCAGCGCCGACGCGGTGAGACCCGGGCGGCGGGGGGCAAGGGGCGCGGGCGGGGATGTGCGTGCGTGCGGGGCGGGCGGGCGGAAGGCAGGCGCAGGGCCCGGCCCCCCCACCAGGGGTCCCAGCGCCAGGCAGCCACGGTGGCCGGTTGAAGTCTTGGAGAGGGTGAGTGGGAGCCTGGTGGGCGGCAGTGTGGAGTTAGAGACCCCCAGGAAGTGACTGCCAAGTGGGTCCTGTCTCCACTCTCCTTGGAGGCCTGGGGCCTTGGAGACCTCCGAACTGGGGCTGGGAGGCGGGCCTGTGGACCCCTTCGCTTGGCTTGCCAGAGAACAAGGGGAAGAGGCGCTCCTTCTCACACAGCGCTTCTGCCTGCCCCCGCCCCAGTGGAGCCTGGGCTGCGGAGGTGGCTGTGTCCCCAGGCAGGGTTCTGGGGGTGGCTGAGGCTGCTGGGCCTGGCCCAAGTCCCTAGACAGGCCCCATGGTCTCAGGGGCCTCCTTTTTTGTTCCTGTGATTCTTGTGGGGGCTGCTGGTTTCTATGGTGACAGCATCTCAGGCCAGCTTGCTGCCTCGGGCCCTGGGTGCTGGCCGAGCCCTCTAGACTGGTGGGCTTTCCTGTCCTCCAGCCCCGAGAAGGCCAGGAGAGTGGGGGTAAGGGCTGGAGCTGCACGGTCCCTGGGCCAGGCTGGCTCAAGAAGAGAAAGAGCCAGGGTCTGAGCTCTGGCCCCCAGCCCAGCCCTCTTGTGGAAGGGGCCTCTGGGCTGGAATGGAGGACTCTGGAGAGAGGACTTGGCTGTCCTGGATGTGGGCAGACAGATCTTGGCCCTCTCAGAGTCCAAACTCCATGTAGATGAAGCTCAGGACCTCAGAATTCTTGCCCCCTTCCACCCCTCATCATTCTCTGGAAAGTAAGGAAGGCACAGTGTTAACAGCTGGGGTCTCAATGGGAGGGGGGATCAGAACCAGAGGGACCTCATTCATTACTACCAAACTCCTTTTTGGCAGTCATGGAATCTGAGGCCAAGAAAGGCCAGATCCCGGTCCTAGGGTGAGTCTGGGCTCTTGGTACTGGCCCCGTGTGCCCTCCAACTGGGCAGTTCCTTCAGTGGGACTGCCTGTGTTGGCAGGTCTGTGGGCAAGGTGAGGGCAGTGGCTGGCACCACCCTGCAAACTCCCTGCGAGAGGTGGCATCTATGTAGATAGCCATTCTAGGGTTCCTAGAGGTTGGCCCGGGCACCGTCGGTCCAGCCTAGTCTCCCATGCTGCTGTGCCTTAGGGCATGGAATCAGAACCAGAACAGGGAGAATGACAAAGGACATGCCCCCACTTCCTTTCTCCTAGCCCAGGGTCAGGCTGTGGGAGGTCAGGGTTGTAGACTGGAGAGATGTGCTTGCTCCTTACGCACAACATGATCCTGGGCTGGCCTTCTGCCTGTTAAGAGTCTCAGTCTCCCTTGTGAAAGGGAGGGGGCCGTTCGCCCTTAGGGAAGAGCACCGTTGTTGTGAGCTGGACCCCTGGAGCAGCCATAGCTGGTGTGGTGCTCCTGATGCTGGGAGCATGCCGAATGTTTGGGTGTGCCCCCCCCGCCCCCGTGCAGGTATAGCTGACCATGACATGTGCCTGGGGTAGGGAGAATGAGGCCACCCCGAGGAGGAGGGGCAGATGGACTGCCCCAGCTCTGCTTTGTGTCGCAGGGATCCATGGATGCCCCCCGGGGGCTTCTAGTGTCGGGTTAGTGGTCACCAAACAGTGTCTCTGCAGGGTGTTGTTTCAGAGCTCCCTGTCTCTGTAGTCCAGATAAGGCAGTAGAAGCTGAGTTCAGAGCCAGGTGGTACCTCCTGGGGCCTTGTCCCTCACTCGTGTGATGGGATAGGATCGGACCTGCCTGACTGCCTGACTCCACCAGAAGCAGCTTGCATTGGTTCAGTGTGGGGTTTGAGGAGGGGATGTGGGGGGAAGCACTGTGGGTGTGGCTTCTGCTTACCTCCTACTAGAACCCCTCTTGGTCTTTTTTTTTTCCTTCCCACCTGACCCATACTGGCTGCCCTAGGGTTGAGACCCCACTTAAGGTGCTAAGTGAAAAGGAGCCAGAATCTTCTCCTGCTCTCTAGCTGGCTTGCTTGGCCCCTGCTGACATTTGGAGTGCCCAGGGCTGGGGGCTTAGGCAGCCCCTGCTGATGCCCTCCAGGGCTGGGGCATGTGTTTATATGGCAAAGTAACCACTCAGGAAGCGAGGAGGCTAGGGGGAGGGGGGGTTGGAGAGAAGCAGGCAGGAGCCTCCTTCCCCGAAGGCAGCATCTAGGAGCATGTAAAGAGGAGGTTTGGAGTGAAGTCCTGAGGGGGTACACGGGAGTTCACTAGCCTAGCTTGGGGTAGGAGGTGACAGCTGTCCCATTAGGTGAGAAAGGCATAGAGATGCCAGGGATATGGAGGATATGAGAGAGGCACGGGACCCAGGACAGGAGAGACAGGGTGAGAGGGAGGACTCAGCTTCATGCCGATGGAAGGAAAGACAGGGAGGACAGGGCGGAGACCAGCAGTGGAGACATGGGACCCTGGTAGGAACAAGCAAAAGAGCCTAGCCAGCTACAGAGAGGTGGCCAGGGCTGAGTTAGGTAGCTGCAGAGAGAGTCAGATGGTCCTCTCCCTGGCCGACGGGGCTGGACCAGCAAATTGGAAGCATAGACAGAGACAGTGAACCTGAGACACAGTCGCTCAGGGGACTCTTGTCTAAAGGGCCTGAGATGGAGTGTGTAGCACCCAAAGCTGGGGTCGCAAACTGGTCAAGGCATGCTATGAGGGAGACAGACCTGGGAGCTGGGAGCTGGCCGTGAGCCAGGGTGTGGGATGCGGCTGCGGGAGGTGAGTAACCGCTCTGAGTCACACCTGTGAGTGGGATGCACCACCTGCCTGAGCTTTGTGGATGGACCAGGCGGTGTGTTTATGGTGCCCCACACAGCCCGGCCATAGTAAACAGAATGTGAGGCCAGCCATTGATGTCGTTGCTTCTGGGACATGCCTCAGGTTTAGGGGACCAGGCCATAGTCCTGTGTGTAAGTAACCAGGATTGGTGTCAGCGTGTGACCTAGCTCAGAGCTCAGTCTGTCACCAGGATCAGGGATCAGCCTGTGACCACAATGAGGGCAGGTGTGTGAGTAGGGTCAGGGCCGAGGTACAGTGGGGTCAGGGATGAGGGTGTAACCAGGTTTACACTCAGAGTATGAGTAGGAACGGGGTTCAGAGCATGACCAGGATCAGGGCTCAGCATATGAGTAGAGTCAGGGCTCATATTGTAACCAGAATCAGGGCTCAGTGTGTGAGTAGGGTTCAAAGTGTAGCCAGGATCAGGGATATGTGTGTGTGGCTAGGATTGTGGCTCAGCCTGTGACCAGAATCAGGGCTTAGTGTGTGTATCCATGGTCAGAGCTCAACTTGTGACCAGGGTCAGGACTCAATATGTGACCGTGGCCCAAGCTCAGCCTATGACAAGGACCAAGGCTCAGTGTTTAGCTGGTATCAGTACTCAGAATGTGCCCCAGGTCAAGAAGCAGAGTGGAAATATGACTGGGATCAAGACTTAGTATGTGTTAGTGGTGAGGGGAAATGGGAGGATGTGCGACAGAGTTCAGATCTTAGTGTCTGAGGTGGGGTTAGTTTGTGGGTACTTAGGGGCTTCAGATAACAGTGGAACAGAGCAGGAGGAAGCCAGCATTGCAGGATAGAAGCCACTCTTTGGGAGATGCATATACCACCTGGAGACTTGGAGCAGGGAATTTATGGGGTGCAAATAGGCAGCAACTGTGAAAAGTGCAACCCAGGCAGGCCATTGGTGAGGTGGGCAATCCTTATCCAGAGTGCTCAAGGGAAAGTCATAGGCAGAGAACCCGAGGCTGGTTCAGATGGAATGTTCTGAGGGTTTCTAGATGGTGATTTCTTAGCAAAAAGAAGAGCCAGTCACATGAAGGTTAGAGGGACAGTGATGGGTGATGGGAACAGCCTGTGCAAAGGCCCTGGGGCTAGCTGAGCTTGGCACTGGAGCTGATCTCCTACAGTGGGCCAGCTTGGTCTTGTCTCCTCTCTAGGATTTGGGGCCTGTTTCTTGTCCTTGGGGTCTCCAGTCTGACCCTCCTAATAAGACCTGGCATGTCTCTTGACAGACAAATCTCTGCTTCAGAGATTGCTGCTGCCCCACCCCACCCCTGTAACGTGCAGAGCTGAGTCTGTCATGAATGACCCTGAGCCAATTGGGAGGAGCAAACGGGCTAGGGGTGTCTGGCAGCTGCCAGACCTAATGAGGGCAGACAAGGCAGATGGCCATAGAGGTCGAAAAGTGGAGTCAGTCATGGCATGGGTGTGAGCCACTTGCTCAGTTGGCTGTGACCTTCCCAGAGCTCTGGAGTGCTTGCTGGCCACTTCCCCCACCTGTCCCTGTCACCTGGCCTCCTCTCAGTTTGGACCCAGGTTCTCCATTGGTAAAGCCAAGTGCGAAAGGACTGTGATCCTAGAGGGCTCGCGCCTGGAGGATGATGCCCAGCCGTTCACTGTCCACACTTGCCCTTCTCAATTATGGCCACAGACTTTTGAGGTCGCAGAGTCTCACGGCTGGTCACCCAGGTCTCCTGCAAGGCCCCAGAGGCCTAGGGTAATGAGAGCAGGAGTTGAACCTCTTTCCAGAGGAGGCTTGGCATATACATAGGTGCCTAGCATGTACAAAGAGCAGGCTTGGCGTGAGGGCCAGGGCAAATCAGGGTAGGCAGCACAAGTCTGCCTACTTGTGCCAGGGGTATGTGTGTCTGTCTAGATATCGGGTAGGTGGGTGTCTGTGGATGTGCCAAGCATGTGGCCCATGTCACCCTGTGGGTAGAGCCTAGTTAAGCCACCTCAGACCTCTTTTCATTCTGGAAGAGGGAAAGGAAGGTGGCAGGAAGCACTGGGGGCGGTGTAGAGGTTCCGCTAGTGCCCCATGACCTATGGCCTGGGGCACTGCATGGCTTATGGTGTGAACCATGAGCTAGCCGTATCATCATTTGCAGTGACCATTGCCCTGTGTGAGCAGGGCCAGCCTGCTGTCTCTGGGTTGTACCGGGCGTATGGTAGAGCATGGTGGTGTCTATGGGCCCTGCCCCTGCACAGGGATGAACAAGATCAGGATGGCCAAGGCCCCAGTCTTATGTTGGTGGGAAGTGAGTTTGGGAGGAGGGAACCCCAGGTGCAAAGACTCTCAGGTGGAACATCCCGTTGAGTGGCCTTTGCAGCAGACGGCGGGGGGGGGGGGGGGGGGGGGGGGGGGCTACTGAGGCCACCAGGGAGGGGACAGCCAAGATATGGAGGTGAATCAAGGTACTTGCGAGAACCAGGGGAAGAAAGAAAGGGGAGCTTTGGCAGAGCGGTGAGAAATGGAGTTGTGGGAAGAATGTTGGGGTGGGTGGCCATGGAGTTGGGGGTGTTGGCTGGCTGCCCAGTCAGATATAGTGGGAGCTGGGGGTGGACACCATCCTGGGGCCCTGGCAGTGTAGAGAGCCAGAGCCTGAGAGCTAATTGTGGGGGCAGGGCTGAGTCTGTGCCTCCCCCCCCCCCACCTGTGATGTGGTGGGAATTGAGGGATTGGAATTGAAGGGCTGCGACATGAAGGAGGTGAGGGCTATTGTCAGGCATGGCCTGTGACTGTCCTTACCCTGGGGAGGGTTTGTCCTCAGCAAGGGACAAGAACTGCTCTTAGGGTCAGCCCAGCAGAGAAAGAAGAACAGGGGTGAGAGGGCACAAGACCCTGGGGCTACATGGGGGCCTTGACCAGACCTCTGTTCGCCAGCCGCGGGTCCTGTCTCACTCCTTGTCTCCCCTGCTCCCCAGAACATGGATAAGGCGACCGTGCCATCCGTGACGCTCATCGTGGGCTGTGGCGTGTCCTCCCTCACCCTGCTCATGCTGGTCATCATCTACGTGTCTGTGTGGAGGTGGGTGCCTGCTCCAGAGCCTGGAGATCCAGCCCTCCCTTTCCCCCTCGTACATCTACCCTGGACCGTGCTGCCCGCTTCGCCCCATGCGGCCTGCGTTGCCGTTCCAGGTTTCCGATCGCTGTGTCGCTCGGGTCACAGAGGAAGGATGGGGGTGGGGGGCATGTTGAACACACAGGTCCTCATCCCTCCTGTCACCTGACTACACTTCCTGACAGACACCGGTTCTGAGCTTAGGCTCCAGCTGGACACACAGAGCAGTCATCCTTTGGTGACTTGGAGTCCTGTGGCTACTCACTATCCCTGTGCACCCTCATACCAGGACCTACAAACTCCTTGGAGTCAGAAATAACTTCCTGCACTGGGCTCCCAAGGCTGCAAGGATCATCAAGGACCCTCATGTCCACCTCAGGCCCTCTCTGCTCCTGTGTAGGCTATGGGGTAGCGCAGCCCGGTTAAATCCCAGGCAGGTGTGGGTAGAGGAGGATTGCATCGTGTGAATTCTCTTAATGGCTGAGCCATTAGGAGCCCATTCAGGTCACAGATGTGTCTGGGCAGTGCCCCCCCACCGGTAGGCATATGTAACCATAGGCATGTGCCAGTGGGGTGGCCTTCTCCCTGCTCACCAGCATCTAACCCCACCTGGCAGCTTGCAGTGAGGTAGCTTCAAGGTCATTGTACACAGAGCTGTTCTAGGGTTCCCCATGTGATGGCTGGCCCCTGCGACGAGCTGTTCCAGTTCTCTACCCCGTGTGATGGTAGCCGATAATCGAAACTGATGTGCCAGTCCCTGCCTGCAGTCAGGCAGCAGGAGATCGATGTGACTAGTGGGAGAGGGGGCAGCCTGTGCAGCCTCTAGCGTCGGAGGCCCTTTGTTCTTCCCGACGACGGAGCATCCAGAATGCTTCTCACAGGACTCCCTCTTAGCAGCCCTTCAGAATCTCACACCATCTTGAGCTTGGAGCTCAGAGGCTGGACTCCACTCTGACCTGGAGAGGAGGTTTACTTGGTGTTCAAAGCCCCTTCCTTAGTGAGCACTGATGGCATCGCTGTGCCCTGTGAGCTGCAGACAGGGACTGTTCTGATGGCCAGTTAGGGAACGGGGGGCGGGGGGGGGGCAGATGCAATAAGGGCTCTGCCTACATCAAGCATGTCAAGCCCCAAAGGCTAGCTGAGGACCCTCTCTCTCTGATCTCTACCTGGGTGGGGTCTCTCTCCTTTCCCAGTGGCTGGTGGTGGTGGTTCATAGTGTTGATGATTGATGATGATGGATGGCAGTGATGGTAGCCCTGGTTGTGGGTTGTGATGGCCACAGTGATGGTGGTGTTGGTGATAACTGTGGTGGGGATGGTGGGGATGGTAATATTGGTGATCGTGTTGGTGGTGATGATAGTGATGGTGATGAAGGTTATGTTTGTGGTGGATGATGGTTATGGTAGTGGTGGTACTGGTGGTAGGTAGTACTGGTGGTAATGATTGGGGTAGTGTTGGTGGTAGTGGTGGTGGCGATGGTGGCGATGGTGATGATGGTAATGATAGAGGCAGTATTTTCAGGGAGGAAATGGAACACTGTTTCTTGGACAGGCCACATGACCTTGATTCCCTGTTAGGTGCTGACCTCAGGCCCTGACCCCTCTCACAGGTACATTCGCTCAGAGCGGTCCGTCATCCTCATCAACTTCTGCCTGTCCATCATCTCTTCTAATGCTCTCATCCTCATCGGGCAGACCCAGACCCGCAACAAGGTAGGCAGCCTCTTGTCCTGCCCTGCATAGCCTTGTGTTTTCAGGTGTGGTGAAGATGCCCACCCCCCGACCCTGGCCAGCTGTGACCTGGGCAGCTCAGTGTGGGAGCCCTCTGTTTGCCTTTCGTAGGACCCCTTCCTCACTCCCACCCTGTGATCTCCACACCCTGTCCTGACACATGTGACCCAGAGGCTAGGCTTTGGGAGGGGTCTTCATGGGTCACCCTGATATGTTGGAGACAGAAAGAAGGCCCAGCCCCAGGCACTGCTGTGTGCCGTGGCAGAAACTCAGTCACAGTGGGCTCGCCTGTGATTTGATGTGGGTCTGAGAGTGTGACTCCCCTTGACCCTCGGGCCTCAATTTCATCCCTGCTGAGGGATGGGCCTGACAGGAGCTCCTCAGTGGGCTTCTGACCCCAGTTTACTGGCATCTGGGGTTGGAGGATGAACATCTACCCCAGGCCTTTAGGCTTCAGTGGTCTATCTCCGGGAGGGGTGGGAGGACCAGGTTGCTTCCTGCCTAGGAACTTGGCTGGTCTCAAAGTCACTGGATGCTGGGTTTCTCCCAGCCATTGCCACATGCACACAGGGGATGGGTGAGAGCCAGTGAGCACCTGCCCAGTCCCCTTGGCCCCTGCCTGCCCAGGTTGTGTGTACGCTGGTGGCTGCCTTCCTGCACTTCTTCTTCCTGTCCTCCTTCTGCTGGGTGCTCACCGAGGCCTGGCAGTCCTACATGGCCGTGACTGGCCGCCTACGGAGCCGGCTCGTCCGCAAGCGCTTTCTCTGCCTGGGATGGGGTGAGCAGGGCAGCTAGGGTTGGGAAGTGAGGGTGGACTGTGGCTAGGGCTTGTTGGGGTATAGATCAGCAGCTGGGAGTGAGGGCGGGCAGTGGGCTGGGGTTAGTGGCCAGGAGTAAGGGCAGGCAGCTGGGCAGAGGGCGGGCAGTGGGCTGGGGTAAGTAAAGCCTCAGGGGATGGGCAGCCCGAGTAGGATGATGGGCTATCTCTGTTCCTGGCATTTTTGTCTTAGCTCTCTGCTTGTTCCTACCACTCCCAGAGTCTCCATTTGCCACCTTGGCTTCTCCCTTGGGGCCTCCAATTCTTTATAAGATTGCCAGAAAATGCAGCCCAGCCAGGCTCCTTAGCATTCAGATGACACATAACACTATACTGTATCTTTCACAGTACTTGGGGCGCATGCTCTAAAAATGATACCGTCTTTCTGTGAGATTGAGTGGTAACAGGCCACGGCTCACCCTCCGATCTGCAGTCCTGCAGCATTCTCGCAGCTCTTATCATCCTACCCGTACCCTGTCCACCCCTTCCCTGTAGTGGTGCCCTCATTTGGGACTTCCCTCGTGCAGCTTGTCTCTTGGCCCATGTGGGCAGGGGATGACAGGACTGACCCCCTTTCTTTTGGTCCTCTTCCAGGGCTCCCTGCACTGGTGGTGGCCATTTCCGTGGGATTCACCAAGGCCAAGGGGTACAGCACCATGAACTAGTGAGTTGGGCAGGCGGGGATGGAATGGCCTTCTGCAGACCCGGGAGATGCCCCCACCTTGCTGGCATTGTATCAGCCGGGCTTAGGAGGGTGGGCCCTTAGGCAGCTCCCTCACTCCTAGGCAGTCAGGTCCTGTGGGCGGGGAGATGAGAAGAATGCCTGGGGCCTCCTGCTCTCTTCCTCACTGTCTGACCTTGATGGCCATGAGCCTCTGGAGTCCTCATTCCCGTGTGTGCAAGTGTTCAGGAGACCCCCAGGGGATAGCGGCGGGTGCACCCTTCCTGTGGGCATTATAGGGGTGAGTCAGTTTCACAGATGAAGCCCTGGGGCCCAACAGCTGACCTAAAGCAGTGTAAGCTCCATGGACAGAGACAGCCCCCGCACCCCCCCCCCCAGGTTCAGGGTGGGGGGTAGAAAGAGGGAAAAAAGATCCGAGGGGTTGTCTGCCTCACACTAGTCAGCATCTGGGTGGGGATGGTGGCTAAAACCATCAGAGTGTGGGTGTCAGAGCAAACCTAAATTACTCTGGAGCCCCAGGAAAGTAGGTGGTAGGGCTCTGGAGTCCCTCTATCTGAGCCATGTTGGAGACACAGACTGGAGATTCTGAAGAATGAAAAGGAATGTATTGAGTGAGCATCGTTGGCTAGAACGCCCAGGCCAGAGGTGGGGACAAGCCTGAGGCATGCCAAGGAGCCTCTATGGCAGTGGTTCTCAACCTGTGGGTCATGACCCCCACAGTGGTTGCATCTCAGATATCCTGCATATCAGAAACTTACATTTTGATTCATAACAGTAGCAGAACGACAGTTACAAAGTAGTAATGAAAATAATTTTATGGTTGGGGTCACCACAGCATAAGGAGCTGTACTAAAGGGCATTAGGAAAGTTGAGAACCACTGACTTATTGGTTTGATCTCCTAGGGGTACCATGGATGGTTCCTAGGGGCTGATGGGTAGTATGGGCTGTGGAGAGCTAGGCAAATGAGCATAGGACTATTGACCTAGGCCAGGAACCTCATGTCAAGGGGGGTCTGCTAGAGACTCTTGAGAAAGAGCCAGAAAGCGCCCCACCCACAGAGGGCAGAGGGGAGCCCCAGGGCTTCTGAGAAGGCGTGCCCTATTCCCTGTACTGGGCCATGCCTCCATTTGTAAGTGGAGGTAACAGTGGCTGCATGGGGACTCCTGGGGATCCAAACCAAAAAACCGTGTGCAGGTTTCCCTGTTCCTTTCACGGCCACCCAGTTCACGTACTTCTTCCAGACACACTGGTTGCCTAGTGGGCATGGGGCTGAGTACTGACAGCTTGTCTCTTCCCCAGTTGCTGGCTCTCCCTGGAGGGGGGACTTCTGTATGCCTTCGTGGGACCAGCTGCTGCAGTTGTGCTGGTACTGACCCAGCCCCTCCCCTCCCCTGTCTCCCAGGCTGGACCCCTGGGTCTTTGTGTGGCCCCTTGGCTGGCCTGTGGGGGTCTGGTCACCAACTCCATTCACCCCACTCCAGTCGCTCAGTGTGGTACACTGTCGTCCTGTTACCTCCATGACCATGGCTTGCTTGCCTAGATATTGGGCATTGATTATGTATCTGCCAGGAGGCCCTTGCAGATTTGGTGAGTAACAGGGAGGTGGGGACAGATGGACAGATGGACAGCTGTAGCTGCAAGGATTGAGCAGACACGGCCCAGGTCGTGCATGTCCACAGCTGTCGGCACCCAGAGTGCCAAGAGCTCGGGCTGCTTGTTTCCTGGTGTCAGAGAGACCTCGCTTTTTCCTGGCCCTTTCGGTTGACATGCCCATTTGGAGGAGAGTCCAAAACTACAGCTGGGGACTGGCCCAGGGCCAGGAATGGCATGGCTCAGCATGGGAGTAGATGCTCTCTCTCTCTAGTCCTTGTTTCCCGGTCTCACCCTCTGTCGAGGAGGGATGGTTAGGGAACTTGGCTCAAGTCAGTCTAGCAGACAGGTGACGCAGGAGTAACTGACCCTGCCGAGTGCGAGTAGCGGGTCTGGGGAGAGTGTGTAGGTGGGTAGAGACCGTTGGATGGTTACCAGAACCCTGCTGCTTATTCCTCAGAGGCACCCAAACGGAAGGCCAGGTGGGCATCCCTGGCAGTGCCTCGGAGGGCAGCTGCCGACCAGCTAGACCAGGTGTCATTTAAAGAACAGGCTCCAGGGCCTGTGTGAGGGCTGCTGGGAAAGAAGCTCCTACCCCTACTTATCCACATGAATCACAGGATCCTGTGCCCTGGCCACTCTTCCTGTGACAGCCAAGCAGAGCCTCTTGCAGAAGGGTAGCCTGGCCTAGGAGGACACCTGCTGTCCAGCTGTTGTGTGGTCAGCAAGCTAGGAAGCAGGGCTACACCAGGAGACAGGGCCCTGTGTTTGGAATCCTGACTGTGCAGAGCCGTGGAACCTGTCGGCCCCTGGGCCTCTGGGCATGACCCCTGGCACAAGAGTCCAGAGTGTCTCCCCACCTTGACCTTTGCCCCTTAGGGCCAGGCCAAGGCCTTCGGGTCCTGGCAGCCTTTCTACAAAAAAGGAATTACCTCGGGACCCTCAGGGATTCTCTTGAAGTGGGGATAAGAAGTAAGATTTGAGCAAGGCGCCTTGTCCCTTGTCCCACATCCTGGCAGAGACAGCCAAAGAGAGGCAAGGTGCCAGGGTGCCCAGGGCATGGAGCCTCTGACAGTGGACTTAGGAATGATTCTTACCTTGTGTAGTAATTTGGTTAGCAGCTTAGAGATGCGCCTGAGGCCCTAAGAAGCCCTCAGGACGCACCCAGTGGAAATTGTTAGTGGGGTTGAGGGTCAGTGGTCTTGGAGATCAGGAACAAGGGGTGCCCAGGATCAGCCGGTGAAGCCATCCTTGGCCCTGGGCTAGGAGCTCACCATCATCAGGGGCCAGGGGAGGGGTGTTGGTGGTGTGGGGTACATAGAGGACAGGGCTCTGGATGGATCCACCTGGCCAGCACTGGGGTCTGAATTGTGGGGGCACTTGAGTAGCCCTTGGAGGACTGTGGACATTCTGGGCATGGCCATTGCTGATCTGGGCACCTATGGGCTCTGGCCCACTCCTGCCTCTGCCCGGCAGGTGAACATGGTGATCGGGATCCTGGTGTTCAACAAGCTCGTGTCCAAGGACGGCATCACGGACAAGAAGCTGAAGGAGCGGGCAGGGTAGGCCCTGTGGCCCTGGCACCTTGCCCTTCTTGGCTGGAAAGACCCAGAGCCCACCCACCATTAAGTCCCAAATCCAGTCTGACAATTCAGGTGTCATAGAGTAGGTTGGGAAACTGGGGCACAGAATACAAAGGCCTTTTCTAGCCAGTCAGTCTTGGTCTTGCTCTGTGCCTCCGTTTCTTTATCTGACCTGTAACAAGGTGGGACCCTGTAGCGTCTCCAGAAACATTTCCAAGCTCATTTCTCAAAGAGAGCCCCCTTGCTGGGCTCAGGCTAGTGGGAGGGCACCCCAGGCCCGAGGCTGGGAGTGTTCTCCCTGTCCCCCGGACCCCATAAGAGGCCTTGCCTGCCTGGTGCCTTCATCACTGGAAGGCAGCTAGGGACAGGTGGACCGTGCTCCTCCCACACTGCTCAGGCACCGGCTCTGTGAGTCGTCCTGGGAGTGAGGGACGACATGGGGGGGGGGGGTCACTGCTGCCTCAACTTAGGGACATACAGGGCCACAGGAGATTGGGGTGGTAGCCTTGCCCTGCCCAGAGTTCTCCTCCCTGCCCCGCCTCTACATCCCGCAGCTGGTGTACTGGTGTCTTTGTGGGGGTCCTACCCCTGCCCTTCCCCTCTGTGCCTGTCTTGCTCGGTGTCTTTCTCTGTCTCACTGTCTCTCTTTTTTCTGGTTCCTCCTTCTCTGCCCAGTGACTTCTCTGGGTGTCTGGTGGGCTCTGGCCCTGGTTAGAGCCTTTGAATGGGCTAACGGAGTTCTGTCACTGTGCTGGGTGCTCTGTGGCGGAGAGCTTGGGCCTGAGCTTCTAGCCTCAGCCTTGCTGCCTACCCCAGTACAGTGGGCCCGCATCAGAGTCCGAGCCCCACGCACGTGCGTGGGTTGAGCTGTGGCTGGAGTTGTAGGTGTGGAGGTCCTTGGAGGCGTTGCATGCTCCAGCACTGGCCTGCTTGATTTGCTCTTAGAATAGCCACAGGGAAGCTGCCAAGTCTATATACCCTCATATCCAAGTAGACAGAGGTTTAGGGAATGGGGAAAGCTGGGGGAGCGGGAATCAGACCCCTGTTGTGGGTGTCCTGGGCCAATGCCTGGATGCGAAGGCACCCACCTGCTGTGTACATGCACACACCTCCCTCCCTCCCCCACCACACACATGCACGCACGCACACACACGCACACACACCTGCTGTGTACATGCACACACCTCCCTCCCTCCCCCACCACACACATGCACGCACGCGCACACACACACACACACACCTGCTGTGTGTGCATGCACACACCTCCCTCACACGCATGCACTCGCACGCATGGACAGGGTTGCCATACAGCTCACCCTACTTCTGCTCTCCTTGTGAGGCCTGCAGGTGGACCCTCCTCCCATGACCCCAGCCCATGAGCTAACCTCCGGCCTGCCTATGCGGGAGGAGGAAGGATATCAGGCCTCCTTCAGATCTTGCTGCTCTCGACACTTAGAGACAGAGGCGTGCTGTCAGTCGGCAGATGCTGGCAGCCCGAGTCCTGCCCATCTCACGCCCTGCCCTAGGCTCGGGTCCCTTCGATGACTGAGAGCCTCAGGCTACCGTCTCTGCTCCTCGCCTCGCGGTTTCGAGGGAACCTGTTTGCTTTTGTTTCAGCCTTTGATTTCACTTGCAGTCAGCCGCCCGCGCCCCGCCTCGGGCGTACCCTCACGTGTGCCGAGTGCGGAGTCCTCTCTGCTGCCGAAGCTACCTCCGACGCCACCAGTAACGCCATGTTAGTGCCTTGCTGCCACCTGGGAGCGGCCCTGTATGGGCTCTGCTCTCTCCTGAGTCACTTTTGCTTGTTTTATGTTTTTCTTTCATTTCTTTCATTTCTGCCGTCCCCTCTGGATTTCCAGGGCAGCCCTGCCCTCTGCCTGCAAGCTCGTCTCTCCCGACTCAAGGCCGGCTTGCTGTGCAGCATATAAGACACACTTAGGAGGCAAGGAGTGGGTCAGCTAAGGTAGTAGAATGGGACTGACTCCAAGGAGGACTGCTTCCTGCTGGTCCCTGAGTCCCCCCCCCCCCCAACAATGCTGGCCCAGAGCCTGGCCTCAGCCCCACCTCCACAAGACAAGCGGATAGGTGATGGAGTCATGTGAGTGTGTATATATGAGTGTTTGGGGGGGGGGCAAGTAATGAACCTGTGCGTGTACACGTACACGTTGCTCATGTGTAAGAGTAGCTGGATATGTATACAGTAGATACGTGCTAGTGTGCATAGGAGCGGTGCCTATGTGTGGGAGTGGGTGTGCTTGCAGTGTGCAGGTGTGCATAGAGGGGTTCCCATATGTGAGAGTAGCTGGGTGTGTGGACAGTGTGCTGCTATGCATGGGAGTGCCCATGTGTAAGAGTGACTGGCATGTGTGCGGACATGGGGGAGAAAAGTGTGCAGGTGTGAACTTGCAAGCAAGTAAATGGTGAGTAGGTGTGAGTATGTGTGTGTGTTGTACCTGTAAGCGTATAACTGTAAGAATATAACTGGGCATGGACAAAGGTGTTTAGATACATGTATAACTGAGATGTGTTATGCCCTGTGGGTATATGTGTTGTGTGTCTGTGTGCGTGCACAGGAAGATGCAACCATGGGAACAAGATACAAAGAACAAGGGATGCTGATCCACTGACTTGGCTGTGACAACATAGCTGGATTGGGTGGGTGGAGCTCAGCATAGAAGGTCATCTTGTCCAGGCCCCTGCCTCCTTCAGGTCATAGCAATAGCAGAGACCCCAAACACTTCTCAGGTCCTTGTGCTCACTCTCAGAGCAGGCACTGGAGCCCAGGACTCTTGGTGCCTTAGGCAGATATGAGAGCCAGATTTGGCTGGATGGGTAAGAGGATGTTCATGGTATAGAAACCAACCAAGCAGAGTAGCCTATCCCCACGATGGGCCCACACTGCTGTGAGCCCCAGTGGCCACCTTTTGGACCAGCAGTCTTTCTGGGTAGAGTGCAGAAGAACTCAGGTCCAGCCTGAGCTAAGCAACTGAGTCCTGGGATCCCGAAGGTCAGGCACCAGCTAGAGGTGGTGACGCCCAGGCCTCACTGGAGGTCTTCTGGTGCTCGGAGGTATCTGAGTCCCTAGGGAGCTTGTGGCTCCTCTTCCTCTGGGCTCCTGGGGAAGTGATTTGGAAACTGGTGGCCTGGAGGAGATAGAGAAATGACAGGACTGACCTTATGGGAAGCCAGGGGGGCTCTGTTCCTGCACCAGACAACGGTGACATGAGGTGTCAGAGGTCCTGGCTCAAAGAATGTCTGCTTTGAAGGGGAGGGGAGGTGTTACTGGGCTCAGTGCTGTGGTGGAAACAAGTCTAGAGCTGAGAATGACCCTGCCCATGGCAGGAAGTCATGTACTAGAGGGCCAGCCTGCCATTGTTCTGTTCTACCTTCAGGGATGGGGATGGGACTGGGTTGAGGGGGGAGTGAGCTCACAGTGGGGGTGGGATGGGGGATACTTCTGGCTTCTGCAGCCATGGGGGAGGGGAGTGCAGTAGCTGGCACTGTGTGGGGAGGCTCCACACCATCCTCAGCTCCAAAAGTATGGGTGGGGTCAGCAGGGACCCAGGAGTTGGGGCTTTGTGCCTCGCATGGGGTTCCCTCTAAGAAGGGGATGATAGATTATATAGTTGACTGGAAATGGAGGCTGTATGAGGTACAGTTTAGGAG